>NC_092180.1:6441890-7075390 GCF_043641665.1 Enoplosus armatus | reverse complement strand
GCCTCGGCTCCTGCTCTCCTCTCCTCTCCTCTCCTCTCCTCGTCTAGTCTCATCTCCTCTCCTCCTCTTCTGCCTCGGCTCCTGCTCTCCTCTCCTCACCTCTCCTCTCCTCTCCTCACCTCTCCTCACCTCTCCTCTCCTCTCCTCCCCTCTCCTCTCCTCGTCTAGTCTCATCTCCTCTCCTCCTCTTCTGCCTCGGCTCCTGCTCTCCTCTCCTGCTTTTTTTGTTTAGACTTCCTCTTCAGTTTTCCATTTTCTTCCTGCCCGTCGTCTCTTCTGTTTCTGTCTCCTTCTCTTTTCTGCCTCTGTGCTTATATTTTGCCCTGAATCTGACTCTCACTGGTCATTGTTTGTATATGTGTGTGTGTTTGTATTTATTGCCTTTTCCTAAACCAAGGGGAAATTCCCTGGCTCTCTTTAAGCAGCACCAACTGTGCAGCTGGCTGCCTGGGGTCAAAGCCACAGCAGGTTATTGCAGGGTTTAGTCCTTAATCCATAATGCAGGGCCTTTACTGTCGGGGAGGGTTTATTACATACAGAAGCATATGGAATCAAAAGAAGCTTCTGACTTGTGCTTTTAGTGTTCTTGTTATAAAAATGTAATGATGATAAACTGACAAACATCAGAGAAACACTGATAAAAAAAAAAGATCAAAGATAGGATTATTTTTAGACCATGCCATAAATGAGTGATTTCTTTCTTCTGCTAAACTTTATTTTCCCCTCTGTGTAGGTATCATTTCGCCTGGAGTTTGAGTTCAGTCGCACTGTCTTCCTAGAGCACATCAGGGTTATCCTGGAGGCCGGCAGGTGTGAACATAAATTTAAAATCTGTTTTAAAATGACTGACGTCTAAATACATTTCCTCTTTGCATGGAGAAAGGTCAACCAAAGACACACAAAATAACAAAGCCTCAAGCATTATTTTCACCATACATGCCAGCTCAAGATAAGATAGAGAGCTGCAACTGCAATTGAGCTACAAGGATAAATATTTCAACTGGTGTGCCTCAGCTGTGACATCGTTGCTCAAGTTCTTTAAATATTTTTGTCTCGTTCTCTCAACAGTGATGGCGAGGAAATGAGCACAGCTGATAATTTCAATGATATCTATTACTCGCTGAAACACGAGGCAGACCTTCTCTTCACTAGGTTTGTACATTTCTCAGTGTCTTACCAAACAATGCAAGATGAAGTGATTTTGTAAGCAATGAACTTTGAGTTCAAATAACTGGAGAAAAGTGATTCAATGGAAAATGCTGAATAATATCAGTGTGGGAAAATCAGAACGGGTACTTTGTTATCATGTATTCGACTTCACAATATATACTTTAAAGCCTAGATAAATGGAAGATAATAGCTTCTATGTTCATTTTTATTCTTTACTTCAAAAAGGGATTCAAATCCGACTCGGTATGATATCAAATCAGAGCTGTCTCTGGAGGAGCCCGGAGTTATCGGCCCTCCTTTCAACTTCACTTTCCAGGTGAGAGCCAAGAGCATCATCATCGTTACTTTAATTTACTGTACAGGAAAACACTTTTTGGAAATAATTCACGCAATTCACTCTCTGTTGTCTCTCAGATCCAGAACCTTGGCTACTTTCCAGTAAAGGATCTGCAGCTGAATATTGAAATCCCAGAAATGACGAAAAATGGAAACCAACTCCTGCAGATATCTGACTTCCATATTGACCAGGTGAGTGTGGAGCCTCAAGGTTGTTCTCAGTGGCTTCAAGTGAGAATGTGTAACTTCACCTTTAACTGAGATTGTTTTGCCAACCAAGAATGAACAAGCTTTCCGTCCTCACGCAGCACATAATGCAGTTTACAATGATAAAGAGTAATTTTTTAAATAATGGGTAGGGATTTCAGACAAACGTAGACAGAAGAAGGATTCCCATTTCTTGCAGGGGAGAAATAGGAAACTGTGTTGGAGCTGCAACACACTGTTTAATCCATTCCTTACTTTGCTCTACTATTTTTGGTTTTTGAGATGGTAAAAAAAAACTGCTTCCAAACTACAGAGTCGCTTGACAGACTTTCAGCGCCTAGTTAAGGTTGCTAAGCTATGATTGGACGATTGCCATTCAGTGGAGGGGTTTAAATTAGTCTGAACTCAGCACAAATACTACTTTATCCTCAAAGTTCATGATTTAGGACCTACCTAAATACTGGTAGGTAGTGGACTTTTTGGACACTTGAAGTCAGGCTGTTTCCCCCTGCCTGAAGTCTTTATGCTGAGCTAGGCTAACCACATCCTGACTTCAGCTCTGTACATCCATGAGATTGGTATTGATCTTTCCCAAGACGTCAAACTATTCCTTTTATTACAGAGCCGTATTAATTCTAGGTTGTAATATCTCTTTCTCTGCAGACCTAAGATTGTAACATACTAACAGGTATTTCCACCCTCATGTCACACCTCAGAGAGATGGTACGCGCTGTTTACCACCTCAGCATGTGGCACAGAGCAGGTCATCACCTGAGGACCTTTCACGCTTCTCCCGCTTGGTAAAGTACAAACCACCCAAAGCCATTCTCAATAAATTTTTATGTCCCAACTTTGTCTTTGATAATTCATTTCCTCAAGGCTGATGTCTGGTTTTCTTCACACAGAACCAATCCAACACCCTAACTCTGCCAATCCAATGCACTGTCAATGTGGCCTCCTACAGAGAAATTGCAGTTAGAATCACAGGAGCACTGCGAATAGATACCTTACACGCAGTGAGTATGAAACCCCAAAACATGCATGCATAGAGTTGGAGATCCCCAGCTTTATAACAACACACAAGCATGCAAGTGTTCTATTCATCTCGCTGTTATTCTGCTTTGATTCTGTGGCGACGACAGCTTTGTAGTCTCTCAGTTGTGTGATGTGTTTGTGAAAACTGGCAGCATGTTTTGATTTCCTCTCCAGCTGAAGTTTAAAATCTTGGAACTGGTAACCAGTGCATCAGTGGAGCTCCCTTCTTCCAGCCCCATGTTTTTACATGAAGAGAGGCCTGTCAGACATGTGAGTCAACAACATCTAATGCTGTACACGGCCTCTGTCCCGGGTTTGACCTGACTCAAATCTGAGCTCATAACAGCATCATGATATGATCAGATTTAGCCTCTCTCTGGTTTTTATCCTCCCCAAGTGTGAATACAGTGTCTTGTGCTTAAGGTGATCAGATTATCTTAATTTATTTGAATGGACTTAAAGCATTAAAATAGTATAATACACGTAATGTTACAATTTATGTAACCCTAAACGAGAACATATTTTGCTGCAGTGACCCAAAAATATCAGTGGGCTCTGCTGCAGTTGAGCATGGCACTGCGTAACTGAAGCAGTGCAGAGTCAGACAGTAAATGTTGGTATTGAAGCACACGTGTTGTGTGGTGCTTAGGGACCGAAAGGACCAGCAGCACAACATGTAAGAGTCTGGACTCATACACTAATCTTTGCTGCCATCTATTGGCCAGTTTTAACAGTCATTCAGTATCTCTTTATAATGCCTTCTTTATTATGAGCAAGTCCATACTGATTTCCCCCAGCTGATGTAAGCTCTAAGTGTATTATTAGTGTAAAAAGAGGAAGGGATTTGAGCTGCAGTTAATGAGTGTTCCTGTAAATATATATATTACGAAAGACAAGAAAAAAGTTTTTCAGTCCTGTTTCAGATCAATTTCTGAAAAATATCATTGTTTTATTCTCTATTCTGTCTCTTAGAGTCACAGTAAAATTTATAATCTTTGTAAATATGTCACGTTGAGCCTGTGAGGGTCCACGTGCTGAATGTATGTCTGTCTTTGTAATCCAGTATAATAATCATCATCATCTCTGGGCAGAGTGTGTTATTACTGCCAGTAAAGGTCACAGCTGCTTCATCTGTAGTGTTTGTAATCATTACAGACTATCATACATTTATATTAGCCCACTGAATTTATAATTATACATATTACTGTACTGTATGTTCATTATATTTTTATTTTTGTACAAGATGGACAGATAAGCTCTGGACTACAACACTGTACAATAGCTTACTAAATTCAGTGTGTATCTCACAAACAAATGAGATTTTCTAATTTGATGATTCAAATATCATTTTATCGTGTCTGCAGATAATATTGGAGATCAGGAAGGAGGGAGATTACAGAATCCCTACCTGGATTATCATTGGCAGCACGCTGGGAGGACTCTTATTGTTAGCCCTGCTCAGTCTCGCTCTATGGAAGGTAAGTCGTCATATCGTGCACTAAAGATATTGAATTATTAGCGGTAATTCCACTAAGACCTACTGTATATCTTTGTTGAGACTGCCAAAGATCAGGTGTGGCTCAATGCTATTGTTTTTATCTACAGTAGATGATAGTATTTTGTTCTATTACCAAACTAATTTTGCTCTCCTGAGGTTATCTGAAGTCTTCATTCAACTAACTATAGTCACAGCGGGACCTCAGTGTAGGAATATGCTGCCACCCTCTGGTAGAGGACAAAATAACGCCTATAATCAGACAGAAAAGTCATATCTAACAGTGATATTATTTACTTACAGACTATCACATGATTTCAGTATAATAACAGTGTTTTAATAGCTGAGGACAGATGTAGTTTGGTTAAAAGAGTTTGGTTGCACCATAGTCCAGTGTATACCCCTGGAGAGAGAAAAATACAAGAAACTGAACAGTTTAAACACGTGAGTTCCCTACATGTGCAACAAATAATGGTTCTCATTTGGAAGTAAAAGTTGAAACAATCAATACGGGTCAACACAGGAACCACTGATTGAAACACACAATCTAACTCCAGGCAACCAAAGATCATGAATATCATGATTTTCTCTGCAGCAAAGCTTTGTGATAGAATCGTTTACAAGATCTTTTCAGCAGTGGCTCCCAACGTTTTTCTTAAGTGTCTATTTTACCATTGTATATACACTGATGCCCCCCACCCACATAAAAGGGGAGACAAGTAGCCTACTTCTTATAACTTTATGTATATTTCATTATATTTGTTGCATAAAAAAACAATAACAGCGTAGAACCTAAATAGTGAACGTAATACCTGCAGGGTGTTTGTGTAAAACTGGCAATTTGTATAAAATTCTGAATGGATTATTTCCTGTGGGTATTGAAATTTACCAGACGATTTTTCCTTATATTTTAGGAACGCAATTCTATGTCCGTATTATGATTTTCATCTGTTTTCATACATACAATTTAATAGTCCAATATTTATAATAAATAAATACGTGAACTTCTAAAATAACCCTTACATTTTGTTGTCTTCTTCACAGAAATTAATTAAATGCATGTATATTATATTTTATATATATATATATATATATATATATATATAAAAAGATTCTTACACCCTTAAAATCAAGAGGGCTTCATGTCCCCCGTAGAGCCTTGGCGACCCCCAGGTTGGAAACCACTGAGTTAGAGTAACTGAAAACACCCATGTGGCCGTGCAGGGTACTGCACTGTACCTTCAATAAAGTAGATAAAAGAGCAGCTGAGAAAATCTCAGTGTCGAGGAGAATTTCTATTTTATAGTTCGGGTGCATAGCAGCTAAATGCATCTTTGCTGTGTTTGCTTCTAAAGCTGTAAATGTTCTAAAAACACAACTTTATATCTGTGACAAAGAAATCTCCACTCAAGGTCTCCTTGCATTGCATTTCTTTTTTTTTAGCTTTCAACCGCATCTCACGATCTTCATCACATGGAAGTGGCTTAGGTGTCATCTCATGAACGAAGCGGTCATGTGATTACACCTGAGCCTGTTCCACTCACTGACTGAAGACCGTAAGGTTCAGTTGAAAGCTACTAAGTGGACCTTAAATTCAGTTTGTTTTATCACACATACTGATCCCAAGAATCAAGAATGAACTTATATTGTCAGGCTGCACCTCTTGTCTAATTTCACTGCTCTCCTCTCAGCTCGGCTTCTTCCGGAGGCAGAAGCGAAGAGACGAGGACGAGCAGGAGGCCAACGGGAAAGTGGCTGAAGAACGGTAACGCAGGCTGAGGGCCCCCAGCAGACACCTTTTCCACAGGGGACCCGACACTCAGGGACCAACCCAACTGCCCCCTGCTCCCCCGACACCACAGTGGCACCGCATAGACAGCTCCGCATGACCGCTGAAGCAAGGCTTGTTCAGTGCACTGGATCTGTCCCACGCCACGACCCCTGACCCCCAAGAGTCAGCACTGTCACACTCACTTAGCATTCCTGCACTGTTGCGACATTAGGGCCTTCTTAGTCTATGTATTCCACGGCCCTCCATGTCGTCCCTTCACAGATCTTTGAGCTCTCATTTTCTTGGCTCCAGGCTGGAGCTCTGGTGCTTTTTCCGGCTGTTTGAAAAGAAGAATAGCTTTGATCGATCTGTTCCAAGAATTTCAGGCCACAATTTGCCCTCGAGGCAAGCGTTAGCCAATCTCTCTTTTGTCTCTTCCTGATGTATATTTATTTAACTCTTATGGTAAAATTTTTGAAATACATGAAAAACCTCAAGGGTGACTTGCCACCCAAATGCTATCGCAAATGTAAAGTTACTATACTGTATATTGAATTCGATTGTTTAAAAGATTTTATCTGCAACATTTTCAGCTCACTTGCATAATAATTTATGAAGAAACAAAACTGAACTAAAGTCGCCAAAGAAGTACAAAGAAGATTCACGATGTTTAACTTACAGAGACTTTTCTTAATCCTTTTCTACAGAGAAGAATCTTCTCAACCTGCATCCTCTCTTAAGAGTTCACTCCTTTTCTTTTAATATTTTCATCCTGGACAACATGCAGGATGAGCTTTAAACATTTGATGCACTTTTACTTTGTACAAAATTAACTTGAATTTTGTAAATAGTCAAGTACCTTTTTGTACCCTTTCAAATATTATAATGGTTTTCAGTATTTTCCACATGGTTTGTGGCATTACTTTGTAACTTAAGCAATTTAAGGCAAATGAAACAAGTCAGCTTTGTGTCACTGAACCTGTTACGAGACGTTGCATGCCTTTTAACATGCACTGCATCAGAGCAAAAGGATGTGCATAAAATACTGCAGGCAACATGAATTTCAACAAAGTAATTCTTATGAAGAACTGTAACTCAATGATAATCAGATGCTATAAAGATGAGTCCAGTAAATGCACATTGCTTACAGTACGTCAGCACCCTCCTGGTGTTACCAACGAATGTCATTTTGTCCTGTTTGATGAGGTGTGAAGAGCTGTTATACGCCTACAAATAAAACATTGTATATGTCTATTGGTGTCTTTTTAATGACCACCCGGGGAGTTTCAACCGTCTGAGTCCTGTCAATTCATCTAATACGGAGTATCATTACAGTTTCTCTAAAAGATAATTAACTAGCGATGACCCAGAAGGTTGTTTATAAACACTGTTGAAAATATTCTGTCTGCTGAATGACCTTGCCGTATGAAACAGAGGCACAACTCCGTAGCCTCCGGTGTTTTTCAAACATCGCTGGTTAATTGTCTTTTAGAGAAACCAACCTCTGTGACCCGAATGCAGCTATGCTAAAACATGACAGCCACAAACTGGGGCTAGCTACTAACGCTAGGTAGGAACTTTGACATGAGGGAAAACTGTAAAATAAATACTGTTTATCTGTTTAGCCAGTTCTTACCTAGTGCCAAAAATATAATGTCTCTTTTAAACAAAATCGTGAAGCTGTCTTGCAGAGAGACCACTCTCGTGTTTGTCAGCTAACGCTAGCATCGCTGGTTAGCTTAGCACAAAGACTGAAAACAGGGAAACAACTAGCCTGCCTCTGTCCAAAGGTAACAAAATCTGCACCTCTAAAGCTCACTAATTAACATGTTATATCTTCTTTGTTTTATCCTAAAGTAAAAACGGTTCTGGACTATGTCTCGGCGCCGCTGAACGGTGGCCAGGCAACCAGCAGGCCTTGAATTAGTCGTAAGTAATAGGATTTTGTTGCCGTTGGACAGAACCAGGCTAGCTGTTAGCCCCTTTTTCCAGTCATTGTGCTAAGCTAAGATAACCGACTGCACAGGGCTATTTTCACAGGAGACATTACGTTTTCACAGGCTGAGTAAACTGACCTTCATGTGTAAAATATGTGGAGTGCCCCTTTAATAAGGAAAAAAACGTTTGCGAATGATTTCTGTAGTGCTCTTCATCTGCCAGTAAGGGGCAGTGTTCATCTTGTAATGTCTCTCAAACTACAACACAGCTGCAGAGAGATCAGTAGACGGTTTGATTAGACTTTATCCACTGTTTAATTAGCAAATAATCAAAGTGGATGGTAATAATATTTGTGATTGGAGCCATCTCTCCTGTCAAATGTGAATATCAGTAAACAGAGAAGTAAAACAATTTAAAAAAGAAAAGGATTTAAACAAAAAAGGGATTTATGATTGTAGACTGACTGTTCCTCAAGCTAACATGTCAATAGCATCAGAACAAAACATATGGATTTCCATTTTAAAGCTTCAGTGTATGTTATGTTACTCAATAATGTGTGGCTTAAATGAATTAAATTGGATCCCTGTCCTAATTTAAATGCATTGTTTGCGGCATCACAAAGAAGGTGTCGACACCTGCCGGACAAAGCTCTTTGAACCCTGCAGGTTTTGTTTGTTGCCAATTATGTCTTAAAAATCTAATTTAAAGGCAAATGAGAATGATTGTAAGAGGTTGTCAGTGTTGTTCTAAATAAATGAACACAGCTCCCAGGAGGTTCTGTGGGGCTGTCATTTGTGTGGAGCGATGCAGGTTTGATTCGCTCAGCTGACACTTGCGAACCATCTGCCACTGAAGCAGCACTACGGTGAAAACATATTGATCCCTGAGGGCGAAAAAGGATTGTTGCAGCTGCAAATAATAAGATTTAGCCAGGGAAAAAAGGGAACGCAGCCGCACAATCAGAATTAAAGATGAGCAATAAATCCAAACATAGAAAACACAATCGACTAACTGAAACCATGTGATGTAAACATGTTGCAGAACATGCTACAGTAATGAGTATGGATTCATTTCTGTGCCCTGTTTACTAAAATGTCATTTGTAACATCTGCATGATTCCTAGCTACAATAAATGTGGATTAATAAACATATATATGTAAATATATATATATGCTAAGTGTCATTAAAAACATGTGAAACTTAAATATGAAAAATCAAGATAAATGCAAATTGTTGAATCAAAATCAAACCCAAACACTGTAACTGAAAACATCCTGTGGAGAGTTTGTCTGCTCAGTAACCACTGCCCAAGCAATGTGGGAGGTTACATGTGTGTGTGCAACGCTTCAAATGTTGAAATGACACATATTTAATTGAAGTCATTACACCTCACAGGAGAAAACAGAAAAGAATCCAGTGAAGTTATTAACACAGTCGATCATTAAAGCTGTGTACAGTCCAGTTCATATTTACATTATCAGAGCAACTTAAAGGTGCAATGTTTTAACACAACTAAATATTTGATATTAATGTTCTCTGATTTGGTTGGACCTTTATTTACTCTGTAATCTTTGTAAAACAGGATTTTATTTTCAGTAATTCCATCTATAAGTCAACAATTATATGTGTTAATAGCTTACTTGTAATCATTGTGGTCATAAAAACCTAACCCTTGAAGAAGAACTCAGATATTTTACTGTAGTAAAAGTACCAGTACCACAATGTAAACGTGATCTAGTAAGTAAAAGTCATTCATTCCACTTGCTTAAGTAAAAGTACACAAGTATTATAAGCAGTTAGGCAACAACTGACATCTGAGACATGACACTGAGACCAAACTAGAGCAGTCACTGGTTTAATCCATTAAATTGTATTTTATAAGTTGATCATCTGATGTTGTTTTTTATGTAAAAAAAAAAAAAAATACATACATACATATTTCCCTCTGAAATGTAGGGGAGTATAAGTATAAGACTGATCATACAGGTTCCCCACACTTGTTGCTATAGAGAAGAACCTGCATTTTAGACACTTTGTGATCATCAGGCCACACTAAACAAAGAGGCCTCAGGGCACAAGAAGGAGAGAAGGACAGAAACTCATTACCACACAAATCTGGAGGCAGGAGACTCTCTAAGCTCCAGGCTCTCCTGCGCTTTGTTTGGTCAATCATCTGAGAATGACCTGCCGAATGCCAAGTGACAGCCGGAACATCTGCAGCCATTATTAACCTCTTCACCTGAGACGGCCCGTGTGTTCGACTGAATACGAATTCAGCATTAGTTCGGAGTTTGGAGAAACAGTTTTCCATCCAACACGGCATGACTGCAGAAAGAATTCATCATCTGAATCATTATTTGCCTGCATCAGTACGCGTACTATATTCTCCCCTTTTATTTGTGCACAAGTGTCAAACTCAACGATGGACGCACGACATTTCTCAGAGAGAAAAGTATTTTCTTTTATTATTGTTGAAAGCCAAAAGAAAGAATCTGCCTTTAGAAATGCACCTACTCCATCTGACACTATGACAAACGGTCAACATCAGTGTTACAGTGTTTTTTAAAAACAGTTCATGTGAGAAAATATGCAATACTCTTTTTTTTGTACTGAAGCTGTAGAGCACAGCTTAGACTGTTTGGGGATGACATTTTTTTTGTACACAATACAGAATATAGACAGACTATACATGCCAATCCTCTACTTGGAGACTTGAGGATGCCTCCCTCAGCTCTGTGAAGTTAACCCACCTGATATCTAGCACATGTTTGTGACTGAAAGCAGGGAATCAAAAATAAACGCACTTGACTGGTGAAGAAATCTGCCACTTTTTTACCTCATTTACATATTCACAGACAGGCTCTACAGGTGTACATGAATGGACATAATTACAGCCTTGTGATTCTATTTTAATCTCCATATCCATCATTGGTGTTTGTACATATAATCCAGTGTTTTGCTGGGAGTCTAAGATCGAGCCATGTCCCCGGTTCGATTCCGGCTGGAGACGTTTGTCCCCTGTGGACCCTCCTCTCTGCACCCATGTTTCTTGTCGCTCCTCAATGTCAACTTAAGGCAAAAACACCATAAAAAGTCACCTTAACAAGGGCAAAAAGAAACGCTAAGGGGAGAAAGGAAAGAGAACTCCAATGCAGGACGCCTTGTTCATCCACAAGCAATCTGGTGACAGTTTTAGGAATGAAATAAAAGGAATAAATTACATTCATCACACATAGTCCACGTCATGATGGCAAACACATGATAACGTGCATCTTCACTGTGTGTCGTTAGAAAAAGGTTCATATTTGGGATACTGGAGAAAACATTACGCATGACAGGAATGACAGCTACAGGTGGACAACCACAGCAAAACAAAACAAAAGCAGCTGCATGGAGTCTATTGCTCACCAGACCCGTGTTATCGGGTGTATGGGATCACGTTGGAGCTCGATAAGCCTTTACGGTCAATGATAGACAGCGTGTACTCCACGTTGTCCATGATCTGGAGAGGCACGACTCCCTGCGTCTCTCCGTGCCTGAAAGAGCGCGTCGCGCAGCCCGTTTTGGAGGACGGAGTGGAGACTCTCCAGACCAAACCGCTGAGCATCTTCCTGATCTCTGGCCTCATCAGGCAGTAAAGCACCGGGTTCAAGCAGCTGTTTGCGTGCGCCAAGCACACAGTGACCGGGAACACGTACGTGTGCACCATGTAATAAGATTTATCCCAGTTGACAGCGTTAAATTTCACCAAGACACCCCAGAAGGTGATGGCGTGATTCGGCATCCAGCAGCAGAAGAAAGACAAAACCACTATAGCGACAGATTTGGTGACTCTGGATCTCCGTTTAGGGTTGCTGCTGTCCATGCTCGTCCGCTTTACGAAGCGCAGGAGCATCAGGTAGTTAACAGAGACTATGAGCATCGGGATGATGAAGGCTATCAATATTTTCTGGATGTGATAGAGAGCGAGCCAGTCGTGCCCTTCAGGAAACTTGAGGAGGCAGAGTTTTTCTCCAGCGACCACTGTCACGGTGGAGAAGAAGGTCGTGGGAGCTGTGGCCGCTGTGGCCGCCACCCACAGCACCGCGCACACCCACTTCACACACCGTGACCTCCTGTAAGACCTTTTCTTCAGGGCCGAGGCGACAGACAGGTAGCGGGTCACACTCATGGCGGTGAGGAAAAACACGCTGGCGTACATGTTCATCACGGTGACCGAGAGGATGATTTTGCACATGGCGTCTCCAAACGGCCAGCTGAAGTCCAGCGCGGTGTCCACGGCCCAGAAGGGCAGCGTGAGCACGAACTGGAAGTCCGTCACCGCCAAGTTGATAATGAAGAAGTTGATAGTGGACTTCTTTCGGCCTTGTCGTAACCTCATGAGGAAAAAGACGAGCAGGTTGCCCACCAAACCCACTGCGCAAACCACAGAGTACACCACGGAGATGAGGATCCGCAGGATGAGGGTGCCGTCCGCGCTGACATCGATGTCCTCGAACCCGAATTTCTCATCGCCAGGTGAACTTCGGTTCAGCTCTCCGCTGTGGTTAAACAGTTCATCCATCTTTAAAGTTAGGAGCCCGGACTCACGCCAGGCTGTTCTACTGCGCGCACCGGTTAGACACGTGAACGCAACACAAAAGTGTCTCCGGACTTCATCCACGTTCAATGAGTTGGAGTCTGCTTTTATACAGGTGTGTCGCTCCTCTGCTGAGCCACGATTGGTCGAATGAGACGTGACGGAGAAGCAGCCTGTTTGTCATAAGTCATAGAAAGTAATTTCAATGAAGCATCCTGAATCCAGCAGCAAACACACGAGGACGGATTTACTGTTTGATATTTATCTTGTCATGTCAGCTCAACGGGCCTGTGACGGAGTGCGTAAATGGATGGAGTAATGTATCAAGCCTTTCATCAAGAAAATTCAAAGTTAAAAAGAAAAAAGCACCCAAAGGATATTTAAAGGTCAAGATCTTGTAAAGTACCTTTTCATCTGGCTTCTGTTGGTGCACCTGACTTCTGTTTTGCACTAAAATATAGTTGAACCCCCCTCCATCTTTGTAGGCATCATCACAAAGATCAGTGTGCGTTTAAGCGTGCCAGGGCTCCATTAAAATGCTGCCACTTTTATAATAAATGTAGGAGCATTGTAACACATCAGAATTGATGTTCAGCCTCGAAAACATACATGCAGATTCACTGTCCCTGCAGGAGTGGCTGACAGTGCCCTCATTCCTCCGCTAGAGGGGGCGCTGAGCTCAGGCAGATGAAGACAAACAAAGTTAAACCATGATGTAGAGTTGAGTGGCCGTGTGGGCTTTCTCAATTTAGATTTTATTCAACTTGTTTCACTTTGATATATAGCATGAAAACAACTTTACGATATATTTTCTAAAAGGACTTAAAAAGCCAGCTTAAGTTTAAGACATTGTGTTTACAAAACTGCATGTAGGTCCAAGGTTTCCAAAGGTTTTTCAGATTAGGAACCTCTCTGAACTTCATGCTTCCATCAGCACACAGTCATCATCATCTTCGTCACTTTGTGGAGGTTTTGTCCCAGAGTTTCCACTGGAAAAGACGTGTCTGTTTATTATTTAAACACAAGGGGAGCTAACAAAGCACAGACTGGAGCCCCTGATCTGCGTTCATTTCTCTGACTCCAAGTGAATGCAACAACTGGTCCTCATCTGACCCACTGAAAACCCGAAGGACCTCAGTTTCGGGAGCACCAATTGGATCGAAGCACAATATGCAGTTTCTTGGAGTAGCATTTCCCCTTTAAGCCTCCAGCCCCACTGAAAGATATCCCATTGTCTTAAGTCCACCCATCTGTGGGGGTGGCCCTGCGAAAGTTTGCAGAAGAAATGTTGAAGCTGTCACTGGCTGTCGGTAGGAGGCTGATGGAGGACAGAGGGGGCAGCTACTGGTAAGCAAACGTTAACACCGACATACAAACACGCTGAAAAGGCTAAGAATGCAACCAGAACGCCCCGTGGAGGCAGACGATGTTCAGGCCTGAAGTGGAGGAGTTTGCTGGGGCTGTCACAGTTTGAGTGCAGGGTCGCAACAAAGCGAAAAGTGCATCCAGCCCAGATGGAAATCATTTGAATTGACAATCGACGCGGCGTTAGGAAGGCGTTAAATGCTTCTAAAATACAGGATACCGTCCTGACAAAATGACCCGTTTGGACTGCGGGCTGCCCGCCTTTGGACAAGGAGTCTCCCCCATTCACTTCTTCATCGCACTTCTGACGGTCCTGGGAAACTGCACAGCGTTGGGATCATCACATGAACCAGGTTAGTCGAGACTGAAACCAAAGACACTCAAAAGTTTGAATTCATGATGTTGCCACGTCCCCCGGCTGCTTTTGTTGTGCACATTTGTTTCAGAGCGCATCTAATTCAGCCCAGTAAAACGCAGAATCAGGCCAGCCGTCCTCACTGTGGAGGGGAGGCCAGCTGTGACTCGTGTTTACAAAGTTTTGGGCTGACCACAGCAATTAAGCCCAAGGTTTTGCAGCTTAGTCTGGTCGCTGGAGAGACCTTCTTTCCACTGAATCATCAGAGGGTTCAAGCCCCATGTAGGCATGCATCTGCCCTGCCCTTGAGCCAAAATGCAGAATCCCAGTGCAGCCGACACTGACCTCTGACCCCGCCAGTGAAGGCCAGGAAACAGAATTTCTCCTTAGGGAGTCTACAGGATGCATTCTTTTTATTCGCATAATAGAGCTGGTTGCCGTTCTACTCTGCAGTGTGTAAGTGTGTTAGTTTTCGGGGCCAGTGGATATCACATCAGAGAATTAATCCTCTCTTGTCTTGTTGGATGCACTCCCCAGGCTGCAACCCCTGCACTTTCATCCTCTCGGTCTTCCCTTTAGTTTGTGGTATGGATGTTAAAAGTCCAGGCTCTCCTGAGATTACAGATACCAGCAGAGCTAGGAGTCTGGATGGACTCTGTCTCGTCTTGTATAAATCAGCTGTGTGCCCTTCAGAGAAAAACTAAGTGCTGTCGAGCCTTTTAGACAAGGATGTGTCGCTGAGGGGAGGCACCTCCACAAACAGTAACGATTTCAGGTGATAAGTGTTGGCACAGGAAGTTTATCTTTAAACGACCAAGAACCAGAAATATAGAAGCAGTTGGACACAGGAGGCGTCTTCTCGATAACTTTTTATTCTTTCTCTATATTTGTATTCATCATAGTTACACAAGTAAAAGCGTGGAGAGGAAACAACCCTCATAATGCCAATTTAATTCGCTAATTTTGATTTGGAGTACGTTAATAGGAACCTGATCAGTGTTGCTTTTTCTGAGGACCTCCTGGCAGCCACTGAAAAGACCCTTGGTGGTCCCAGACCCATTGAGAACTACCACCTGAGCCCAGCCACTCATGCAAATACTCATGCAAATCATTTCTAATTGAATTCCACATTCCTGTCCTGGAGCTTTAAGCTCTTGAATTTAAAATGAATGTCTAGTTTGCATTCTGTAAATGAAGATGCTACATGGAATTCATTACCTTCAAGTGTTGTGAAATGACCTCCTGATGAAATCACATGTGGAACTCGAAAGCACTCAGAGAGCGCATGCATCCGTTAAGCCCGCATAGCTCTGCACATTTTTATTTAGTAAATATTTTAATCTCCATCTGGATCCAGATCTTCATGAAAATACACACAATGAAAGACAGTTATGCTGATTGACTGATGGCAGCTATCATTTTTGCCATAAATCAAATAGTTTCCAGGAATAATTACACTTAGTTGCAGCTTGAATTGTGCACACGTGAATTGTGACGTGTTGCCATCTATGACGTTTTTGCTGTAGCTCCAGGGCCGTAGCTATTTCCCTTTCTCTTCATTGAAGGAGACACTCCAAGCAGCTTGTTGCCAGACACTTCTTCCTCAGGTCCTGCTGCACTGATGTATTCTTGAAAATATGTGTGCACATAATCATATGCTATGCTGAATGGGAGACACCTTGTCTTGCCTTTTCACAGAGCTGTGTGAAATCATTGTTTGCATTCTGCTCCGTCTCTTGGACGAGATCGAGCTAATAATGGTGTTATGAGGGTTTAGTAGCAGGTCTTTGTACCTTCACAGATTATCTACAAGCAAGAGCAACGTGTTTGCAAATTATTACTGGTCTTATTTGTGCTGAGAGCTGTACAGAATAAATGATTATTATTGTGAAACAGCTGTTGTTGTGACAGTGACATTGTTTTTCCTGTGCACATTGGCCACATTTGTTGATAAAATGCTTTCTTTTTTGTATGTGAGAATTAGGGATCATGATGTTGCCTTAAAATAATATGATATTGCAGGACAGTTTTGAAAATTACTTTATTATTAAGTGCAGCAATAGACAGAGTCTTTTTAGTTGTTTTGACTTCCTCTCCTCTTGCCATTTCTAGCTCTCTTTGGACTCCAACTTGGTGAAATAAGTTTGTTGTGTTGCCCGCTTTTGCTGCTATTTTCTTCTTACAAAGCTATCATGTTTCAGTGGTTTGTTGTAGATTTGAACTTTTTGTGTCCAAACTACTTCCACACTTTCTAAGTTGCTCCCTTTATTTGGAACAAACTCCTCCACAGTGCAACTGGCAGCAATGTTACTGTTTTGCTCTCTGCTGCTGTTTTATAGTCATGAAGTCAATACATCAACAAGTCATGTTATCAGGAACAATATGATATTATATGACTTGTGAGATTATCTAGAAATTCACATGGAAAGTGAACCATAAAATATACATTTAATGTGCAATAAATTGATCATGTGTGTATGAATACATCTTCATTTGAGATAAAAGTCTTCTGCTGCGACAGCAACAGTTTGTTCTTTCAAGGTGTTTGGCTACACAACATAAACAGCATTTCAATGAAAAAACAGACTTATATGAATGTAATTGTTCTGATTCTGATTCTTAAGGCACATTTTCTTTACCATTGCTTGGCTGCTACTCGACATCTCAGGAAATGAAGGAGTCTTATTTTTATCAGAGGAATGAATTTCACCAACTATATCCAACATGCTGCACATGAGAGTAAAAAGTGAAAGGAGGATAGTAGACAAGAATCCAGTTTGAAGCACTGCAGCTGTATTCAAACATAAAAATGACAGATTAGACACCCATATGGGTTTGTTTAACGCTTCCCCAGTTGGGTTTACAGCTTTACAGCCACTTAATTATTTAATTGCGCCTTTCCCATGATTTAGTAACCCATCTTCTCTTACATCTCCTCCCACCATGGCTTTGACAGAGAGATTTCTGCAGGATCTGCCTCAGTATGAAGTGGTTCACCCCACTAGAGTGGATGCCAGAGGTCACTTCCTGTCCAACTTCCTGTCTCACCATGCCCGCCGTGTACAGCGCCGGGAAGCTTCAGAGGGACCAGCAGACTTGGATCGGGTCTTCTACCAGTTGTGGCACGGCGGCCAAAGTTTGCACTTCAACCTCACCCTCAACCCGCACCTGCTGGCTCCGGGCTTCCTGACGGAGAGGAGGTACGGTGGCCTGGATGGGGCCCGGATCCATCCTCCTGGATCCTCCCAGTGCCATTTCTTTGGTGAAGTGTGGGATGAGGCCACTGTTAAAGGAAGCGCAGCCATAAGCACCTGTGATGGACTGGTGAGTAAGCCTGAAGTCCATTGGACGTTGTATTCAAATGCATTTCAAATTAAACGCAGAGGTGTCGGCTGCAGCAGAGGGCTGTATTCAGAGTTAAGTGTGTTTAATATCAAACTGTGCATGTTCAGACCTCAGACTTATCTGACAACTCAAGGGTCATTCAGACAGCCACACACCCTGGATGGATTTTCCACTAAACATAAGTGTGTCTGAAGTTATCCGCTGTCCAGACTTGGAACTCAAGTGCTTTTCTCCAGCCAGAAGATGTACACAGTCTGACGATTTGTTGAAACCACAAATTTTCCCCCTTAAACATTTGTCTATAGAATTATTCACCATGTAACTGTTGAGGCTGAGGAACAAACTGACACTCCCTTCAGTGCATTTGCAAGATCACAGCAGCAACTATAGGCCACAATCTTCTCACTCATATTCAAAGACTGCCATTCGTGTTCTGTTCTGCCTCTGCGATCGCAGATGTGTGCTTATAAAGGAAATCATTTTTAAAGGATATGTTAGAGATCATTGGCGCAATCAGAGATTTTAAATTGACAGCAGCATTATTGCCATGCTGCAGTAAGATTGCTCCATATTAGATCTTAAAGGTCAGATTAGGTCAAAAATATTTCCATGTAGCACAAACACACACGTACACACCCACCATCTTTCTTTAAATATAACCTCTGAGCACTTTCTGCAGATTTTTAGCTGCAAATCCATCCTGCAAATTCTACTGCTTCATTGGGTAGAGGTCTAAAGAATGTGGAGTCTATTGCAGTAGAGTCACTTTCATGTACAGGGGTGCACCCATTCAGCAGCAAAGTTTCTGTACATCACTACATTGACACGAGCCATGGATTCATGTTGTTTAAGGCCTATTCTTTCTCTACTCTCTCCACGTCATAAGAAGTTTGATGGCATTTGTTTTGTCGCTCTTAATCCATTTCATTTCTGGAGTCATGTTTTTCATCTTAGCTGTCAGGGGTGGAACCAGGAACAGTCTCCTGCTGCTATATCCCCTCCGCTTCAAGGTTATATGTGTTCAGAGGTTCTCTTCTGCTCACCGCTGTTGTAACAGACTTATGTTCTTCCTGTTAGCTTACATGTGTCTGGCTGTGGTTGTGGGCTGAACAAAAGCTGCTTCTGAGAGGCTGGAATCGACACATCTTGCACCAATTTATACAAAGTTGATTCGCAATTAGAGTCTTATTGATCACACGTCTTACCAACTCTAATGTTTATCTGAGTAGTAAGCAAATATCTTGACCCTGTCTGCATGCTGTCTGCATGTATTAAGCTGCAGCTGCATGATTCACTGGAATAGCTGGCAGTTGTACCGAGCACATCTACTTAAAGGTGCCCTGTGGAGTTTTCTTGTAAACTTATAAAAGTGACTTTTACATTCATTGTTACTCACCAAAACTCATTGTGTGTATGCTTGAGGTCTAACAATACATTTCCATCGGCATGAAACATTTGCAAAGCCGATTTTGTTTTAGGTATTTTAAACCCTGCATTGTTTATATCCATGTTTTCTTGCTTGCAGTCTTGTTCCCTGCCTTTGTTGGCACATTGCTGCATTTCTCTGCACATTACGGCCACCTGTGGATCCGTGGAGTAGTGTGAAGTGTACAACCCACACACATCAGCAGACACATGGTATCCACATTGGTGGTGCTCTGCCAGGCCTGTCCAGCATCCAGCTTCACTCCTTGCTTTTTTGGGGTTTTTTTTTCTTTTAGTCCTTTCTACAGCAAGTGAAACACATGATCAGCTGGGTTGAGGTCAGGTGACTGACGTGGCCCATTACAACCATTTTGCCCCTGGTTTCTTCATCCTAAAATTATGGGATGTTCAAATTATCAAAAGGGGGGTTGTCAAAAGTTGAAACCAAAAGGGAGAAATGTATATTTTATACATATATATTTTTCTTTTCATGATGGTGCCCCTATCTTTGCATTCATTCACCAATACTGTCTGGTCACGTAGATGGAGAACTTGTTTCCATACAGCCAGTCAAATCACTTAAACCAGATTAGTTTTCCTGCTAAAGTCTCCTTCTTATTTTGTTTAAAGACATGATCATGTCTTGTCCTGCACCTTAGCTTGTTGAACGAGCCACGAAAACATTCAGCGGGGAAAAGTGCACTGATAATGTAGTTTATAGCTAATTAGCTGGAGCAGCTGAACGGCCTGTAAACCTACCTGCAAATGTCACTTCGGTCCGTTTAGATGCTGGTGTGGTCCTTACTCTTCAATACCACTGCTGATAAAACACTGTCTGCCCAAGACTTGTAAGCTACAGTGCGAGTTTGTTTGCTTCGTCTCTCGTTCCCCTGCCAGTGCTCAGCCTGCCAGCTGCTGTCAATCAAACACCGACACGCCCCTCCAGCTGCTGAGACGAAAAGGAGTATTTCTAATATTTCCCCCAAATACCTTTTTTTAAAACTCCTTTTTAATAATAAAAACTATTGAGGGTAAATTTAAATAAAAAGCACAACACTCTAAAGTCAACACCTTATGCTCGTCGCTGTTCTTTAATTTCAAATCCAATGTGCTGGAGAACAGAGCCATGTTACTGTTAAAACTTAACCTACTCAGAGACTGAGCTGTAGGACATTTGCCAGTATTCCTGAAGATTATCCAAAGCTTTTTGGCAAACTTGAGATGAGCATTAAAAGTTTTTCTGGTCTGTGATTAATCCCATTTTACACTGATGGAGGAGTAATGAATACTGATGACACATGAGGAGAGAGTCTCCTGCAGATTCTTTTTTTATGTTGTTGGAGTTTTCTTTATGTCTTTGTGGAGGATTTTATGTCCTGCTGTTGGAGGGATTTTTTAAAAGAATGACATGTTCCAGATTCTGCATTTGAAAAATATTTCTTTCACTGTCATTTCTGTCTGCACACTTTATGTATGGAGCTGAAGAAATACAGTCTGCTGATTGGAGGAGCTGACTGTTTAGTACCTGATAAAGTAGCGTGTGTGTGTGTGTGTGTACTCTTGTAATAAAGCATGAGTGTTGATCTCCATGTGCTTTATCTTGAAGTCATAATGAGTTTTTAAGAAATGTCCCTTTCACTTGTTATCAGTAATCTTAAGTGGGGGCACTTATTATAATATGACAAAAGGTATGCATATAAGACTTTAGACATGTTTTGTTACTTAAATATTCAGAAGTATTCAAACTCTATGGTTTAAATATAAAAATGTCTGGCAGAAGCATGAGTCAGAACTACTTTAGGTCTGAACCATTTTCTTCCTCACAGCCATTAACAGTCTAAAAATGCTTAATACTTAAATAACTAGTGATTACTGACATATGTACAAATAAAGAAGCGCTGGAGATAATACACACCCCTGTGAATATTTAGTATTTGGTATGCACTCAGTGTAGCAGCACCTCCCCATCATAACCTTCTGTGACTCATTACTGAGGAGGTTAGACATCAATAGATCTAAACTGTTGTTTAAAGAAAAATTATCCAGAAGCCTGGATCTGTAGCTGTACAGTATGACAATGAAATGTCCCACATGTAGGATTATTACATGGGAGGGACACATCTCTGTCAGAATGTGTGCACATCATACTGAACAGCGTGTATTCAGGTGGTTACAATCAATGTTTTGTGGCAGTGATTATTGAAAGTTTCATCAACCTCTCAAATGTTTTCATGGCCAAACAAGTAATATGATTCTTATTAAGCAGCGTCTATTTAATAAAACAGTAGGCTATCCTTTTGAAATAGCTGTAAACTATTCAAATGATGAAAATCATCCCTACTTCCTTCCCAAGAAGCATCATGTATCTGTCCTTTTGGAGCGTCATTATCATGCGGCAGGTGCGCGTCAAAGCCGTCACTTCACCGAAGGACCCCTTCGGTCAGCCGAGGTGTGGGTCCTTGGTGGAAGGAGATTCATCTCAACTGTTATTCATGAATGTCACCTGACGTAAATTACGGGGAAAATTAAAGGAACAAAAAATGCTGCTTGAATATCCATCGAGCCTCCCTTCACCCGCGTTGGAGTGGATGTCTTTGGACCCTAGAACATTACCTCTCATTGTACCAGAGGAGACATTGTGGAAAACAAGACCTGGGCAGTCCGTTCTACCTGTTTGTCGACTAGAGCTGCTCACATAGAGGTAAAAGAGTCCATGTCAACCTCCATCTTTATTTACACTCTGAGGAGGAGGTTCCTCCAAGTTATTCAGATCTGATTGTGGGATGACTTTTATTGGAGCATGCAGGGAATTGAGGATGCTAGGTTCCTAGATCTTTATACAAAACAGCGGAGAGTGAAACATGTCCAGTATCATGCTGAAACATTTTGGAAACGCTAAAGGCAACAGTATTCAGCTACACTACAGTATTGCAGGAAATGGACTGTGGAGAAACACAATGTTCTAGTTGGAGATGTTGTGTCAAACGCAGTGAGTGGGCAATCAGCCTCATTGTGAAGAGCATTCCCAGCACAGACAACAAAGTAAATAAGTGATGACACATTGCACTGCCAAGGTCTACTTACGTCCAGTTTCAGATGTTATTATTCTACTTCCTATCAGAATCCAAGTCAAGAAAGAGTTACAGTTATTATACAAAATGGAGAGTATGTTTGCAGACACAGAGCCTCATCAGAAAGGAGCTGAGGATTAACTGAGGTGTGTCCAATCAGCCACTTAAAAACACAATATGCTCAGAATCACTAATCAGTATATTATACGTTCGTATTATTGTGCTTTCTTTCAGTTTAAGGTACGCACTGTCATTACAAACTTGACTGCTTGTTAAAACTGCTTGTTGTTCATGTGCACAAATTGGTATTCAAGCCTCTGCAATTAGTATTATTACATTTCAAGTGTATTCTCACATAAAAGAAAAGCATCATGCAAATCTACGGTCATTCGTCAGACAGCTAATATCTGACATCCTGCTGGGACACACAGCGGCTCTTTTCGGTCCAGACATGCACGTACGTTTGTAATGTAACGTCCAAAACATGTGGATCTGAGTTACATGACACTCTGTTGCTGAGCCATAAATGTCAAGTGAATATGCCTCCCTTTTTTACTTGAAATATTGTGTATATAGAAAAAAAATGTTTTTGTCTTCCAAATATAGGGTTTTCTCCCAAATGAAGTTTTGGTCCAACAATAACACATGTTAATGCGTTTCATGTGATGCATCAGATCAAAGAAACAATGAGTGTCAGACTAAAGGTTTTTATTGTGGTGTTACATTCCTGAACCACAGAAAGAAACTCAAGTTTTTAGTTGAGGCTGTTCCTTAAAAATAAACAGATTTATTTTATCTATTCCTGCTTATAAATAAGCATTTCCATCAGAATTCCTTAAAGAGGTGACACAATACAAAAAACAATAATGTAATAACCCAATGCAGAGTCACAGGTAAAATAAATGTTGCAGAGGTTTTGTTGGTGACAGTGATGCAGAGACAAGTTGACTTTTGAAGAGATTCACAGTACACACGAAGAAACAGAGTCAAAGAATGACTTTTACAGAGTAGAGGGGAAAATAATGGAAAGCAGTATTAGCAACTCCGTCTAAATGCTCTGTATACATTACAACAATGTGTAGCAGTGGGATTATAACAACAGTGAACGTTTTGTTTGTATTTCCCCGACGTATTAACGCTAAAAGCCATTTGAAGTAAATGAGTAAAAACACAGACAAGCTCTCTTTGAAGCTGCTCTAGCTTTGTTCCTGTATGTGTGAGGGGTGGGAGTAAAAATCCTCTTTCTCTGCTCAAATTTCCTGATTTCTACTGAACACATATTGTAGCACCAGCCCCCCTGCCTGAGCTTCAGTGGGACCCTGTGACTCGGTGACAGCTGAGGGAGAGTTGATGGGAGCAGAAGGTGGATAGGAATTAAATATAGGGCAAGGATGGTCACCAGAAAAAGAAGGGGGCTGCTGGAATTTGGTTTTGGCACCATGCCAGCATGCTTTAGGGTGCAGTAATTTATGTGACATCTGATCTTTCCCTCGTTCCGTTACACCCTGGATGTCTACAGCCAACTTAAGACATCAGGCTGTTAATGCGTTTTTGCTGGAAGCTTACAAAACCCAGAAAGCTTCCAGTGAAACACAGGAGCTAAAGCAGATTTGTCATTTACAGACATAATATTGAATATATTGTATAATGTTGAGTTTTGAATTGGTATATTTTATATTAATAACCACCTCTCTTGAGACAGCAGATTTCTAACACATTGTTTTTGCACAGTCAGTGTCAGTGAGGCAGCTACAGAATAGTAAAGAGCACTGTTTATCTTGATAATGTGTGTTGGAGGTTTTAGATTAGCCTGTACTGCCATTATTATACAACTCTTCACCTGCAAATCCACTTAAAAAAACTACCAAAAATATAACTTCTTACCGTCATACTAACCAAAGCTTAGTCAACAGTAGTAACAGGAAGTCGACCTGCAAATGCTTCACGGTAAAAGACACTCGAGGCTTTAAGTGTGAAGCACCTGCAGGATGTGATGAGTTTGCAGCACGGTTACATTAAAACCTTCTCAATATGAAACCAGTCAGCAGAAAATAAATAAATGGTGCATTAATGGTCACACTGTTCCAGTACATAGGTGATGTAGGGCTGCAGCTGGCAATAATTATCATTCTCAGTTAATCTGCTGGTTATTTTTGTGGTTAATTGATTAATCACAGCACAATGTGACGTCTTCACGTCTTGTTTTGTCTGACCAACAGTCCAAAACCCCAAAATATTCTATTTACTATATTGTAAGACCAAGAAAAGCAATAAATTCTCACATTTCTCACACCTGGAACCACCAACTATTGTGGTATTTTTGCTTGAAAAAGGATTTTTAACAATTAATCAATTATCAAAATAGTTAATTTTCCTTTCATCAACAGTTTGATCCATCAATTTTTGCAGCTCTACACTGACGTGATGTGTCACCTTATACCTACTTATTATTACATATCTATAGTGGCAGACAATCAAATAAAGTACACAAAGTACATTGCTTTGCTTGAAAGTGCTTAATTCAACAACTCGTCTGTGTCGATCCTAATTAAAAGAGTCAATGAAATTAAATGTTTTAAATACTGACCTGCACCTTCTTTTCTTCAGACAGGACTGTTCAAGTTGTCTGATGAAGAGTTTTTCATTCAGCCTCTGGAGAAGTCGAGCGACGAGGCCTCAACACCACAAGCCCACGCCATCTACAAACGCCATGCGCCCCCTCCCTCCTGGAGTCCAGTCGTACAGCCCGTCTCAGGGAAACAAGCTCTCAACGGCACCTGTGGAACCGAAAGTAAAGCTTGAACCACACACACATATAAAGTGGCACTTTAGTTTTACAATACTTAAAACTTAAAACTACTTAAAACACCTCTTGTTATTGGTTCCTAACTGAGTAATAACATACAGCCAGAAAGCACGCGAGAATGAGTCCGTATAAGCAGCCTACATTATGCCAAGTCTCATCCTCTGTTTACACATGAGACACTGAGCACTGAATGACAATGATGACGATCACATTTTCTGAGTCTGTCTCCAACTAATAATCTGCAGAGGTCATAAGAATAAAAACATCAAAATTTAGAGGCTCATGAATCAGCTACTTAAAATTCTGAGTGGGCTTAATTGACCCTGAAAGAAAATTGAGCATCCTAGGGAGATCAAGAAGCTGTGCTTTGAGCCTGTGAATATATTATTAGGAGTTTGCACTGCTTTTGCCACGTCAATCACTCAGAAAAAAAAACCCCAAACACTATCTCTCTTCCTGACATCAATGTGACTAAGGGGTAGCTTTAACGCTTTCTAAAGGACCAATCAGGCTCAGGTATTTGTTTTTTGTTTTGTGGGCAACTGCTGATGTGAATGAAACTGCTCACAGTATTAGAGCAAGTACAAAGTGTTAGCGCAATTATCTTGACATGATTCATGGTGGGCTGGATAGATGGATAGATGGATAGATGGTTACTTGGCTGGATGGATGGATGGATACTTGGATATATAAATAGAGATGGACGGATGGATAGATAGATGGATAGATGGTGAATATGTTCGTTAAGTCTCTTAAGTCTAACATCGAGGTTACTTACATTTTTTAGTTAAATCAACTTAGAAATAATAAAGTCAGAGAGGCCATGAGCAGGTTTATGCCTCGATCCAAGAAAAACAGGTATGTACAGTTGTGTGTGTGGTAACTTAAAAGTAATTCCTGGTTTTAAATGTCTATTTCTATTTCTATCTCCCATCTCCAGATTCCCATCAAAGTTTTGAAGACATTGAGAGGCAGCGGGAGCGGTGGGAGCACCGCCAGCAGAGAAGAAGGAGGAGAATTCGTCAACGCTCAGTCAGCAGAGAGAAGTGGGTGGAAACGCTGGTGGTGGCCGACCCTAAAATGGTGGAGTATCATGGGAGCAAAGCTGTGGAAAGCTACGTCCTCGCTGTCATGAACATTGTAAGTATGTGACATTAACATTAGCATCAAAATCCATGTTCTTTGAATTGTAGTTTCATTAACAATTTTAACCAGTTTGATCTTCTCCAAGCATTTATCAAGACACAGAATCTGAAGGAATATCGGGAAATATGCTTATTTGCTTTCTTGTCAAATTGTCAAAGTATTCCATTAAAGTTTTGGCACACATACAAAAACCTATTTCTACGGTGGCCGAGAGAGCTCAATGCAAAACAACAGCAAATGAGGACAGAAGCTCCATCACTTTGACAACATGTATGTTGCATGATAATAAACTGAAGCCAACAGGGACACATGTTTGACAACACATACACGGCTCACAGAAACACACTGCAAAACACAAGTAAAGCTCAGAAAGCTCAGTAAGTGGGCCTTTGAGCTGAGAATATTTCATTACATATGTTCATTTTAGTTCTGGTGAAGGCTATACGCTGAAGTGTTAGCCTTTTAGTGTCCTCCGGAAACGTCTGTTGTTTCTGTTGTTGTGTACATCTTCTGGCACCGTTTTCCAGCTTATAAATGCTATGATCAAATAATACTTGTAATATCAAATAATGAGGCCATATCAAACTAAATAATTGTAGGAGCCACAATTTAACTGATTTGTCAACTGAGTGGTGCAGCAGGTTTCACTGTGTAATTAGCGCTGTGTTCTACAAGTAGGAACCAATCTTTGTTTTGGGCAGATCCGCCCGGAAAAAAAGCGCGTTGCTGCGGTAGATCCTGGTTGTCTAAAGGTAACTGTTTATTTGTTTGCTTATTGCCGGTCACCCCCGACGCTGCACCTCAGTGGCTTAAAGCGTTGGCTTAGCCCATTTAACAATAATAATGACGGTGAAGGTGTAGACAAAACATAGTTTTTCTTAGAGCAGGATTAAATAAGGAATCTCCCTGTTCAAAAACATTATAATCTATTAAAAAAAAAAGAAAAATTAAAAATTCCTTCCAGATATTTTGAAATCAGAGTTACAGGATGTTTGAACATCTTCCCAGATGTTTTGGATGATACTGCTGTTTGACACCAGATTCTGTTTCAGTTTTTCCATCCTTGTGTCAGATGACACATCCATGTTTTTTTCAACCATGGCTCCCTAGCCTTTCACAATCAATAATGTCATAACTACATCCTGGTTAGGGTTTAAGTAAACGGACTATTAAGTAAACGGTTATTGATGTGATTGAAGTGTTTTTTTCCAAGAAAACAGTCATGTCTGCTCTGACCGCAGCTACTGAAAGTGCTATCAGAGGACAGAATATCAGGAGAGGGAATTCACTGACAGAGAAGCCCACGGATTAACTGACTTAACAGACAATAATACACAGAGGAAGCAGCCATTATTCCCCACATCCTCTCATGGTGCTTTTTTTGAGTCCTCTACATCCCAGCTTTGAACTTTAAAGCTCCAAACGATTCAGTTTTGTGAAAACAATCTTGTACAGCATCAAGGGAAACAACCTCTTACCCGTGTCCAAACAATAAGTAATGGCATCATCTTCCTCAGCCAGCAGCTGCTCCATTGTCTCATCACAGACGCTGTCTTGAAGTTGTCAACTTCACAAGAGGCTCATATTTTTGTATTTTGCTGTACCGTATGCACTGTAGGACAGTCAATCTCAGTCGGAAAAAATTGGAAGCCCTTTCACAAAAATAGCTCCCAACTTCCTTTCACATGTTTAGTCATTTATTTTCTTTGAGATATTTATTATAACCATATGTTAACAAACAAGCAGATCATATGGACAAAAAGAAAGATGCAGTAGAAATCCAAAAAGCGCTATTTACCCTTCAAGACTAGGTATAAATATGCAGCATGTGGCTTGAGAGGAAACATGTAAAATCAACAGCACATTGTTGCGGGAAAAAAATCCATGAGCTTTAAATAGCTACAGCTCTATTTTTATTCAAAAGATAAACAATAGAGAAAAGTGTGTCAAAGCTGTTTTGTCTTAAGTTCCTCAGTTACACAACTTGTACAGAAGGTTTAGTGTGTAGACGTTTGCCTGACAACAAGAAAAATCAAAGGAAACGTGACCAGTATTATATGAGTGTTGCTTCTCCAACTCTGTGTAGTAACTGAACTGCCATCAGACTCAAGTGGTTATTTATAAATGCGGTAAATAAAGTGCTCTCTCTCTCTCTTGCTCCTTGGCATGAATCTGTTGCAGTTTCTCGACTGTATATTTGACTTCATTAAACTTTATAACCACTTACTTTCACTGATAAAGCATTACAACATCATGTTAGCTTCCGCCGAACAGTGAAATACTTCTTTTGCTCTGAAAGAGACATTTGTCGTGTTGAAATGGAGATGGAAAGCTGGAGCTTCATGCATAATGAATGACAATGACAATGACAATGAAAGCCTATGAACTGCATGAATTACAGTGTAGAATGGGGCTATTTTAAAAACAAATATAGTATTTTTTGGGCATGTTTGCCTTTATTTGGTATAGGTGACAGTAAATGAAGGGAGAGAGAGAAGGGATGATATGCTACAAAGGTCAAGCAGGAGACATTGTGATTATAGTATATAATCAGTGTCTAAAACTCCAACCAGGATACATCTTCTTAAAAAAATTCTATACTATTCCTTTCACAACCTTGCCAGACAGCAACACTGAACCGTGACATTGGAATGGAATAGCTCGCACGACATGTTGTCTGAACACGCCTGAGGGCAAAAAGCCGTTTATAGCTGTTTAGAACGGCCACTCTCAGAAACGCGGTAAAACCGGTCACAGAGAGGGACGAGACATGATTATTGTACAAAAGAGGATAAGAGCGCAGACTTTTGACAGTCTCTTCTCAAAGGCATTCATGGACAAGCACTTCGTGAAGTGGGCATGCTTGTCACGTTGTCGGTTTTGGGAAGTTACAACATTTTTTTTGGCACAGTCACCCCCTAATTCTTTGTTTTGTTTGAAGCAAACGGACACCTTTACAGTTTTCAAGTATCTTTATGTTTGTAGTAATGTATTATTCTGCCGTTACAGTCATTTTTCTGCAACTTATCTGTGCAGTTTTTTGCTCCACTCTTGTCTTCCTGATTTCACCCTCATGTTGAGTTACTGTGTGTGTCTTCACTATGTTAACAAACGTGAACAAATGCTGTTTTAGTTGAATAGAATATGATCCAACATACTACAAAATGGTGTTTTCTTAGAGTAAACTGATATCTGCCTGTGACAGAAATACAGTCTGTGATACGCATATTACCTGCAACAGCAAGTGACGCATGCCACCCGTCTTACAAGGCATTTCCTAGAGAGTTTAATGAGACCTCTATCATAACAGATCAGCAGTAAAGGTTTTGCTCTGCGAGGAAGCCTCTGTTGAGCCAGTTGATAATGATGTTCACAGTCTTGCATCTCAACAGTGCGAGTTCCTTTAACCTCCGACCTTTGTTCCACAGTTTTTCAGTGTCTTTTGGGGCTTTGAATATAAAATAACCGTTGACAAAACCATCCAATCAAACCATCTTATTTTAAAGTAATTAATTATTTTAGAGTTTAAGGTGCCAGTTTTTTTTTTACACACTTTCAGTTGAGCACAAACTAGATCATAGATGTTTGTAACTTCCCAAAATCAAAGCTGCAGGGACTCAAAGTAAACCGATTGAAAGGTTAATTACATAACGTGTTGACATTTATGTAGTATACTACAACAGAAATATAAGGGTTTAAATTGATGTTATTGCAAGTTACAATCAGATGTTGTTTGCTCTTTAAAGGTCAAGGCACTTTAAGACCTGTGACTGGCAAAGGACAGAAAAGCAGCCCTTCACGCACTTCAGCCCATAATGTCCTCAAATCTTCTTCATGTCACTCGGGCAGCTCATACACATGAGTCGTATTTTCAGGTCAGAAAATAATCAAGCTCGAGGTTGGATTGTTGTTGCTTGATGCGGATGCAGTTTGCTGTTTACATCCCCAAATCAAAGGATTTCTCTGAATCACTCGGGTCATCTTGTAAATTGCTGGATGCAGAAAAGGAATTAATGGAAGGAATCAAAATATCCAAACAGATCAGGACAAGATTTTTCTGAAAAATGTTTCACTCATTATTTCTTTTACAGCACATTTATAAATGTTTAAGTGTTTGCATTGGCCTCGAAATAGAAATCCAGTAAATAAGCTGACATCTAATCTCTAATACAACATAAAATATAAATCATAACTTCAATGTCTTTTTTTAAATTCACAGACTTTTTCGCAGATTGATTTTCTGATATATCACACGTTTCTATCACATACCTCATGGAAGCTACCTGCTAGCCTTGGTTTCTCTCAGTCATGGTCACACCATATAAACAGCCTATACATTGTATAAATTGTCTAATTAGGATTAATTTGATATACGCAGTGTCATATAGCGTCCAAATCTTTAATGAGTTTTTTCTTTCCAGGTGGCCGGTCTGTTCCGGGATGCCAGTATTGGAAACGCAATCAACATTGTGGTTGTTCGACTCATCCTACTGGAGCAGGATGAGGTAAAAACATGTTTGTTGATGCTGATGAAATGTGGTTAAATTTAGATTACACCATCTTAAAAAAAAAAAGACAGAATAAGTCGTAATGGCCTAATCTTAATCATCCTCTGCCACACTTGAGTGAAAAGCTAACATGACAAGCTAATGTTCCTTTAAGGCAGTTGTATTTTACGACAGTAAGTTAGCAAACAGCTTTACTTTCATCCATGATTTTATCTGTGGTGTTGAATCCAAAATACTCCCTTACATTACCTCTCAGATGCTTTGGTGTCATGGTCTGTTTTAGTGCGGCTAGCTAGTTTACTGAGGTCATGAGGGCAGGAAATCTGTGGCACTTACAAACTGTGACATTTAAACTGAAATATATCTTTGCAGACCAAATATTTAAATCAAGGATCAGTTCAAACATTTTGTGAAATGCACTTATTTGCTTTGCTGCTGGGAGTAAAATGAGAAGTTTGATACCACCCTCATGTCTGTATGGTAAATATGATGCTAAATATGATCACAAGCAGCCAGTTAGCTTAGCTTAGCATTAAGATCGGAAATACGGGGAAACAGCTAAATTTCAAAATAGGATAATCAAAGGCCAGTGAATTATTTTGCTCAGACATGTTGATTAAAGTCTGTGCCATATTAGGGTTTATGGTGCCAATTAAAACATTGTAGATAAACATTTTCTTTGTAGATAAACATATGAATAGAAACATGTATATAGTTTCTATATGAAACTACCTCTGAAAGTCAAAGCAACCTGAATGTTGAACCAGATTAGCCGTGACTGTCCGTTCTGTCCAGCAGGTATTTTATGAATGAAACCTGTATACATACAGCTTCCTGTTTGCATTCATATTCATAATGACTCATACTAAAGTTACTCTAGTTCAAAATAATTTCTGCCTTTACATTGTCGCCAACAGTCAACACTTATCATATAGAACTTAAATGTTTACTGTATTTTCCTTTACAGCAGCAGACAATAAGATACAGATGTGAGTAAAATAAATACAAATAAACAGAACTAAAGCTAATACAGGTGCTACAAATGAGTAAACACTGTCAGGTTAAAAAAGAGAGATATGATTATGTGCTTCACTACTTATTCTGATCATCATGTGTACAAATTGAGAAGCATACACAAGGAAACATACCAACTGTAAAGGTTGGCGCAAATCACTGCTGCCAAAAATTTAACAACCTTTTACCTCCCGAATGACTATTATGACTGTTATTTGGGCCCACTCCATCGAGTGATGGACGTAGCCTTGTAGCTGATTCGCACCAGAAATGCAACCTAAAGCAATTATTTCGTAGCGTTTTCCATCAAATAGAACCAGTATTTTTTTCTTTGCTGTGCACCAGTGGCGGCCCTTTTTGCACACTTATAGTACATTAGCTGCTAATTTTTATATTTGTTTGTGTTCTCTTCCCTTTCTCTTAATGTGACATGTGGATAACAGGATGACTTAAAGATCACACACCATGCCGACAACAGCCTGAACAGCTTCTGTAAGTGGCAGAAGAAGCTCAACATGAAAGGAGACGAACACCCGCTGCACCATGATGTGTCAGTTCTGCTCACCAGGTAAATAAAAACTCAACTCACCAAGCTGTCTTTATTTCCTAACCACGTCTTCCAAGAGAGTATGCATCTCTGAACAATCTTACTTTACACTTTGATTTCTGACAGTTATGTCACCAGCTGTAGTGAACTGTACTGAATTAATTAATGATCTCCACTGCATTCACTAAATAAGTTGCCATTGTACCGACCCTTTTCAATATGAAGAGGCAGTGTACCAGCTATACATAAAATAACATAATTTTCAAGATGTTTTATAATTTCACTTGTTTCAGCTTGTGAATCACTTTCACTCCTTAGCCAGGGCACATTTATTAAACCACCCAAATGTGCGCATGCGCCGACCGTGCATGCAGCCTGTTACATTGGCTCCTGTTTGTTTTCTTATTTTTCTTTTCTCCTTTATTCCTTTATCATAACTTTGTATTTTAACTACTAACTTTTTGAAGTTGCGCCCTCTCCTAACATACTGGCAGAGAGAGTTCTGGTACTTTTTTTCACCCTAGAATTACTTTCGGTCAGACATGGTACAGTCGCGCAACATCTTCATGGCCGCATTGTTTACTCCAGAGATCAGCTGATCGCTCTGAAGCCAGCCGGCTTGGAGACCAGAACATCGGAGATCCCCTGTAATTTCCCCTGGGGATCAATAAAGTATTTCATGATTCTGATTCTGATTCTTTATTCATCCCAAGAGGACAAATTCGGTTGTAGCAGCAGCACGAGGACAGAAAGAAGTACAGATAAATAGACAAGGTAAAAATTGTAAGATAAGAGGTTTATAAAACTAAAGCAAGAATAGAAGTAAAGACTGAAACTATACAAGAGCAAATTAAAGACAGAAAAGGTGAGGGTGGTATCATGTCATTAATAGCAAGGTCAGCAAGTCTGGTATATGTAAAAAGCGTACACATTAATTATATGTAGTATGACTAAGTAATAATATTTGGCGTATGTCTGTATTAATATAGAAATATGATATAGTAAATCAGTATAACATATTAATATAATATAGTATAATATAGTATGGCATATAAGACATAGTAAATATATATGAAATATATAAATAAGTCCAACGAGAGACATTGCAGAGTGAATCTCCATTGATTAACCTGTTCCATAGTCTGTCAATACAAACCTTTCACTGAACTTCACAGGGCTCCCAGCCCTTCACTCCTGTTATTGCTAAAGCTGAAGTATATCTTTGAACTCCGAAAGGACTGTATTAAGGAAACTTAAGAAGTTTCTGTGCCGAGTTCTTGTTAACTTTCACAGAGGAGCAATAGAAACCGCCCTGATTGGAAACATTATAAACTGACGTTGGATGTGCACAGCCCAGGACTGGAGGGTTCTGCAGTGGGTGATTAAAACCACCCAGAACATCACTGGTATCCATCTACCGAGGGTCAGTGATATTGGTGAGGTGAGGTGTCTGAGCAGAGCCTACCATTGCCGTCTACCATCGTTTCTATCTTTTATTGTTTCATCCGATATCTGACCAACACTCCACCGTCTCTTTTCACAGGAAGGACATCTGTGCAGCCATCAACATGCCTTGTGAGACTCTCGGTCTGTCCCATGTGGCGGGGATGTGTCAGTCGCATCGCAGTTGCAGCATTAGTGAGGACACGGGCCTCCCATTGGCTTTCACTGTAGCTCACGAGCTGGGACACAAGTAAGGTTTCACTGCACACACACACACACACACACACACACCACACACATTATAATATTCAGATAAAGTTGCAGGCCCTTCCTCTCTAGCCCGGCAACGGTTGATTTTTTCTGTCTGAACTGACTGTTGCTAGCGGATTATATCAACTGTAGTAAAGCTAGCTAATTAATCTGGCACTCTGTTGCTCATTACTGCTGTTTTATCACAATTCTTTCAGCCTCTTAATTACCGTTTTTGAAATTTGTGCTTGAGGCTCGATGTTTTGTTTTTGCTTAAATGACTTAACAGACATAGCAATTAAAGGAAATAAATTGCGTTCAAACAAACTCATAAGCTTTATCAAAAAGGAACAAAAAAACAACACAAAAAACAAAAGCCTTATTCCAAAGGTAATCTCAAGACAGCAAGAATCTAATTATATTTTAAATAACCTATTAGTGTGTTTAATTAATTGTTTAATTAATTATTTGTGTTGGCTCCATTTGATTTTCCCTAGTAAGATGCCAGTTCTGCATGGGTTAAATGAAGCTCATAATTAATAATCCATAGCAACTAGTTAGCTGAATTCACCAGTGTTTGCTGCTCAGATAAGCTCGCAGCCCTCCTTGTACAGCTGTTTATGATGGTTTATGTGGGAGGACTTTGAGGAAAAATGTAGAATTTTGAAGAGATATGGTTGTCAATTTATATATGACTGTCACTGCTTGTTTGAATGTTGAATTTGTTCGCCACACGTGCCACATTATTCTCAACACTCAGCCCGTATTGTAATGGTGAGGAATAAATCAAACTGTAATACAGAAGTCAAACGGACAAACCTTCGACCGAGAAAATGTGCTGCACACACCGTTTACCTTCTACTCTCTTGATCCCTTGATTATAATCATATTCTCTTCAGACTGATTCAACTTGACTTCAATCAATAAAAATCAGTGTGTGGTTGATAGCTTCATTACATTTGTTCACCTTGATTTTTGTGGTCTAGCTGAGCCGGAAGCACCTTTTTAAAATCTTATCCTCTCCTGGTTGGCAGCTAGTCCTGAATATATGTTCAGGCTGTTTGAATGCATGAACTTTGAATGCATGAACAAGTCCTGGATTGACAGGAGCCCCTTGTGAATACCAAGCTGGCCTTCCGACAATATAGGGAGAAAAATGAATTCACTGAGGCTCAAACAGTCAAAGGATAGACTGCGGTTGTTTTCAGCATTCGAAAGTACAGAAACAGCTTAGATTCTTGTTTCATCTTTGCTGCTTGGCTTGTAGGTCTATTCGATTTACTAAAGGTACTAAAAGGATAACCAGCGGAAGAGATTTTGTTTTTCTATGAGAAACTTAAAGCTACTGCAACTGGTAACACTGTAAAGGGGCTTGTTTCTTTATTGACGTCGTAAAACTGGTGATGTAAAAAGCTAAATACGATCCAGAACCATACAGACACAGAGGCTAGCTAACTAGCTGCTAACCGAGCTTCAGAGAGCAAAGTGGTGTTTTATTACGCTGGGAAAAAGCCTTTGACTGAGCTTAACATTACAGCGGCAAGTAATATATTAGTTAATCACTATTACCGGACAAAAGCTAAGTTTCATTTTGTAGTTTTGGTGTATTCTGAATTCACATTCATGCCTACTGCTGATAAAATATGCCAGCAATCTGTGTCTAGTTAGCTAACAGTTGCTAGCTAGAATTTTACCAAAGAGGACAAACGGTGAAAGTGATTTTGTTTTTCCATGACAAACTTAAAGCTACTGCTTGCAACTAGTAGCGGCTGTAAAGGGACTCATTTCTTTATTGATGTCGTAAAACTGGTGATGTAAAAAGCAAAATACGATCCAGAACCATACAGACACAGAGGCTAGCTAACTAGCTGCTAACCGAGCTTCAGACTGCAAAGTGGTGTTTTATTACTCTTCGAAAAAGCCTTTGACCAAGCATAGCAATACAACGGCAACTAATACATTAATTAATTAATATTACCAGACAAAAGCTGAGTTTCATTTTGTAGTTTTTGTATATTCTGAATTCACATTTATGCCTAACTCACAGCTGACAGAATATGCTAGCAATCTTTGTCGTTTTAGCTAACGGTTGCTAGCTAAAATTGAGAGACCGGATGATGTAACCCTCTTCCTTGTTAAAATGTCAAATGCGGTGAAAACAAGCGCAATGTTCACTTTCTATTTAATGAAATGTTGACCCTCAAAAACATTATAAGTTACTACAAAATTCATATGGACATAAGCTTAATATTACAAGCGTCAATTATCATCCCTCCATGTTTACAGTGTCAGATTAGTTAATGCTCAAAGCACATATAAGGGCTGAATTTATCTGTTGAAACATATATGTTTGTTTGTTTGTTGTTGCACGCAGTAGCTTTACCTTGAAGTACGTGTTACGTGTTGTGCAAACTCACTTTAATTTCCCTCTGTGTGGGATGTGCTTTTATGTCGCAGCTTTGGGATTCAGCATGATGGCAACGGTAATGACTGTGAACCCATTGGGAAACGACCTTTCGTCATGTCTCCACAGCTCCTGTACGGCACCTCCCTGCCCAGGTGGTCACGCTGCAGTCGCCAGTATATCACCCGCTTCCTAGAGTGAGTGCCACACATGCTGTTCGACGACACTGCTGTCTGACTCAATTTGTGTGTTTAAGTTCAAGGTTGCCTTAGCCCACAACCTTTTAATGCATCCACTTAAAGGTCCATATACCATATATTGTATATACAGTATGGAGATAGGCCAGGGATAATACCTGACAAAGTGTACGGTCCACGATTGTAGTTGATGACTTTTTTTCTCCTGATACCAAGCAGTGATCCAATACCAGTGCTCTCTTTTTCCCAAATTGAAAATCTGTGTAACACTACCTCACTAAGTAGAACTAATTTGGATCAATCCTTTTCATGGTGGATGCACACTGTACTATTTTGTGCATATTATTATGTTGTGCATGTTGTTTTACTTTTATTTTAACATCTGGTCTTTTATTAGATTATAGATGAAAATTAGCCAGTTCTTTGTTTCTGTTGATCTACGAGCATTTTCCCAGTCAAATAAACGAAAAAAATAAAATACATTCTTATATAAGGTAACATGAAGCTGTAAATGTACATTACTTCTTAATTATAAGTAGTGATGTTTATACAACAATCATTCTTTTTAGGCGTTTGCATAGCCTAGTTTAATTATATTGTAGACAGCTTGTAAGACTGCATCGTTAAAATTCAACAACCTCAGTAAAATGTATACCTGAGGACAGACACACCATCGTGTTCAACTTGTGTCATACATGTAACACACAGTTTCTGCTGTAGTATTACTGGTGTTGTGTACACATACAGACCTTGTAAACAACATTGAGCTGCTGTGAACAACAGTGTTTAGAGCTGCAGCAGCTGCCCTTGTTGTCTTCGGTTTAATGACACGTGTCTACAGCTCTTCGTTTGATCCCTTTTCCTGTTCTACCATTCACCTTTATTGAGCTTTGTTAAACATGTTCTAAAATCTATTTTGTCCATGCAATGTATGAAACGACGAGTCAAAGTACTGCATTTGGTGATCGTCCAGAATTCAAAGAGCAACAGTTTCATATGTTTTATCTCTTATTTTTTTTGGTGTTATAGTAGCATGGTAACAAAGAGCAAATAATTAAAATAGTTAATTTTGATAATTGGAAGGTTTATTCATTTTACAGGAGCTTCTAAACCTTTCTACAGTTAGATCAAAATATATGCTTATACTGTGTATCTGTATGCTTGTCTACATCTATTTACAGTATGGCGTGTCTGTGTCTGTCAACTAGACAGTCAGCTGCTACTGTCAAAGACTTGCACAGTGATTTTGGCTTGAACAGGACATGTGTTGAATGTCTGAAATAGTTCACTATAGTTGCCCCAGTTTCTCGGCTCCGAGCATCTGGAATTCATTCAGTGGGTGTTCAGCTACTTGACAGCATTGTAGCTTCTTGACTCCACTGTGGAAAAAAAGGGCCCGCAGGGCGATATTTACACTCGTGGGAGTTTGCTACACAAAGGCCACTGGTTTGTGTGTGTGTGTGTGTGTGTGTGTGTGTGTGTGTGTGTGTCTGAGCGATGGTAATTAAAAGAGAAACAGAGAGAGCTGTCCCAGCACTTAAAGGGTGAATGAATCATCCTTTGATCTCCATCTAGAGTGTAGTATCTCAACATCTACTGGATGGATTGGCACAACATTTCGTACAAACATTCATGATTGCCAGACGATGAATCCCAATAACTTCTCCTCCTCCTGAATATAAATGACACTTAAAATCTGTTTATTGCTGACAGAACACGGCAGACTGAGACACCAAAAAGAACAGCTAGAGTTAATCTGGTTGTGATCCAGAATAACTTATTCTACATTATGATAAAAAACATTTATAATGGTCTAAATGAAAGAAAAAAAAATACCATTATAAAGCCCTCAGTGACTCAGTCAAGATGACCATTGAAAGGAAAAGAGATCAACATGATGCCTTCTCCCCACCCACCCCCTTCCCAGTTGGTGTGTCCCTGTTTTTGTCTTTAGTCTTCTTTTTTTCTCTTTCAGTATCTGTCTCTCTTTTGACCTCCACATCCAGCTAGCCACTCCAAAATGCTAAATTGATCATTTTCTTCACATGAGGCTTGACTACCGATATTTATCCTCCATCTCATTCTTCTAAATGCCAGACCACCCCCCCCCCCTGATTTTTTCTGTTTTATCTCATTCACTGACTGCAGGACAAGGCTTCTATTGTATATGGCTTTAGTTGTCCCACAGGCCTCTACTGCCCGTGCTGCTTCAGAGGTTCGTAGGTGTTATTTTATGTGGAATGTAGAGGGTCACACTGAGCTGAGTGGTTTAGATATTATCACATAGATGGGCTACTCATAAATAGAGCCACCCTTTAATGTCCAGAGAAGAATTCCTGAAAGACCATAAGGGCCAACCTGAAAAAAACGAATTTAAAATTAATTTAATTGCTGCATAGAGGATCCACGGAAACAAACAGCTACAGCCTGGATGTATCTGACACATAACATATATTATACAATCATGTATTGATTGTAAATTAAAGATTCAGGAAACAGTTAATTAATTGGCATAAACAATTCCAGGAAAGCTGGCTTTGACAAAGGCTGCAGTAGAACCTAATTTGCCCTCTGAGCTGCCTTTCAGTCCAGACTCACTCATGCAGAACATTTTAATTGCTGCTGTTCAATAGTCAGTGTGAGGTCATCTCAAATTAATGATTTTGTTAAGTGCTAAACAACCAGCCTCCATATGTTTAAATCTGATATATTAATCTTTTTTATCTCGTAGGGGGAAAACATTCTCTATAGACGTGTGACAGAAATTGACAAAATGTGTGTATAATTACAATATGGGAAAAATTTAATGGCATTTATATCTTTAGTGGCATGGACTATTGTGATTACCACCCGACTGCAGTTCAGTAGAGCGTTTTAACATCTTTCAGCTCATTGTTTTGGTTTTATGGATCACAACTTTATTGTTTTTGAACCTGAAACTCTCACTGCTCTCAACAGTGTTGTTTTTGGATGCAGCAGGCAGCTGTTTACAGTAAAAAAAAAAAAAAAAAGCTCAGATAAACCCACTGTCCTGTAACCAAAATTGGGCTTAAAGAAGAGTGAATATTGGACTTCATCAGGTGTCCAGAAACAACCCCAATTAAACGCTATTGTTGCTTCATGTCTGCTGGATGTGTAAATAGGCATGTTTGCCATATCAAAGATGATAATATGAGTGTACAACTTGTTGCGCTGCGTCCTTGATTTATTCCAGGTGGAGCAGTGCAATGCACAGAATCACAGAAAACCAATGAGAAGGTATGGTTTGCACATAGTTCCTATCCAATATAATCTTTTTATTACCACCGTACACGCATAATGAGGGACAGATCAGAGCTCTCATTATGGTGATGTGGGTGTCAGATAATTTTCTAGTGACAGCCCCAAAGAATCATCAAAGAACTTGACAATACAATTATTTCACATTGTGAGGCCTTTGATTCCAGTAGATTAGGACTCCAATTCATTCCCAGATTAGTAGATTGTAAATGTATGTTTGGAGTTTGTATGTTGTAACTTGACTTACTTTGACTTAAACCTCTTAACCCCATTTGGGGGCATAGGGTGTCCACCAGAGCTTGCCATCTCACTCTCTTCTGGGTCTGGGCTTTTGCTTCCTGCCCACTTACTATTATTTTCTCCTTGAAGCATCGAACGTCTCCAGGTGTTTCTCAGCCTACCCGGTTTCCTCTTTCCCTGTTGATTGTAGTCCAGGGCTTGTCTTGTGATGTTATTTGTGTCCTTCCTAAGGGTGTGATCTATCCATTTCCACTTTCTTCTTTTGACTGTAGTAGCTATGTCTTCCTGGTCCAGTTCCTCATTTGTCACCGTAGCTTTGGGATGTAGCATAGGCTTTTGTTAAAAAACACCTACATCAAGCTCGTGAGAGCCTTAGTGGTTTTCCACATCTCAGAAAAACAATGTTGTAAAAACACGACATCTTGTCAGCTTTTCTGTATAAACTGATTGTCCACACAGCTGCTAAGCAGGAAATGATTGAATAACTTTCTAATTTTTGTTATTTCCTTACCATTTTTGTAAAACATGCATTCTGCAAGTTATAGATAGATAGAGTTCTTTGTATTCGAGTTCTCCAGTACACTTGAGGTAATACAGTTTGGTATTAATACTGTAGAGCCTAATTTTGTGCTGCTTTCACAATTACTGTGACTGACAGAATTCACAGTGTAATTGGCTATGGTAATGGAGAACTGTAATGAGACACTTAACTAAGAATTTAGCGATGCCCTTTGCTGTGTTCCATCCTCTGGAGGTCGTTCAAAGGTGATAATGTTATATGTTTTCCCAAAGTTAATCTCATAAGCAGTTTCAGACTGTGTCAGTCCAACCATCCATGTTTTCACTGTCAGTAAAACTATTTTCAGTTCAACAGCGCTAATGGCTGCATTGTTATCGAGTGGGTCACAATTAAGCGGTCAGTTTCAGTGTCTGGAAGAATGGGCTGTTGCATTTTGAAACACTACAGGCAATTAATAGAGTACAAAAATCACCTCAGTGTTTGCTAACATTAACCAGGTCAGTCAAAATGTATTTCTTCAACACTATCAAAACAGTGTGCCATTAGGGTTCTTTTCTTGCATGTAGAAAATAATTTATACAAATTAAACGTATTATTTTAACGTCATCAACACATCGTGGCTCAAACGCCCACTTACTGCCACACATGCATGCGCTGGTTTTTCTTGGAAAGGATAATAAAATTAATTTCAATCAAATCCCTTTTTCACAGGTGACTTCAGTTAACCCGCAGGTTTTAATTAGACGGATACTTTTAATGTACTTTTGATTGAACATGATTGCTTCCGCTGAAGACGTTGACGAACACCGAAGCAATCTCTGCCATTTATGCAAAGGATAATTATAGTTTGTCACACATTTTTGGGGTTTTGTGCAGACATACCAACATGTAGATTCAATCAAAATAACAAGCTTTAGTCTTGAAGATATGAATCTCACCTGTTCGTGATGTTCAATGCATGTAGCAGTCAACATACTTTTGCAAGATGGTAAGTAAAAAAATGTTTTTAGCCAAGCTAGCGGTGTAGCCCAAGGGATGGCAATGTCAGTCTGTCCAACACTTTGTTGCAGACTAAAATATCTCAACAACTATGGTGATAGATTTCCATGAAATTCATGGATCTTTGACTCCCTGACTTTCCGGCTAGCACCACCATGAGGTTCACATTGGTTGTTTTGAAATGTTGTGAAATTTCTTGACAAGTATCGGATAGATTGCTATGAAATTTGGTAAAGACCTTCAGGGGATCAGAGATCAGTTTGTTGTCAGACAGTAAGGCAACATGGTCAGTGTTTTTCAGATTGTCTGTTGATGAAGATTCTTGTTGCATTCATTTCTGTTATTCATTGCAAGCAAATCCTTTTGCCTCGGCCAGAAACTTCAAGTGCATTACATTTGGGATACAGGGTATTTCCTGGGGAAGACCTGCCCATCTCTAGGTTTTAATGACTAATGCAGTCTTTGTAAAAGCTTTCATGGTAGCAGTCAGCTGTAGAAAGATTGTAGAAAAGTATTCTTATTTGGATAGAAATGTTGCAGAATGGTAGTGTGTGTTTTTTTTTCTTTAATCATCCACCCCCTCCTCCCACCCCTCACAGTCGCGGCTGGGGCTGGTGCCTTGATGATGCCCCAGTGAAGGATAAGCTGTCTCTGAACTCGGTGCTTCCTGGAGCTCTGTACAGCGCTGCCCACCAGTGCCGGCTGCAGTATGGATCCGCGTCCCTGCTCTGCGACGATATGGACGTAAGACTCTATAACAACAAATACTCCCCTATTCTACTGTTCTCTTCTCTTCCCCACTGTTCACTTTTGTCGTCATTTGTCGCCGCATTGTTAACTGCAGTACACATGGCTTCTTTAATCTGCTGGTCCACAACATGCACTATATGGACTATTTCAAGTGTTTTGAGACTGAGGGCATCTTTTCTTTTTCTTTTGTGGATGGACAACAGGAGGTTGTACATGTGTGGTCATTATCTGTATACTCGCACACACCTGCTGACCAGCTTGACAGTGAATTATGGCACCAAGGTTCGAGCGATCCCAGTGATTGTACTAAAGGTTTTAAATCCAGACGGGGGATCAGAACAGATCCCTCTTTACCAGTGTCACCAGATATAGTATAGTGTAGTATATATAATAATATAGATTCAATAGATCCTCGTCTTACAATGGTTTTTACCAGTTGTAAGGTTGACATTAGTGTTTTCTGTGCTATTCTGCTATTAGCAATTCATAAGATTATTAATTCAGATGACATCTTAACAGCTGAGTGTGTCCTTTCAAATGTTATATCTCTGAGAGACAAGTCTATCAGTAATGAACTCATCTCTCAATCTCACCATTCAGACTCCCCCCATGCGACTTATCCTATTTTTATTAACCCAGACAGACTGGACATCGAGGAGAGATGACACTGATTGCACTTGCTTGCACTCAGACTGAAAGTGGCATTGACTTAAAAGACCACAAGAGTTGCTGTTGATGTATTCCTTCACATACCAGTAAACAAATAATATACTATTCAAGAAGTCCAGTTTGAGTAGTACATCAATGAGTTTAAGGCTTATCAGACATTTGAAATCCAAGAACATTTCAAACTTAGACATCTAAAAGTGAGACTATGTAACTTTGGCTGAACACCAGCCACTGTGGCCAAAAGTCACAATTACAGGATAATGCTAAAATATATGCTCTTTTTCTTTTGGCTTTGCATGACAAATCAAAAATAGCAATGTATGTGGCATATTATAACATATTGTGTACAGTACCATAAAGGGATAATGCTCATACTAATACATAGCTAGTATAGTTTTTGCTTTGTTGTTATACTGTCTCTCCCTTTCGACAGCTAGACGATAACATTACTGAATGAAGATTACAGATTACATTACTTCAGAGAGTGAAACTGAATGTTTTTAGCAGCAAAATAAATCCATACAAAGCCACTCGTATGCACTGCTCACTTTTGTCCTCATTTGCTCTTTTTTATATTGTCCTGTCTTTTGTTGTCCTTTTGTCCTTACAGCAACTTCTTTTTGCATTTGATTTCACCTGACTAAACCTTCTACTCTTAAAGCTGTCATTATGAAGAACTATGAAACTCTACTTTTGCCAGTGTTGTGAAAAACTCTTGAGGCCGGGTTATGCTCAAAAAGAGAACTAGTTCCTACGACATGTTGTCTGAACTCCACACTCGAAGGATGAGTGAAGAGTCAGGCGTCATACAGAGGGGTGAGAGGCTTTTTTTGGTTTAAATTCATTCATAGTGTTGTTCACATGAAAAGTGGCAGAAGTTGTTGTGTCAAGAATAAAAAAAGAGAGCTTTAGAGAAAAGTTCAAACCCTGGCTCGCTTCTCAACTCCTCACAGCTGACCAGTGTGAATGTCGGATTGTCGGTTTCGGAAAGTTACTAAGCCGACGTCGGAAAGGAGAAGGGGGAGGGGGTTTCTGAAGCTATTCGACCATCCAACAAGCAGATCTGATGTGTTTTTCTAACAGCCCAATGGTATTATTTTCTTGACATACTGTATCTCAGCATGGCCAGACAAACTACCCTCCCTTTGTAGCACAGGAAACCCCCCCCCCCCTCTGCATTCATTAATCCTACATGAGCGTGACTTAAACTCACTGCATAAGCAAAACCCACATCTTACTGTGTAGCTGTTGGTGGTAACACGGGTCACGCATGGCGTGAGGCAATTACAGCGACTGGTTTGAGGTTTTGTGAAGATTAACCAGCAGATGATTAACAAGGCTTGAATCAGTCTCAGTATTCGAGCTCACTGCTGAAGAAGCTCGATGCAGACACATTTTTTGACACAGGGTTTTCATAGATTGACTCCTTTCAGGAAGTCTTTCCGGTTTCATGTTTGAGTAAATAGTTTGTAAGACTGCTGTGTATTGTGGCTGGAGCATAGACGGAGACCACACACATGTATTTTCCCACCAGCGTTGTGCTTCCTCAGTAGCGACATAGTGTCTCTATAAATACAATTTGTTATAACGTTTGCAGGTTTTACAAGCACCCACCAGGATAGAAAAACAACTGTGGTTACAGATTTACAACACCATCAGACTGCTTGTTGTTTTGAAAATCAAATTAGAGTGACTCCTACCCAGTCATGAATTCCCAGTCACTCTGTTTCTTTTTCGTAGCATGGTTACAAACTACTTGAAGTTTAAAGGTGCCCTGTGGAGTTTTCATGTAAACAAACATGTTATGTTTGTATGGCGTGTAGACTTGAGACATAACCCACGTGCTGAATGCATTTCCATCCTCATTAAACACTTTGAACACACTTTTTTTTTTTGAATAGTTTAAAATGTGCATATAGGAGTAGAATATAAAGCAGGTTTAGTTTGATCTTTCTGTTAATGAACCGGATTGTATTACAGTATAGGACCGTCATGGGTTTTCATCTGGGTATCCAGCAGGTATATAGTGGCACGCTGATAGAAACCAAAGACGTGTCGTTTCTGAATGTTAGTCTTATTTGTTTTTATAGTGTGTGTATTATGTTTGTTATTACCTTAATTTATGTGCAAAAAATGTTGTTATGAGTTGTAAGAGCTCTGTCTCCCTCATGTCCTTGTGTGTCTCATACAAAGTGCCTTAAGAAATCTTTTTTAATTATTAACCATGTTAATAATTACCAAATATAGAAACTTGGATGGTTTCAAGTCAGGTTACCTGAAACAGTAAGAATTGTGTAGACGATGCAGACATCATGATCTAATGAAATGCAGTAGATTGTTAATAAAAAAAACAACGAACATGTTTAAAGTTGCTGAATAAATGGATATACAGCTTGACTTTTGCACCTATTACAATAATCACACAAAGCACAAACCAGAATTCAGGGATTGAAAATGCACACTATGATGATGATAATTATGACCATAATAATAATAGCTTACGGGCCACTGGCACAGTGCTGCCCTTCAGACATGGCTGCCCCAACTCTGCTGTTTCTGCCGCAGCTTGAGGAAATGGACATGTCTGGCTCAGTGCAGTTTAATATAAGTGCTTCACCTTAAAGGTGTGCAGAAAAGGCAGACACTCTAAAGGCACAAAGTACTGTGTATTAACAAAGGAAAAGTGGAAAGCCACTAGAATGCAAAAGAAAGACCTTTAAAGAATGTTTTATTTGATCGTTTTCTGAACAAATAAAAGTGTTTACTTTTGTGTTCAATTGGATTATCCTTTGTTGCAAAAGCTCTGCCTTATTCATTTCATCGAGAGTTTATCATTTATTACCATTTTCAACTAAGCTGTAATGTAGAAATCCTTGCTAAAAACATTTTGACACCTAATTGGTGTTGTCCCTTCATGTCTTTTAATCAGTTAATGTTTTAGTTGATTAGACCTGTTCACCTAAAGGTCTCTGGTGATGGTGAGCAACCAAACACTTAATGTAGCTGTAGAGGTTTTTTTTACCGTGTGCTGTGTGAGTCACCTGTATCATTCAAAACTCTAAAGCTGTACTTTTTCATCGTAAACCATTAACTTTTATTTTTATTTATATTCATCATTGTTGCAACATTTACAGTGTTTAAGACCATTCAAGCCTACTCTGATATTTTAAGAGTGTATTGCCACCCGAGAAATAACGCATTTCATTATTTTTTTTGGAACACATGACAACATGTGTTTCTCTCTCAAGGCAGCACACACACGTTTACATTATGTTTACGAGTTTCACATGGAGCTTCAAACATAGGTTATTTACATACATACATAGTTACATTGCCAATAGCTTTGTAGTATAGCCCTCTGGATGTACGCAGTGGGGAGGGCTGTAGTTTGTCGAAACTGTAGAGACTCAGTGGCCTGTCTGATTGTTTTGTGCCCTTGGCTAAAGGGTTTACATAATTTGCTCAATACGCGGGTGGTTTGGGGATTTGGGAGGGCTTCACTATTGATTTGTTTGTTTTTACGTGAGAGGCAGCCAGAGGATGTCGGGGTAAGTCCTGATAAATCCCCAGACAGGGGTAGCTCAGCTAGCCATGTGGAAAGCCAGAGAGAATCAGGTTGTGAGCTCTGCAGATCTTTTTTTTTTTTTTAGAAGCACCAGTCTTTGAGAATTCCTGTGGAGTGTGATGCTCAGTCACTGTTTATTAACAGTAACTGAAGTTGCAGATTATTACTTGGAAAAGAAGCTAAATATTGCTCAAAGATCAGTGTTAATTATTGCCCTCTGAAAGTTCACATGCTGAAATTTTACGTTTACATCTCAAAAATCATCCTAATCTACAGTATGACGATTTTGGCCGAAAGGCAAAATGTGCTCCACATATTCATCACAAAATGTCAAGCAACAGCAACAAGAATAGGCCTAGACAACTGCGCCAATCAGCCAGGAAACCTCTTTACAAACAGTACATTTGACCTTTTAATGTTATCAGTCTTCACACACATAGCTTTTACCACTGTAGGAAAGAAGCATCTGCTTATTGGTCTTTTGATTCACTATTGTTGCAAATACAGGCCAGACTGTTGTCTGTAAAAGTTCCTTTTACGTTCTCAATGGGCTGATATTGCTTTTCAGAGCCCAAAGCACTGCATCTGAATAAAACACATATGCAAATAGACACAATACAAAAAAACCAAAAAAACATCTTCACCAATTTGACAACACGCTTCAAATGCAGAAAACACAGTTCAAAATTGTGTTGTCTAAATTTGCAGGGCAATTCTTTACGCTCTGTATGTGTTGTCAAATTGGTGAATGTGTTTCTGAACGCGTTTCCTGGAGTTGCAGTACATTGAGCTGTCATGGCAACGGTAGCTTTTGAGTAGTGGATAAACAATGCACTTAATATGTGTTGTGCTGTTTGAATTTGCAGACAGGTTTTAAAAAGTTGTTCAAAAGGTTGCAATATGCGTGAGTTGTAACCTGAATAAATGTACAGAGATTGCATCAGATGTACAATTCAATAAGAAATTATTAGGAAAGTGACAGTTTAGTTGTTGAATAAATACATTTAAATGAACAGTTGCTTCGTCACTTTCTTGCCAAGAATTGGATGAGAAGATTGATACCACTCAAATCTGTACGATAAATATGAAGCTGGAGCCAGGTGACGGTTAGTTAGCTGACTTTTTGAAAGGTAACAACATGAGCCAGGAACCTCTAAAGTTCACTGATTAATACTTTATATCTGATTTGTTTAATCCCCACAAGTGTACAAACTTCATGATACAGTTTATGGGGGTTATATGGCGGACAATTAGCAATGAGAGTGAGAGAGAGTGGTATTGATTTTCTCATCTAACTAACGTGTGTAATGTGTAACTGCTGCTTCAAAGGGCAGATTTTATATTTGACGGATTTTAATCGCACATTTTACACATATAAATGTCTTTAAAAATCATCGCTGTTGTGCTGTAGAATGTGATGCATACAGCTAATGGCTACAGGATTCCAGGATGAAAGATTATAATTCAGTACATACTGCCCAAAGCTATCATTTCATACGGAACATTCACACAGCGATGGTTTTCTGGGAGATGGGAATGTCAACAATGCTTGCTGGATAGCTCCTGCATGTAATCCTTATCTGATCTGCTGTATCTGGAGAGATGACACGTCTTATCACACAGAGCAGGGACAAACAGTGGCGGTATGCTTCATCCATCAACGTTAATGGCATCTTTTTGTACTTGAACTGCGGAATTTAGGCAATTTAGTCAGACAAATACTGTAAGTAAACCTGCGATGAAAAACCTGTATTGACGGATGAGAAAATTAGACAAATGCAGTACAAAAGCCTATTCTATAATCCATTTTATTCAACCGAGAAAAAGGCTTAGATTGTATTCCTACAGAATCTCTGGTCGTGGACTTAGAAAACCTTGTGAGTAGTAAACAACAGCATGTTTGAAAGGCCAAACAAGTTGTGGGAGTAAGACATTACTCTCTCTGCTTTCCTAGAATGTATGCAGCACTCTGTGGTGTACTGTGGGAACGACCTGCCACTCAAAGCTGGACGGGGCCGTGGATGGGACCAGTTGTGGGGAGGACAAGGTGAGTCTTCCATTTCATGAGCATGAAGGGAACGAAACATGACGAGATTGCCGATATTGTTATTGATATTGTTGGCGTTTGATTATTAAAGGGAAGGGCTTTAGTTCATGGGAGTGTTTCCTGCTCGCAGTATTTATTTTGCATGTGACTAAGATCATAGGAATCAACATGTGGAAACAGGGCTGACCCAAGACTTTTGGAAGTAAGCAGAATATCACTTCAAGTCACACAAATACCGAATGTTTGTTTCAGACTTTCTTGTGTGGCCATGCTGCTCAATTTAAAAGTCAGCTGTGTGAAGATAGGACTGTAAATAATTCAAATTATACTGAAAGATAATGATGGTTTACAGAAAACTACACCAACACGCGCACACTATGAGTGTCTACTGTAACACCACAAACCACCATGAAACATTATTTCTGGCAAAGCAATTAGTTAACAGATTTCTGGTTTTCAGCTAGCAAATTGTTTAGCAGAGGTAGATGTACTATGAATGTTGGTCTATTCTGTAAACACGACATCTATTGCATGAGATCCCTCCTTTGTTGCTCTTTCTGAGGTTTCTTCCATTTTTTTCCTTGTTTTTTGGAGCAGTTTTTCCTCATCCGAATCGAGGGTCTAAGGATAGAGGGTGTTGTATGTTGCACAGATTTTAAAGCCCCTTGAAATTTGACCTGACGCATGTCTTTTCATTATTAATTTAATAAATAACCAAAAACGTTACATACATTCATTGTGTGTAATAGCACCTCCCCTGAAAGTTAACATTTTATTTCATGAAGGTGTATTCATTTTTTATTATGTAAGCAGGGGAGGACTTTGTTTCAACCTCCACCATACACCACTGCAGGAAACCCTGTTTTTTATTTACGTTACTGCCAATCTGCAGAAGAAAACTCAACTACAAATAAAATAACAGAAAGTAAAACAATGAAATGGACCTGGAACCAGACATAGCACGTTTGAAACAATATCTCCTCAGCTCCCACAGAAAGGGGAAATAAAAAATATGCAGTGATTTACAGGCTTATAGAGTAAAACTCTCTCAAACGTGGTGCATGCAAACCTTAAAGTGGATGTGCCACAGATATATAAGACAATGCTACATCAATTTCCTGTCAAGTAAGAACAATAAGATGAAGCTGACGGTATGTGTTCATTTATTTACTATATAAACTTTGCTGTTTTTTTTTATCAGTGGTGTTTCAGTGGAGAGTGTGTGGCGGCTGGATATCACCCAGAGGGCATAAATGGTGGCTGGGCGTCGTGGAGCGAGTGGTCGGCCTGTTCCAGGACATGTGGGGGTGGAGTCCTGAGCGCCCACAGAGACTGCAGTAACCCGGTGTAAGTTTAACTTTTCAGCCAAAAATACTTCAAAATGCTGACAAGTTTTCATGTTTTTAACTCTTGTTTTACATTTAAATGAATACTGCAATCTTTATCTGGGAAGAATAAGGATTATTTATGAGCTAATAAACTGAGCAAAATGCACAAAGAATGGCCAACCCTGAATTTTACCGTCTCTGGACAAGAAGAAAAACATCTTATTTACAGTTATGAATTAAAAATTCACCCTTACCAATATATCCTTTAATATCCGAATATAAGATGACATAATTTGTGGAGTCATGGGCTGTTTAACTGCACTTAGAAGATCATTTTGTCTGTAATGTGTGATGTAGTCTCTTTGTATGAACATGGAGAGATTCAGTTATTTTGGGAAATACATGAACAGATAATGATTGATATATGGATAATGAAAGGAGCATCAGGCAGTAACTTAATTCACACATTTCATCTGCCTCTAGCTTGCCAGTGACAGACAGTAGAAGCTATTATGTAATCTACAGAGTGGAGCCCAAACAAAAAGGCTGCTGTTAAAGGCAAAAAAAGAAACACAGATAGATATCACATAATCAGTGTATGTTTGCAAACAAATGTTTTATAGGCTGCATTTGTTTGTGTATTTGACATTCATTTTTATCAGTTGAGCCAAACATGTCAGTTTGTGCTACGAATGTGTTTATATAAAAAGAAAGAAAGTCCATATCAGTTGGGCTCGACCGTAAATTAGTTCTCTCTGGACAAAGAATTTACTCTTTCTTTTTTTGGATCAACTAAGATATCCATCCTTCCATTATTTGTACACGCTCATCCTTTAGAGTGCTGTGGGGTGGTGGGTGGAGCCAATGCCAACTGACATTGGGTGCCAGTCAATCACAGGGCTTACATATAGAGACAGACAACCATTAACGCTCACATTCACACCTACAGGCAATGCAGAGTCGCCAATTAATCTGACTTGCATCTTCATGTCTTTGAGCCGTGGGAGGAAACTGGAGTACCCAGAGAAAACCCATGCAGGCACTCTGCACCACCCCTCGACTGAAATATATCAGTAAATCTTTCAAATCTTTTGAGAAGTTAATTGAAGTAAAGTGTGAAAGGCAATTTTTGCAACTTAAGAAAGCAATAATGTTACAGTAGTTTGGGAACGATTAGGTCAACCTTAACGGTGTCAGTCACGTAATGCAACTATTCATAAGCTTCACTGCAAAATGTGAATAGTTGCTCAAAGCAAGAATGGCATCTTATCATTACTCCATTTTGTTCTGTCCGTTGGTTCAAATACCTCCTTACTCCATTTTCCCACCGTTTTGAGCATAAAAGTGAATGAGATTTGACAATCCTACAGTCCGAAGTACAGAGGGAAGTATTGTCTGGGGGAGCGACGGAAGTACAAGATCTGCAACGCTGCACCGTGTCCTCATGACCTGCCCACCTTCAGGGACATCCAGTGTAGTCACTTCAACAGCATGCCATACAAGGGCAAGTTCTACAAGTGGGAAGCAGTCATCAACAGAGGTGAGCGGGTTACCCTTGATTCAGGCTGTGACAGAAAAAGAGCATCTGGGTTCCTATTGCACAGTATTCATTGTTATCACATAGTTTTTGTCTTTTTTTCTGTTGGATCTCAGTCAACCCTTGTGAACTGCACTGCCGTCCACTGAATGAACATTTTTCGGATAAGATGCGGGATGCTGTCACTGATGGGACACCATGCTACGAAGGCAACAAGAGCAGAGATATGTGCATCAATGGCATCTGTAAGGTATCAACACTCTACCTACTATTCCACATATTCTCTGATAAATATTGTAAATATGTTTCGTTGTCTCCTCTTCAGTTTTTGCTTCGTTTCCTCTCTCATTTTCAAAACAAGATTAATGGATTATTCCATTCTTGTGTTTCTGCTTCATTTCATAGCATTGTGGCTTTATTAGTCAAAATTTAGTTGACCACCACCTGGTTTCCTCTGCAGGCGAGGTGTTGTACATTTGACATTCTGTATGAAAATGAGCTTGTTGATAGAAAAACATTGCGGCTGTTATCTCACTGCTCTTGCCTATCACCCTGGGCCAAAATGTCACTCACTGATACCAACACTGTTTGGATACTGAGTGGACAGCAATCACAGACTTCGGACTCTGATTTCATGACATTTTGTGACATTTTTGTCAGGCACCCACACGTTTTCTGCCTTACCTGCCCCATTTTGTGTTTTGAAGATTCGCTGTAATATTAAAGGCCAAATCAGTATTTTCTTTTCTTTCACATAAAATGAACAGCACACATATGCAATCAATGAGTTTTACTCAAATAAACAATCTATGTGTTTCTCAATTGATCATCTTTGAAAATATATGCCTAAGAAAAATGACATGTCAATCATTTTGAGATTTTGAATGCAGGACTATTATGTTACTTTACTAGATTTATTATTTATTCTTTAAATGTTTCAGTGCAAAACATATATAGTCATACACAAACAGTACAATACATACATACATATATATATATATATACACACATACATATACATTGTTGTACATTTTTCACTTAAATATTATAAATGTGTATGTTTTTTATTTTCTATTTCTTAATTTTATGTTTTGTACATACTTTAGTCCTCTTCCACCACTGCCTTTTGTTCATTTGGATTACATATTGTGCCTTTAACTCCACCAGGTGGGAGCAGCAGCACAGTATGGGATGTGACAATAATGATAAATCAGCACAGAACAATATTAAGAGTTTTGGTTTTTCACTTGCGTCAGTCTTCCATATCTGCCCAAGTCAAAGGCACATGGGGCAAGGTTGTGTTCTGTTTTTGTCTGTTCAAAGGCTTATCAAGTCTTCATGTGGATGATAGATGGGACAATTTGGCTCTGATCTAAATCCCTCAAGAAGGAAATGATAAGAGATATTTAGTCCCCAAATCACAGCATAATGTCTGTTTATCTAATTTTGCTTTTGTTGTGTAATCACTGTCAGGTTTATTCGAGATAATGTATTGTGGAATTAATTATTCTGCATGTGTGTTACAGAATGTAGGCTGTGACTTTGTGATTGAGTCCAGCGCTGTGGAGGATCGCTGTGGGGTGTGTCATGGTAACGGCTCCACCTGTAAAACTGTGAGGAGAACATTTGAGGAGAGTGAAGGACTCGGTATGTTTCTTACTACTTTTGGGTGAGCGCTATGCCTTTTCATGGGATCCTGGGGGCGCTTTGTCTAACGTGGCTTCTCGCTGTCCTCACTCGCGTCGCTTCCTCGCGTCGCTTCCTCGCGTCGCTTCCTCGCGTCTTAGTTCTTCCTTTGGGGGAACAGGGAAGAGACACAAGCTGGGAGGAACTGTATTTACCAAACAAGACATCCTCGCACACTCCACCGCCATTTTGAGGAGCAATTACTCATCTCAACTGTCAAATGTGTAGAAATAATTCAGTAACAGCTTCACAGAATGAACCTAGAAATAACACAAATAGACACTTAAAATTTGGGTAACACTTTAAGTCCTCCTATTTAGCACTCATAAGAAGTATACAAACATTTAATAAATGGTTAAAAACATACTAATGTATTTCTTAGCAGCTATAAGGACATTTTAAAGTGTTTATTTACTAACTAACTTATTACAACTGTGTTTTATTATATTATGATCTATTATCTGTTTATACTGTTACTAAAATGTGTTTGTTACTGAAAGAACAGAACAGATATGAGGGGAAAATCTATAGCCTAATTAGTTTGTGAAAGTCTAGAGGTAGAGTACGTGTGATATTATAGGAGTATAATAATAATGGTGACTGAATTATGATGCAATTTTTTTTATTTTATGAATAAACATGAATAATGTTGGAGCCACTGTTGGTGCTGTCATTCCACAGGTAGTTTGCATAATCAGTATTATGATGAATATTACAGCAGAGCTGTTTCTCCAACCGCCCGGCCGCTCTGCTTACATTACCAGCAGATCAGCTGACCAATCATAAACAGATTCAGACTGAAGGGCTTTTGCCTCCGGGAAAATATGTCTGCATAGGATACACCTGTGGTTACTCGCTCGAAGCACTTCTTCTCTCCTCGCTCCTCACCTCCTCTGAGACACATTTATTGGAACAACCTTGATGGTGGTGGACTGCGATTGATTTCCAAATCATGGGCCGGAGGCCGGAGGACGGAGGACCGATGGAAGGGAAGAAGCATAATTGGCACAATGGAAAGCACTCCTATTATTGTGCATGCTAGCTCACTGTCACACTGTCATGGCTTACTGGGACACTTTAACAGAGCAGAGCCATTTGAAAGCTATTATTAATATGTTATTTCTGCTGTGGGAAAAAGACTATACGCTGACAGGAAAGTGTTTTGAATGTCATTGTTTTGGCCAAGGATGTAGAGTGTGTCATTATGTTGTTTAGTCACATTTTGAAAAAACAGTGGAAGATTTTCATGTGTAGATTGTGTATTGTGCTTCAAACTAAGGCCACAAAGAAATGCTTGTTTGTCAATAGGGAGTAGTTGTATTATTCACCTCAAAAACAGTTGCTAAATCATGTTAAACTGCAGCTACCCAAAACACAAATATTTATCTTTTGTGCTATTTCTTTTCTTTCGTGCAGTTACCTCACAAGCAAATTTGGATTCATGGATGACAATTTAAACAAACTCTCACTCCCTTTTCCCTTTGGTAAATGGCCATTAAACTAAAGCACTCCAAGGTGGTATTTTCCTCCTCTGTCTCCTCCACTATTTGTTATCTGTATATCAGGACACCTTGTGTTTCAGTTTCACTTACAATTACACTTAATGTCCTTTAGGTTATGTAGACATTGGACTGATCCCAGAGGGAGCCTGGGACATCCGCATTGAGGAGGTGGCTGAAGCTGGGAATTTCTTGGCGCTACGAAGTGACCAGCCCAACAAGTATTTTCTGAATGGCGGCTGGACGATCCAGTGGAATGGAGAGTACAAGGCAGCTGGGACAGTGTTCACCTATGAGAGGACAGGACATCTGGAGAACCTGACGTCTCCTGGGCCCACCATGGAACCACTGTGGATTCAGGTAGGATTAACAGCTTAACTTTATGTTATGAGTGTATCTCATCCCTTTGTTGTACCAATCAATACGGCAACTGCTTGTAGAAAGAAATCAATTTCTGTCCCTTTTCCCGAGGTAGTATTTTCTGATATCCCAGGAGTTATCAGGGTGGGGTTTGCAGTGCTGAACATAAGTAGTTACAATTATAGTTACAATAGTAGACTTTGGATGGATGTCACTTTTATTTTATTGACGTTGAAAAGAACAGCTATTTAGACAACTTACTGCCTAGTTTTAAAAAGAATCACGTGACTCTTGTTGTCCTGTTGGATCCAAAAATGCTGTCTCAAGTGAAGCCATCCCTTTTTAATGCTTCCTTCATGGTTCTTCAGATGTGGTCGAAACTCAACCAGGAAATATGCAGAAGAGATTTCTATTTATTGATGTAGGTCTTTAGTTCTTGGAAATATTTAGCTAAGAAGGGCTGGTAGTTTTCTGTATGTACTCCAGAATTTCTTAGATATCGTCTCGTGTGTTTCAGCTTCTCTTTCAAGAGACCAATCCAGGAGTGCGGTACGAGTACACAATCAGTCGAAATGTCTCAGAGGACAACGACCTCCCTGCGTCACTTTTCTTCTGGAAATATGGCTCTTGGACTGAATGCAGTGTTACCTGTGGAACAGGTATGAGGTGCAACAAGATATGAGTTTCATCAAAATGAGATCAATGAAGACGCAGTGTTTTGCTCTTTTTGGTAAAAACTTTAATGTTGCATTGAAAACTAGTTGTGATCTCAGTGCTCCATCATAACAGGAAGTGCAACTGAAATGTGTGACGGACATTCACAGACATTTCATAGTTATGCAAAATAATGCTATTATACATTCTCCAACTAGGAAGATCAAACCTTTGGCCTTTCAAACTCTTAACTCAGCAGGATAACACAGACAGACAACTATTCAAAACAAGTATTATTAAGAGGCCTTCAACTTTTTTCCGTTTCATTTCTATAGAAAAAAAACAACAAGCTTGCTGTTAGAGGTTACAAAGAGAAGAAATACATTACAGCTGTCACTAAACAAAAGTTAGCGATCTTTTTTTACCTCTTCTATTTTGTTCTTACTACTTTTCTTTTTATATTTTTATTTACGCATACATGTGCCTTTTTATCAAAGAACCAGAAATGTTCTAACGCAGTTGCTCATGCAATGGGTAAAAGTACAAACACTACTGAGCAGAAAAAAGTACGTGTCAGTAATTAAGGATTAAAGTAGCCCTACAAGTCAACACTAGACATACTGCGTTTGCACTGTCAACAAATCTGTATTGAGCTATTTATCACCTTACCACTCCTTCAGGAGTCCTTCAGGAGTGTCGTGTTTTATTCTCTCTGATCTAGCAGAAGAGCTGGGAGTTTGAAGATCAATTTTAATTTACAGTGTGAATGAAAGGAAAACTGTGGAACTGTTGGCTTGTCCTGTTGGACGAATATAGGATTTGAAAGCCATTTGAAATGAACATTGCATAAGACAGACTTCAATACGTGCTTTCAAAGACAATAGCCGAGCTAGACAGCTGAAGAAACGGTTTAATTTGATCACGTCAACGATCGCGAAACTGTTTAACCCCCTTCCTGCACAGAAACAAATGCATACATCAATTATGTACCTTCAAAATAAAAAATGTCATGACTGATTTGATTTAAATTACTGGAAAAAGTGACATACTGAATACATACATACGTGTAAACTACTGGCATGTTGTCTGTGACATGTCTCTCGTTGGTGGGGTATTTGTTTGAAAATTTGATTTTATGAATACAGTTTATTTTAAACAGGCATGTGGTCATTGTACAGGGATGAAAGGACACATCCTCCAGTTTACTGGTCAATAGGCAAGATTGGCACTCCCTGAAATAATTGTAATTGAGAGTGATTATTTCATTAATCTTACTATTTAGTTCTACACAATTGCATCTTTTCTTTTATTGGTGCCTATTTGTTTTCTGTTACAGTCGCTGTGTGTCATTCTCATCAGGATGATCTTAAACATGTTTCATTTGTACAGCTAGAGTCAGGACATCTGATATTATGTGTGCAAGTTAATATTAATATATAAAAAAAAACTGGCCAAAAACAGCAAGGAAATGCAAAAGTAGTGCATGTGTGAGTGTTATTTTAATCCCAATTCATCAGGTTTCAGAGTTGCCCCTCGCCTCTCCATCCCCCATTTATAACACATTTTTTCCTCCATTTCTTTGCCTTTCCATGCGGAAAGCAACATAAATTAGCAAGACAAACAGTTTTGATTTGTTGTCCTCTGTTTACTCAGTTGTTCGATATGTGCTTCTTTCTGACCACATTTGTGAATGTTGGTGGAAATTGTTTATTTCTTTATTTTTTTTATGTCTTTTAAAGATTCAGCAGTCTGTTTTGAGCTTTGGAGCTCAGAGAGTTGGATGCAGGTTTGAAGGTGAAGTTTATTACTGTAAATGCCATAAGAGCAACAGCAGGGTTTTTCCCGCATTCAAAATGCATTAGACCAAAATATCTACCACAGAACATTACTTGTGTTGTACTGCATTTTTTCTTCCTGTCTCCATCTGGCTTTCAATCTAACGCAGCTGTCTTGTCCTTTAAGAGATGTCTTTGAAGGTGTAAATTAGCTATCAGACACTCACTGTGGCCCTCAGCAGGTCCTGAGCAGAGGGCACGGAGAGGTTAGAGGTGTCTCCTGCTCTGATGGGGTGGCAATCCCCTCTGGAGAGCCAGAGTACTGATGGAGAGAGGTATCACGGGAGGAGATAAATCTGTTACAGCCTTAGGAGACGAGTCCTTTTATGTACTGCTTTGTGTGATGCTGTCACTAAATTTTTAGGCTTTGGAAGGAAGGACATTGATTTGCGATGTTGTGCTTGTGTTACATATGCATGTTAAAATTATACAAAAAAACAGCATAAATGTGCTTTAAATGGACAACTTTGTTTTACCAGTGGCAGTATTGTTTTTAGATTAGATCTAAAACCTTACAAACATGTGGACATTAAAACCATCCAGCTGGTTTCATATGTATGTGTTTCAATAGTGTGTGGTGTTGAGTCCTGGTTTTATAACATAAAAATGTGTTCTGAATTCAGTAATGTTATTTCTGGTTGTCTCTTAGCTTCTCAATCCAATCACCTAGTAATGGCCTACCAGGTGTCCTCTAGGTACTAGGCTATTATTAATATTATTATAACTACAATGCAGCTGGGAGCCATGTATGTCTTAGCGTGGGTGCTCAGTCACAAAAGCTTGTCTCTCCTCTCGCTGGTTTTCCAGGTGTTCAGAGACAGATTGTTCACTGTGTGGAAAAGACAACTGGGATAGTGGAGGAGCACTTCTGCGACCCCTTAACCCGACCTGACGATAACCAAACAAGCTGTAACAAGGATCCATGTCCAGCCATGTGAGTTCACCTCCCAGACGTTATTTACAGATTGACACCAGCGATATTCACAGACACTTGTTTTTCAACCCTTGAAAGAGCAAACACTTATCCTTGTAGTGAGCATTGAAGCAAATAATCCAAGCTACCAAACCCAAAGTTGCATGCATAACTATTGCAGGCACAGGTTTAGTATGTTTGTACAGCAGAAAGAAAGCCATAGAAATCATGATTTGATCATTTTAACAGAATAATGTAAAAGTAAACTATATTTTCAATAACCGTTAAGGAATAATGGTTCTTAAAAATGGAATAAGTGTCCATGTTATAGCCGTTTTAATAAGAAAGATGACATACTCTGCTGTTTCTTTCAACTTGTGCTTCACATGAACAGTTTAGCAACTCACCTGTCTGGTAGGGCAGGCACCACTGTGATTGCTAAAAATGATTCAGATATATTTTTATACCTGTACATTTTATCATATCTTAAGACTATCTACAGCTATCAAAATGTAAATCTTTAGCACCTTAAACAACTTAAAAGAGGCATTGAGTAAGTTATATGTATGTTTATTTGCCTCTGTCAGCCAAGCCAATTGCATCAATATTAGAAGGTTTATGACGGTGAGCAAAACGCTAATATGTGCACAGATCCAACAAAAACATGTAGTGAAGAGGTAATCACAACTCAAAATAATATTACATCAAAATAAAATATAATAATAATTCAATTTGATTCGATTATTATAGCCTTTTAAAACCAAAAACATGAAATAGCTGTTGTTCTGTTTCCAGTTTATCACAACTGCCTCCCTGAATCATGTCTTGAGGCTATTTATTTAACTTGCTGTTAATTGAGCATTTCTAGGAGCATTTTGTGTGGAACTTCAAGGAGGAGCTCTCAAGGAGAATAAAACTTGTTTTCTCCCCCAAAAATCCTCATATTTACACCTCCAACCCTAGATTGATCCCAGAGTTGAATTATAGTTATTTTGAAAGCATCACATCAGACATTTGGGGGTTTTTACTGAGGGAAGATGGAAGAGGTGAAATAGCCGGCTGCACACAGCTGGCAGGTTGCTACACTGAGATCAAAGAATCGCCACTCTTCAGACATTTTTCCTCCTACACATTTTATTGCACCAAAGTGCAGCTTATTAACTTGTGGTAGTATCAGTCATGAAACTCTCAGAATAAGACAACAGCAGTTCCATTGCTACAGATGCTGTAGGTGCACCAAAATGCATTAAAGCGTCATGTGGGGCATCAACATTGAACAATGACAAAAAAAAACAGTTTTTAAGAACTATCGATCTTTATGTCCACAACTTCTAAATGAGGTGGAAAGGTGATCTTATTCCACTACAGAGACTGTTCTTCTGTGACACTTAACACTCAAGGTTTTCATATAAAAACTCCATTCAAGATAATATAATATATATCATTACTTATTTGGTGATCTGCCATTCCCATACAGAATTCAAGTGTGCGTAGGCACACACAGAAACTCACTGGAAACAATACATGCAGCAACAACAGCAATATTGCCTTTTCATTGGAAGCTCAGATACATTCCTGCTGATAGAAATCAGTAATTTCATGGGTAATCATTTGTGTGTAATTGTTTTAACTATTTTGTGTTTGCCTAACTTTCTGTGTCATGGGTAATGAATAGCTACAGTTTATTCTGCATTAAACCAAGAACTGTGTGGCTAATAAGCCATAGCTCTGCACAACTACACTTTCAAACCAGCCGGCAGAGTTTTCCTCAAAAACACCATTTTGTGGTACACCACATGAACATTCACACTTGCTCCCTCCAAATATAATTTTGATAATGACTTAAAAAACTTTCAGTGATGCTGAGCTTTGAAACAAACACATCACCAACATACACAACCTCCATGAAAGAGCAAACTTTTCGCAAAAGGTCTCAATCTTTTCCACTCTGTGTCTCTATCGTCCTCTTTCGAAGTAAACATCGTAGTAATGGTTGTTCTTTTGTGTTTTGGCTTTTTGCTTGTAACGATGTAGTCCATCTCTGGGTGGGTGAAAATGTGAGTGAAGGACTGAAAGTTTTGACAGGCAGAAATCTCTGAAGCAAAACTTGAGACATTGCTATTGACAAGCAACTCTATTAACACCCTGAAGACACAATATGGACATTGTAAGCTGGGCGACAATAAAATCGTACTCACTGAACCTTTATAACACAGCTGTCTAAATCTGTGTGTGAGAGTCATTGGCATTTGCACAGTTGTAAATTATTGTCATTTTCCATCACAAGTGTACCATTAAATTGGAAATGTTGGCATCTTCTGTTTCTCTGTGTGCAGATGGTGGGTCGGGGAGTGGCAGAAATGCTCAGCGAGCTGTGGAAGCTTGGGCCTGACTAAAAGGACAGTGCTCTGCATCCAGGCAGTAAGTGTTGAGGAGCAGGAAGCCCTGCAGCCCAGTGAATGTGAACACATACCCAAACCTGAGTCACTATCCTCCTGCAACACACACATCCCCTGCCCAGCAGACTGGACCACTGGCAGCTGGTCAAAGGTGAGTCTGGGTTGGAAAATGAGGTTCTTGTTTGTCTGCAATTGTGCTGTTTCAAAAGGAAATGAAAATGCAAATTCTTACTGCGACTACTTTCACATTTTCTGATAAGGTCTCTCTGTGAAAGATGATGGTAAATTATGTAGTAATCATGGAGAAAGTAACTCATGTTCTTATCTTCTACTTCTTGTGTAGTGCATTTGTTCATTTTGGCCCAAGACATTTTCACACCTCAAGCTTTTAAAAAGTACAAATGCTAGAGACTTAAGTGGTACACACTGACACACCCACATTGTTGATTGCTCATAGCCAGCATGTTGCGTCAGATCTTCAGGTTTGTCACCAGGCCCGTAACTACAGAGAGGTCATGTCCTTTGTATTGTTTGTCATATCCATCTGTTTGTTTCACACATAGACACAACTTGTTTGGAAATAAATGAATGGGGGTTGCTCACCCGGTAGAGTGCACACCTTATCAAGGCTCTCTCTCTCCTACCTTTCCTGTCTCTCTCTAATGTCACTGTCAAATAAAGCAAAAATGCCCCCAAAAAATAAATAAATAGATAAATGAATGACCTTTTAAGATGCTTTCTCAAATCGAAGCATGATTTAAAGGGGTATTTACAACATTTACCGCCTGAGTTTAAAGAACAGAAGTTCACCCTGGTCTGAACTCTACCTCTCCGGTCTCTCGCTGTGTCTCTGCACCTCATTTTTATAAGCCATGCTCCCAGCATGGCTCTAGGGATGGCATCGATCAGTCCACCACTTTGGTACAGGCTGAAATATCTCAACAACTGTCGGATGGATTGCCTTGAGATTTTTCAGACATTCATGGTCCGAAAAGGATGAAGTCATTTGATTTTGATGATCCCCTGACTTTTCCTCTAGTGCCACCAGCAAGTTGAAATTTGAGTGAAATGTCTGACAAATATTGGATGGATTGCCATGAAATTTGGTACACACATCCCCCTCAGGATATAACCATTATTTTTTAATGACATATTCAGGTGAAATATGTCAAATATACCTTTATGACCAAATACTAATGACAAAACTAATATCATCATGTTGCTCTTTGTGTTCAGTGCTAACTAGCAAATGTTAGTATGCTAATATGCTAAGCTAAGATGTTGAACTTGTTTCAGTCCAGGTTATATGCCTTTGGTTGAGACCATGATGAGTCCCATAGTCCAGGTTAACTAAAAACTGATCAGACTTTTTCCTTAACAATTGTTAGGATTTAGACTGATGGAGCTTGGGCTACCAGAATCTCGATTACAGTACAAGTTTGGTCTGATCATGATCTGATGATGTGTCTTTTCTTCCGTGCAGTGTTCACTGACTTGTGGAAGTGGAGTACGTCGCCGTAATGTAAGCTGCTCTAGAAACACAGGTGTTGACTGTGACCCCCAAAAGAAGCCCCATGCTGTCACGACCTGCAACATCCAGGACTGTCCACAAGTAGTGGATAATTTCGGAGGTATCGACTGGTCTGGAAGTGGCTGGTCGAGCAAAGAAGTGCTCAATGAAATTAACTCCATACCTGAAGTCAAACCTCCTCCCAAATACAGCACCACCAGAGCCCAGCCAAGAAGTCACAACAACCTTAATAACGTTGTTGAGGGAGACTTTCACTACCACAATAACATTGAAAATATTGATCACGCTCCGGAAAACAGTGTTCAAGTTGATGATTTTTACTATGACTATAACTTTATCAACTTCCATGAGGACTTGTCGGATGACTTTGAGAGTGATGGGAAAGATTCAGGGGACAGTCACGGATTCAATGCTCCACAGGAGGCCAAGCCGACTCGCAGTGTGAAAGAAAATGCCTACTTGGAAACCACAAGAGCTACCACAGCTACTTCAGCCATCTCTAGAATCAAGGGCACTTCTTACACATTGAAAACCGATGAGCCGGTGAGCAAAAATCTGGACAATATGAAGGACAGTGGAAATGCAGCAACAAAGGAGTCTTTGCAAACAAATTCTGAAAATCTGGATGATTTTCTCTCCGAGGATTATCTCCTGCCTGTGTCTACCACTCGCTCACCATTGCTGTCTACAACTCAGCATTCACAAACACTGAAAGAGAGACGTGACAATCTGTGGTGGCCTGAAAACATTAGCACAATGGCTAGTCTGGTTTTCACTACAAGGGAGCCTACACAGGATGTGAAATGGGGGCAATATGGGGAGGAAAACAATGTCACTGAGGAGGAAAATCATACTGAGGATGTCACTGTGACTCCAAAACATGCTGCTCCCACTCCAGAACATCAAACCACTATTCATACTGTTGTTGCTACAACAGTGAGTGATCGGGAGACAGAAGAAGATGTAGAGAGTCCAGGACCTTTAGGCTCTCCCACTGAAGTCCAACTGGATAAGAGTTCTTCAGAAATACCTCAAACAACCAGTCAATCAACAATATTTCCAACTGCCTTCACATTGGAGGATTTGGACTTGGATCAAACTAATTTTAATACAGTATATGCCACTAGTCAGTATTCATGGGATACTGGCCTTGACCTCAGTACAACCTCACTTCCTGCCTCTGAGAAATCCACTCCTCTTCCCACTCCCTTTCTGCTAATCTCAGGTAACCAAGAGGCCTCTGATGACTCCACAACATTAACTGGAACAGAAATCATACCTCCTACAAACCTGGAAGGAGCCTCTCAGCCTGCTCCAGCTGATATCCTGCCAGCTACAATGAAACAGATACCTACAAAACCTGCCTTCGCTGAAAGAACTACAAGAGATTCCACCTCCCAAGCTCCGTACATTGATTTAGCTAATTTTGACTACAATGAAATAGTCGTTCCCCCGATGGTGAGCAGTAACAGTGATCCTGTCCCTTCATACCAGCTTCCAACAAACACAGCAACCACTCTTCAACATAGCACAACACCAGCACAGCATGAGGAATCATCATCAACACCTGCTGTGTCCATTTTGCCAACCCGTCCACCTGTTCTGTGGCCGTTTCCAGTGGCAACATCAGTCCAAACTTCAGCCTCCACAAAAGTCACTACCGCTGCCTACTGGGTCACCGGCAACTGGAGCGCTGTGAGTCTGCATTAATCCACACATTCTGGTGTTGTACTTATACTGTGGGACGAAGCACAGCTGTGTTATCGTTTTTGTAACTGTCTGCTTTTATTATGCAGACACAGCGTTTAGTTTTGGCTCCTGCACACATTTAACTGAATCCTTTGGAGACACCATTTGACCTGAAGCTAAGGCAGCTAATGTCAATTTATGTAATGAATTTTTGTGGCACCCCTGCTGTGTTGTGTACGTGACATTTAAAGAATTTGCATTGATTTGCACATCATGAAAATGCTTAAAGCCTGACCACAATGCACACACACAAAAAACAATCTCAGACTGTCACATGATTTGCAATGTTATCAGTGAGATTCCTTGTACAGACTGGAGCTGTTTGTGCATCCAACCCTCAAATCATGAAGTGTAAGTCGTGCTCTCACGTGTTACTTCATTTGTGGGCAGTGCTCCACCACCTGTGGTCTGGGTGCCATCTGGAGGACTTTGGCTTGCAGTACTGGCTCAGACTCTGACTGTGATCTGGCCAAGAGGCCCGCGCCAGCCCAGCGATGTTACCTGCGCCCCTGCTCAACATGGAAAGTTGAGGAATGGAGTATGGTGAGACTACTGGTTATATTATGTCACCGAAATCAATGTATTATATGGATAACATGGATTTTTGTATTCATTAGTGTTTTAATCAGTTTTGACACATTTTTAAACATGTTAGCAGCTTGGCTATAGGGATAGCAATGTCAGTCAGTCCGCCTCTTGGGTCCAGTCTGAAATATGAACTATCAGATGGATTGCCATGTCTTTTCCCAGTGCTCCAAGAATTGTGAAGGCGGCATTAAATCACGAGAGGTCCATTGTTTTGACATGCGGGATCAAAGGCCCCTAAGACCTTTCCACTGCCGGGCCATGTCCTCCAGGCCACAAACCCAAGTGCCCTGTAACCCCCAGCCATGTCTGGACTGGTACACCTCCCCCTGGGGTCAGGTGAGTAATACAAAGCGCATGGTGAGAGACATTGTGAAAAATGCAGCGGCGTATTGTCTGGTTCCTAAATAGGAAGGAAATGTAGCATTGAATGTGTATCTGACAACATGCTGCATGTAAAAAACTCAATTTTTAGGTACATTTTCATTGTGTTTGTCCATTTGTGATTCTTTATGAGCCGATGTTCGTATCAAAATGCTGGACAGGAGAAATTCTACTCAAAGCTTGCCCCATGGATTTTCAAATGAAATAGTCGCAAGATGATAATCGTCAGAACTTTTCAAAGGGTTTATTGCCAGGTAGGTTTTCACATACAAGGAATTTGCTTTGGTGTTTTGGTACATAACAATAAATATAGTAAGAGAAAATAGAAAATATGTAGAAGTACTATGATAGTCATGAAATATAGATAGAAAATAGAAAAATTGACAATAAAAATATGAAAACATATATCTGTTTTTAGAATGACAAGAGTTGTACAGTTTGTGCAGGAATGTGCAAAAATCACAGTATGAATTATAAGCAATAAGGAAGGAATATGTGCAATATACAGAGATAATAGTCCAAAAGATATGCATTAATGTAACGCATTGAGACAGATGTGTAGACTGTATGTTAATGTAACATGTGGTGTCTGTGAGGTGGGATAACAGTCAGTGTTCTTGTGGCGTGAGGTTTTGGTCCTGATGGACGGCAGCCTTTTGCCATAGGGGAGTGTCTCAAACAGTTTGTATCCAGGGTGGGAGGGGTCAGCCACATTTCTTCCTGCACACCTCAGGGTCCTGGAGGCGTACATGTCCTGGAAGGGATGGCAGATTGCAGTAGAGCGAATGATACGCTGCAGTCTGCCCTTGTTCCAGCCCTTTATATTACTGCATAGTTTTAAAAGGATACCATACTGTACAGTGTATTTTTGATAGATTTTAATGCATTTCTTCCTATTTTCCTGGTAGCTATTTGCTTCTATTCACTTCAGTGTAGAATGGAAATCAACTTGCAGACACTTGAAAGTTCTTTCTGCCTTTTTAAAATGATTTTATTGTTGTTTTGTTAATGGTGTGTTGGTTTGATGCCTCCGAGTAGGTGGGGGGTTCTGAGATTTAAGTGGGAGCAACTGAGCAGCATTGCATTCACAAGCTATATTGTTGGAAAAGCAAACCCAGAAGACCGTAAACTATTAAACATGCTGTAGTTCCATGAAAGGTATAAGATGAATTTGGTGGCATATTGCTGGGAAAGGTTGCTGTTAAGCAGTCTTAGATTTCGGAGCTCACAACAGATATTTGAACTCATCAACAAGTGGGACATTTCAGAACAATCTGTGCTTTCAACTGAATTACCATGCAACAATTATTTACCAGAAAAGACTTAATGGTCATAATTGCAATCCCTTAGTATGGACTGTTTCCTCCACTGTGCAACCTTACCAGTCAACTCAATCACATAGGTTAATGGAGTCCATATGTCTGTCATTGTGTGTGTATGTGTGTGTGTTGGTCAGTGCTCTGAGGTGTGTGGAGGAGGTGAGCAGCAGCGTATAGTGGCCTGTCCAGAGGAGGATCGATGCGACCGGGACCTTCAGCCCAGCAACATCCAATCATGTAATAGCCAGCCTTGTGCTCAGTGGCTCACTGGATCCTGGGGACAGGTATACTACACATACACTCACACTAAACAGATCAAACAAGAAAGAATAATCCAGCATGATGTGTGATTCTTAGATCAATTTAATGAAGAATGTAATTTCCTGTCATTGATTTAAACTCGATGTGCTATTATTACCAGAGGGACAAAACGAAGGGAAGATGTAAGGGAACATGAATACAAAATCGATGAACAATTCACAATTTCCTCCCCACTACTCATTTTCTAAACGTCTTAAACACAGGGCAATTTGGTGTAAGGGGGGTGGGGGGGTGGGGGGGGGTTGCTGAACACTGAAAAGCAATGAAAAGCATGATGAGCATAATACTGCGAGTTATAGATTTTATATTTGACAGGGAGAAGGGAGATGTACTGAGATTTGGGAGTCACCCGAGAAATGAAGGGAAATTTATTTGATGGATTGGATGACAAACAATGAAGAAAACTTTGACGTAGACCCAGATAAGCAACTGAAAATGGATAGACTCTGGGGAAACAGGCATGTGTGTCGGGAGTGCCAAGGCAATGTAGCCTCTCAAGTTGAGTAACTGCAACGGCGTCATTATTCACTTTTTTGTGTCTACAATTAGTATTGACTTGTCCAATTTATTGGCTGTAGAAGAAAATCTGCACACCCTATAGTATTTTTACATTTGTCACATTGAGTTAGTGGCAGCAGTATTTTTTTTTTAAAAAGCACAGAGGATGGCATGTTACTTAACCGTGCAGTCAATCGTCTCATAATAACCTGACTCACACTGGGACTGTTATCTGAATGTCAGTTAAAAGACGAGTCTTTTGATAGTCTTTTAATCCCTGAACCATATCAGCAGTGGCAAAACGCCTCCTCTAGAGTCTGAAAGTCTTTAATCTGCACACAGTGAATCAAATGATGTCCACAGCATCATTTATATTCTGATTATCATTGAAGACATGCACACACAAGCACAGTGTAATGCTCACTAAATAAGTTGCTATCAAACAGTTTTCTTACTGCTTGCAATCTGTCAAAATATGTCCAAATATTGAGAATAATATCCAGTGTTGCCAGACGGGCTTCTCCTGTCCTTGAGCAAGAGAATGAATCTCAAGTTGCTCCTGATGGGCAGGCCAGCGCCATGCATGGCAGCTTCGTCGCCGCCACAGTGTGTGAGTGTGTGTGTGTGTGAACGGGTGAATGAGAGGCAAAATTGTTAAGAGCTTTGTCCGTTAAGGTAGAAAAGCATAAATGCAGTCCATTCACCATTTAGCCCGCGTCTTGAACCCGGCCAATCCTCAAATCCCTATTTTTAATTTCCATGAAGGCATTTGGCCCCTGAGATCCTCCCTGTTATGTTGGGTGACTGAATACAAGTGCAAGTTGAAAAATAAAGTGTTCTGCCCTAAAATGCACCTCTGGCCTCTGATAAATTGGATGTATTAGGCTATATAACCCAGAACAACAGATTCAGCCGAGTTGTAATGAACTGAAATGACATTTGGTTTTAGTTGAGCCCATCAAACTGCCCTGTTCCCCTGTCAGTCTCAATCATAATGACTGGAGAAGAGAGGAGAAGGGTGCGGTATATAAAGATATTCTCCCAGTAAAAAGTACCAATCCACTAAAACGTGTGATGTCTGCGAAACATTTTTAAAAATGATTTTCAAAACTCTCTGCAGTGTTCAGCTTCTTGCGGTGGCGGAGTTCAGCGACGACTCATCAAATGTGTTAACACAAAGGCTGAGGCAGAAGAAGAAGTGGTTCAAGCTCAGTGCGTCCATGAGCTGCAGCCTGAGAGCACCCAGAAGTGTAACTTTCAGGATTGCGAGAGCGCCCCCTCTGGTGAGTAACTCAAGATGTAAACAAACCATCGCTACAGTTTGAATACATTTTTTTCAGTGGTTTATGTAACGTGGTTATTTGGTTAAATAGTAATGTTACGGTTATATAGGATTACTGAGCTAAACCTCCTTTTGTCCATAAAGTATAGAGCTACCGAGCTATAGAGCTAGCAATTAATAACTGAGCATTTTGAATTGCAGAGAGCACTTAAGGACAGTGTGCCTCTAGCTTACGCTTCAGTTAAAAAGATTAAATGTTCTCCAAATTCCTGTTGTGAAGCTGGAGGGATTCGTACTTTGCTGCTGGCAGCGTCAGAAGTCGCTCTCACTAAACTTTAGAATTGCAAATACCTGCTTGCCAACACACACCATTCAGACTGCCAAAAGAACAACAGACCTTTTTTTGCTTTACTCAAGCCACAAACCAACATCACCTTGTGGTCTCATATTCTGAAGTGCCAGTGAATCTATTGTGGGTGACTCATGTCACTGCTGCAACTATTGACTGTGGTTCTACACACTGCAGCTACAGCTCAATTCACAGATTTAATACAGTGCATTCAATGTATAGATAATCTCTATATTGTGATTTTTTGTTTGTTGGATTTTTAGAGGATGAGAATATGAAGCACATGTTAGTAAACATTCCTTTAATATATTTTAAATGTATCTGCATCCACAAAAAACTAGGGGACATTTTAAAAAAAATCAGCCGACATAAACCTTTGTTTTGTCTGAACATTACGTGTGAGTGTCATGTCAATTTTAGTCGAAACTATAAGAATGAACTAAAAGCCCTACTGTTATGGTAAATGTGTGTTTGATCCTAGAGTGCAGCGCAGAACCAACTTTTGGTTCACATAAAGGGCAACACACTCTTTTGTTAACACTGTTGCCTCACAGCAAGACAGCGTTTGGATGTTCTCCCAATGTTTGTTCTGGTTTTCTCCCCAAATCCTAAACCATGCCGATTAGGAGAACGGCAGCCTCTAAATTGTTTGTTGGTGTGATTGACTCCAGTCCTCTTCAACCTTGTACAGGATAAACAGGTATAGGAAATGGATGAATGGAACGATGGATTTGTTTACTTAATAGAAATATAATGACAGATGAATCAGAGAAAACCCACTTAGGTTAAGAATCAGTGTTGGCTCATGAAATGTTGTCTGGTTTTATCAGTGTCTTATAAAGTATATGGCTGATTAAAAAATCTTTTGCATTAAAAATAACAAATTCTGAGAATAAAAGACATACTGTATACACACCTACATACATAGTAACTTACAGTATAAGATAGAAACGTACACATCTTTTTTAACATCCTTTGCCTCATGTAGAGCTCTGAATAACCTCTTCTTTTATGTAACATCACCATCTTTAACGCAGGAACCATTTAAAGGTTTGTGTTCCCTCTTTTCATATCAGTCCTTGATTTAATGAATAATGAAAAATCAAAAACAACTTCAAAAAGAGCATTTTCTATTGTAAATAAGAAAACAAATTGAAATTAAACATCAATGAAAAATGTACACGTTTTTCTTGTTTTACTTTTAAGGCAAGAAAACAAAGAAGCCAGTTATAGCCTCTTTGTTTGTTATTATCTGTCACAGATAAATAAACAGAAGGGACAGGGACCTTTGAGCTTCCTGCTTGTCTTCAAAGGAAGAAATTGTATCAAAAAAGCAATTTGATGATACTGGAAATAAAGTAATAATGTATAATGTAAATGATAATAAGGTTTTCCTAACCGCATATAGTCCTGTTTTAGGGACTGGATGCCTGGATCCTGTTTCAGTCGGTCCTCTCCCCTTTCACTTCAACTTGGTTTCATCATTCAGTCACTGGCTTACAAAGTAACTCAAGTATAATAATAAATAGTCCTGTCTTTGCAATTTAGTATTCTGGTAAACATCTTAGAGAATTATTACAATTGTGAGATGATCTGGAGAATTAATTAACTTTAATCTATTAATTCCATGATTTACACAAAGGTCATGTTAGATGATTGTGCATATTTACATTAGATTCACCAGTTACCTTTAATGTTTTAAACTGTATTTTATGCCGTTGATGCCGCAGGCTTCAGGCTTGTAGTCCAGGTTGTGAACCTTTTTTTTTCTCTACTGTAAATGAATTCTTTAAACCAAAGGCATTAGAAATATACCTCAAAGTCACATTTTTGTTCATGTTAGTAAAGAGCTTTTACATTTAAATGTATAATTTAAACAATATCTCTTTGTAAGATTTATGAATCAGACTCAATTTTACATAGATCTCTTTGGATGGATCACTGCCATGAGTACAAGCAGTGCGTGGCATTTTGCAAGCATTTTTGACTTGATAAATTGATGTGACATAAACTATGACCGATGTCACGTATTACCTGCTGACACACAGCACAAGGATATCACCAATATCGCCAACATGTTTCTTGGAAAGAACTTTTCTGTATAAAACGAACATGTGAACACATAATGAGCCTAGTGTAAAGCAAAAAGTAACGTTGGTCACTGCAGCTCTGTTCCTGGGGGCTTCGTCTTGTTTGTGGATTGTTGTGGTATATTTTGACTTCCCCCTGGAGGCATCCATTGTATACTGGGCAGGTTGCGTCATCAACATGATGATGATGATGATGATGATGATGATGATGATGAGGATGACCCCTTTGTGTCAAACCTTCTGCATGTTGATGTGTTTAAATGGGGATCACCTGTGGGTGGTTCATCTATAGTTTGTTTTTAAGGTTTTTTTTGCTAAGAAAGGGCTCTGCCCCAATGTCTGTGTTTTGAATTGGATAGACTTTATTGTACCTTAGTTGTTGTTTATTATTACTAAACCCTAGGAAATAGTCTGTGATCAGTGTTTGGATTTTCCTACTTCCATCAAATCCACTCATGTGAGTTATATGTTTGACTGCGAAACAGGAAAAGAGGATGGCCACATCATCCAGTGATTGCTGCAGGACTTTGATTATGGAGTATCTGAAAATGCAATTTACACAAGAGAATAGATCTGACCTTAAAGCAATAAGCTAAGGCTAAAATTAAAATTTCAGCTGAAACTGGCTGCGGTCAGTGGTGGTATTGATTGGATGGTGACTGTTTGTGCATGTCAGTGAGGATATTGAGTTAAATGTCAAACTGGAGCAATTACCAATTGTGATTATTGAGAACTCCAACAAAAGGGGCCCCAAACTGACAATTTTCCTTTATTGAACCAATATAGTCACAAAGGAGAAGTGGTAAAACAAAGAGAAAATGTCTTGAATGAAAGCTTTTAAGCTTTGAGACAATATCACTATCAAGAAGATGCCCCTAATGTTTTATGTATAGCATATTTATTTCAGTGGTATTCAATATGAAACCGTCTGACGGTACCAGCTGTTTCGACCATATGAAGCAGCGCACTTTGCCGCACTTCAACAGCAGCATTTATATCACTGGGAATCCACCAGCTCTTCCTCTAATGATGCCACATCACAAGACCAGTGGAAAGGCTGACCTCAGTATCCTCAAAGCTCTTCTTTGTTAACAGGCACGCAGAAGACGAGTTTTAGTTTTTTTTTTTTTCAAACTGATAGAGTAGAAGAAGACATTTGCAATCAAAGCAACTATTCACAGCAGGACAATTATAGGCTGCGAGTCTTCTTTTGCTTGAAACACATCATTCATGGCTTGACATTTCCATCTTTTGCTTTTGAGTCACACTGTATACCAAAATGTTTTACCTAAAGTGGATTGAAATGTATATCTGGCCTTGATGTGCATGTGTCTACATAAGGCTCCCGTTTTTACACTGTTAGGTGTATTTTTACCCGCGACGGTGGCTTGTGGCTGGTATCTGTTTAACCTTGTGAGTCTGTGTGTGTCGTCATGGCAAACTGCTCACATTCGTTTTATGTCGCGTATCACTGTATCTTAGTATGTTAGTATGTGGGTGTGGTCCGACCCATGAAGACTGATGTAAAAATCTAGTAATGACTGGCAGGCATCGCAGCCGGTGTGATCCCATCGCAAGATGGTCTTTTGCAATCTGCAAAAACAGTTCTACTTTGAACAGTTTTCAGCATTAACAGTCCTCAGAGCTTACTGTTCAAAGTAGAACTGTTTTTGCAGTTTGCAACATGGAGCTTATTTAACTTCATCACCCTCATGAGATAAGAAAAAGATAAAAGATAATAATCTCCAAAAATATTCATTGTTTTTGCGGCTCCTGTTATATTTGTGCCGTCTGTATTAAACAAACATCATTTGCACTTTTTCATCAAATTTCCTGACGTAGGCCACAGCAGTTAAGTGGCATTTCTGTTTTATATCGGATATGAAGTCACAGTGTTTCTCAGAGGGCAACCTGTTAAATCCACATTTTGAAGGCATTGAGGTATAAAAGTGTCATAGTAAATATCTGAGGCGTATGATAACGTGGTAGCAAAGAGCTCGCCATGTTAGTGCTGTGTGTGACCCTCCATCTCAATTAATAATTTGTTTATGTGAAATATTATATTCCACATGTGAATCGTCTGAAATGACACGCGTGTACGTGTGATAAATTAACTTGCCACGTGTACGTGTGATAAATTCACATGTGCTTTTTTTGGTAAGAGCTTTACACAGATCTCATTTGTTAAGAAGACAAAGACTGAATCCAAAACGCTAAATTTAGTTCAACAATGACGTGCATCAGAATCATAAAATCAAATCTCCCTGAAATTAAAATGAAAATTAAATGAATTTCAGAAAAATGTAAGGCTGACTAATGCCTTGTGATTAATTATCAGATAGCTTTAACATGTCATGCATTCCTAGTTGGTAACAATAATTGACTTTGCTTAATGTAATTAATGTGATTCCTTGTCACACTGGTTGCAGGAATTTTTTTTTGTTCCTGTATGTTGTTATTGAGTGGTGGTTAGAAAGGAGACCAAACTATTGAAAACTTTACTTCAGTATGTGCTGGTAGTAACTAATTTAAGTCAGATTTGGCCCATTTAATATTTCCTAAACATAAAATGAAGGCATTATGTGAGTTTATGGTGAATAATAACACAGAAACCTGCAAGCTACATCTCTAAACTACAGCAAATACACTGTGTTGTAAAACCCTGCACTGAAACACAAACTGATGAAATTGTTAATTTTGCTGCAATGTGACCCACCGTTATTCAGGAAACTCTGGGATACATTACTGCCTTAAGTGAAGCATTATACCACAGTTAGATCTGACCTTGCTCCTCAGCTAGATCCTCACCTAATGTGCTCTATCTCTCTCTAAAAAAAACAAATGAATGAATGTGTTTGGCATGTGTTCAAATTAATTTCTTATACAGCAGCATTCCTGTCGAATCTCTTTCAGTATGACTCCACATCACAGCTTATGGGCAGTTATTAATTCAGAGCCTTTCTGATGCTGCATTGAACCGAGAGCAATCACAACTGTAATTGGAGGCAGATCAGAAACATCTCTTAAGAGTTACTGGAGACTAGACGTGATGGAAATGTAAGGTGATAGAGCTGAAGGTCAATCTATCCATCGCGTATAGAATATACATAATCTAAACTTTTTCAACTTCTCTTTTTGCTAATCATAAATGTCAGTTATCAAACTCTAAATTAGTAATACTACAAATTTAAAGGTATTTTTATGAGGAAGGTTTATCAGATCTGACTTGTGACTTGCCAACATTTCATCTGACACTGAGTCGCGTGTCAATATGCCGTGCCCCACTGTGATATATTGACCAACACAATGTACAAGTCTAATCGATGGCCAAGAATAAAACTCTTCTTTGTCGTATATTCATGCTTTTGTCAGAGCCTGTAAGGTGAGAGCTGCTCCAAGTGGCCTGCCATCAACTGTTGACTGGAAGCTGCTTTTATTGTGAGCGTGAAACTGATGCTGTGACACGAGACATGTGGAAGACCACACGTGCAGCTGTGTGAGCCCAAGACAGATTTCCCTTTTTTGTGTGCCTGACAATATGTCTGGGCTGCATGTCATTAATATCCCACAATGAAGTCAAGGTTGGTTTCCTTGGCAGCAGTAGGAGGATAACACGAAGATGATCTGAGTTCATCTTTCACATGGACTGTACACAAGCTTTTGAGGCATTGGATACATATCCCGGAATAATAACTTTGACACCATTAGTGATATTTCCTACATTCATAATTGGTAATTAAGCTCTTTTCAGTGCGTAGTCTGCCAAACATCAACCTACAACCTCAACTGCAGCGGGTCACTGAACTGACCCTGAGCTCTGATACCTGAAGAAATGTACATGTGTTCTAATGAGTTTGTTTCAGTTGCTATTGTCTCAGTGTTTATTTGCCTATTTCTTTGTCACTGGTCTCGCCTGTATGTTTCTTAAGTCTAAGGTTACGTTTTTTAAGGTTTCATTTTTTGGAGGGCTCAGCCAGTTCCTTTGAACCCACCACCTGCTGCCTGAAGTAGCTTGAATAAACCAGGAGAATTTGCCAATCCAAATACGGTTGTTCAGGAAAAAGCTTTTCACAGGAAACGATCTTTGGTAATTAATCCTCCTTTTCATAGCGCACCCAAAATGTGGAACTCATATTTTAATCATACATTTTTTATCATACATTACTTTTTATAGCTTAAATCCTGATTTTAGCTTGAGAAGACACCGTAAAAAACACACCCATCCAACTACATCAGCGTATTACTGTCACCATGACAACATTCTGCTCAATTTCTCGTTATAATTAGAAAATATTATTTTACGAGATCCTTTCCACGTTATAACAAGATATTTTTTATTGTTATTACTTGATACCAAAAACTTTTCTTGTTATAATTACATTTTTTAGTTATTTCACAAAACCAACGTAAATCATTAAAAGATTTTTTTCTCATAGTAACCTGACAGGTTTGAATATGGTTTGATTAAGTTTTGTTTGATTAATGATAAGACATGGCCAAAGTACCATATATATACTGTATCGGTAGTGCTTTTCCTGTGCAGGGTTACCGGGGGGCCGGAGCCTGTCTCAGGGCAGCAGGGTGGGTATACCCTGGACAGGTCACCAGTCTATCTACAGGCAACTTTAAGATGGGTTAGTAGTTGAATATGTAAAACTATATGTGCAGGAAATGGAACAACTCAAGCAGTGTTCGGTCTGTGGTTCGGATGGAGATGGGGGGTGATGGCGGTGGTGATTTCTGGTACTTTGAACTGAATATTTTAGGTTTGCTACATACACTGGAACATAAATTGCCTTGGCCTGTAGCCTCCAGAGGTACAGATGTGGTCAGGAAGGGTTGGCAAGCCACTGCTTTGGTGCTGAAGAGAGAGAGGCAGCTGAACCGAATGCACGTTCAAATGCAGAGAAGGAGAACACATTATTGCTTGCAGACAATGCTGAATGGTAATAGATCAGTGTAGAATACATAATATTGATAGGTGAATAAGAGGTGACTGGGTGCTGGTTGGTTCCTGGTTTAGGCTTGGTCTAGGGAGAGGAGAGGTCTCTGTTAATCTTGGTCTTGAGCTGATTTTGGACTCATACTTGACCCCGACACCCCACTGAGTTCTGAAGTTCTGAATTAGACTCATGTTGGACGAGAGAAATGGTCTCGCCTACAGCTCTGCCTGGTGTGCATCACTGAGGTTGTCTTCTCAGTCTTATCTCTGTGTGTTGAATTATGCCTACATATAAGACACTCACTTGCGGTGTCCTTACATCAAAGCAATGCAGAATTTAAAGTACTGTAGCTCTAATGGAAATGACATTTTGTAAGAGGCTGTTTCTGTTACCCTCAGGGATGCTTTGATGTATTTTATAGAGGTTTTACAGGCCATTTCTTGTATGGCACCACTTTTACATAAGTGATCTATGATTTATGGCATCTTTGAATATTTGTCTGCAAGCTAAAAGTAATGTCTAACAGTCTGTGGTCTGCATTCATTGTGCATGTTGTCTGGGAAAAGCAGAGGGGAGAATGGAGGAAGGTCAAATGCATGAATGACCTGCATTCAGTCTGAAGGTCTCTTTGCATCCACAGATTCTCACAGCACTGTCAGGAGCTAATGAGCTACAGTGTGTGGTTGTAGGTGATGAAAAGTTTCTTTTTTTTTCAGTTATTTAGTTATATTGTTTATTGTGTGTTTACATGCACATGCATAGAATATGTAGAAGTGCCCACCCATTAACATAACTTCTTACATTGCATTTCGAACAAAGAACTTAAACTGTAATTGTTATTATTCATTTAAAAGGCAGTGGTATGTTCCAGAGTTTCCCCACACGCAGCAAATTATTGAAGATATTGAGTCCATGTTATTGGTATCAGAATTCAGAAATCAGAAATCTAACAAGAACATGGAAATGATGTATGTAATAATGATTTAAAGAAAGGTTCTAAAGTCAGGAAAGTGAGTTAAGGTGGGCTCGCCCTCCTTTTTGTCTGCAGATTACCAGCCCACACGTCCCTCGGAGGGGCTAGATATTTTATGTAATGGTACATTATTCACCCATGGAGGATTCTGGAGGTGAAAGCAAAAGGCTAAGCTCTTTTCCAGCAGCTGTCCAGTGAACGGAACCGAATATTAGACTTCACAGATAGTGATAGAGCAGCAACATTCCCACCTCCTTCACAGGACATTAGAGATTTCATAATGAGCTTCAGGTCATTGTTTAGCTGTCCGGCCGTAACTTTAGTGTTGTGGTTCATTCTCACCGCTCTCATAGCAGCAGGCAGCTGTTTTCAGCGAAAAAGCTCTAAAAACCCAGTGGACGCTACCTGCCCAGCACCAAACAGCACACAGACACAGTTAGAGACTAACTGGTGAACAAAGTGGAGCATTTAGCAGTTAAAGAGTCAGATATCTACCTCAGGAGTTCGTAGAGACCTACAGAGCTAAAAGAGGGCAAATATTGGACCTACATTCATCAGGTGGCCAGAAACACAGCACCAAATGAATGATAATGTTGCTCTGCTAACAAGTTCACTATATCAAATTAAAAGATGATGATAAGCCGATGATGTGTTCTCAACAAAAACAAATAAGTTGTTGCGTGTTTAAGTAACTAAAACACATTTATATTAATCAGTAAGTGGCAGCGCACAATACGTTTGTGATTAGCAGCAATACTGTTGTTGTGCAGTGACAGTTCAATAAACATGTTCCTCTACCTGTATTGAAGTGTACTTAATGTCTTTTGTGCTTATGCAGTGTTTAATTTTGGTGTAATTGGTCATTTCCATTTCATATATAGGTGATTCAACTCTTCACTCTGTTCTTTTGTTCCCTTGTTCCCCTTTATGATGCTGGATTTAACCGTCTGTGACCCTTGGACCTTTTTAAGATGAAAACAAATGCAAAGCCGCGTTCACTGACGGGGCTGAAGAGGGGCTGCCCATGAACGTGTTTTTATTTTCACCCAACCTAAGCTTCTGTATTCTCAAATAGTGAAAGAAAGAGGCATATTCCTGCTGAAGTCCCACGTCGCCGTTGCTTCCTTTTGTAGTTTACTGTTCTTTACGTGTTGGTGAGTGGGTCATAGTGTATAGAAGATGGGAAGCACACAGGAAATGCTGTGTATTCGAGCTGCAGCTGTGACCTTTGTACCCCGTTGATGTCATGGAGTCTCTCTGATCCGGGTGATGTTGGAAAGTCTGCGCTCTGGAGTTTTGAGAGTTGTTATATACAATAGCTGCGGGTTCAGTAGTGCAGTATGTATAGGCCATGTTAAATGGTGCAGCCTTGGTTGGAGCACAGACCTCACACCCCCTTACAAGTCACACTTTGGTCCAAAGTTGAATATCTTTGGATTGAAATTATTATCTGCATTGTCATTCAGTTTGGTATGGACATTCATCGTCCCCATTAAAATGGTTTCTAATTGTTTTGAGGTGACCCTGACTTTGCTTCTAGTGCCACCACAAAACCACACTTTTCCATTTGTCCAAAACTTAAAAAGATATTGTTCAAAGTAATTGTTGGGTTTTCATGAAATATGCTGTGAATAATCGTGGTCCCCCATTTTCATGACCCTCTGGCTTCTCCCTCAGGTCACATTGTCAATTTGTACACAACACCTAGATATCTCAAAATATATGGGATGGGTTTTGATTTAGATGACAGTACTTTTCCACTGTACTACAACAAGACACAAAAAAATCTTTAGGTCACAACTAATCCCAGTCTTTCTTTTTTTTTCAACATTGTTTTTCCTGCATTTCTGCTGTATTGTAAAAACAATTGTAAAAGTGAGAGAGGCCAAGAACTGCCAGGACTTCTCAATTAATTGGTGACATTGATTTTCCCAGATCTTAAAAGGTACATTTCTTTCTTTCAGATGCGTGAACAAGATAAAATATTTTGTTTTCAAGTTTATTTATATTCATATCAGGATGATAATAGAACTTAAAACAGGATAGTTCATATGAACATTAAAGCTAAGGAAAGCATATTTACCATCGGATCCCCACTAGATTACACTGATTTGTCTTATTTAAATTTCATTAGTATAACTGTTTTTATGACTTTTCCTTTCAGTATCTCTTCTAAAATAGACAACAGATTGCCTTCAACATCAGCCATCTGCTGTCTGCAGTCAGCCACAGCTCTGTGACTCCTGATTTACATACAAAAGCATTTAAATCATCTAATCTGATAATCATAATGTCACACCTCATATGCAGACTGTGAAGACCCTGATGAGTAAAGATTCAACTTGAGGGTTTGCAGGTCTCAGAGACTTTCTCTCCTAAAATGAATAGTCACTGGCATTGAAAAGCACATAACATTTGCAGGTTTATAGCTGACCTATAAGACTTGAGTTGTCTGTTAAAGCCATTAGCCGTTGCTTCCGCTTCGTAGAAATGTTGAAATTACTCACCTGAACTGAGATTCCAGCAGGAAATTGTGGGTTGTTTTTTTTTTTTTACCTTGACTGTTACTCCAGAGCCGTGCTTGTGGGAAAACTAACTTAATTCCTGAAGGACCTCTGATTCCTGCCCACTTAGCTGCTCTTAAATGAGAAGACGATATCAGGCTCTGAAACCTTGAGTGTCTGATGAAGTGTAATGATTCAATCACAGCCCACGCTAAAATCGCTGTTTGGCCTGTTTTTTCAATTTCATGCTTCTCTTGTAACTGCTGAAAGCTAAAAGACCAGGCAGCAGATAGTCTAATGTTTGCTCTGGTTGACGGACACAAACTAATACATTTTTCTTATCATAGTGGGTTGTCCTCTAACATAGCAAATGTTTCGATGAGTTGTCTTGTCTTCTTGTCCATTCAATGTACATTTGTGGGAAAGTTGTGGGAAGCCCAGCACCTACTTTATCAAAATATATTAGATCACCCTGTAAGTCATTTCTGGGTAATTGGTTCACATGCAATGCGGTGTGAACTAAAGTGTGGAACATAAAAATAGGGAGATCCGCTTTCACCTCGTGCAGATGCTCCTGAAAGTGAAGAACAGGACAGGTCTGATAATAACACTCACATACCTACATTACTACTCACTTGATTTGTCTAACTCAAACTGCTGAAGCCTCATATTGCACAGAACGAGGACAGTAGACTTTGTCTGCCTTCTCTTACATTAGGAAGAGGTTCTCTTCAGGGCCAGTTTGGACACAGGGAACACTTACAATAGTTTCGATGTACATGTGCACATGTGAGCATTGTTTTAAAACATACTTTAAAAATATATGCCGTTCCTTCAAGTATATTTGCACCACTACAATCCACTTTAAATATGTTTAATCTGTGATCTCGAAGTAAACTAAAGGACCACCACAGCGAACTCAGAACTGTAGCATTGGAACTTGCTGTCACCCCAGAATTTATTGATAGCTGTTGTTTTTATGGACTAATATTAGACAATAATTAAATCTAAAGGTTAATTTACATCAGTGATGTTTGTAAACAAAGTTGTGCTTTCACTTGAATGACCTCATTAGTGTTGAAGGTTGTGTTTAATAAAGTATATCCTGTTGTTTTTGGTTGTATATTCGTCTACTTGAAGCACTCCTGATCAAACCTTTGTTGTGTTGTCATTTTCAAAGAATGCACAAAACAACACAGAATAAAAAACGGAAACACTTGTTCCACCAGGCATATTTGTTAATTTTACAGCATCTACAAGCTCTGATCAGAAAATAAATCCTCAGCAGGTCTCTTAAACATTGTCTGTGTTGAACCAAGGACAAAAGATCATGAGCAGCATGTGTGGGATTACTCACGTCTTTCACTGTTCAACTTAAAGGGCATGTCTCATGATGTTGAGAGGCTTACAGCCCTCACATAGTGACTGTGATTAATTCTGTAATGATGTAACTGAATGAAGTCTACACCTAACCTCTGTGTGTAACCTCTCTCTCTCTCTCTCTCTCTCTCTCTCTCTCTCTCTCTCTGTCATCCACACAGGAGCAGCTTGTCTTCGCGATCGGCTGACGTTTCGTTTCTGTCAGACCCTCCGCTGGCTCGGCCGCTGCCTCTTGCCCAACGTACGAGCACAGTGCTGCAAAACCTGCAGCCAGCACGTCTCGCCGCTGAGGCGCAACAAGTAAACACTCACATGCCTCATCAACAGGAACATTGATTGAACCATTGAGTGCTGACTTTAAATGATGATTTATATTTCAGCGATCTGAGCCCTTTCCTGTTTCCTTCACCACTACAGGCTAATTACGAATTTGTCTCATTCAAAAACTGCATGTTTGTGCTGGTGAAATTATTATAGAGGGCTGAAATTAATTGGAAATAGCCTCTCTCTTAGCAAAACAATGAGAATGTAAATATTTGTTTCCCTTTTTATATTATACATTGTATGAATCAAGATGTCTTTGTAACAGACACGGTGCTACATAAGGTCTCCTATCAGTGTGGACAGCTTAATAATGCACATTATTATTACACCTGTAGATAAACCACTCATTAACCTTTATGGTTGGTACAATGCTTTCATTTTATTGACAGCAGCAGAAACTGAACAGATTAAAACAGGTATACAATTCACAGTGTGGTTTTACGTATGATGTGGTACAACAAATAACTGGTGCGTGAATGCTTCATGTATAAATAATTGACCGTTAGCTAAGCCCCGCCCCCCTTAGTTACTGTTGCTACACCTGTAAAGCTTTTTGTCTCGCATGGCACATATGCAGTTTACAATAATGGTGGCAGAGTTACGTTTAAATTCTTAGTAATTTTTGAAACAATGGATCTTTGATTTCAGACAGAAGTAAACAAAAACAGGCTTCTCACTTCTAGTCAGTGACTGTTGGTTTAGCCAGCTGAAATGGCAGATTTTAGCAAGCTAACTAAGCTAACGTTAGAAAAACAGTTTTAAACTTAAAACTATTTAAAAAATGTGCTTGTCATGAATGGGAATTTGTTGACACAATTTGCGCTGTTTGGGGGCGGGGGTTTAGCAAACGGTCAGTTGTAATGTTTAATGTCCACAGCAGCTTGTAAAAACTCTTTTTTTGTGTATCATTAACAGTTGTGTAATGTCACACTTTGGCTTTTCCACACACACACTTTTTAAAAGTCACAAAGTAAAATGTAAATGTGAAAAGTGGAGCTGCAGGAAATACTCGGTGCTAGAGGCTCCAAACATTTCGGGTCAGGTATTGGCAGGCCCAGTGCCTTATCTACTTGAATATTGGATCGTTTGATGTCATTATTTTTATTGACCACTTGATTGAAATATGAGTCAAATTCAGCATTTCAGAATACATGTTTTTTGAAGTGATTGTTCAAAATGGAGGGAGTCACTCGACGTCAGTGTCATATCACATTAGGTTTAGTACAGTGTATTAAGGAATTAGGTATATATATTATTTTATACTTCTACAACTGTGGTTTTTAGTTGCTGTTATCTTGTTTTGGAGGAACTGAACTCTTTTGTCTTTTCTGCTCTTTCCTGCATTCAGAATTGTTGTTAGCACTGACAGGTATGACAGGTAGGTTTTCAGCAGGAATTGAAAAGCAGCTCCAGCTTATCAATTCTGTCAGTTGAGATAAAGTGCCTACAGTAAAGCCTATAGAATACATCCCACGAATACAGCTGTTGAAGCAGCGCTGCAGCTTTATTTACTGGAAAAGTGGAACGTAAACGTGCCTCTGGAGATGTGGTTCTGTACATATAAGAAATTTGTTGAAGGAAATCTAATCTCGTACCTTTTTGTTGACTAATGTAAATCCTTTCCTCAGGCAACAAGCAACATAGTGTGTGTGTATCTCACACAGTTAGAAGTCATTAGTGATTATTATTTGATAATGCAGAGTTGGAATTTACTTTTTACGTGTATTAAAAGTAAATTATACCTTCCAATATTAGGTATACGTGTAAAGGGCTATTTTTGGGAAGAAAAACGAGTTGTTTTTGTTTGGTTTTTTTTTACATTAATGTGTTTTAAAGTGATTGTTTTCTTTTAAGTTACAGGTGGGTGCTGGGAACAAGCTATTTAAGTGATGCTCATGTGCTGCCATGTGTTCAGTTTGATAACTCAAAATTACATCCATTTGATCATACCATAGGCTTCTCCCTCCTTGGTTACTGTTGCTATGCCCGTCAAGTTTTTATTCCTTTCTGCAGCACATATAAAGTTCACTGGGATAATGGTCAAAATCATTTATCATTTTTCCCCCAACTATAGGTCCTTGATGTAGACAGTAGACAAAAACAGGCTTCTCATTTTCAGTCAATGACCATTGATTTTACGGGCAGATTCATAGTAACTTAGTCAAACTCTGCATACACTTAACTTTTAAATGTTTCCAGCTGACCCTGCAAAAAGGGTCTTAGGTATGCATTTGATGGCTACATACTAGCCCTAACTGAGACCTCAGCACTCGGCTCCTTTGTGAGTCACAAACCTTAGAGCAGTCAAAGTCAAAAGGAGTCAAAGCGTTATCTTTTCATCTGTTATCCAGCAGCGGGGTGTCTTTAAAGATATTTTTGTGGTCCCACAGATGTCTTCTGTCCGCCCAGAAAGAAGCCGCCATTTAAATTCAGTATTTTGACAGACTAAGCCTACTAATGGCGTGGCTGTGCAACAGACTAAAAGTACGATACAGAGGAGAGGAAGGGAAGAGAGTCTGCGGAAATATTGGATTTAAACAATAGACACGGCAATACCTTTGAAGCCTGCTGCTACAAAATACAATAGGTACAAAATAACATAACGATTGTTCACCTGACTGAATAACAGAGTAATGTATAGAGTGCTGAGGTCACAGATGGAGATAAGCAACATAATAGCATGCTAACTCTGCATATGTGAATATGCTAAAGCTTAAAGGTGCCGGGGAAAAAGTCTGCACAATATTTGTCGCTTTAACATAACAACAGGTTTCATGGCTGACGAACAGATGGGTTTTGTTCCACTTTTTGTTTTTGGAGGCTAAATAATGAACTATTAGTTCCGCATGCACATGTCTTACATTCAGTGACTTTCGAATTTCAAAGACTTGACACACCTGCCATGTTTAATTACAACTGCTAGACTGATTGAACAATCATGGGAGGGCTGTGACGGAGGGTCAATCACATGTGTATCATTCCATTTATAAACATATTCCCACACTGAAATACAGTTGATGTTTGACTGCAGGGATTATGCAAACCTTTACCTGCAATAAGAACTACAATCATTTTTCTTTTTTTCCCCAATTTAGTTTGTTGAACTGATTGTTTCTGTTCTGTTTTTAAAGATTCATATTTGTACATTTCATGATTATGTTGGTTTCCAAGCACAAAATCAAGCCAAGTGGCTCATACAGTATGATGCTTACCTGCCTACAGTTGCTAAGTACAGTATTGTACAGTATTCCTCAAACAGAAATGGCATAATGTCGCAGTAGCTATTTAAACACATTTTTCAAAGCAATCAGTTGGCTAATCTCCTAACATAATCCCACTGTAAACTGTTTTGGAGAAAGTGTTATTCATTTATTAATCAGTGATGTGTTATTACATATGGATATTTATATACTGTACTTTATACAATAAAATAAAACTTGTGAAAAAAAAAGCAAATTAAAAACAGTTGTTTGAAATAAAAATGTCCAGCAGAGAGAGATTGTATGTGCATTTAAACTCCACAGCTTTCATCACACAAGTGTATTTATACTGATGTGTGGAAAGTTGACGAGAAACTATTTCATGAAAGGAAAGGTTTAATATGTAGCGCTCACAAGCATGCAGAAACTGGACATTCAGGCTTGACAAAAGTTGTACAGAGAAAAACATGACAAACCATATCCTATACTGGTAACACAGCGGTGCTTCACAATGTGCTCAGTCATAGAGGAAAGCTATGGAACGAGCTAGAGGACAAAGGTTCTTCAGGGAATAATGATGATGTTGGCGGGGGGGGGGGGGGGATGAAGAATATTTTCAGTCTCAATAATACAGAATTGCCCGGCTCAACATCATGTAGATTAAATACAGTGTGTGATCTCTGCAAACTCCAACATCACATTCAGTGTAGGTAAAGTCAAACATCAGTAATCGACAGGTGGCAGCGTCACCATGTGGGTGAACTGCTCGTAGTTGACAGTCCCGTTTGACTTGACGTTTGCCTCTTTGAAGAGCTCGTCCACTAGACAAAGAAGACAGAGAAAACCGCTTTATAAGTGAACTTGTACGACAGAGCGCTGCCTGAAAACGAATTTGTCTCCCGCGATTATTCAGAACTCCGAGGTAAACTGCAGTTAAACTCAGTTTGGGGTTGTAGAGTCCTTGCTGGTCTTTGCCTGTGGGAGTTTTTGACTGTCTGACAGCAACTCCTTCAAAGTGTAGAGCTGGCAACAAAGACGAGCTCCGTGCTGAGCCAGACTGTGAGTGTGTGTTTGTTATTCCTGGATTTATCATCAACTGAAATGATTCACCTCATTATTGGGGATTTCCACTCAGTTTAAAAGCTCATGAATGTTTCTTAAGTGGTGAATTCAGTCATTTGTTAACATGAACAACTTTCTTTCAAAAAAACCCACCAGAGAGCAAAATCTCACTACAGACCTACTGTGAGTCCGAGTATTAATATTGTCGCTGTTATTTCGAGATATTCAACACAGTGGTGGAATGTAACTAAGCATATTTACTCACATACTGTACTTGAGTACAATTTTGAGGTACTTATACTTTACTTGAGTGCTTGCATTTTAGGCTACTTTCTACTTCTACTCCACTACGTTTCAAATGGAAATATTGCACTTTTTACTTCACTGCATGTATTTGAGAGCTGTTTTTAGTTTTTACATGATCAGTTTACTTTATATAGTGTGATTAAACTACAAGTTTATAAAGAAGGTAAAATTAGTTCCACCTCAACCAGCTACAACAGTAAAATGTGAATTAATTCATCATAACTAAACAATATCATACATAATAATATACTCATAGGGGCCATTTTACCAAGTACTTTTACTTTTTGAAACTTTAAGTACATTTTGTTGTTGATAATTCTGTACTTTTACTTTTGATTTTAAACTTTGACTGCAGGACTTTTACTTGTAATGTAGTATTTTTACGCTGTTATATTGCTACTCAAGTAAAAGGTCTGAATACCTCTTCCACCACAGGTTGGTTTTACATAAACATCAGTATATTAATCTTTTAAGCTTCCTTTACATTGACACAAGAATGATTGCCACTCGTCACTGCTGTACTAAAGCTTTGGCATCTCAATTTGTGGTTCTTTTTAAAGTCAAGCCAACAAACAAAAATCTCCGCTAAGAGCTGAACAGCTTCAAAGCGATATTGTCTGCTCTTTTCATACAGCGGCATCACTATCTGCTTCAGTAGTTCGGGAATCCAATAACCTGATGGAAGTCTCCCACTGGGAAGCTTAATTTATATATAAACTGCTTTATGTGCTCAGCACTGACAGTACTTTGAATTAAATCTTTTATGTTGCTTTGAGTACTGTATGAATAAATGAGCTGCAGCTTTGAAAAACAAATGGCATCAAAATCAACCACAGAAATGTGAAAACTGGATATCAGCGTCTCTGCATCAAACTCTCTGCTCCAAAATATTTGATGCTTTGGTTCTATCATCACATCACGTATGAAAGGAAACATCAATGTTGACAAGTCAGAGAAGTACAGAATCCACTGCTGCATTAAAGAAAATCTCTAATAGTGAACTAAAATGCTAAACAAACATTGACTGCTGTTCTTGAATTATCCTATATCAATTCTCTTTACATAATAAGTTGTAATATTACAGATTTAGAGAATAGTTTCGAGATCTGTTCGAGATCTACAGCTTTCCACCACAGTTTGCCACCTGGCTGGCAGCATTTTGAGTTCGTATTCAGGAAGATACAACCAGGAAATTCACTAAATATCAGGAGAAAAGCTGCAATACACAGTTGGGTCATAGGACAGCTATGAATGGAGCTGGTAGACTGTGGTGGATTTAAGGAAGCAGCTTGTAATTCCCAAGGAGATAGTGAGCTGAACTCTAAAGCCGTACTCAGTGTAGTCAGGGTTACAGTGGATTGTTGTATTTGTGAAGCTCACAGCACCATGGGAAGATGTAGTAAATGTGAGAGAGCCAGGTGAGCTCAGGTCAGTGCAGAAGAGGCAGGCTCGGCTAGAAGCCATTCTTTTGACTGTAATATCTGTATTGATTTTTGTCATTTCATGGGCACAAACATCAGTCACAGTCTTATCTAATATAAACAGGTTAATTCCAAACCTCTGCAAATCCCCAACCCCTCTTTACCCCCCCCTGTTTACCCCTGGTGGTTTGAGATTCACTGCAGTCATCAAATATGAGGACAGAGATGTATTATTCATTGTTTTGGCTCTCCTGGATTTTGAATGAAACAATGACTCTGACATTTAAGTTTGAGGGTATTATGGGGTGTTCACGTTCATATTGACGGAACAGCGTAGCACTTTTTACTTAGGGGGAATGCATTAAAAGTTCTGCAAATATAACATGGCTCATTGATTGATGTTAAAACCTTCAAATTTAAGTTTAAGGTCAAACGCTTAATAGTAATACCTTTATTTTAAATCCAGTGGGCTATATTACAGAGCCAAATACACTGTCCAAACATTTACAGACTGCAGTGTAAATCTGAACCATACATCCATGTGCTCACTGTCGATTTTAGAACATGGTATAATAATCTTATATTGATTGTATTGATTTAAAAGGTGCAGTAGCCCAGTATAAACAGCACCATAGCAGCTTCCTCTAGTCTTTTTGCTGCTAGATATCTATCACAGGTTAAAATCAGATTTTCAGCATATGTTTTTTACCTTCTTTGTTTGTGAGTTTCTCTCCTAACATGGTGAGCTTTGCCCGGAGCTCAGATGCCTGGATGAATCCTTTCTTCTGCTTGTCTGTCATCCTCAAGGCCTCCAGGATTTCTGTCTTGGGGTCTTCCTGTTGCATCTGTCTGTGCATCATTGTCAGAAACGTGGAGAAGTCCAGCTCACCTGTTTTTTCTAAACATGAATGAGTTGACAAGTTTTGACAGGAATGACATATTTAATATGTGCCATGTGGATAGAAATATTGGAATCGTGTTTTGGAAGAGGTATCCCTCCCTTTTTTCCATTTAAAGTATTTTTTTTTAAAGTAGTTTTGTGCATTTATTGCGAGTTAAAGGATAGAGGATGTCATATTGTTATATAGGGCTGCAACTTTCATTACAGATTAATCTGCCGAATATTTTCACAATTAATCGTTTAGTCTATAAAATGTGAGAAAATTGTGAAAAATGCTGAGCGCAATTTCCAAGAGCCCTAACTGACATCTTCTGACAGCTTCTTTTGTCCAAACCAACGGTCGAAAACCCAAAGGCTCTTTATTAACTATCATGAATGACAAACGAAAACAGCAAATCCTCACATTTAAGAACCTGCAAATGTTAAACATTTATTCTTGAAAAATGACTGAAACAATTAATCAATTAGCAAAATATTATATGAACTTTTGCCACTTTTATTTATAATTGAACTCCAGATTTTACAATAAGCTAATAATAATCATGTAATGTAATGAAAAAACAACTGTACATTTAACAAAACAATTGGAGTTCTCTATAAGCACCACCCAAAATAGCCTGATGGCACAGTCATGTGTATAAAACCATAAAAGGGTGTTTTAGTGTAGTTGAACAAGCTCTCAACCTTGACCCACAAACAAAGGAGATCTACTGTGGGGTCTAAGGACAGACCATAGCCCATTATTTGTGATAATGCTATATAAATACTTCACCTATTTTGTGAACTTGCAGATGTCTTTCTATTTCACTGAACGTGGGGCTTGTCCCCAGGCAGCGCATAACTGTGATCAGGTCTTTGACATCAATCTTGCCCTTTTGCTTCTTGTCATACAAGGAGAAGCACTCCTTGAACTCTGCAAGGGAAATGGGAAAAGTGTTGGATTACATCAGCACAGTTCATTTTATTGTATTATTTAGTAAGGGACCTTTTCAGTGGCGTCTATCCGTCATACATTAGCAGGTTAACTTGTAATACATTGGCATTATTTCACAGGAACCAATGACACTGAACAAGGTCAGACTTTGATCCTTACGTGCTTCCAGAACGACTTTAAAACGTCTGTAGTTCTGCTTCACAATGTTTTGGTTATTAGAAGATAAATGCACAGTACATATGAAAATAAAGTGCGTTTCAAACATCAATAAATAATAGTAATAAATGGAAGACAACATGCGGTGGTGTGAAGTACTCTTACCATTGATTTGAACTGGTGTGAAGAATTTGGCCTGCAATGGGACAACAGTATGGCATCACTTGGCAGGTAAGTACACAGAAATTGCTGTTACATAAGAAAATACATGAAAAAGTATAGATAATGTCTTACTGCAAAGAATTTCTTGCTCTTACCATTTTTGCAGTTGCTTTGTGTCTTTCCAGGAAGGAGTTCTCTGTGGCCCACGTCACCTGTCCCTCCACCTCTGTTTAAAGTCCACCACCTGTAAGCCTCTACGTAATTTAATATGTGTTGCTATGGAAACACAGATACCAGATCCACAGTGCTGCATTGTCCTTTCCCTTTCCGCCCCTCCAATTATTACCATTCAACCACCATATGATACTACAGCGTCATTCAATGAAATGATTAGAATGATTTTGAATCATTTGAACTAATACGTGTCGTCACGAATAAAACCGTTAAAGGCTCTTTGTAAAGAGAGTGCCTTTAAAGCACATTCAGGGTCAAATAACAGTGTAAATTAAGAGACAAATGCGAGTAATAACCAGCACGTAGAAGATGAATTTCAACATTTTAATTAAGATGAACATACGTACAACCAAACCAGCGAGGAACCAGGAACTGAACGGTATTTTAAATCAAAAGAACAATACCATACAAAACAGTAACAATCACAATTTTACATTAAGAACAATAACTCTAAAGGCAAACACGTCATCTCAACATGTAAAACAACAAATCAGCAAAGTAACAATCCATCAGTTACATTCTGCTTTTATAAAAAATACATTTTCATTTTCATCTGCTCGTTTCCTTGACCTTTTGAATAATGTAAAAGCGGTACAATAGACTTCCTTTCATTGTGAACACTGTAATGTTGTGCATTACTTACACACACCCTGTCAGATATAATGCGATAAAGAACAGTATGTTGGGTATTATTCAGTAGTAAATGTAAACTCTCCATCTAATTGTACTGCGATCAGGAAACCTAAGTGTTCACGGCTCTCATGTCTAAATGAATGACAATTAAATTTCAGCAAAATCTGTCAAAGCGTGAAACCGTAAATACCTGAGAGATTTTTTTTTAAATTATGGCTTTGAAACAGTCCTCCATTTAGTGTTCTGTTTTTAAATTTAAATAAACTCAAAGACCTTTCTGACTTACCAACAGACCCTGTTGTTTACATAATACTGCTCGGTCATGTTACCATCAGACTTTGTTACTATTTTAACATTCTCTTTTATCTTGTTTTTATAATTTTTTGGCTTTGTATTATTTTATTTGCAGAACTCGAATTGAAACTTGTTTTTATTATTTTGTATCTAATTTGTCAAGCAGTTCTTCTTCTAATGATGCCCTTTATCTGTATCTTGTTATTGAAGTTTCTGCATCTCGCTTGAAAAGTGCTATGTAACTGGCAGTCAATTTATTGAACAACCTGAAACTTTATTTTTTCTGAGTTGTTTAAAGATCGACCACACTCACCTCACTCATTCGGGCGTCGATTGATTGGACTCTTTGGTGAGTTTAAGCAAGGTAAGAACTGTTTTCTCTTCTTGAGTTTGTTTATAAAACTTTGTCATTCACTTGGCTGGTTAGGAGGCAGATGTCTAACAGTCTACTGTATTAACAGTTGATGCTGCTCTGTGTGTTTTTACAAGGCAGGATAACCAAAGTTGCAAAGCGGTCAAATGTCCCAGGGTCCCAAACCCTCAGGAGCCCAAAAGGCCCCCAAAGGTTGTCTGAGTGGTCAGAATCTAACTTTATTACCTTTTAAAATGTCTGTTGACATTACGCTCACATGGTGCACATCGTAAAACAGATTTATGTTTAATCACATTATCACAAACTAACTGACATACAGAAACCTGGGGGCAGGGTAGTTTTACTGGTTGGTTTCTGAGTAACATGGGTTGAGGGGGCTTAATAGGAGACCACAGCACATTTTTGCCTTTAGCGGGTTAATTCCTGCTTAATTCCCTGCTGCATGTACAAAGTTGGAAAAACAGGCAACGTTTCACCAAACAGTCTGTTAAAGTCTGTTTATCAATATAGAAATAGACAGAGGAGGCAAATCCCCTTATGAATACATGGCCAACAGGACCTTGTGTTTAACACTGAGGTTGCTGCACATCAACAAACTTCATTATGGTCCGAGTGCAGCTGCCATCTCTGTCAGAGGAAATCTGCTGAAGAAAAAAAAAAAGATATATATCAGTCAGTTCTGATGTCAAGGCGTTCAGAAACATTTTTTCTTCAAACACAGAGGCAAACAGACCTGGACAGATGTAATTCAGTGGTTCTCCTTGATGTGTAAGGTGTAGTAGGACCAGGGTTCTGGCACATACACGAGTCCGGGGTACTTGTTGCGTAGCACCGGGTCGTTCCACAGATAGACCACCCACAGTGCCACCAGGAGCACAGTGACACTGAAGCTACAGAACAGGAACAGGCCATTGCTGTCTGGGCTGAGGCCTTTACGCTGTTGCTGTATCACCGTGGCAACCATGGCAAGGAACGTGAGGAGGAAAAGTTCAGTGATTTGTCCCTCAGTGACCAAGTACCTTGAAGAAATGAAAGAAAAGGCAAGAGATGCCATAACTTTTAATCAGTGACACAACTGAAACTTTTACAATAACCACACAATTCTGCTGTATAATGTTACAGGAAACTTTAGACGTGAAAATATTCACTTCACTTATTCCACCTGCAGTTAAATCGGAATTATAAAAAGTAATTGCTTTTCCAAAAGGCACATTGTTTAGGTTTGTGCCAGCCATCGATGCTGCTCTCCTCAATTTGAATTTCTGCACAAAGTTAAGATGGAAATAACATCCCTACAAAAGAAACCATATGGCGCTATTTGTTTTGTTACACAAAAATACAATTTACAAAAACATTAAAACTGTTCCAGACAGTAAACACGTCAATTTAAATTGGTTTTGTCAAACTGTCTTAGTTACTTATTACTTTACACTCTGTTTACTGTCAATCATCTGTCAAAAGAAGGAAATGTTTTGTCTAAAAAATGCAGCTGTACAATTCATTTTATAAATATAGTTTGGACAACCTGAAGTTTACATGTAAAAATTCCCTAAAACTAGTGAATTTAAAATGTGGCTTGGATTGTCAGAGTCAATGCCAATGTAAATGAATTAATCCAGTGTTCAAATTCACATTGTTATCTGTTTACACTGCTTACATGTGTCAGATTTTTTTCATGCCAAAGATATCCTTCATATTTGCTATCTTTGGATTACAAAAGTAAGTTAAAATCATGGCAATATATAATGAGCAGGGACGGTAACTAAAGACCATCATCAGATTCAGTTCCTTCATAGCAGCCTCATTCAGGTTACTGCAAAAGTTGAGGCATTGACTATAAAGTTGTTTTTTTTCCTTTAATAAAGTCACGTATTCATGGAGAACACGCACAGAAGGTTTTCAGAGGTGTGACAAGGCGACTGACCAAAAATAGAGGGCGCTGGGTCCCAGCAACAGCCAACCAGAGACGGGAATCTTCTTCTGTTCTTTGGCCTTGGTGAAGCAGCCGGTGAAGTAGATGAACAGAATAATGAAGAAAGGAATATACCTAGAATAAAATGAGAGGCAGAAACCGTATAATGGACTGATCCCAGTCAGATTCAAGTATTTCTTTGTAAAGAGTTACAGCATGTGTTTTATCTGCATAATTCCACACAAGTAGTTCAGTTAAAACTCTCATTCAACAAAAATCTTTGAGAATCCTCGACTCCACTCAGCTCGAGGTCGACACAAGCACGATCTCTAAACCTCTAGACTAAAGTGGCAGAGCAACAGCTAAGGCAAAATATTTAACCAACCCTCAGGGCTGACCATGGATGAAACAGACTAAAAAACAACTCTAAATGACCTGAACACAGCCTGTCTATTCTATCTTTGGTAAGTGAATGTGGTATAACAACAATAATACTGATGATGAAAAAATTGCACTAGTCAAGAGGTAACAACATCCACATATCCACAGCTGCAGAAACTGCAGAACCCCTCGCTCTTCTCACGCTCTGGTGCTGAAAACACTGCAATCCAGCTCTTACGTGCTCCATTAACTGTGTTACTTAAACCAATCAACTCAGCAAATGAAAGGTGACTCAAACCTGAGGCTTGATGCATACAGTGCTGCTGCTTTTACATCGGCATCCTTTAAAAGGAGTCTGATCTTTGGCCGATATTAGCTTATCACAGATAAATCAGTATCAGCATATATATATATATATATATATATATATATATATATATATATGGCAGTTCAGTCAGTGTGTTATGTCCAGAGGTGCAATATTCAAACCACACCCACATCAAGGTCGCCACACACAACACAGCAGTACCATCTGATGCAAACGGAAATTCTGTGAGATTGAGCCACTAAAGTGCCATAAAACTAAAAGTCTGTGCAAGTAAATAGAAAGGCGGGGAGAGATATACCTCTTCCTCATACTGCTTATACTGAATAACCCCATTCCACCAATCTGACAAATTTCTCTAACTCCTACATGTTGTAGGATTCACTTTCCAGTCAGCACTCTCAGCGTCACACAGCTGGTGTCGCCGCAGACCAGCTCAGTCTGCACATCCTCAAATCTGACGTATTTAGAGATGAAAAATCGTCACAGATTCACACTGATAACTGGCTCCACTGTGTTAAAAAAATTCTCTGAATCTACAATTTTGCTCGTTAATTGGTTTCTTGCATCCAAAGACACAACACTCATTACATTCAGATGTATCATTCAAATTTAAACAGAAAGAGGTGAAACAAACTTTGGCTCATAGCAAAGCTGCTACATTCCAGCCATTTCCCAGCACTGTGTATACACAACGCTAATGATTATCACAAACACATACCACATTAAGTGTCCCAGCTGTTCATCATAGTAATACAGCAGCTCAAAGGAGTCAATCTGTGAAGGAAGGACAAACATATATAATAAATGAAATATTTCTAGACACTCATGACAACATTAACAGCTATGTTTATTTGGCACTGTGGTCCTCCACTCTGCCTTATGCAACACTGCCACCTACTGTTCTAGTACCGTTTGTAATGAAACACTTGTTGTAATTGAAATAAATCCTCATTAAAAGTGAATCTGCTCATCAATTAATTTCAACATTTTACATTTGAATCAATACTCCTCAGGACCTCTTAATGCAGTTTTATAGTGTCGCGTTTAATCTCCTTAAAGAACTTCTGTGTGCGATGGATGACATTTGACTTATACATTGCAAGTAATTATTACTCTTCCACGTGTGTGTATGAAATCTGAAAGTATTATGAGGGCACACACTGTGGACCTGCTAACCTTTTAGAGGGACATTTGCTCTTAAAAACAAGCAAATATTTCACCAATTGAACAGGTGGTTTGAATTCACACAACTTGAACTGATCTCAAAATGCTCTCAGTTGGCAGCTCTGGTGTTTGACAGTAAAACACAGTTTATAGTGTCTTTCCCTTAACTTATCGTTCAGTTTGTTTTGATGTATTGAAAACCGAGAGTTTGGATCATATTTGAGTGATCTAGGTAACACATCACGTATTACACACACCTACACAAGGGTCACAGTCGGATGCTTATTATTACTTGACCTGACAGACTCGAACTAAAAGACACTGACAATGATTCAGAGACACATAATAGATAATTGCTTTCTGCAGTGACCTAATTTCTGAAAAGTCATGAAAATCAGAAGTTTTCAATCTATCTTCCAAGCTAGAGAAACCTGACTTCTTGATCTGGTACAATATAATCACAACTCTGAAAGCATCAGCAGTGTGGTGGGATGAAAAGAGTATTTCTTGTAGCTCACTAAAACTGACCTGAACTAAAATAAGTCAGTTTTCACAGCAGGTCTTACTGCGCACTCTAAAAAACAAAAACTGTCACTGCAGCACCTGTACTCTCACTGAGCTGTCAGTCAAAATGCTCTAAACAACAAAAAAAAAAAAAAAAAAAAAAAAATCTCTTCCAGCTTCAGCATCACGTCCTTAAACAGGTTTCTTATATAACATTCACTTTTAATGTGACAATCCTGGTCCACAGATATGGTAAGGAGTAGGGAAGAAACTACATGTAAATGTTGGTTTTAGTGTAATCGGGTTATTGCAGTACATCTCAACATTAACCTTAACTTAACATTGGCCTTAACCTGCTTTCTGCTTTTGTGCACGTAAACAGAGTCACTAATGGTTGCTCCACTGGCCAGGAAGCAGTAGAGCTACAACAAGGCCTTCAGATCTTGGGGCCAAATTAATCCAGCGCTTAAATCTTAACATGACACAAACATACATTAGTTAATGTATACTTTAAATGTCCTGCCCCAGATACGGCTGTAGTATCTTGTTGACAACCACATCTTTGTCAAAAGTATGATGCGCCGCATTTAGAAATCAGGGTGTCAAAAAAAGATGCGATAGAGAGAGAAAAATAAGCTACACTCCAACACAGCGGGATAGATCCTGCTGGTTCAAACAAACACGATATGTTTGTGCGGCGTGTGTTGTCAGTTTGTGTCATAGACAGACCAGAAAAGCTGAAAAGCTTTTTTTTTTTTTTTAAAGTAACTGAACCGTCTCTGGAGCATCATGGCGAGCAACACAAACAGATTTTTCTTGAATGATGTTATGACAGGTGATAATAAGCTAAATATATAGATGGATTCTGTAACATTTGTGGAGGTGCCAGTAGTTTTATCACCCACAAGCCAAACATGGGCGGCAGAAAAAATATTAAAAAGGAAATCTGACTAAATGTTCTCATCCAGTATTGCCAGAATGCCCATCATGAAATAAAACTGTATCCTACTTAAACAAAACAGATACTTACCAATGAGGCAGGTTTGAGGTCTTTGATGATGGGGTTCTCTCGGACCGACAAGTGTAGCTGGTAGCCACTCAGGATGAGCCGGTGGTTGATGGAGTCTCCCACCAGGTGGATGCTGGCTCCCATGACAAAAGTGATGATGCAGAGGTAGACCGCCGAGCGGGGCAGTGCCCGGGGACTGCGCTCAATCAGCTGAATGGAGCAGCAACACACAAATTCTGTATATATGATAACAACTGTATCTAAGAAATATCTCAAATGGAGTCCATTACTACTTTATTATTATTATTATTATTATTTTGGTTACATTTTCAGGAATATGTTTCAACTGCAATTACATAGCAAGTAGCTTGTTTTGGGTTTAATAACGCACATCCTCTAAGAAAAGCAGGTAACTTGCTTTATTCCAGATATTTCACCCTGTTTTCTGTCCATTTCTCTGTGCTCATTCAGGAATCAATCCTCAAGTCTTTGTGGTTGTGTGCAAGAACCAATAACCAATGTGCCTTGAAAAGCTGGTATGTCACAACAGGAAAACAATGCACAACATTTTTTACTGAAGCAATTTTGATATCTAATGTGAACTGAGGCAGAATTAAACCAAAAAGGGGCCTGTATCACCTAGTCAGGCAGCTCAGAGATACATTAACACATAGGACAATTGGACTGGTAATCAAAGGGATCACTTAGTCCTGGCTTTGCACATCCAGCTACATTATGATTACATCCACGAGTTTGTAATTACAAGTCAATCATATGCAACACCGACAGAACAAGAGACAGAACTGTTGAGCCTCAAGGGGAAATTAGTTAATTGCAGAATCAAGAAGTCATACTCAACAAAACAATACAATACAATACAAACACAAAACTACGACTACTACTACAGAATTTAAATTTATATGAATAGTAGATAAAACAATGATCAAATCCCAAAAGTGCGAGGATTGGTGCAATGTTCAATCTAAATTATAATCACGATCATGATCATGATCAGAATTCACAACATGTGAGGTGGTCTGGGACTGGGGAGGCGAATGGATTAATGAGATTTCTCAGGAATCCTATCAGGAACTTAATGCTTTCAGCATAATTATTATGCAACAGTAAATGTCATTCATAATTGGCATCTACGGTTATCTAGCTTCCTGCTGTATGCGTGAAGCCCTGTCTTAGAGCAACTGGTTGTGCTGCAAATATATAATATATAAATCTTTCTCATATAAATATCATGGAGAGCATTTGGATCCTACTGATATGAAAACATGTTTTTGCTTTGCCACTAGCAGCATTTCTGTCCTTGTTGGGCTCAATTATACCTGTTTGTTGATTGTTTAGTAGGTGAGCTGTTTACATGTTGTGTTCTGGTGGTTACCATGGTGGGCCTGCTTTTAGGAAAGCATGTGTTCAATCACTTTAGGGCTTTATCAGTCTGATATAGAAAAACAAATTGAAATTGCATGATTACATAATGCCATTTTTGAGGATATATTGTATGGACTTTCATCAAATATTTGTTTTAATAACAGGCGAGAGTGGCTTTATTGTCTCATAGTGAATATTCTCTTTGACAATCACTGAAGCACTTTGGTTGTGAAACACTGTTGGGTTAGGACTTACCTTGAGCATTAGGAATGGTGTTATGACATTGTAGGCCATGTGGAAATAGTCTCCAGCACTGGGCTTGTTCAGGGGAAACCACTCCAGGGGAAGGATGATCTGATACATGCGATACCAAGAAACTATTGGCGTTCGTTGCTCCAAGAAATTAGGTGTAACTATCCATTTTATCATTTAAAACGGCATGAGGTACAGATTAAGTGAAACGTGCATTGAGCATCTTTACCATTACAATAGGTCGTCCAAAGTCCAGCACCCAGTTCTGCAGAGTCAGACAGAACCACAGGTCAAAGTGGAAGTGCTGCCTTTTCTGCTGTTGCACATTCTCCTTCAAACCACCAGGAGGGCTGTCAACACAACATTTACAGTGGATGTTAAGTCATTGTAATAAAGCAACATTACAAAAGCAAAGGGCAGCACAGAGGTTGAGCGTTTAATAGACATGTTTACTCTGGTGTTTACTGCGGCAGTAAATTCAGATTAAAACACAGGTTGCTGCTCTTTACTTACCCACTTTATTACTACTTTAAATGTTAGGTCACATACATCTTATAAGCACTTTGCTTAGCAACAGTAATGTGTATACACAGGTGGAATGTACATATCTAATGAAAATAAAAGAAAAATGTCAAGTATTTGCCCATATTTTAGCAGACTATGGTAAATATGTAAAGGGGGAAGGGGAAAATACCCCCATACACTTTTAAGTTAATGGTTAAATCATGTTTGCCTTAACAACAATTGTGCATTCTTTTTTTTCTTCCTGCACTCTGTGAAATCACAGTCAGATGATGTTTGCACCAGCAGATGTGGTTTTGCTGACCAATTCAATTTAGTGTGCATTGTGTGCAGCTGTGCAATTTCCTGTTGCACACTGAACACAGTCACTATGGTTCAGCCTATGTACCGGGACAACAAAAGGCTGAGTGTGGCTGAATGCACTGTGGGTCCTTCAACTCCGTCTGTCAGGTCATGCAAAAGGAACATAGGCTGCTTGTCAACACAGCAAAACAAATATGAACTCCTAATGGAGCTGTCAACCTCCAGGTCTGCCTGAAAGTCTCTCTTTTATCATTCAAATATCCAGACAGCATTTAAGGACGGAAACACGGGTCATGAAATTGCAAACCTTATGTACAAATCAGAGGCTTGTTAGGTGGTCCGCATTTCTCCAGCCTTACTCTTTGGACTTCACACCACATTAAAGGGAAGGCATTGTCCAGAGCCAGTGATTGTTGTTCCATGTTTTTTTCACTTTTGAAGTGACAAAGTGTTTACCATTTCATACCACTGGTGCAGCTTGCAATGTGTAGTCTTCCTTTATAGAGCATCCTTGTTTTATCCATCCTGCAGGTGCCATTTTCAGGCTTTTTCTGGCGGTATTCTTTTAATTACAACTGTTTTGATATGATTTAGTAGAAGCACCTTATTTGGTCTAATTCTTGTCTACAGTATTGTTGTCCAATACCATTTTCACAGTTTCACAATGACTTCCATTTATGATCTCAAAGGCCAGCTGCTGCCCTTAACCTGTTATCGGAGGTGTGTTTAGCTTGCTGCAGAGCTGTGCACCTGCAAGCGTAGTGAGGTCAGAGAGGGGCATTAGTTTCCAAACCAGGAAGGGACCCACAACTCCCACCGAATAGGTTACCATTCGCCTAGAAGTTGAGGCATTTTCAATTTGAGCCACGAACAGAGAAGTCGCACCTGTTCGCTTTCATTTGCGCGTCCAACCGTTGACTTTGAATGCAGTCGCGTCGCCTCCAATATTCGTTTCTGGACTCATGCAGGCGAATGAGCAGCAGAGCGGATACTGAACAGCAACTGGTAACAAGGACTTACAAATAAGTACATTTCTTAATATCCCACTATTTCTGTAGTTTCTGAGCCGAGCTTTCCTTCACTGACAACAAAGCAGCGGCTATAAAAGTACCAACTTTAGCCTAATTTGTAAGTGTACAAACCTAGTTTGTGTGGTCGTGTGTAAATCGTTACTTCGACGTTTTCGTGCAGTCTGCATTTTCGGTTCCGTGTTAGTTAACGGTGCTGTCTGACCGCTCCGTGGTCCAAACGATGGAAAGTTAACGGAATTAAACTACAGTAAACATCTTTCTGTCAAAACTCAGCTTCACTTCCTGGTTGCCGCCTTTTTCCCGCCCCGTGCGTCTAATCCACCAATTACATTGCAGCAGACGAGCAAGACGCGGAGGCGGGTACAGTTAACCCTGAGCTGTGATTTGAAGGCAAATTCACCAACTTCAACCCAAATTACATAAGGACATAAATTAAAAATATTTTCTACTTGGCCAAAGTTATGTGTTATGGAGCTTGCAGTGTGCTGGGATAATTATATACATTTTCAGGGCTTAATCAGATCAGAATCAGAAATACTTTATTGATCCCCGGGGGGGGGGGGGGCGGGGTTATACAGTACAGGTGCTCCCATTCAGGAGTAAAAAGTAGCATACATTTCGTAAGAGTATGTACAAAAATACGATATAAAAAAAAAGAAGAAATAGAAAATAAAAATAAACACATTTACAATGTTTAAGTGAAAATAAAAGTAAAAAATATATACAATAACAATGTATATGTATATATATATATGTATGTATTGCTCTGTTGCGTATGTATATATATGTATTGCACTCGTGACATTTAAGGAATAAATAATGAGGTAGTGGTTGCTGACAGAGGTGAAATAATATTATCATAAATGAATTAATTGGTACATTTTAAAAAGTCATGTTTTTTTGCTGCCACCCTAATACAATAGAGGTGAATAGAATCTTGTTTGTCTTTGGTGAAACATAATACTTTTCACTCAATTAGAGGCTGCAATTAGTCCATGTGAGACTGTGCCTCCTGTTATGGGGAACGCTATCCATAATGATTCAACCATCTGTTGTATGCATTTCAGTTGAAAGCAACCGTATGAAAGGGTCTGTGGTCTCTGGGGGGCTACCAGAAGACCAAAAGCTGGTCTTTGTTTTAAACTCTCCATTTCAGCTCACATTTGCATAAACAGCTTTTCAACATGTATGCATCAATTAATTATTCAGCATAGAGAGTGGACGCTAAATGTCTACCTGCTTTAAGTTCTCAGGTAACAACACATTCTGGCTTGTAAGATTTACCCTCCTGTGCTTCCTTAGGAACCCTACTTGCAGAAGTATGTTGAGTAGAGGACCCAAATTTGTATCAAATAATTAAACTACAGTTCCTGACAGTTTCTCCAGTTGCCATGAACAACTTTATTTGATTTAAATTGACGCCATGACAGAGAGTCAGACAGAGTGGAGGTCCAACTGAAGCTCAGTGTCTAATGGATTACGACTTGACAATTTGACCTTTCTGACCTTTTTAAAGTCGTCAGACACTACAGTGGAAACCTAAACACATGGGTCATGTTGTGTTTGTAGAAACCATTCTTGTAGATGTTAGAGATTAAAGTACCCAAAAGCCATTATTGTTTAAAAAAAATATATTTTTTATATCCATAAAATGCCATTAAAATTAGAAAAAATGGATGAATCAGTAAAACTATATTGAAGTAAAGTTTTATATTCCTGATGAGACTAGAATCTCTAATCAAGTTTAGATTGTTGAATATTAATGTCACACACGAGGCGAGGCATACATGCTCACACCCTGCTAATACTTATCATCTCTGAAGCTCACAATGGACTAATGCTCAAAGTCTAATAGCATTTTGACTCGTTTGTACATTTAAGCTCTCTGTCAGACTGATAAAAGCATGAAATGTGATCGGCAGTGTAATTATCCTACATCTTTGTCATGGGCTGATGAAACGCATCATTTGACATGCAGAGCGCATACAACTCTGCTACAAACCTTTTAATCAACTCTCTTCAGTCTGTCTGACCCAAAATATATAGCTCCGTTAAATTAAAGTGCCATCAATGGCAACCACTTTCCAAAGCAAACACATTAAAGAGCAAATAACATTTATGTTGGTGTTTACCTTCAGGTACAGCGTGTTTATCCAGATATCAGCTCATGCTTGTGGAGGGTAAAGCTTTCTAAACACAGTTTGCCACACGTTCAGGACACCTATATGAGATCAACTCTGAGTTTTCATAAGATGCATCAAATTATAAGATAAGAGCCTAGTTGTCTAAAACATATATTTGCCTAAGTGTACTGCACATAGGATCTCCTTTTGGGTTTGCAAGTATTAATCAGGTTCACTATCAAAGAAAGCACCAAGCAGAGCAGATGTTACTGCGCTGACAATCTGATTCATCTGCTTTTTTTTCTTGGAATATTCTTAAATTATTTTGATTATTAAGATTAGTACCCCAGAGCACTACCCCATATCATATATATCATATCATATTCTGGGATTGGTTGTGGATTTGTCTCTAATCTGGCTATACAGGTGTTGGAGGGGTGGTTGGATGGTGCATGGATTTCCCACCCATGCACCACTCAGCCACCCCCAGGGTAAATTGTTCCCTCCGTCATGTTGTTTATTGTTGATATAAATAGAAATTAAAAAGAACCAACGTCAAAAATGAGATCCAAGAGGTTTAACCACAAAACAGTATGAGCTGTCTCCCTGACTTTGACTGTGCCAAACACATTTTGGGGATAGGAAATCTGATTATCTGCACACATTAAAAATATGTGCAGTGCTTGAAAAAAGAAAAATAGACTGATAAACAGTAGAGAAAGAAAACTCTAAACTTGCATGAACTACCTTTCAAACTGGAGTTGTAATCCTGTTCAGTGACCAGCAGATGTCACCTTGTTTTACAAAAGCTCAGTATGATGCTGTGCAACCTTTTCAGCCTCCCTGTGCTTTCAAACTCTTTAAAGTAATTTAGAAAAAACAAGGCAAGTCGACATTGAGAAGTCAGGAAGATGATGCAGTGGAGAGATATGCACATATGGAGGCTGATGTACTGAATTACTTCGTGACTTCCTGGGGTTGGATCCTTTAGGACCATTTAATCAGAAACACTAATATACACTCACTATATGTACGACAATACGAGGGATTTAGAGATGTTATTCATTTATATGTTTCACATTGTACAAAAAAAGGAAAAGACAAAACATGTATTTGTAGCTACAGTATATGGAGATGGAATCTACTACTTTATTTATTTATTATTATCCTCTGTCAGTGGATTCATGGTCCATCAGTGAGACAAACTACTATGGGCAGAGTCTTGATGCTGCAACAAATCTCATCGCTGTCCTGCCAAACAGCTGCTATTCATTAAGAGGAGGAGTTATTTATTACCCCCCCCCCCCACACACACACACACACAGACACACAGACCCACAACACCATCATTCCCGCACCCCGCCAGGATTCAGCCGTAGACTGAGGACTCTCTCTGCTCTCACTTCTCGCTCGGTTCAACATGGACTTGCTGAATTTTCTGTTTTTTCTGGCAGCGGCCGCCTGCACAGTGAAAGGTAGGCTGTCTGCATGCGCTTTAATAACTCCACAGCAGAATCTGAGCGTCTTTCTTGCGGTTTTTGCGTTTCACGTGTGTGGTTTAGCTTCTCTGGATTGCTTTGCATGCCTCCTCACTGGAATGACATACCTGTTGTGCCAAACACCGAGTTTTTGTTAACATCGTTCTTTAATATCAGTTATAATCACCCGTGACCTCACCAGTATCTGTAAATATGAACTAATAAAAAAGTGTAATATTGGGGGGAGTTATTTTACAGTGTCCAAGCATTTCAGCACTCCCCTGTGGGCTCATCTTTGTTAACACACAAGTGTCTAGTCAAAATCCACCGAGCTCTATATTAAAGTATAATCCACCAAAGAAAAAGGCTCAATGTGCGTGAATGACAAGATTTGCATTTCCATTTGATGTAACGGTGCAGCCATAAAAATCAAACAGGTTTTGTTCTTGTGAGTGATTGTAATGAGTGGAAGTATGTTTTCTCTAACTTTAAAGCTGTTTAATATGAAATTAACATGCTTTTACATGTACAGTAAGTAGTGATGTAATGACTGAAAAACAAGGTCGTGTAGCCTACAATGGCCTACACATTACATTTCCTGTTTTGTCAAAGTGTGTGACTGATTTGTCTGTCAGCAGTGAACTCCCTGCAGCTTTTACTGATGCTATGTGAGTTTTGTCGCGATTAAGTTTTTTAAGAAAGCAACATGGCATTAATCTGTATTTGTATCGTTTTCCTACACTGGGACAAATGAGTAAAAGTGACTCTAAGATCACAGCACAGCAATTATTAGCAGGGGAAGTAAATTCTTGTGTGGGCATGTGTTCGTGTGTGTGTGTGTGTGTGTGTGTGTGTGTGATAGACAGGCTGAGAGACAGTTTGAAAGCACCAGAAGTGTCACCCTAAGTTCATCACTCAAAGCCCTTCATTGTAACGGAAGACTGGACAAAGGTCTCTATATTTAAATCAGAGTAACACAGTTCTCGTTGTACCTTCCACACTATGGTTGCAACATATACAGTATTTCCATTGCCTATGTATTAACTACACACCCTGCAGCTGCTGCCTGTATAGAAGGACGCACATCACAAGCCATCCATACACTTGTTAAAAAATGCATAAAACAATGTGAGGAACCCTGATGAACCCTGATTTTTTTTTTTAGTGGTAATTAGTTCATGAAACCTTCATGACATGCTGTGTCTCCTCAGTTTTACTCAAATCTGCTCTGAATTTTGAATATTTTGATTGAGGCAATTCACTTACTGGTAATCACTGAGTCAGGCTCTTCAGTCTGCACTTTACAGGCACTAGTTAATTGAGGCTTCCCCTGAGAGTGAAGTATAGAGAGGCAGATGGAGAGAAGTTGTGTTAGGGGCCGTGCACATACATGCACATCTGAATGTCTGAGCACATGTCTGGGGTACTTAAGGCCCTTGTCCGTCTCTCCGGCATTATTAAGGCTGTTCAATTTGATTAAGAGGTAGAAAGACTTTGCTTCTCCCTTTTTATGTCTCACGGCTCACTTTCAGCAACATATTGGCAACATATCAGAAATGTTCCTTGTGTGGTCTGATGGCCAGAAATGTACAGGGATGAACTGCAGAAACATCTTCGGACAATAACACATTGATGTCATCTTGCTGACCCTCAGAGTGAAATTTGATTATGGTGGGATTGGGGGAGGGGCAGATCTACAGGGGATTCAGCCATGAACAAAGACCAGCTTTCAGCTAATCTTTCAGTCTTTTTTTTATTTATTTATTTATTTTTTATGAAAGAACCAGATGCGACAGAGAGCAGAGGAATGGGAAGATGCCTCTAGACAACAAGCTCTCTGCAAAATCATCGAGATAATGTGCTTCTCATAGGTGGTTTAGGATAATTGGGCTGTGACCATTAGTGAAGTGAATAGATGCTGCCAAAAAAACGCTCCATAACTCAAGAAGGGAGACGAGAGTGTGTTAAAATGAGGGGCAGGTCTGATTTGAGATTGCAACGTGAGATGAATCAAGTCCAGGTATTGTATTTGGATGATTGCCTTGGGCAGGCTGCATGTGTTTCACCACCCTGGACTTGTTAGAATATTCCACTCTGAGTAAAGAGTTTTTATACTATTCAAACATTAAATGAGATGGAAAAAATTTTCAAAGTGAAATGTTTCAGTGCAGACACAAACTTTACCTCAAAGTCACCCAGCGTAATGTGGAGCCTGGTTGGTGGTGGGTACCTGTAAAGTGAGCAGTGCAGAGAATGAGGAAAAAGCAAGATAATGTATAGTAAGACGTGTGATTATGAGTCTGAAACTGCAGGGATTAGATGACATGGGAGGTAGAAGGAGAGAGGAAAGGTTGACTTTGAGAGCTGGTGCAGCCTCATCAAAATGATGATTTGCCCAATAATTTTAAGCCACGCTAGTATCGTGGTTCTAGGAAGGGTCTAGGAAATGTTGGTCTGACGGTCCAGACTGGAGTATCTCAACAACTATTGGATAGATTGCCCATTCATGTTCCCCAGAGGATAAAGTCTGCTGACTTTGGTGATCCCCTGACTTTTCCTCTGTTGCCACCATGAGCTTAACGTTGTGGTTCATGAGCCAAATGTAACTTTACAATTATTGGATGGATTGCCGTGAAAAGATATTCAAGATCCATAGAGGATCAATTCGAATGACTTTGATCATCTGGCTTTTCCTCTAGCGCCATCATCAGGTCATTATTTCAATTTGCCCAGTGCTTTAGTTTATGACCAAACACCTGCAAAACAAATGACATTTCAACATGTTAGCATTGTCACTCTGCATGTGAGCATGCTGACGTTAGCATTCAGCTCAAAGTGCCGCTGTGCCTTCAGTAAGTACAGCCTCACAGAGCAGCTAGCATGGCTGTAGACTCTTAGTTTTGTTATTCTGGCAATATCTTTGGGGATCACTAGCTGCTCATTACTGTGGTGTTTCTGCACCACATTGCACTTTCCCAGAGGTCTCTTTAATTGATCAAACAAGTTCAGTACTGTGATATGAATACTGCATAGATAAACACTAAGGAGTCAATAAACACTTGATCATAAAAAGTTTGGTACTGTGACGTCCTCCTCTCTGGATTTTCTATTGGTGAAGTTTTAGCATCATTCCTGTCGTTGTCTGTTCAATGGTGGTCATCACTGCTTAAGCATTTCCTGAGCTCTTTCTCAGTTATATCAGTTATATAAGACATTGAACTGACTTGCAGTCTCAGACAGTCAGTTCAGTTCAGTTTATGCTGCAGGATGGTGGCTGTGCTGGAGTTTGGCAATGAAATTGAACATTCATTGGCAATAGATGTGACTAACAGCGCCTGTCTTGCCCATTTCTTTCTGAAGTGATCATGAAAGTATATTTACTGTCCAAGTTTCTTCTGTAGTTTCTCTTCAAGGGCCAAACCAGCGCAGACTATACAGGGACCTGATGGACGGCTACAACCCGCTGGTGAGACCAGTCGCCAATGACTCTGATTCTCTCACTGTTCATTTCGGCTTCACCCTCATGCAGATCATGGATGTGGTACGTAAATAACATAACGGCTCTCCACACATACCTAACATGCACATGCACTGCACAAGATGTGTTACGATAACTCAGTCTTGTTTAGGTGAAAATCAATTCTCATGTGTAAGAATATTTACTTTTCCAATATGGGTAAAGTCAATACTAGCAGTTATTTCTTTTTAAATGATCAAGTGTTCCAGTTATCTTTCATGCACATTCGTACATTTTGGATGATTTTCATCAGGGTATGGATGTCTTTAAGTCATAAATTCAAATTGCTATTGATGCAGAAAGCTTTAGCACAACTGATGAAGGAACTGTCTTGGCAAACAGTTGTCACTGTTTAACAGTCAATTACTTTTAAAGTGCTGTGGACATTTACACATTTGGATTTACATGATTCGTCCTTTATGAAACTTACACCAAAATACCTGAATAATAATATGAATAAATATCACGTTTTTCTAACAGGATGAGAAGAACCAGGTTTTAACAACCAACATTTGGCTACAACTGGTAAGACTTTTCCCTCTACAATGTATGTAAAGATAGAAAAGCGAGAGAGCTGCACAATATTATGGTTACGCTCACACATACACTACTATTTTAATAATAAACACATCCATTTTCTATATCCAGTTATCCTGTTTGTGGTCACAAGATGCTGGAGTCTATCTGAGCATGAGACAGGTTACACCCCGGTGGTTTTTCTGGGGTTATGTGTCGGACTATTTCTTGGCCATGACTTCCTGGAGTCCTCACAGCGTCCACAAGACTCCAGGATGTGAGACACAGAATCCCCCCCAAAAAAACACAAATTATATTTTACGCATGATTAAACAAACAAGATACAACGTGTTAATTCTTGAGCTTTAGAAGTGCTGGCAGGTGGGTTTTGTAACGTTTGGACAGAGCAAGGCTAGCTGTTTCCCCCTGTTTCCAGTCTTTATGCTAAGCTAACTAGCTTCACATTTGCTGTACAGATAAGAGAGTTTTTCTCATTTTCCGCTTTAAACTGTACTTTTAACATTTTTTTAACGTCATAACAAGTGTAACTAATTACTAATGTAGTACATCTGTGTTGAAATGATTAGTTATTGTCTTATCACACCTACTGGTACCGGGCCATTTCCTTTTCATCTTCCACAGGAGCAATATGTCTGTTTCTCGTCCATGCAGTGAGATGAAGTGTGTGAACACAGATGTTTTATCGCAGCCTGTCCATTGTGTGACACGAGTTCCCTGCTGCTGCACCATCAGCAAGCTGTATCAAGGCTGCTTGGTCTGTTTTAAATCACCCTGTGGAATCACAGCAGCAGACTCCCTCTCCCACTCCGCGCCCTGAAAAATCGACTTCAGCTCTCAAACTCAAGATAGCGCACAGAGCATCCTCGGTATCTACCGTCTGTTAGCGTTGATCTAGCATATGTTGGCTTTGTCTACTTGTGTGGACTCCAGGGAAGAAAGTTTAAATGTCCTGAAGATGCGATCATCTCTGAAAGTCACTTTGAGACATTGCAGATGGTCCTGTAAGATTACACACTCAATCATTTTTGCCAGAGAGTAGTAATTATAAGATGTTTAACTGCCTCAGGATAGTTTTGGAATGAACACATTAAAAATGCACTGACAATTGTAGCATTTAGAGCATAATGACATGAATAATTTAGTGGCTTTGGTTTTAGGCATCATGTTTGTGCTTTGTTAAGGACAGCTGAGTGGTTGACTGCAATAACAAACTACTGTGTAGTATTTTAGTTTACCCATTGCTCTTCTTTTTTTTTTCCATGGTGCCCTCTCCTGAGGCCGTCAGTGAGTTTCAGTAAAAGTGTCCTCATGGAATAGTTCAACATTTTGGGAAATACAATTTCTTGCAGAATGTTAGACAAGAAGATTGACACCCGTCTCATATTTGGCCACCTTTTTCAGTACAAATTAAACCAATTAGTGACAATTAGTGAGCTTTAGAGGTGTTGGTAGGCAGATTTGTTGTTTCCCCTTGTTTCCAGTCTTAATGCTACGTAAAGCTAACCAGCTTCTGACAGATATGAGAGTGGTATCAATCTTCTCTAACTCTAAGCAAGAAAGCAATGACAATTATTTCCTTAACACCGATCAAAAGAATGGCAAAGTAGAAGCTGATAGAAATATTGGAATTAATGGATGAGATCAGTATTTCTTGGTGAGGATGACTCTGTGGAAATGCACCTTATTCTGAATTTACCATGTGAGCTATAAAGGTGATTCCACCCTCACTCAATGTGTTTTACTCAGCCTTTATTAGCGCCTGACCTTTTTAGTTCTTAATGCTGGCCACAGCCATTTTTTGAATACCAAATGAATTAAAAATGATCTGATTAGAAAAATCCTCACAAAAAAAGCCACAATATGCACTCATCTGCTGTGGGCCTGGATGGGTTTTGTGCTTGTTTTTCAAAGAGGTCTGATATGGGGAAAGATTCAGCTTTCTACTCTGGTTTTGATCAACACAAATTGTGCAGTTTCACTTTAAATAATAACTATAATCAGTATACTAGGAAACAAGGTGTGTTATAACAAACAGCTTCATGGTTCTCTGTGATGTTGGAGTTTTGTTATTTTTTGTCGTGTTTTGTCCCTTTCCATTTTGTTGCCACCTTGGTTTTTCTGAGCTCAGCCCATTATTTACAATAGGTACCATGGTATTAGGCATCAGGGCTTTAAAGCTATGCTCACTGCGAGTCACTTCTACTGGATGGATTCCCATGAAATTTCATTCATGGTCCCTTAAGGAGAGGGGGATTCTAATGACTTTGGTGATCCTCTGACTTTCCTCTATCGCCACCATCTTCACATATTCGGTAAAATAGCGTGGTATCTGCGACAATGGATTGGCACAAAATTCAGACACTGAGAAGGTGTATCCTCCTGACTTCGGTGATCTCTTGACTTTTTCCTTTAGTGTCACCAACATGTTGACATTTCTGATTCAAAGTGAAGTGTCTCAACAACTACTGCATTGACTGCCGTGACATTTCATAACTTTGGTGATCGCTTGACTCTTCCTCAAGTGGTCAGAATCATCAGGTCAAATTTATCAATTATCCAGTACTTCATTTTATGGCCACATACCGACAATATTAATGGCTACTTTCTGTGTAGTGCTAATTTGTAAATGTTAGCATGCTAACACACTAAACTAAGATAGTGAACATGGTAAACATACCTGCTTAATGTCATCACAGAGATGCTAGTGTGGCTGTAGACACTTAGTCTTGTTTGACAGACTGTATTAACATAAAGCCTTTTGATGAACACATCATGACGGTGACGTTACCATTTGGTTTGAGATCCAGGTGCTATGAATGCCTCTTCACTGCACTGACATCTGGAAAGACGTGACTGGTTATTATCTTCTGTGTCCAACCTAGAATTACAGTAATGTGTTTGAAAGTCAGCTGATCAACAGTTGTTGAAACCAACGACCTGTATCTGATTTATACATTTAGTTTGACACCTTAGAATCATAACACAAGCTTATCCAGTGCTACACGCTTCGTGCTGTTTGAATAGCAAAAAAAGGGTGTATCTTGGGAAAATGTTATTCCTTCCCAGATGCCACTGAAACCTGGTACAGAGATTGAACTCAATTCTCGTAGCATGTCTCTGCATAATGTTACCCGCAGGTGCTGTCACATACATTTATTTTACCTGTTATAGAAACTGTCACTACACTAGTGTTAAATTCCAGCTTGAGTTCCTAAACAAGGTTTACTAAACTGGAGATGCAGCCTCATACAGGTTTAAGGCTGTATGTTAAAGATACAGTATGTATGTGAAATATGCAAAGTACATTTTGTTTCTGTGTCTCACAGCACTGGACTGATTCTTACCTCCAGTGGAATACATCAAGCTATCCGGGTGTGACCAATGTGAGATTTCCTGACCATCTCATTTGGAAGCCAGACATTCTGCTGTATAACAGGTAGGTATTGTAAGGACAGTCCTGCTGGGTGCTGCACTGTAATTGGATATGCATGGTGTCAGACTCAGCATGCATGCATTGTCCTCTGCACAATATAAGCGGGGGGGGGGTTCTCAGAGGGATGATGGATTTTTGGGTTTGTGTCTTCCTGAATTAAAAACAAGATAGCTGCAATGACACTGACTGTGATATATTAGACACCACATATCTGACTTTTCTGAAACATAAAGGAATCATTTGTTTTGGCTGTGTGATCTCTTGTGTTACAAATATGTAAGTAAGAAGGACATTGTGCCTCATGAAAGAACCACACCACTACAAACACACTTCACACCATTTTTTGGATTTAGAATTTTATCTTTGGTATAAACAAAATGTACGAGTGGTCCAGACCTGTCGAACAAGTTAATGCCTTGTGAATGAATTGGGGAAAAAATGAAAATTAGAATAATTATATAAAACTTTACCCTTGAGCACCTCCCATTTTTAAGGACAGCTTTGCTTGAAATATATTTTTTTGGTCTGTGGTCTTTGGTCCCTAATTCCACTTCTGACACTGTCAAATTTGTTATGTTTTCTTTTTCTGCTGATTTCTGACATTAGGGCTTGAAGATCTGTGGTGTGAAGTTCTTCTTTTTGTTCTTGGGTGACATTTTTGTGAATGAAATTTGCCCACAGATGTGGCGGAACAGGTAGCCTTAGATAACAATTTGGGGGTGTATTTTGCAGGTGGCATTCATCAAGTTGAAAAGAGCGATTTATGACAAGTGTTTGCTGTAAAGAGGGTTTACTGAATCTGACTCGGAACACTTGTACGATCAAACCTCAAGGTACACAGTAAGAGAGGCTCAGGATAAGAAAATTATGCCCAACAAACATCTAGTTCTTCTGTGAGATTATACTTATTAGCCTAATTAAAATTTAAAGCCCACCTACGAATGGGCCAAATTCGACAGTATATAGGCACTGTGTGCTAGTTTTAAAATAGACAAGGCATATGACAGCATAAAATTGTCCTTCCTGTATATCCTGAAGAGAGAGAGGTATATTAACCCAAATGTTCCACAAAACAAACAATCAATCAATATAAAGTACAATCACAGTAAACTGTTACTACCCCCTTCCTTTTGGAACAACAAAACAAAACTTGGATATCAGAGATGTTGCTCTGGAACATTACAATTCGAGGCCAGTGATGCTCTGTAGTTTAAACATGTGCAGTGCAGTCTAGAAGAGCTCTTAAGTGCAATAAATCATTTAGACAAATGAATAAACTTGTATAAAAAAAGATGGGAGAAAATGCATTTTATGTTATGTCCCTAATGGAAAATGCTGTAAAGATCACCATTAATCAATCTTTAAAAGATTTTCTGAACAAATCACATTAGAGCCACTCTCCTCTCCCACAAACTAATGAGGGGGAAAGCATTGTACTTCATTTATCATTGTCCACTGAGTAAAGCCTTGATTTGAGACTCTTTGAATTAGACACTGCTGCAAGTTACCTTTTTTTTTCTTTTTCTTTTTCAAGCAACTCTTTCAACTTCAGCTCAACCATGCCTCAACCTCTGGGGAGTTCATTTAGAGGCAGTGAATTGTGGGTAGTAGGGGAGAATGAGGCTAACCACTGAATAACCATCTCCAGGGAAATGTTGCGTCAGTTGTGGCTCCTTGTGCGCTGTGTACCTGCTGCAATAATGAGTTAGAGAAATATTTGTATTTTCACACTGCATCTGTTCCTCTCGCCGTTTGTGGCTCATCCAAATTTTTGTTGCATCCTTATAATTAATAGCGGTTCTTGCAAAGGTTGCATCAGTGTATGAATTTATTAAAGTGTTTTCCACTGAAGCTGTACTTTGGTTACAGATAACTCAGCAGTAAACACTGATGTAGCTCCATGTTGTCCACAGTGCCGATGAAAGATTTGATGCTACTTTCCGCACCAATATTTTGGTCAACTCCTCAGGCTCCTGTTCCTACTTACCTCCAGGTAAGAGTCATAATCTCAGTTAGCCCTCACACCTCAGTATCAGACCAAACAAGTGTTTATTCATTGGAAATGTTAGACGTTGGATCGTTGCCCCCTTTCTCTGCTATTTTTTACACATACAAATATTTCTAAATAGTCAAAGATGCTACTTGTTTTGGGGAAACACCTGTTATACACGTTCAGATATACGTACATAAGCAGCAATGTAAAGACTTGTTGTAAATGAAGTGAAATGGAAGACATGATCATTTTTAAACCAGATAACTGAACCTTATATTCTACCTCCAGAGTCTGAAAGAGAATGCACATAGGAAGTAAATATGTGAATGTAAAAACAACAAGTTTTACTGGGGGTTACGTGTCCGGGAGTTTTCACACTTTTTGTACAGATCAGACAAACAAGTTATTAAATGTTAATTAGTGAGCTTTAGAGGTGCTGATAGCCAAATTTTGTTACCTTTGGACAGAGCTAGGCTAGCTGCTTCCCCCCTTTTTCCTAAGCTAAGCTAACCGGCTGGCTGTGGCTTCATATTTAATGGACATATATAAGTAAGAGTATTATTCATTGGTATTATTCATCTTCTCATCTGACTCTTAGGAAGGAAGCCAATAAATGTATTTCCCCAAAATGTCGAGCTGTTGCTATATTCTGTTTGTAATCTAATGTAAAACGCTTCAAACACGTGGATCCATCACTATCACACTCTTTGAGTTGTGATCAAACCCCTGCTGACCCACTACTGCCTGACTCTGCAGTCTTAAAAGATCTATGACACTTTCTGTAAAACCGTTTACACACACACACACACACACAATAATGCATGGGTACACATGGAAACAGGAGGCCTTCCTGTCACAGCTGGTGATCACTGCTCTCCCTGGCAGGCTCTTCTTCACCCCTTTTTTCCCCCCCATACAACGAAAAGGCTGCTTCGCCTCAGCATGTTAATCAATACCGGCGTAAATAGCTCCATCATTGAATTTCTTCTGGATTGATTGCCTCTGTCACAAGCAAATTGCCTCGCAACTTTGTTCCAAATGGACCCTCATTGAATGCCATATTGGCGCAAAATAGTCATTCGCCGCTTGAGCTCAGCACAGCTGCATTAAATGAGTAAAACTATATGCAGATATGACAAAGAGGGCCGTTCCAAATCGCTTGAGTTTCCTGATAACTTGTCTTTGCCACTGAGGTTCGTTGCAATAAATGGGAGTCATTCTATATGTCTGCCCCCCTTCTCTATTCAGTCCCTGCTGAGGTTTATTATCTTCATGGCGGTGAGAGAGAGGAGAGACCTTGTTTACTGCCGACGTCTCATATCTTTCTTAAATATGGATGGAAATTACTTCGGTGCCTGCCTCTCCTGAAGGATTACTGGCCACTTCCATCTCATTGTCATATTGGATTTTTTACTCTTGTCAGGATGGATAGCACTCGGACTCCATATCTTGTCTGCCTCTCTAGCTGTTGGGCGCTGTCATTTCTCTTTTCAATCTCCCCCTGCTTCCTTTACTCCAGAGTAATTGATTACGGTCTCTATCAGAGCTCGAAATATCACTCCAAGTACAGTACATATCAAAGCAAGTCTTTCTGTGATCCGTCTTGGTCTTTTCATGTTTCTCATCACAACAGGGATCTTCAAGAGCACCTGCTACATCGATGTGCGCTGGTTCCCCTTTGATGTCCAGAGATGTGACCTGAAGTTTGGCTCCTGGACATACGGGGGCTGGTCTCTGGACTTAAAGATGATGGAGGCAGATATCACCGGCTACATCGCCAACGGAGAGTGGGATCTTGTCGGTAGGAGGGGCCGGCGGCCGATGAAGTGCAGAAGATTGATATTCATAAATTCATGACAAATTTTATTATTGCTCTACGTCCTTTCTGCCAGAGTAGATTGTGTTGTGTTTTGTCTCGCAGAGGTTCCAGGACGGGAGAACAAGCGTATCTACGAATGCTGTGAGGAGCCGTACCCCGACGTCACCTTCACCGTGGTGATGCGGAGACGGACCCTCTACTACGGCCTCAACCTGCTTATCCCGTGTGTCCTGATCTCCACTCTGGCCCTGCTCGTCTTCCTTCTGCCTGCTGACTCGGGTGAGAAGATCTCACTGGGTAAGGAACACACACACACACACACACACACACACACACACACACACACACACTCTCACACACACAGTTTAAGAAGTGAATATAACTCATGACGTATGCCTGATGTGTGCTGTGAACTACAGTATATAAAAGCCTTTTAAAAACATTTTGTGATAAGGAAAAGAAAGATCTACATAACAGCATTTTATACTCCACATGAGTTATTTGTCCCTCCATCTGTCTATGACATAAATACAAATTGGTAACAAACTGAAGTGGAGCGATGACCCTCAACTTCGGCTATCAGAAATACTCAATATCTATATTCTGATACGGGGCACCACCCTAAAAAAGGGGGAAAATAGCCAATTAATGTATTCAGTCTCAGTCTCAAAGGTTGCTACGGAGTTCTTGACTTGTGTACAGTGACTGTAATACTTCATACACAGAGTGTCAGACACTGAAGACTGAAAATCTGAACCTACTTCACCTGCCATATACTACCTCATTATTTATTCATTTAAACAGTGCAATGTATATCTATCTATATATATCTATATATATATGTACATACGTGTACATTGTTATTGTATTTTTTTCTCCACTTAAATATTGTAAATGAGTATATTTTTTATTTCTTATTTTTTATTTCTTATTTTTGTACATACTCTTATTTCTAAAATGAGAGCACCGGTACTGTATAATTTCCCCCCGGGGATCAATAAAGTATTTGTGATTCTGATTCTGATTCTGATTCTGACACAACACGTGATCAGGTTCTTTGTACATGATATATTTATTAAAGTACAAACACACAACTACAAAAAAAAACTTAACATACAAATGAATGAATACATACAGCCATGAATCAATGGAATGAATACAATGATGAACAATTAATAATTAAATACAATGACAGACAATTAATGCATGAAATGAATGGACCACGTGGTGAATGAGGATTTTGGCAAAATGTATTAATTTGGGGCAAACACAGAAAACCACTAAGTGGATAAAACTTTAGCAGCTGAGAGGTTACTGGGAAGCAGAGGGGAATATTTCACGATTCCACATCATGACTGAAGGGAGATCCTACTCCACTATCACAGGGCCGTTTCTTGCTACATCCGGACAATGCCCTTGCATAAGGTGTTGGCTTCGGGGCCCTATGCAACTGTATCGTCTGCATATAGCAAGAAACGGCCCTGGTCCAGTCTGAGGTCAGTTTAATGATCAGATGTCCTCTGAAGACAGTTCATGACCCGGAGAGGCCAGGTGGACAACAATTCAGGGAAGGGTTTTTTTGCCTTCTCAATGAAAGATGTAGAATTATTCATCATCACCATCGTTTTCACACTCCAGAGCCCTCGAAACATCAGAAGGAATGCACACATGTACAAACACACACACACACACACACACACACACACACACACATAAACTCACACATCTGGATCTAAAGCACTGTTTGGTTAATGAAGGAATCCAGCTGCAACGCAGGACTCTAATGATTTGAGGAAGGTACAAACTGCATAAATTAACGCCCCCACTTCCCTCACTTCCATATACACTACACATACACACACACACACACCTATACTGCCACCCCCCACCCAGACTGTATAATTTATGCATGAAATGGGCTCAAACATTCAAGTCAACTGTGACAACTGAGATAAGATTAAACAGTTTTCTCGGCCCACTGACAGTTAAATCAGTCACTCAGCGCTGATTATCAGATTGCTTTGTCCGCAGAGGAAGTGGATTAATGATGAAACCATTGTTTTTCACAGAATGACTCATTACCCAGGAGACAAATGGGCTAGGATATAAATTTATTGTAGATGATGAAAAATGTGAGTTTGGCTCTGTGCTTCAACCACTTGGGTGCTGTGAAAGATTTCATTTGATTATGATCTCATTAGTTTCCATCTGTATTCTTTAAACTGTGATATGTTTTTGATCAGCACTCACTTGTTATTATTGATCACAGTCAAGTCAGCATGGTAGGGGGCACATCAAAGTGAGCCGGTAAACACATTAATTGGAAAGATGTGAGAAAGAACTGTAAGAAGTCTGAAAATCTGCTACCTCGCTACCTCACCTCACTCATCAACAAGAGGTGTCAACATCCAGACACTATTTAATGGGTCAGATTTGAAGACTTGATACGGGGCAGCATATAAAGTCTGAGCAACTCCGGTGTGTAGAGCGAATATATCAAATAAGCTTAACACGTAGAAATCATATTACCTAAACACGTTATCTACCAGTGCAATGGTAGCGACAGGGAGTATGGTGTGTGCGTGTGAGTTATGTGTAAGTTAGTATTGATTAATGTTGAGAGGGAGCTGTAGGTCACTGGGATGCAGAAAGACAGTCAGCCAAACTCTTCTTATAGAGCAAGTAAAACATGTATAGATGGATTTTCTGATGCATATGGACTACAAATTTGAAAGCTCCCTAACAGCCGCCAAGGGGCACAGAGGTGGGCCAACAGAAAAAATTCATCTCTACTTTGGCTCGCAATGATTAAAAATGTGAGATGACTTGACAACCTTAAAAAATACTGTACATATAAATCTGAACGTATATGGATCGATGGACACAAAATAGTCCTCTCAGTGTTTTGTTGATCATGGAGATTGATCCTATGTATGCTGAAGGAGGTTTTCCTGTACTGAACAACATCTTACAGTGATATTTTTATTTTTCTGTAGAAAATTAGACCAAAGGCAGTCTCTGCCATACTTCCAGTTATACTTTTTTAAAACTTGTTGTTTTATTGTCTACTGTCCAATCACTTGCCTGTCTTTTCCTGCTAACCACAGCTATTGCAAGGGAACAACTTGTGCCTGAATGTAATATTGACATCGAGTGGCCAATGTTTGGTTCCAGAAGTAAAACTATTCTTTCTTGAATAATTAATTTATAATATAAGTTACCAAAATAAATGTAAATGTAAAACAATGTAATGTAGAGCGATACAAAAGCCCTGCAATAAATACTACCTTTTTCAAATGTTAAGTTTTTGTTGAGAGTTGTATTTTAGTTACTTTAGTTGACTCAACTCTATGTAAAGTTTCGGGGTTATGCAGGTAGCGATGCAGATCCACATCCATCAAATCGAATAATTTATTGGAGCCTTGGTGGAAGTTTGTGCCATGGGTCCTCTGAATTCATTTATCCAAGGGTTGATGGAGCAATTTTTCTACCTCCTTTATATACTGTATATATATATAAATACATATATATATATTAAAGAATATGAGAAAAACCTTAGAATATAATGCAATGCAATACAACAACATCACAAACTGCAGTCAAATTTGCCACCAAGTTGGTTTTCTGGTCACTCAATGTGTATAAAAACAATAATTAATGAAAAGGCTATGTCATTTCAATTTTAAAAGAATCACAGAATAATTCAGCCGGAAACTCTGTACTGCAATTAATGACATGTTTAGGATTTCAACAATGTTGCCCAAAATGAAAGAGCACTGCGTTGCGTTGATTGGAAACAATAGTGAGGGCACTACTTCATTTTCTCTTCTGCAATGAAGCAGGGCCAGACAAGCAACCTACAATAAGTGTGTGCGTGTGTGTGTGTGCGTGTGTGTGAGTGTGTGTGTGCGTGTGTGTGTGTAGATCGACTGTATATGAAGTCAGTATATCAACCCAGCCACTTGTTGACATCATTCCTTAAGAATGGTGAACACCCATTGAGAAATGCGTTTTCTTAGCATTTACTCCCAGATTTAATTTCAGTAAGATAAGGCTGTCGTGAGAATTATGATTTGTAAAATGCACAAAATCTCAATCTTTATTCTTATATCAGTGCTGCAAAGGGTTGTTTACATCAGAAATACTGTGTTCATGTTTCATAGAACTTTATTGATTTGTTTAAAGGGTTGCTTCATCCAAATCACAAAGCAAAAACATATTTTCTCATGTGGCATCTAGCTATGCATGTAGTTATGGTTGCATTCACAAAAACGTTTGATATCATTCTCTTTAAAAGTATTAATATTAATTAGTTTTAACAGTATTAGATATGATATTTGAGATCATATATATATATATGTATATATATATACATATATATATATACCACGCATAGTCATTTGAAAGTATTCGCATGCTCCTCCTCGTTCCATAGATATTAGAAACAAAAGCAGCAGCAGTCATGACAACGTGAAGGCAGCTGTCAAGTGTTTTTCAGAGGCGTCGAATGTATATCAGCATGCCTGTAGCTCTTAATCCTGCACAGAAGTTCAGTCTTTTAGTGAGACAGCAAGAGCCAGTGGCTTAGCGATGTCGGCTCATTAGTGAAAACTCCTTGGTTGATACGGCTGTAATTTCTGCTCACAGGAACTGTCTGTCTTCCTCTGTTCACTGCTTGCACCTTCTCAGGTGATGTAGTGATTGACTGTGGCACATTATAAGCTTCGACAGCTCTGCAATGTGGCCACAGTGCCACACCAGAATATCTGTGAACAACAGAATAGAACTGAGTACAATGCAACTGGAAACACTTGAATGGAATGTATTGAATGTATATTCATAATACTAAAAGGGAAAAGCCCACTTAATCTTTTGCATATTATTACAAGATAGTTTCTGGGCGGATGGAAAAGTGTGCGTGTGACTGCATCTTTTTGTCATGTAACATCCGATTTATGCAGACTTTCAACATCAAACATCAAAGAAGCATGGGGTCCTGTCATAACTGTGTGACTTGAATGCTTATTATTGCACTTAATAGTTTTGTTGTGAAGTGCTAACTGAGATTTGGTCTCCTTCCCAGGCATCACAGTCCTGCTCTCCCTGACTGTCTTCATGCTGCTAGTTGCAGAGATTATGCCCGCCACTTCAGACTCGGTGCCTTTAATAGGTAAGCCAGGCTAAAGTTAAACGCGGCCGCTATGGGTGTCAAGTACTATCAGTGGGGAAGACACGGGTGAAATTTTGTAATTTTTCATCAGGGGTTCTCTTACATCACAGTGTAACTACGTTTAAGCAGCCATCCAATATTTGTTTTTTTCTTCACCAACCAATGGAGACAATGGAGTAAAATGAAGAAGTAGCTTTTTTGCATTTCTCTGAGACTCTTAAAGTGAGTAGTGTGCTTCAGGCAATAAGGGAGTTTTGCTCTCTTGGACTGTGAGTTTGCCCTTTTTCCTCATACTGAAACCTTTTATTTCATCCTCTTCTTTTCTCCTTGTAATGTTGCCTGCGTCTGTTTTACTGCGTGACACAACTCTCTGAATCCATTCTTACTGTCTCCTCTATTTCTTCTTTTCCCAGCTCAGTACTTTGCCACGACCATGGTCATTGTTGGTCTCTCAGTAATTGCTACAGTTCTGGTCTTACAATATCACCACCATGACCCAGATGGAAGCAAGATGCCGAAGTGGGTGAGTGCCGTTTCATAGTGCATCAGTATCTGTAACTTATACTATGATCCCAGTAACACCACTGTAGTTGCTTGCCTCTAGCCGCACCATAAAATTGCAGCGTTTATAAAGATAAACTTTGCTGCTTTTGTTTTTTTTTCTTGAATTAGTCCGTTTAGCTTCACTTGCAGTAGTTAATCAAGATTAATATTTTTGCCTATGTAAGGCTGTTTGTTTACCAGGTATCTTTAACAGGCAGAAATGTGCTGAGTAGTTCACAGGACAGCACCAGAAAACTGCATGCTGTTCAAATGTGCTAAAGTTAGCGTGCCAGTGATGAAAATGTAAAAATCTACACACAAAAAATGACCATGAGGATTCGAGTGATTTTATAATGTCTTTCTTTCTTGCACGGTGAGGTCTCCTGATATAATAACATACTGAAAAGGTTTAGTCAAAAAAGGCTTTTTCTGGGGCCATGGTATAATCGGCTTTTTATTGTGATTGGTCAGTTTGTGTGGAGCTGATTTGTAAAAAAAGTAAAGTTAAAATTTTTGTGGTAACCCAAACAAATCAGACATAAAGGATGAAGGCTGGCTTGTTGTCCTTTGGTGTATGTGTCCTATATACGAGCCTTATTCATTATTGTTTGATCCCAAAGACCCGTGTGATCCTGCTGAACTGGTGTGCCTGGTTCCTGCGCATGAAGCGCCCAGGTGAGGAGCGGGTCCGTTCAGCATGTCACAACAAGGCTCCCCGGACCAGCCTGACCAGCATGGAGCTCAATGCTAGCACCTCAGCCTCCCAATCCGCCAACGGCAACATGCTTTACGTTGGTGTCCGCGGCCTGGAGAGCATTCAGTACTCCACAGCCGCCACCTCGCCTGACTCCGGGGTCCTCTGTGGACGGCTGGTCGGACGAGCAGGTGAGGATGAGATGCTCCTCCCCGCAGGTCACGGCTCCTCATTGGGCAGCATCGAACCAGAGCTGGCCAAGATCCTGGACGAGGTGCGCTTCATTGCCAAACGCTTCCGTGACCAAGACGAGGAAGAGTCAGTGTGCAGCGAGTGGAAGTTTGCTGCGTCTGTTATCGACAGGCTTTGTCTCATGGCTTTCTCACTCTTCACTACCCTCTGCACCATCGGGATCCTCATGTCAGCTCCCAACTTTGTAGAGGCCATTTCCAAAGACTTTTTCACTTGAGAGCTTCAACCAAAATAAAATCCTATATCAATCACTCTTATCATCATTTGTAAACTCAAGGGGAGGTCATTTGGATACAGTGAAGTCTGCTAGTATGGGACTTATGTATCATCTAGTATCTAACAATACTTAAAGCAAATTCAAATGGAGGACTTAATAGCTGAATGTATGCTTTACATGATGGTGATGAAAATAACCAGTTTTTGCTTTTTATATTATGCAACCTAATGGCATATTAAAGGAAAACATATAAATGTGACCCCCCCCCCCCCTGTACTGTTTTAAAAATGACTAATACTACAAAGCATTGTTTAAGTGGTGTAATTTGCTAACCTACAAAGAATGCAACTGTGGCTTGTTATGTGATACTGCCTGTGCATCATCGTTCACTACATTGCATCTATTAGAAGATCCTCACTAAAATCTGATTCCTCATACAAAACATAACAGCTCCAGTATCTTGTATTGAAATGTATTTGTTGTATCACATGAATACTCATATATCCAAAACTGTAATGTGATGTTGTAAATTGCCTTTCTATAAACATAACCAAACACCTTCTTAGTTATTGTTTCTTACTTATTTTTGTTAGAACACTTGTGATAATCAAATAATTACTGAGGTCAAAATATGCTTTTCATGGTGATTAGTTATTAGTTGTACTGTGATGTCTCACAAATAAACGTATTTTTTCAACTTGAAAATGGGACAGCATACCAAAAATGTTTTCTTGCTGTGCAGAGCTGTGTTTTTTATACCAGTATAAGTATTCTGCTGCTCCATCCACATTTTCCTATTTGTACTACAAACAGTAACTCCGACCCTTTCATTCATTTCAGGGCACCATCATATTGAAACAGACAACAGAAACAGAACACACACAATACAGAAGGCTTTTTGACAACCAGCCAGCAAAAGCCAAAAACTACTCTGGGTAGATAAAACACAAAAGTACTCCGATACAGCTCCCGGAGAACTCTGTGGGGCATGATGAGTCATCAGTTAGCCTACATCCAATTCTGCAAGAGTGAATGAAAAATTACAACAAGTTGACAAATACTTGATTTGATGGCTTGATTTTATCATTAGTTTACTGATTATTGGACTACTTTAACTCCACTGCAACCAGTTACAGAAAGTGTTGAGACAAGAATGTAAGATTTACAAATGCATTTACAGATCCCCGCCCGTATTCCACAAACAAAACATTTATTACATGCATTACAAAACATTTTAATAGAATTTGTCTTTTATAGCAAATTCATTATCATACTGTACTGGTAACAGTTTGTATCTTGATCAAGAATTTATTCAAGTCGTAAAATACTTTTTCATCGGCAGAATCAGATGCATCATCACAGCAAGGTACTCTGAGTAATATAGCATTCTCTTATTGTAAAGCCATTTGCGGTTTTGGGTAATATGAATAAAACTGACTTGGTGGTACCCTGAATGGAGCTGAGTACAAACTGCATACACAGATCAGTGGTGGAGGAAGTACTCTTCAGCTTAAGTAAAAGCAGAAATAAAATACTCAATTACAAGTAAAAGTCATGCATTGAAAATGTTGCTGAAGTAAAGGTATGTAAGTATTATTTCCAACATGTACTTAAAGTGACAAAAGTGCATATAATATAATATATAATATAATAAAAACGTTCCTCACGATGTTTTATACTGTAATATTTTACAAACAATCAATTGATTAATCAAGAAAATAATAAGCAGATTAAGCATAATGAAAATAATCATTAGTTGCAGTCCTATACAAAATAGTTACAAATTAGCTCCACCTCAATCAGCTACAACAATAAAATCCTGCTTTTATATGAATGCATGAGTAATAATAAACTAATCATGTAATGTATACTATAATACTAGAACATAACAGTCACAGGGCCATTTTACTGCATTGGGTACTTTTACTTTTGATACTTTGAGTAAATTTTCCTGATTACATACCTTTACTTAAGTAACATCATCAATGCAGGACTTTTATTTGTAACAGTGTTTTTTACAGAGTGGTATTAGTACTTTTACTTACGTAAAGGTTCTGAATACTCAGTTTCAAATCTCAGGTTCTATCTGAAGGCATCTGTATTTCGCTGCATTGCAAAACTGCCACCTGGTGACTGAACAGGCACACACAATTACACCTACACTGATCAAAGGGTCTATAGTTTCATGAACAGTTGAGTTTAACTAAAGACAGAAATGACAAAATAACGGCTCTTTTTGTTTGTTTGTTTGTTTGTTTGATTGATTGAAGTTGTTACGAGTTGGGACGAACGGTAGGAACCTTAATCCACAGCACGGGTTGTTTCAGGAAGGGATTCTGTGCTACCACGCAAATGTGTGCGCCTTTATTATTTCGCCGGCTGGAAACACATCTATTCAGTTTTAGTTTGACACGCCACCAATATCTTTAGGTTGAGCTTTGAGCGGTAAGTCTTTCAAAATGTCGGACGCGTTGCTGCAGTGGTGTGTGGACCAGTTACACCACAAGTTTGGGTTGGAGGCTTGTGAAGACATCGTCCAGTAAGAAATGTTAATGCTTGTTAAATCTGACAGACTCGCTAGCAACAGGCTAACGTTAACGCCTGCAAGTCTACGAGATAAAAATGCTAACTTAGCTTGGTCGTGCTTAACAGTTTGAGTTTTCCAATGCGTATCAAAATGTTGTCAATCACAATTATATATATATATATATATATGTGTGTGTGTGTGTGTGTGTGTGTGTGTGTGTGTTAGATTTACTTGTCCTTTGATATAGCTAGCTATAAATAAGTTTGGTATTACAGCTGTCACAGCAGATAGATAGTTTGACAGGTGTATTAGCTATTTATTAGCTAACGGTGAACCAATGCTTTCATTCCGTAATATGTCAGACTCTATTAAATCCCACTTTTCCAGGTGACACATCCTGAGTGATGTAACTTGTGTGTCTTTTGCGTTTATGTCACATGAATGATCAGATTACGTTTTGTAATTATTTATAAGGCTCGGAGACTTAAAAACTTTTAACTAAGTAGCAAACATTTTTTGAAGTAAACAGCCTGGAAACAATATGTCAGCATCATGTAATCTCCATTAAATGATCTGCAGACTTAAAAACTATTAAGATAATTCCCAGTTTCCTTATTTTGTATTCTATGTAGACATTATTGACACCATTTCGGCCACAGATGATTTTCAAATATTGGTGATTGTGATCACACTTGTATGGATAGTTTGTGATAAGAAGTCACACAATAATTACATTTTTAATTAGATAAGACATAGACACGTATTGAGGACAATAAACCCAGTCCCCTTAGCAAATAATTGACTGATTATTGATGAAGAAATAATTAAGCAGACCACTGAACACTGTTAGAAGCCACACAGATATAAAGGAGAATTTGGAATTGAAAAGCAACATCCATTTTGATGAATGGTAATCGTGTCATCCTGCTGTGTAGATACATTCTATCCATCGAAAAAGCTGAAGAGATTGAGGAGTACGTGGGAGACCTCCTGCAGGGCACGGATGGGAGAAAAGGCCAGTTTATAGATGACCTTCTCTGCAGATGGAAGAAGACTCAAAGACAGGCCACAGATAACACAAGTCTTTTCCTTTTCAAGGAATCCGTTTCATCGGCAGGTAAATGCATGATGTCTGCCGTTGAATGTATTTAGATTTAGAGTGTACATAAAATTCCTCCCAGCCATTAACAACATGCTATGAAATGACTATGCAAGGTACTTGGGCATTTTAAATAGATATAAAGTCTAATGATTAAATATCTTATGAATGCAAATGTAATTAACTAAAATATCTGAATTTCTCTCAAATGCACTATCCACAATATTTGTTTAAGGTCATTTGCTAATTTCCCTTCCTAGATTCACCAGATATGACCAAAGATACCCAGAAGAAGTCAAAGCGCAAGGGCCGCAACAAACAGGAGGTGATGACTGTGAGCCAAACAGAGCCTGAACCAGAGGCAGTCAAAACCCCCATTGATCTGATGAGGGTGAGTACACATCGGCCTAAACATTTGTTCTCTAATCACCTACTTCATGAAGGTAATTCTCATGGTTTGAGTACAGCAGTGACACAACACATTAAGTTAATTTGATCCATTTCATTTTTATTGTTGTGCTAACTTGGTTACCTCATCTATTTCTTTCCTCTCTTAATTTATTCTCAGGCCCAAGAAAACAGTACTCCTTCGACAAAGAAGAAAAGTAAGTTTGTCAATCTCTATAATAAAGAGGGACAGGACAAGCTGGCGGTCTTACTCCCAGGTCGACATGCCTGTGAGTGCCTTGCCCAAAAGCACAAACTCATCAACAACTGCATCAGCTGTGGACGCATTGTGTGTGAGCAAGAGGGCTCGGGACCCTGCCTGTTCTGTGGAAGCCTGGTACATACGTTTTTTGAGTCCTTAGATTCCTTTTTTTAGAATTTCAATCTACTTGTCGTATTGATAATCCTTATTTTCTAGTTTAGTATTCTTTACTCACTGGTTTTTGTTTTTCTGATTCAGGTCTGCACAAAAGAGGAGCAGGAGATCCTGCAACGAGACTCCAACAAAAGCCAGAAACTAAGAAAGAAACTTATGGGAGGTGAGAGTCAAAACTTGTCAGAATTATTTAATACTAAAATCTATGAAATAATGACGTGTGTTGATGCCTTGAATTTGTTTTTATTTTGGTGACAGACGGTGGAGAAAGAGATTATCTCCCACACCAAGAGGCCATGATGAAGGCTGGCTTGGAGAAGGCGGTCCAGCACAAAGACAAACTGCTGGAATATGACAGGAATAGGTATTATAAAACACACTTACTGTAGAAGGTATTCACGAAACTTGGTGATAACACTAATAACTATTTATTTGATAGTATTTAATTATTTAACCTAACCTAACCTAACCTAACCTTAATCTGACCCTGTCCCCTTCAACCCCAGTGTCAGGAGAACACAGGTTCTGGATGATGAGTCAGATTACTTTGCCACTGATTCCAATCAGTGGTTGTCACCCGGTGAGCGAGAAAAAGTGAGGAAAAAGGAAGAGGAGCTTAGAGAACTTCGCCATGCCTCTCGTAAGGACAGGAAGATCACTTTGGACTTTGCTGGTAGACAAGTGATTGATGAAGGAAACAACCTCAACGAGTACTACAACAAGTAAGATAGTCTGACACCACTTGAATCAAGGCAGAAAGGTCAGATATGAGTTATGTAGTCATGCTAAACACTTTCTCCTTTTGAAATGTTTGCAATACTTTGCAGGTTGGATGAGACCCTCAAGGCTATGAACAATGACTCTATGACAAAATCACCAATGTATCCTGAAAGACAAGGCGGAAGGCAGAGCCTCGGAGCACTGGTCAACCCCAACATAATGCAGTCTGCACCAGAGGTAGGTTATTTCTGACATATATACTTAACGTAAATTACAGCTGTTTCTCCCACATGTAGCCTGAGTTTGCATATTACTTTTTCTTTTGTGCAGATGGTATTCATACAGATTCTACTAATATAATGACAATTAATGCACTTTTTTAGTTTGTGGATGTCGGAGGCCGTGTAAACTACAATAAAAAAATGGAGCATGGACAGAGTTCGGCGGAGGACAAGGGAGGAGAGGAACGGTACAGGTTGAGGCTCCAAGACAAAAACCTGCAGGAGATGTCTGACGGGGGCTGGTGCCTCAGCATGCACCAACCTTGGGCCTCACTACTGGTCAAAGGCATCAAGAGGTAAAGAGTGAACAAAATCTCTCTGAAAGACTTGATTTCTGTCAGGCCAGTGAAAGCAGAAGTAACATCGCATTTTGTGTGTGTGTGTGTGTGTGTGTGTGTGTGTGTGTGTGTGTGTGTGTGTGTGTGTGTGTGTGTGTGTGTGTGTGTGTGTGTGTGTGTGTGTGTGTGTGTGTAGGGTAGAGGGGCGAACGTGGTACACATCCCACCGGGGTCGTCTTTGGATTGCTGCCGCAGCCAAGACGCCCACCGCTCAGGAGATTGCTGAGGTGGAAGCCATGTACCGCCACATCTACAAGAAAGGTACACATACTGTACACAGCAAATCAGGAAATAAGACTGTATATATGACTGAATACTGGAAGTGATTTTCTTCTAGTTGTTTTAAGTACAGCACTTTAAATGAAACGCACACATCTTGGAAACAAGTGCCAAAGAGTCTGATATATGATGCCTGCAGTTTCGCATGTTGGTGGATCTTTGATTGGTCTCGTTTTCTGTGCAGAGCCCAGGTTTCCCAAAGACTACCCCACTGGCTGCCTGTTGGGCTGCGTCAACATGACTGACTGCCTGTCTCAGGAGCAGTTCCGTGAACAGGTCGGTGAAACTTTACGCCATACCAAAATTATGACTTCAATACCAGCGTACTAAATTTCATAGTACCATAACTTAACTGAATTGTAGAGCAAATCAGAGATGTGGGTGGAAATTCAGGCCATGGCGCCATAGCAAATGACAAAAACCATCAAGGAAAGACAACTACAGTGTTTTATTTCTACCAAAGTGTGTCATCATAAAAAATATGCATAAGGGAAAGTGATGGATGGAAAGAAGTGTAAAATGATAAATCACTGTGATGCTTTGCAAAGTGATTGGAGGATTTTCTTTTCTTAAGTTGAGTGTCAGTGTTTGGTTGCTTTGTGATCCAGGTAGTTGCAACAGAAAAGGCTTGATTTGGTGGACTGTTTGATGCTGTTGCGGTTTTTGTTGTTGTGTGTTGACAGCTGGAACCCTTATAATTCCCACCCTCGTCCTTGTTTTGGCTTTTCCAGTTCTTCTGCCCTTGGCCCCTATGATGAAGTATAATTTCAGCTTGCAGTACCCAACAAAAAAAGCTGTGAAACTTAAAACCAAATCATGTAGGCTAATGGTGTTTGAGTTGCAATTCAGTTTCAGGTATTTGCAACCACAGGCAGTAAAACATCATTTTAACACACAGCTAAACACACAGACCTCTTGGATAGTGCATTGTGAGTTTATAGACACCCAGAGGCTTATTTCATCCACAACCACTCAGTACAGGACAAAAAACACACAAAAGATTTTTATATTTTTATATATAATAATTTAATTGTTCCCTCTTGTGAGTTTAAGTCGTTGTAAATTACCGATTTATGGTTGCTTAGAGAAAGTGAAATCTAGACAGTTGTATGTGTTCCTGTACCCTTTCTCTTGTATTTCTTGAAACGTTTACTGAGAGGTGTTGTATTTGAATGAGTTGTTGATGCATATTGTGACGTGTTAAATTGCTGCAATATCATCTCTTACCAGCAGAGGTCAGACTGCACCTTTTCACCAGCAACTCGTTGCCAGTTTAAAGTATTTCCCACTAGAGACAGTATGCACCACAGGATGAACGACTGAAACACAAAATCCATGCCCTCATTATACCAGCCATCTCCCACCAAAATGGTGAGATATACACACTATACTGGTATCCACCTATCGTGTTTATGCAGGTTACATTCATAGCAAAAAGGGCTTATTTTGTCTTATAGCTACAGAAGACATGAATAGCAAAGAGCACCCTCTGATTACTAATATAACAATAGAGTGCACTGCTGCTTTCTATGCTTTTCATTTGGTGTCTTCCATGAACACTTAAAGTGACATCCACCCTTAACAGGAGCGTTATGAGGACTCTGGTTTGACTCTGAATATGTGATGTGGCAAAGCATGGAGCTTCTCCATTGGCACTATGGTCAGTGCTGCCTTTCTGGACTCATAAACTGTTTACTTGAGCTTTTACACCCAAATTACTTAAATTAATTGCAGTTTTACCAAGTATAAACTAAAAATACACCCCACTCCCTATTAAGTCATTGTGTATACAGAGTCACTCCCCATTCTCTGTCAATGGAAAACATTTAAACTTAATTACATTGCCATACTCGCCTTGACTGTTTTGCCTCTGGCTTTGGAAGAGACTGCTCTGTCTGAGGTCTACTGGTCTCATCCTTTTACAGAATATTACATGCTTGTTATTATTAGAGATGAAACGATAAGTCAGTTGCCAGAAAAGTTATTGCCAACTATTATAATAATCAATTAATCGTTTAAGTCATTTTGTTGTTCATTTGTTGGCATTACATTTTTTTAATGATAGGGTTAAGATGCACTACAAATGCCTTTAGTAATTATGAGGAGTATTTCCCATGTCAATCAGACTAAAATCTCAAACAAACAAATACACACCCTCATTTGATTGGGCGTTAGTTACTTCTCATTATTTTTCAGTTGTGTATAAACATCAACATGGCTTACATGGGATAGTCTACAGCAAAACTGTATAAGCAGGGAAATGTGTAAAACGCGAAACTTTGCACAAACATGCCCTAACCCTGCAAAGCTACAAGCCCTCATACACATGTACACACAAGCTTGTATGCAATCTTTGATGAGATACTGAAGCAGATCACATTTGGAAAGTGTACGTGTTCTGTTCCAAAAAACAAAACAAACAAAAGAAACAGCCATGGAAAAGCAATTATCCCCTTTTTAGGATGTACTTGTGTTTAACATATTATGTGTCTTCCTGCATAAAGACAGTTGTCTTATTGGTGAGGAGTTCTGTGTTTGGGTAAAAAGAAATCAACTTGAAAAATGTGTGCCGCTACATGATTTGCATTCTGACTGCTGGGACCCGTAAATCTAAGGGCTTTCCCCTTTTGTACTCTGTCCTCATTCTCCTCCACCACTCATTCCACCCAGGGCTGTAAAATCATGTTTGCAGGCAGTGTGACTGCCCTTTCATCCTGTGAAAGGGTGTGTGTGTGTGTGTGTGTGTCCACTTGCACAGAGCAGCCATAAATAACACCCCCACCCCACACAAGGCCCCTCAGAAAAAAGAAAGAAAGGCAGATGTAGAAAATAGTGAAGCAACCAGAGAAGAACAACAGCACCAAAGCCTAATAATGGTGCTGAACAGTTGGTTAGTGCTTATTCCAGTCACCACTTTGGAAAAGGCCGAGACTATTAGCTTTTTAGTATATAGCAGTTTAAGCTCGCTTCTTTTTATGTAAGCAGAAGAGTGCATGTTGAGCTAGTGCATAGTAGCACACAGCTGAGCTGCTGAGCTGGGCGAGTGGGTGAGGTGTAGGATTTACTGTCCTGTGCTGGCAGTTGTGGGTGGTTAAAAGAGGGGGGTGGTGAAGGACAGACAGCCATTATTCTTCAGGCTCTTCTAAATCTGCCCCTCGTGATGTATGAAATATTTAGGGAAAGTGGAATGTGGGTAGATCACAAGAGCATGAGAGAAACACTATGAACACAAAAAAATGCAGTAAATATTTGAATATCACTGATCCAGTGTGGTAGCAGTCATTCCCCTGTTGGGGCACTGTTGTTCAAAGCAGCACCAATAACCTGATACCCTGCTAACAGACAGTGCAGAAAGACCACCCCAGGCAGAGCAGGATTTCCATCTGCTTGACTTGGACCAATTCTTCCCCTCATTAGAAATTGACTGGTGTATTGATCCATTCCCCCCATAATCTCTCACTCCTCCCAAATCCCCAGCCCCCCTTACTACTGATAATTGGCCAGCCATTATGATCTGTGCTCTGTCTCTCCACCCCTACCCCCCAGTGCTCACTCAGCAATGGGTGGAGATGTACGCCTGACCTTCCTACTGCAGAGAGCAGGGGGGGAGGGTTGGGAAAAAGGTAGATGTGTTGCAGACTGAAAATTGGAATGTTTTTGCTGGAAGAAGCACAGTGAGATAATTAAAAAGGATGAGCAGAGAACGCCAGCCAAACTAAGCAGGTTTATGGGTGGTGGATATGCTGCAGATGGTTTACTTAACACATACAAATGACACTCAGCTGTGCAATATCTTAGAATTGTGCATAAAATGAAGTCAAACAGTATTACTATATTTTGAGCACAACATTTATCTACACATGCACAGACTCATTCTGAGTCTGGTTCACAGCACAGGCAAAGGCACATCTCACCCCATACAGAGCTCGAATCGCACCATCAACTTACTCCTGTGGTGCAAAAATTGATTGGATCAATCCACACTCTTAATAAGGGTCTAGTTTATTACTCTGTTCCAAAACCATATCACCAGCTGCAGAGCTGCATGTCTTAGTGAATACAAGTCAGAGAGGTCTAATCTTTTGAACAGGCACGCCGAGAGCAAAACCAGTGACTGTTCAGTGCTGTATTGATTCATATGAGATGACATGGCAAAGTGTGTGTGTGTGTGTGTGTGTGTGTGTGTGATCTGTACATATATTATCTAATCAAAGGACCCTATGAATTTCCTGATGATGAAATGTTAACAGTAATTCAGTCAGTAAGTTTTAACATTCACATAGGTTTCTGAACAGTAATGCAGTCTGTGGTACCTAATGTTTCACAGATGAGCACATTTTATTAACCTCAGGTCTGTTGAAGCCTGACATATAGTTGGTCTCCTGGCATTTATGTCTATCAGATACACACATGAGATGGTTTATAGCAGTATTCTCAACTTAATTTTTCTTTGATCTTTAAGTCACCATCATCTACTCATAGGCTATATTAACACCATTTCAGGTTTACTTCACAAAATGAAAACAAAAGTAAGAAATGTGCATAAGGCCCTTTCACAAGACAAGAAGCACAGGTATAAATAATGAAATGAATGATGGCTGAGTTCCAATTAGCTCATTTGGTTTTAGTGTCCTGGTATTGTGTATGCTGGCTCACTGTCACCCTGTCATGGCTTACAGGGACACTTGAGTAAAGCAGTTGATGTTATTAGTAACTCCTGTGCTTTTCGTACTATAACAGGTCAAAACATCTGCTGTGAAAAATTGGTACTATGGCTTAAAAACTAATGACTTTAATAACACTGCAATAACAGTTAGAACTAATTCATATGACATAAGTTAAGGACAACAGTGCAATAAAACAGGTGATTTGTTGAAAAGAAGAAAGAATTGAAATTTCAAACTCAAAATCTAAAAAATAAGACAAGACAAGATAAGATTTCTTTTGTAGAATGTCCCTCTAATTATTTCTGAATACTTAGGTTAGGTTGGGAGCCTTCTCCTGCCTTTTTTGGGCATTCATACTGTATGTAACAGTTTTTTGCATGTATTTAACAGTATCATCTGCATACAGCTTATATATATAACACAATCACCTGCATACAGTATATGTATGTAACATAATCACCCGCATACAGTATATGTATGTAACATAATCAACTAATAATAACTTTTATGTCCTTAATGTCCAGTTAATTAAACAATCATTTATTTTGTTCTTCATTGTAGCTGTCAGCTTTATGAGTGTATATTTAACGCTGTTACAGCAGAATATATAATATATGGACTGCAGCTCGGTAGATGTATGCACACCAGCACATGTCAGATAACTGAAACCATTGGTTTATACCACATCACATAGCTGCAAGCCTAGACACTTATCTGTTAAAAGAAGTGCTGCTTTCTGTGGAATTCCATTTGTGCAAGCTCTCCCTCTGACCTCCAGAGTGGAGCTCCCGTGCTTGTTAGGCCGGCTGGAAGCTCGGACTAGATGCCTGCGTTTCCTTGTGTGGTAATGTGATATTTATATGCTGAAAGCCTTCCTGCCAGCATGCCACACACGCACACACACACACTCTCGCAGGATATATTGGATGCATTCCAAAGGACGGTAAGTCAGGCAATGCTATTTTTTCTTCCCCTCTTTCTCTGTAACATTGCGTGAATCCTTTGCAGTGGCTGCTGTTCTCCTCCCCCCTCCATCGTTCCTTCCTCATATTTTTACCCACTTTCTCTCCAACAGTATGTTTTACAGGTCAGGGCTGTTAAATGAGTTTGTGGAGAATTCAGATTATGCTCAGTGAACAGACGTGCTCACTTACGTGCAACTATGCATCTTTCTCTCTTGCTCTCTATCTCTGTCTGCACAACTTGAGCCACACACTAACACACTCACATTCCTCCCCTTCCTCCCTTTTCCTTGCTGGGCAGTTTGCCATGGCAGAGAGGTCAGACATCATGTGATCTGCAGTGGTGTGTAGAATGCATTCAGCCCAGGGTCCCCAGGCACTGGATGACAACCAACCAAACCTCAGTCACAGGTTTTCAACAGCATGAAAAATACATAGAACCATCTGCCAGACTTGAAATGGCCTGCTACACTGCTGTCCTCAGACCACTTCATTGAATGTCACAGTTTCTGCTGTTGGGCGAGCTGACAGTTAAGCCCCCTTTATTATCTCTACTTCTCCATTTTGTTCTGCTCATTTAATAGGACTTGTTCCTCTCACTGTGTGCTGATCACAGGAACTTGGACAAATGATAAAGGCAACGCAGACAGCTTCCTTTGATGGTCTGAAAGACAGCAGTGTTGATGAAAATGAGTCAGAATCAAAGCGAGGTAACTGAATACCAAGCTGTGTGAAGTGTTAGACTGAATGCTAAACAGGATCAAATTCTTCTTTTTCTCTTTAGAAAATGATGTAATGCGTTTTATAAATCAGATCTCTTCAAATTAGGATTTTTTTAAAACTGAAAATTATTAGGTTATTATGTAGTCATTACTCCAGTACAGTCCTTGTCCTAGAACATAAACAGAAAAGGTACTCATAATATTACATTATTGACTGTAACAATAGTAATGACAGAAACCTTAACCAGCCACTTAACCAGTTCTTGTTTTGTAATTTGTCATTGAGACAGTTCTTGATTTCTTTTTTCTTTTTTTAGCAGGTTTAACTATAATGTATTCAAGAGTTAGGGTAGCTATCACCATATATTTCCTGTTATTTAGCTAAAGTATTTTGCAATACTCATATTAGTATTTAGATGGATGAAATTCCCAAGGCCTGAGAACAATATAAAGTACTTTCTTTATGCTACCATAATATGTACCACATATACAAAGACTAGAACTGATTCACAAGAGAAAGAAATGTACCTCCGCCACAATTATTCCTTTGACATTTCGTCAACCTGTTTTTAGAGATGTTTCGTCTCTGTTGATTTGTTTATTATAGAATTTAGATTTTGAACCATTAGTTTTTATTTCTTAGACCTCATTCATACATTCCTAGCTAGCTAGTACAGTGAGCTTCCCTGCTAATGCATTTTTCACAAGCCATAATAGTTGTTTCTTGTGGTTTTTTGCTAATTTGAATGGTGGATATAGCTTATATGGAAGAAACAAATGATTCCCTCCAAATAATACAAAATATACTGAGGCAGTGTAGTAAAGAGAATCAAAGGAATTAAATCAAGTCAATGGACTGGAATCTTTACAACCCAAACTAAAAGCCTGTGATTTTGTGGTTAAAGTATGTTTAGCTGTTGCTGCAGTTCTGTCAGTATGGCTCTGCAGACAGCTTTTTGGTCCCAGCACATGTAACTGGAAGACGCTTTTAGGTTTTAGTTTATGGAACAATCTTCTGGCTCTCGCTCGTGCTCTCTTTGAAATAATGGCCCCGACTGTGTTAAACGGTGTTTGCATAAAACAGGAAAAATGAGACCTCTGTAGATTTTAATGTTGTGATCTATTTAGTGCATTGCCACAGGCAAACTCTAACCCCCCACAATAAGCTTTAATGAAGCATAGAATCAATATGTTTGACATTTATCTCCCATCTCAACATCTGGTGTTTGTTTTTGATGCCCCAAAATGGCTCCTCATGAGGCCAGCGTCTGTGCCAGTTTTCTGTTTTGGAATGAGGAAATGAATGAAGGTTGTGTGGCGTAGTCTGTAAGTACTTTGCAAAAGTCAGTGGGCGACCGTGTTTCCCTGCTATGTTGTTATCAGGAATTGGAAGAGCCCTCAATTTAATCATTATTCTTTATGCCTGTTACCATCCAAATGTGAGGACAGGCATTACTTCACTCATTACGTCGAGCTGATTTTTAGTGTTTTTGCCAACGTTCCCCAGGCATGCCTATGCAATTGCTTTATGTCACACATACTTATGTGTGTTTATTTGAGAAGAGATCTTTATCCAGCCAAGCCCCGACCCAGCAGCAGTATAACCACAAGTATCTCTCCTAGACAGGGAGAACCAGAGAGACGGAGAGCAAGAGACTCTCTGCCACTGCAGGGTCAGAGATTACAAACTCAATTGTACTCTGCTGGGTGACATGTCTGCTCAGCAACTTCCTGCTAGCGACATCAGAGGGGAAGAAAGTATGGAGAGAGAGGGGGAGGTGAGGGAGGCCATCCATGCTTCCAGTGCCATTAATCTTTCTCCGTTTGTGTGCAGCAAACTAAAAAAAAAAAATTAGCTTCATCGTCCATCAAGCCAGTGAGTCTGACTTAATCCCACAATTTAATCACCGGAAAAAGAAAAGAAAATTTGAAATGAGTAACAGAATACAACCTGTGAATGGATTTGAAATGAGTGTCTTTAATCTTTAGTCTGTAATTTGAGTGCACGTTCGCTGCTGATATTTATTATATTTAACGGGTAGGCCAATCAGGCTCATTAGGGTCGATACTGATCCCTGGCATGCCATTCCAGTTGTTGGCCCTTCACTATCTGGTTCCTTGTTTGAAACATTTCTACAGAAAGCCCGCATATAACAGATTCTGTAAATGCTTCGCCACATGTCTGTTACGTAGGTTATTTTCAAGATTGGACTCGGGAAATTGATTACATCTTGGTATGTGCTGTTAAGTTCAGCAACCACATTTGTCTAACCCTCAAAACTTTGGATAGCTTTTGGATGATCATAGAGCAGCTTGAATGGTCAAATGATAAAGTGCCAATTGATAGGAGAATGCCAAATATTTACATTGAGATGCTTTTCTGTAAATGTAAGCAGCAGTAGGATAGAAGAAAGTAGGAATTCATGAGACTGGCAACAACAGATCCCTTTAATGTATTCACAAAACAGATGAATGGAGAAACTTAAGATGTTGTGTCCACAAGCTGCTTTGCCAAGATACCAGCTAGGTGCTGCCAGCTGTTGTCATGGGCATCAAGTGTTTGTTTTTTGAAGATTGCCAGTGCCTTTTAAAAATGGTCTGACTTGGAATTCAATGACACACAGGCAGAGAGTACCAAATGGAATCAATTATTTTCAACCAAAAGAAGGTTTTCCTGTAATGTTTCACTTCTGTAATTCAAAGTACCAGCTATTGTGTGTATTATAAACCACAATTTGTTTTATTCATAAGAAGGTCTGTGTTCATGTATTGTATCTTGGGTCCAGAATCTTTGTCCATGAAAACTATGAAATGGAGTTATTGCTTGTCCATCAGCCGTATGTGGTGTTCAGCTGAATGTTGTTGTCTTTGACTCTGTAAATGTCTTAATTCCCTAACTCAGGGGATTGTGCCTCAGTATGAGCTACTGTCAATTTAAATGACAGGAGGAGTGTGATCATTATTTTCAATGAGGCTCCAGTGATATTTGCTGAGGGAAGCAGGGAATTTACAGTCTGCCCCATATACACCAGGTACCTGTTTGTAATCAAGCAGAATTAACATCAGGTATGATATGCTTTTTCTTTGTGTAGAGTAGTAGTAGTAGTAACTTTAGATTGAAGCAAGGTGTGTCCACGGAGACACTATCTTACCTTTGAATGGATTATTTAAAAAGCAGCTCACTCTATAATAAAGAGTATAATCCAAAATAAATATATATGCAGTTCCCTTGAATGTCACAATGAAACTCTCAAGCCTAGTCAAGGATTGGTTTGCTGCACTTTAAATCACACTATCAGTCACATTACATAACAAGAAAAAATTATTGTTCCCCTTGGCTCCATTTAATTCGTAGACACAATTATGGCTGATTAAAAAAAACTGACTGACATTCATGTGTGATTTCCTGTGAGAGAGGCAAAAACGTTTCAGCATGTGAGAGAATTGTTGGTATCTTCTGTATATATAAAATCTTGAATGCTAAGTGACATGTTTTCTAATGTTTAGAGTTAAAGAAACAACTAGAAACATATATATGTGTGTATGTATATATATATATATATGTGTGTGCGTATATACATATATATGTGTTTGTGTGTGTGTGTGTATATGTATATATATATGTATATATATATATATATATATGTATATATACATGTATATGTGTATATATATATGTATATATGTGTATATGTATATGTGTGTGTGTATATATATGTAAGACTCATCTATGGAGAAATTAGACCTTATTTACAAAAGCATGCTGAATGTGGTAAAATTATTGATCCTAAATTATAAACATGTATCTAAATGCAATATGTAAAGTTAACATATTATGCTATTGAGCTATTAAAAAAATTGGCATCATTAAGGAATTTGCAGTCTTACTCCCATCACTGTCAACTATTTCTTTCTTGTGCCCTTGTGAAATTGCTTGAAGCACATAGTGCACAAGCTCTTTTGCCATGGTCCACTGGGCAAATATGCCATTAAATGCTTTTGCAGGCTCAGTGTGTGAAGTTGAGTATTGATTTACATGCAACATCATTTTATTTCCTCTCAAATATCTGGTGGTCAGTGTAGCAAGAATAAGATTCAGCATAATTACTTGAATATTGCTGGCAGTCCGCATATTTTTAAACTGTACTGGGTGTTTAAAAAAACATAGGCATGTTATCGCTGATGAGCTGTATCCATGGTCATGCCGTGGAAGATCACATCTTTTTTTCCATTTAGAATTAAAAGCTTTTTCTGTGAGCTATGTCGTCAGTCACTTTGAGTCCAGATGTCACTGTAATAATATTGGAATTTCCCAAAAGCAACTGAGTCATCCGCTCCTCTGACCTCAAGGTCAAGTCGACAGTGTAAGAAGCTATTCAGCAACAAAGAGTTGGATAATACATAAGAATAATATTTAAACACATATTCATCTCTCTATCATCTCTTGAAGATTTTTACTCAAAGGTTCATGTAGAAAATTTTTATATAATATAAGAAGTTGGTATTTAGAGAGAATGTAGTTGCAGCACAACCACAATCCAAGTGTGGGCAGAAAGTATTTATTCAATGATTTTTACTGGTCTTACTAGAGAAAGAATGCTTGTTGATATTTTATGTATAAAGTATAACCAGCATTGGTGACCATGTCTGGACCGTTCCCTAAATAAAAAAAAAAAATCAATTGTCCATTCTTATGTTAGCAATCGTAACTAGGCACAGCATGCCTGTCAAGCTTCGGAGGGCTGTAGTCGGAGAGATACTTGGCATTTGAATAGTTCAGAGGGTTGTGTCCTTTTTTGACTTTGAAAAACCAAAAACACTAAAGTTTACTAAAGCTTACTACCAGTAATAACTGAGAGTTACTTCCAAGGCCAAGTCATTAACAGACTACATTAGTTTGTGGGGTTAATGGTTGCGTGAGGTGTAAAGGAAGCCAGCTCTGGATCCTAGAGTTGCCGAGTTTGGGGTGATGTTGGCAGCTCTGTCATGCTCTTTATTAGATATGTGGAAGTTTACACAGCAACCTCAGCCATATCCGAGCGTCATATCGTTAATCCTCATCCTAAAAGCCTTTACTCTTGTAACGTTAAGTGAAAACATACTGTTTGAAAATACTAACAAGTATGTAAGCCAAGTATATAAGACAGCAAACAGTCTGATCTTTCAATATCTCTCATCATACTTATAATACTAAGACTATAATGCAATACAAGAACAATGTTCTTCAAGTCTTCTGCATGGATCATCAGCTGGTTAGGATGACTTTTTGCCTGAGACATGCAGGTTTAGTCTCAGTCTTTGAATATTTGATCATGTAAGTAGCCATCAAGTGAATATTTAAGATCCTTTTACAGGATTCTTGAGTCAGCTGGAAAAATTAAAGTCAGCCGGCGACAGCATTTTCAACCGACTCACAAAGCTAACATTAGCCTAATTAGCTAGTTAGCTACACCTGCGAGCTAGAAATGAGAAACTGCTTTTTTTCTGTCTGAAAGTAAGGACATAAAATGACAAAGAATTTCAGCTGGTGAATCTGCCACCATATCATTGTAAACGGCATATGTACCATGCAAGAACGGAAAGCTCGACGGGTATAACAGCAGTAACTAAGGAGCGGTGGGCCTAATCAAACAGTCGATTGTCTTATTTTGTTTCAATGAACACCTTCATTGTTCAGCCTAAGATAAATCAGGGTTGCATTAGTGCAAGGAAAATCCGAGTATCCATGTAATCTCCAAGTTGTCTTACCCAAAAAATATTTTCGCTCACTTGCACAAACTGTAAAAGTATAAATTGAAAAGGACTTGTAAAGAGCTCTTATTCAACACCTTCTGTTTAACAGTTCACTGTGTTCTCCCTTGAAGCATATCAGTAGGATCACCTTATCTATTGTAAGCTGAAGTACTAACCCATGGGCTTAGAGAAACCTAAAACTTGCCTTTGATAAGAATCAAGGGACAGCCTTCCTTCTGTGCGTCTTTCTCAGACCGTGCTCATTGCCAGCCTTGAGACTCGAGAGAAGGAGGGAAGAGACAGTTATTTCCCACAGAGGCTGAGTGAACACAGATGGGAGGGCTGTACCCCAGTGTCGGAATATCAAAGCAAATATTCACCTTAAGAGACAGACATGTTCATAAACTCCCCGGTCCTTCTCAATTTCCACATTATGAAATCAAATGCCCACTGTGAAGTGGTTTGTTACCTTACTTAAAATACGAGCCTTTTTGCTGACAGCACCTGTGTTAAGGAGAGCTGGATTTGTGGCACCGATAAAAGGAGATTGTGGTGGAAAATAAGAAGTTTTAATGCCTTCGATTCCCTGGAATTTTTCTTTGAAGTCAAGGTTTGAAAGCAGACATGGTAATTGTCTCCAGGGGTTCTTGCTCTGTGTTTGAGTGTGTTTGAGTGTGTGTGTGTGTGTGTGTGTGTGTGTGTTTTAAAGGAAACTACTGAGTAGAAGGGTTTGCCTGATGTAAATGCAGTGCAGTTGTCTGATACTTCTACTCAAATATAGTAACATCTACTTATTCTTTCACATTTGGGATTTGTAACTTCTGAACCACTTTTTATTGAAGGTATGGCAGTATATAATCTCACTTTCGCAGTGTTATAGAAATAGCTATGTTTTCAACATGCAATTTTCCACTGCATATTAGAAATCTGTTTATTTTTTCAATTTTGTAAGTCCTGCACTCGTCAAACAGAAGCTTAACTGTGAGTAGAGAACCCTTTTCCTTGGAAAGTTCCACCAGTTAGCTTGTTGAGTCTAAAAAGCTTTGACTGTTGTGAGGCAGTCTTGTTTTCGTCTTGCCCGAGGGCCACTGCAGGAGGTGAAGTCATAAACATGGCTGGGAAAGTGGAACTGGGCTAAGTGAGGAAATCTGTGTGAATATCCCTGCAAAAACACATGACTTCACTACACCTGTCAGCACTAGTGCTAGCTAAAAGGCTTAAGTGTGGCTTGCTCTTTACCAATACTTTTTCTTTGCAGAGCTGAATTGTTGTGTTTATGAGGCAGGAGAGTACATCTCGCTCCTCATTCTTCCAGGGTATTTTAATAGTGGGATGGTGGGCTGGTGACAGCTTGAAGTCATTTACATCAAGACATTAATGAAGCCTCAATTGCTGACACGCAGAGTTGGTTCTTGAACTAATCACCACAGTACAAGTATACCAAGGCATCACAGTTGATGTCAGTAAATCCTGCCAAGATTCCCCACTCGGTTGTTTAATGTCATTGTCACGTTGAGGTGATGCTTTGATTAAGAAAGACAAAGGTTTTTAGTCAAAGTACAAACTTACATATGCAGTAACTTGGTGTTTTTACTTTTCATCAGTGCAGAATGTGTCAATTGACCTTTTTAGCTGTACTGAAACGAGCATTTCTAAGGTGACAAAAATATGTTTTGCAGTTAAGCAGACTGACACGGCGGCAGTAATTGGAAAATCATGGCCCCGGTGCTGAGCTTCTAATAATGAGACATGTCTCTCGTTGTGTAGAGGATATTAATAATGTAAAAATTCAGGAGCCAGCGTTGGACACTCCTAGATAATTAATGTTCACTCTCCAACTTGACACCAGTTGATTCTGTAGGTGAAGGAGTATGTTAAATTTTTAATCATCACCGTGCGGCTCAGTGTGCCTGAGCTCCAATGAAAGGGACAAAGTGAGTTGCAACAGCTGCCTGCTTTAGATGGAAAAGTCCATACAAGCTGAGGGTGCATATGTTTGCACCTTTTGCTTCCAGTTCTAAAAGGGTAGTAAAAGGTGTCTGAGAATTTGTTGGGCTTGTGATGGTCCCTGTAGCTGTGTATACAGATGGTAATTGCAGTTCGTTGTTGCAATTGTTTTTTTGATTAATTAACTAAGCATTTAATGTGTGTTATGTCAGAAAATGGTGCATTTTGAAGGTTCATATATTGTCCAATCTGAAACCCACAGATATTTGATTTACTATCACGTAAGACAAAGAAAAGCACTAGTTCAGCTTCACAATTGAGAAGCCGAAACGGGAATGTTCAGCAAAAGTAAATTAATTTTTTTTCTTCTGACGATCGATTAATTGAGTCATTGTTTCAGCTCTAGTCAAGATCAAGTAATTGATTCATCAGGTTCATTCATTATACAAAGGTTATCAGATTTCTATGAATGCAAAAAAAGATGCCAGTTAATAAAAAAAAAAATAAAATAGAGATGAATACAAAGATAAAGATAAACGCATACATGATGATTTGGCCTTGTTTTACAAGAAAGGGTATTTGTGGCTGAGGAACAAAATACAATGTTCAACTGAAGAAAGCAACAGAAATCAATTATGCTTCAGAAGAGGCCACTGCCTACATTAACGTGCATGGTGTAATTTGGCTGATTGCCATTCTCCAGTAGAGATCTTGTTTGCGTTAAGCTGTTTACATGATCCGTTGATACCTTGCAGTTCAGTCTCTTTGTTACCATGAATAAACCAGTTAACAAAATATTCCTGTCAACCTGAGCTGTTCTTTAAATATCTATTAATGCAGCCACCAGTTACCTTGAACATTTCTGACTTGAGGTGTTGTAACCAAGTTGAATTGAATTCATGAATAAACTGAAATGATAAATTAAGACCAAGGGAAGAGAAGGAACAAAAGGACTGGTAAATTCTTCCCAATTAACTTATTTATGCCATGACTGCCGTCAATACAGCAACACAGTCAAGCGATATGCACTTACTGTTTTAGCTCTTTTTCTTTTTCCCTGGATATAAATGCTGTTCTCACTCACTAGTCGTGTTTCCATGAACGTATTCTTACGCGTGTTTTGAAGAATCACATTAGAAAAGCTTTATGGAAATGGCAAAATTTGATAAAACTTCAATTGCTCAAAAATGTTTTTACGCTTGCTTGAGTTGGTTTTTGTTTTTGTTGAAAAAGAGTTAATGTCTTTTCTGAATAAGTTCTGATGTAGCAAACATTTATTCTTCTGCTGAACCGTTCCTCACTGATTTGTCTTCGTCTCCCAACAGCATGAAACATGGCCAACACTAGCTGACATGAAAGAACAATTAAAACTTGCCCAATAGAAACAAAGAGGATCTCTCTCCATTTTTCAGATGGCTTAGACGGCCATGGTGACTTGTTTTGTTTTTCGTTCACAACTTCTGCTTCGTCTACTCTGTTTACTGGCGGATTACAGCCATGCGTAAAGCGTAGCATATACCGCCAACTTCTGACAAAACCATACTTTGCAACAAGCCTAGTTTATTTGCTCTAAACCAGTTGATGGAAATGCGGATAATTACCTTTTCTTTTTGCGAACTTTGCTTAAAATTCGCTTGACAATTGAATGGAAACACAACTACTGTTTCCTTCCTACTTTGCCGTCTTTCATGATGTTAAGCTGTTCTTAATGAAACACTTCCTGCAGATGTTTCACAGTAAATGTGACGTGAAAAGATTATTTCTCCTCAACCGCTGGAAGGCTTTTAATGTGAAACAGATGGAGGAACGAGTTTGCATTAACAGCAAACAGCAGATGGGGGTAAATCAGAAAACAGGGAAGATTCTTACAGAAAACAGGGAAGATTCTTACTAAAATCAAACATGTATATCAAACATAATATATATATATATATATATCTATATATATATATATATATATATATTGGGTCAATACTTCCAAACTCCATTTACACTCATTCATAGACATGATTTCTGGTTTTGTAGTCTGCAATTAACTTTGGAGACAATGTTTTCAATGTAACACGTGATACATACATGAACAGTATGTGTGTTTGCATGTCTGCGTTGCCTGTGTGTGTGTGTGTGTGTGTGTGTGTGTGCTCTCATCCTGTGTTGTGCAGCAATGGAAAAACAAATAATACACTTAGTGCGTGCAAAAAGCTGAAAGACAGTTACAGTTCAGTTTCCTGAGGGCAGCTGCATTTGTTGGAGGGTTAATGAATGCCAGAAACAGGCTTGTGTTGTTTGGTGAACACGATAGATTAAAGAACGATTGGCAAACGATTGCTGTTGCATACTGTTCCCAACAACACCCTTTCACCTCCCACATGTAACCCATAGCTCAGAGACAACCCATCTGTTTCTCTATTCCCAGGGTGAAACCAACCTTGACAGAAGTGGCTAAGCAGTATTTCAAAAGTGTCCTTTCTGGGAAGACACAGTTGGCTTTGTGTAGTTCCCTATCTATCAAAATCTCTGCCTCTGTGTTTCTCCCTCACCTTATACTCGTATTATCCGTCTTTCTTACCGAATCATAATCCTCATTTTTACTCTCTGGTTCTCCCCCTCTCCTCTTTCCCTTCATTCTGTGCCTCCCTCCCCCTTATTCCACCCTCCTCATTTTTAAAAGCCACATGCTCCCAGCCCGTCTGGCTCAGTTGCACCCTGCCAATGAAGGGCTTTTTATTGGGCTGAGATTGAGTGCAGCCAAGCAGGGCCTGGCTAGGGCTGAGGCTGGGGCCAGCCTCGCAGTCCCCCAACCCCCTCCTCGACTGCACAGACCACTCCACATGCCTGTTCTGGTCTGGTCCTGTCGCCCAGAAGGAGATTACTTGTCTCTGCTGCCCTTAATTGCCGACAGCAGCTGAAAAGAGCCAGAGAGAGAGACATTGTAGAGAGAGGAGAGGGAACAGTGTTGGCTTGTTGAGCTGTTACTTGACAAGCTTGGATTCAAAGGTTTGTGTTCCTGCTGTCAAACGCTGGCTCTGTATTAGTTGGTTTTATTAAGATGGATGTTGTTTTCAGCAAATGTTGGTCGGAACTCGTGGTATTTTGGACTGAGAATGAATCATACAGTATATAGAACGCAGATGATGTGTTGAAGAAAGAAAGCTGATGAAACCTCAGTACACGTTACTTTATTATACGGATGTTTCATAAGAGCAATAGGGCCACTGTGCCCTCTCCCTGCCCTCTAAGCCACTGTTATTTTATCAAAGCCAAAGGCTTCCTTCCAGCAGCCTGTGCCCTGCCGTCCCTTTTTACTTTTTCCAATGAACTTGTGAATTTCATATTATTACAGTTGGTTATTGTTGAATCCCCTCTGGCTTGATCCCAGCAAATTAAATAGTGGGCAGTTTATTGAATTGGCAGTCTCTGAAGAGGCTGTAAAGCTGTATGATTTTTTTTTTTCCATCTCCTTCTTTCTCCTGTTTAGTATTTTGTATGTAGGTTTTCATTCAGCTGGGCTCTTGTTAAAATGTTTTGAATCCATATTTGCAGCATGTTACCTCCTTAACTCCCATTCATCCCGTTTCAGCACGTGTCATCAAAGCGTTGCAGTATTTTGTAGCCTGCAGAGAAAAAGATGCTTCACTTTAAATTGTTTGGGCACATACTGGTTTTCCATTCTTTGGCACACAAACACGTAACATATGTTTACAGGCTACAAGCTGACAATTAACTACTGAATAATGTTTCATGTAGCTACAACATTTTGAAAGAATAGTTCCACAATTTGGGAAACACAAAATCACCTTCTTGCCGACAGTTAGATGAGAAGATCGACACCACTCTGATGTCTGTACAGTAAATTTGAAGCTACCGTCCGCAGCCGGTAAGCTTAGCTCTGTTCAAAGGACGAGACTCGCGGAAACAACAATGTGTTGTTTTTACACTTTTTTTTTCAGTAAGGATCAAACAAACAAGATATAACGAGCTTTAGAGGAGTTAGAGCTGGCGGTTTCCAGTCTTTTTGCTAAGTTAAGCTAACTGGCTGCTGGCTGTAGCTTCAAATTTACTGTGCAGACATGGGACTGGTGTCATTCTTCTCATCCAACTCTTAGCAAGAAAGCAAATAAGCGTATTTCCCAAAATGTGGAACTATTCCTTAAAGTGAACTAACTAGGTGGCTGAATTTTGCGCACACAAACTGATCAGCAGTTAAAATGAAAGCGGAAATGCACTTTTGTTAAAACATGACTGATGATAGATTTATCATGAGCTGGCGAGGATGAGGTGTATTTGTATCTACTTTCTGAAAACAGTTTGGACGCCAGCCATGCAGGAGATGCATTTCTTTATTGAACATGAGCCAATTGTCTGACTTCTAACTCCAAGTAAATTGGCCTGAAGCAACCAACCAGTGATACTCAATTCACACTGAGGCATTTTAATGCACTTGTCACAAGAACTATACACCCTCAGATCTCTCCCATGTCAAACACGTTGGTCCCTCTACCCAGAATGCCCTAGGGCTGTAACCTAGACCTTTCATACTAAGAAACCAGCACACTAACGACTCAAATCACTCTTAACTGAATTCAGTGTGACGTTCATTGTCACCCGTAGTGGTTCCACTTAACAATTTCTTAATAATACTAATAATACCTGCGTTTCCCAACAAGCTCAATTTTAATTGCATTTGTAAGCAGGTCCACTCTGACTACATTAGATCCTTCCTGATGAATATGGAGGGCTTTAGCAAACCTCCTTGTCACACAACCACAATGTTTCGTGCCCTTTTGATTAACGTGGAATGGAAACAATTAGGTGGGGGGAGGTAGTGAGGCAAAGCAGCACATTCAACAGCTTTAAATGCTAATTAGCTAATGGAGGATGAAAGAGCAGGCAACTGGCGGGGTTTCACATGAACACACACTAACTCTGGCTGCAGCTACACTCGTTTCATCTGAATTTAGCAAGACCACCACCATTTTGTTTTCTTGAGCACCTCCGACAATACAGCCATCTTGTGCAACGTGAGATTTTGTGTAATGATCTCAAATGAGGCTGAGCTCCACTTTTCAAGAAGTGCCTCGTGTTCCTTCCTTCCTTTTGAATCATCTCTTATTCACACTTTTAATCACTATTTCTATCTCTCTTCTTTGTTGCGATGCATTTACTTTTCCCAGCACTTCATATATGATTATTCTTAGATCACAGAAATATTCCATTGGTATTTGAAGTTCTGTGTAATTTTTTTTATGTGCTTTTTGTGGTTCTCCCGGGGCTGCAGGCATACCATTTATAAACAAACATGAGCCCTTTTCAGACATGGAGTACATAACATTGCTTCATCATGCTGTTAAAGTCATGGCTTTTTGTCATGTAGGCATACTGGAGGTGTCTTTTACATTAACGATCCTTTCACACCAGTTTAACCATTTCATTTATTAGAGAGTGCATTCTCCTACCTGTTTCATGTTTTAAGTCCGACATGCACAAAGCTCACAAGTGTTTTGCTGGATATTTATTCCACATTTGGCATGAATTAAAATGGACAATGCTGGTCTCATTATTACTGTGCTTGTCAGAGGGTTTCTTTTTATCCTCCTCTGCTCCAGTCACACTGTCGGGAAAATAGTTTTTATAGACTGATCTCATATGAGAAGATATTGATCTCAACAACTTAAAACTGGCTCTTACCTTGTTTATTGTACTGATTTTGTGCGTAAGAGGTGACGGATGAGATATTAAATTTATTACAGTGATTTCTCTCTCTGCATGTTAAACTTGTGTGCTGCTGCAGCCTTTATGTTAATCTGAAGGCATTCAGACTTATGCCGTGTTGAAAGTGATATGGAAATGTTATCAGGTCCGACCGAGTAAGATTTTAAGTAAAAGTGACCGGGGTGCTTTTTCAGCCAAGAGACCGACATGTTAAATTGCCATCAGATTAACGGAAAGGGTTGCATGTTTGAAAGGGGCGATAGGATAATGTACATGTTGTTGACTGCTGTTACATTTTGTCCCTGGTCATTGCCATTCACACAAGACCCGGGTCTGTAAGTGATGTTTCAATCAAATCGCTGGTAAACCATAGAATTATATCCGGTTTTGTATGAACAAACAATGAATGACATTGACTAATAGTTCTTTAAAAGTAATCACCGTGCACAATGCTAAATCACTCTGGATTAAAGCGCCATTCTAAATGCCTAACATGGACATTTAAATGAACCTTAGTAAGCCATTTGAGAAGCACTGCATGGTCTTAACAGTTAACAGATCGATCTTTACATTGTAGGTGGAAATGAATGTCCCCTCTGGCTAGTTGATAAAAGAAGGTATTCCTTCTTTCTAATCTGATCAGTGTTAATTGCTATGGTGGGACACTAGTTCCTCAGTTGTTATGAACTGGAAAGGGCTCTATGAATTGGGGTAGACACTGATTGTTTGAGATTATTCTATATTTTTCTTACTGTCAATAAAACCCATGAAAACAAACAATGTATTAGTTTATTCTTTCAATACCTATCTACTTCCCTACCCTGTCTGAGGCCTCAAACCCATTGGTTCCTGCTTAAGACAGAAATCTATAAAAACGGGTCACACATTTATAAATAATTTTATTGAAAAAAGGCTAAATAATTTCTTGTAACAGCAGGGTCTCTTGTTGGGGACATTTGGTGCACTACTGAATATTTTTGGCACCAGAATGATGTGTGTGTGTGAGTGTGTGTGTGTGTGAGTGTGTGTGTGTGGGTGGGATGGACTCAAAATAGATTACAGTGCCCACGTTCATTATAATGAACAAATATGTCAGTTTTCAGTGTTGTGGCCTCATATATGTGTTAATAGTTTTGGGCAACAATGGAGGTCTACGGTAACGGCAGAGAGAAATAAACTATATATGCCTGCAACTGATGAACATTTTCATTATTGAGTAATCTTTTTTTCGCAATGAGTCAATTAACCGCTTAGTCAAAAATTGTCAGAAATTAGTAAACAATGCCCTTCACCAGTTCAACGGTCAACAGTCCAAAACGCAAACATATTAAAATTTACAATGATAAAACAGAGAAACGGCGCAAATCCTCACATTTTGAGAAGCATCAAATCGAGCATGTGGCGGATGCGATGCAAATTTCTGCCAATGGCTTCACACTTCACACAGTGGTTTATCACTGAATGTAAACAGAAACTTTGTTTGCTTACAAGAAAACTCCACACGGCACCTTTTAATGTTTTCATTGGATTTGATGACAATAAGCCTTACCCCATAACACTACATTTCTGGACTCCCACCCTTCACCTTGTTTTAACCCCTACTAAATCACAGATAGTTTTGTTTGGGGAATCTTCTCGCTTGGAGAGACAGGGAGAGCTTATTTAACTGGAATCACTGTTATTTGAAAGGAGGAATCAAGGGGCTCTTTTAGGGTCTCATCACTGTCTAACGACTTGGAGTGTTTACATATTTTATCACTCACCGGTGTGTTACACTCAAGTCGTCATGGACTGTAATCTGAAATAAACATCTCTCCCCAGTTTGTCAGGGACCATACAGATGGGTTGCAGACTCTGTTGATTTCCCTTAAAAGCCTCAAATTTGTCACAACCTTCAGTGCTGCTTTGAGGGAGATAGAGAGACTGTGAATAAGAGAGCAGGGGGGAGAGAGAGAGAGAGAGAGAGAGAGGAAAAAGCACGCTGTCATGAAAAGAGCCGCTTCCTGGCCGGCTAGATGCAATCATGGGCACTATCTGATAGCGCCGGAGGAAATTGGATGAGCTGAGAGCCGTTGGCTGCCAGTGATGGGAAAGATGACTCCTTTGTCACTGTGTCAGTCAATTCCCAACTCTCACCTGAGAGACCAATCAATAACACAGGGAGAGAGGGAGGGCTTCTCTTGTCTCTATGCCTCTGTATGCTGTGGGCTGCTGTCAGTTATGTGCTGTAAAACACCCTCGCCTTCATAGGAATGTGTTGTGGCATGTTATATGGTATGCATAAGTATGTCATGGATGTGGTTTAATGTGATGTATTTCTGTAGAAGAAGAAGTATGTTTTTGATGTATGATATATGTTGGAAGTCAACGATTCTTTGTGTAATTAGTAGATGAACATACACATGGTACACATGGTCTTAATAGTTTTATTTGTGTGATTCAATATTATCTGTTTGACAGTGTGTATACCTACAACATCTAAAAAAGTCTTTGGATGTCTTGGATTTTGGTGCCGGTTGTGATAAATTTGGTCTCATCTTTAGTGCTCGCAAGTGGTGCAACCGCTCTCATTAGCAATTGCATCATTAGTTGTGTAATTATAGCACATAAGACCCAGAGAGACTCATAACTATCAGCTGCTGTCAGGCATGTAGTATTACATCAGACATGGAGGACATCTCGTATGATGTAGGTGAACAAACAGAGACACTCACTGAATGATTCATAACCGTGATACCGTGGCATCGTGAGCTTTTAACGTATTCTGTGCACAATATGGCCATGCTAGTTCTGTGTAACATGATGCTAAACTGTTCTTGTCTTTGTTCGTCCTCCCCGTCCCTGCAGTTCCCTGATACTTGTGAGGAGTCCGCTTCCCCATTCGTCTTCATCTGCACCAACCCCCAGGAGATGCTGGTGAAATTCCCCATGAAAGGGAAGCACAAGATCTGTAAGTCCTACTTCTTTCATGTAAGGGAAAGTGCAGTGGATGAAATTAGCTTGAGTCGACTAAGGTTTTCTTTTTTAAATTTCTTGATCAGCTTTCTCGCCTGCACTTGTATGTTCACACGTGTACATAAATGGACATCTAAAAGAGTGATAATGCTAGACGCAGGTTCTGATTATTATTTCATTAATAAAACAAAATTACACGCACGAAGCCTCTCCCACACACACATGAACAGATCCTCTCTGAGAGCCATCTGTAAAGACGGGATTTTGCTGTCAGGTTGCCTGGGGGACAAGCCAGGCCTGGATGTGCAATGTTGTTGCTGTATTGTGTGATTTATAATAGGACTCAAACGCATTTTCCCTCTGCTGCCATAGATGCTGCAGCAAAATGATGTACCTGCAAGCTCTTTTGTTAATATTTCAAAACCCTCTAAAGACTTGAGAGGATTGTTTATGCAGCTGTGCCTCTTTCAGATTTTTCCAGATCGATGGATAAGGCTTTTTGGGAGGCTCAAGGTAAAATGCAGCAGGAGCTTTGCCTTTTTTTTTTTATAACTAAAATGGATGTGATGACCTTGTCTTCATTTTAGTAAAAACGAGAAACAGTTAAAAAAGGTTCCAGAGGTTTAGCACAGACCTGAACGGTGACAAATGACATGAAGTGCTTGTTCAATAGGATGCCAGCAGGTCTCGGAAAAATGTGTTGAATTTGATTACTGATTTCAGAAGACAGAAATCAGGCTGCTCATGTACTCCTGTACTTTTACTTTCATTTTCACTTTCTTAAATTGTTTATTCATTCTCACCGACATTAACGCGGTCTTGAATAAAAGGCTGAACTTGATGAAAAATTATGAAACATGCTGACACATTGTCACAGGCTCGCTGTTGTGGGCACAGATTGCTGTAGGGAAATCTGCACCTACATTATTTAAACCTACAGTAGCTTGTTGTTTCATGAATCAGCAGCTTACTTTCTATTGGTGGATGAATAAATATGGCTAACCGCTAATAGACTTTATTATTCATTTTTACAATACCTGCAGCCTGCTTCTTTTCCATTTCAGCTGTGATAACTCACTGAACTTTGCAGATTTGTTTTCCTAGGAAATGATTAAATGCTGTCTCAGACAAAAGAGAAACACTTAGGTAAGCCTTCACTCTATGGTTTTGTTTTGATGACCTTGCATTTATATCATCCATAAAGATATAATATCAGCAGTATTTATAAGTAGGTTGTCTTGATTCTGAACCATTTGCGTTCTTGCGTGTCATTGCCTGTTGAAAGATCTCTGTCTTCCTTATTGTCCAACTGACTTCCAGCTTTGTTCCAGCTCTGGCTCTCACATGTGTAATTTGATATATTTAGACAAACACACACACTACCACCGCTAATTTTCTGATGACTGTTTAGTAAAGCAGCCTGGTGACTTGACTAACAATGAATATCCTGAGATTCACAACACAAAACCCCTACATAATGTAGCAAACTCACATGTAAGAACATTGATATGCCCATAAAATGGACACATACACCACTTCATAATGCTGTACATACACTGGATGTAGGACAATATGTAATTCAACAACATGTGAAATGTTTTTGAAATTGGGGTCCCATCACATAAATCAGAATATCACAAATATGCAAAATAGTTTATTCATTATACACCAAAAGTTATTTACCAATCTTTGAATAGCATAGTCTGTTATCATACCTACAGTATGTTGGACAAATGTACATGTCCCATTGCATTATGTCTTCATTCTGTGCATATATTTCATGCTTTTGTAATGTAGCGTAGCATTGACCACAACATGCTCCCTGCTGTACCCGTTAGCCTGGTGTTTGGATTGGTTATCCTGACCCACTGGACCTACACAGTCCAGCGTGACTTATTCTTGTGTCACCAGCTAGCTTTTCACCATCTCACTCTCTTGCTCTCTCGCCCCCTCTTCCACCTCAATTCCCACTGCATCTCACGGGTCAAGACATTGCCGCTCTTCTTACTCAGGGGGGCTTAGCACAAGTATTTTTTGCTCCCCCGGCAGCTTACATTGACAAGATCTGCTTGTCACTGACATTGCCAACCATCTCGTGCCTCATCAGAATGAGCAAGAAAAGGGTACAGGTCCCTGCTTTTCCATTCCTTTCAGCAGCCTCCATGCTCTATTACATAACATGGGCAATTGCTGTTTTTTTCATTAGTGTGTTAAACAATTATCTGGTAGATAGTGTCTTTGGTGGCTGCTGAGGTTGATTCTTTCATTCAGAAAATTCTACAATCATGTTGTGGGAGTGGGAGCCTTGATAGATATGAGCTGGTGGCTAACTAACAGCAACAAGCTTTGATATGAGAAAATATCAGGTTGTCAAGTGTTAACCACTAAAGTTTGAAGAAACCACAGAAAAAAAGTCCCTTTTGTAACACATCTGTCAAACGTTAGCTGGGATTTCAGTCCTGTTTTTTAGTGTTTGTTTATTTACATCCCTGTTTGCCAGGTGGTTGTTGTTGTTGCCAAGTTACCTTGCTAGCGGTTTGTTTTTCTTCACCTGCCACATTTTACTTTGGCTCTTCTGCATTTTGTACTAGGAAATTTGCACCTGCTTATGTTTTTATAATAATGGGGATTGTTTTGATTTGTCTGACAAATGAGCTGAAAGCTGCATGATGCTGCAGTCTAGCGTGTTGTTTCTTGTAAGATCGGCAGGACTAGCAAACGCCTTGCTTTACTGGCAGTTTAGTAATATTGCATATTACAGCTGGAAGCTTGAAAGGTTGAAAAAGCAAGCACATCGGCATACGGATGAACTTTATTGGATGCATTTGGCAATTATCAAATAATGTGATGCCTCTCTCTCCAGCCAGTTTTACAGTTGGCTTTGAAGATAATATGCTTGGCTATGCTGGATGCGAACTCAGGTTGATCAGTCATTACCCTGTGGAGGAGTCTGTGACATTTAAAATGGCATACAGCCAAGGCTCACTCCCTGTAATAAGGGATGTCCATTATGGTTTATGGTCACATCCTGTGAACATTTGTATCAGCGTGTGTGTGTGTGTGTGTGTGTGTGTGTGTGTGTGTGTGCGTGCTTCTGTGTAAGCTGAAGGTCAGTCTGGGTGTTGAAAGCTATTTGGCTCTCCGACATGAATCCGCATCTCCTTTTTCCCTTCCTTATATCCTTCACTTCCCCCCATGTTTTTAACAGCCTGACATCCTCTGTATGGTGTGGCCATGTACACACGGCCAGAAAAATGAAACAAAAATCATATACCACTATACTAAGACATTTTTTTCATGAAATGTATGTTGGCTCTAATACAAAATGCCAAACCAAACATTTTTTATTTTTAACGAATAGTTTAACCCTTTTCAGATCTATTTCTAGTAAAAGTGCCAAAATGACAGTTACATGACATTGACTAAAGATACAAACACATTAAATTATATAAAAGCCAGTTATTACCCTCATCAGGCCATAATAACTGATTTTCATTATGGATTATGGAGAGGTTGGTCTTTCTTACAAAAATAGGACAGGTCACAGTGGACAGTTCATTATCTTGTAGCATGCAGGGATCCATGACTGAACTGACAATTAGCCACCAAACATGTTCATTTTATGACTAAAAATCATTATGTGTGGACAAGATCTGAAAAAGGTCCTGGTACTACTGTAATCTATTCAATGGCGACAGTTTTCACTGTCAGGTAGATAGTTTGTTCCTTGTATAAGCCATTCCTGTTCCATCCCCTTTCTCATCTTAAACTGCACATCGTGAGAGATGATGTCTGTTCCTAGCACCAAAAAAAGTAAAATTTCTATACACGTCTGAATTAATTTAGGCTTAACTTTTCTTCTTCTTCTTCCAAGTATTTGTTTGAAGGCAGAACTTTGAATCACTGTCCAGATTGACTTCAATTGGTAGGCATCATGCTGGGACTGTTGCAGCTGAACGAGGCTGAAGCTGCTACTTGCTGTTCTGCAGAACAAAGCATTAGGTAACCTGAGAATTATGTTTGACCTTCCTATTACGATGCCTCCGAAGAATTAAAATCCTATTGCAAGCATGAAGAGTGCATACCCAGAGTAATGTTCCATGAGTGAATCAAATGGCTTTAAGCCGTGTTTAAAGAGTGCTCGACTGGCAAGAAAAAAATGTACAAATCTCTTGTACAAGCACTCTTATATTTAAATGACAAAAGCACCGAATTAGACAAAGAAGAGCAACAGTTGAGGATCAGCCTATAGTATTCAAAACGTGCTTAATAAACTCATCTTTTGCCTTTTGTTCCAGGCTTTAAAGTAATGCTGGGTGATATGGCTGAAAATGTTATTGCGATAAGATATTCAGTTGTGGTGTGAACTTTAAAGATTCACAGAGGGTTATCCAACATAATGCCAAGAAATCCACTCACATATGAGTAAATTAATCTCTGCAATCACATACAGTATTTCTCACAGAAAGTACCAATGGAAAAGAAGTTATTGTTATCCATTATAGATACAAAACAGAACGTCCTTTAACGGCTTTCAAAGAAAAGGTCATTCCCAGCTGCACTCAGTTAGGTGCTGTATGTATAACCCTTGTGATATTACATACGAAGTCAGTGAATGCTTTGTGAATATTGGCTTATCTTTTTCTGTAAAGATCAGGCACACTGATGGCTCTCCAGCAGATATGAAAGAGCTCTCTTTTGCTGAGGTTTGATCCAACTACAGGGTAGGAAGTCATGGATATAATTGCCAAGATGAGAAATTCAGCTCCAGCAGCAGGTCATGATGAGATAATTTTTATCTCTAGTAGCGTAAGTCATTGACATATATAATCTTAACATCACTGGAGACTGGAGTCGTTTCAAAAGACCTTAAGGTCAACAAAGTAGTTCCCCTGTCTTAAGCCTGAGGCACCAACATAATTTCTTCAGATTATCTATTCTGATATACAGCAGAGTTCAGCTCTGTTTTAATAGCCGTTCAAACAGTTAACAATAGCAATGTTTTCCTCACCATTACTGATGGACAGCCTTAACATCCAACTCTGTGTTATTTGGGTTGCATTATCCATAAAGTGAAAGAGGTTTTAAAACAATATAAAGAGGTTGTGCTTCATAAAGTTCTTTAGACTGGCTGTCACTGACAAAAACAAATTGCTTAAATGTACACGCTGTCGGTAGTATATTGTAAAGCTCAGAGAAAACAACGAGCTGCATAATTATAGGCCAATTACACCACTCTGGAGGACATTGTTTATTTCTTTTCTCTCCTTTATCTCTTTTATTTTGGAAGTAAACCACCACAAAATTAAGCCTTCTTTCTCATGTCTTGTTAGCTTAGTCAGTGTGCAGTCCGATCAGACTTTATCATGTGTCATTACATGTTTGTGCATGTGAAACGTTCTCACCGTCTTGAATGCCCATAGATCCTTAAAGCTATAAGATTTCACTCCTTTCACTGGTAACAGCAAGTGCAGTTCAATACTACTGCAAACACTGAGCAGCTACTTTGTCAGAAATACAACAGAAGAGCCACTGGTGTATCAGTTTACAGTGCAGCCAAACAAACTCACATTGTTTTCATAAAGAAGTCTGTCAAAAATTGGCCTTTTTTTAATCCTGTCATGACCAACTACGACCTGATTTCCACACAATAGCCGGACTCAGTAATAGAAGTGATTTACGTCACTGTGGTAGCTCCATTACTCCCTGTAATATTTAAAAGGTATCCGCTGTCAAAAAAGACCATGCCTTGTTTTGTCAACGTGTTTTTGATTAACGATAGCGGTTAGCGCTAACCTTGATGACAAATACATTGCATTTTAGCAGTAGGGGATGTTTGGTTTGCATTAGCAGTAACTAAATACAGCTCTGATACAGCGTTAGCAGAGTCAACAGCAAGCAGCGAGGCCTTCCCTCGTGCATGTGAAGACAATTTCAACTCAGTGCGGTAAATTAGGGACTCTGCCACTAGCAATGAAAAATGCTACATAGAGTGGTGAATGTAAATACATTGAATGGCTATTGCTTAAACTAATGGCTGCCATAGATAGTAGCAAAAAGGGGTGTCTGATTTATTAAAGATGATACCTTTTAACTACTATTCGACCGCTCACATTCACTTTGATTAATTGACTCATCACTGCACTTTACAGTATATGTAACACATATAATATAACAGCAACACATACAGTAACTTAATATATTCAATAGTGGCTACTGTATGCTTGTCTTGTGATTTGTCTCCACATGCTCCATTTAAAAAAATACAGGCCACTGAAATATCCAGTACAATACATATTAAGCACACTTATGGGAATTGCTTGAAGCTAAATAATCTATATTTACTTGTTCCTATGTAACAGCCACATGCCAAGGGACTAGTGAGTATATATCACAAATAAATGATTCTCCTTTTTTTGTTTGTTATGCATTCAACATCATATCCCTTGTACACGTTGCACCTCCAGCCCTTCTTTTCAATGTCATTTGCATTTTCCACGAATACATTATTGAGCTGTTGCAATATGTATGGCTTTTATCCCTCAGGTTGCCCCACATATTGAAATAACACAATATATTCCCAGTGAAAATATCGTAGTTGAATTTTGCTCTACTAACCATCAACTGCACTGTTACCGTGTGATTACCTCTTTGTTTTATGTGTGAAATCACAGCACCATGGGATTGCAAATAGAGAAAGCCAATTACCTAACAAATGTCCACCTTTTCTCCTGAGGTGGTCATGATTTTTTTCTCCTCTATTTTCTCCCCTGCACTCTTCCTCTGTCATCCACTGCTGGGAGACAGAAAGAGGTTAGAGCGACGGAAGTCCTTTTTTGGTTATTTATTCATGGATTTTTCATTTAATATTCATGCATTTTTCAGGACTATCTCGGTGCAGAGGAGAATTTGCTGCCTCGGAGGCCAAAAATCAGGTTTCAGCTCCAATGAGCCCAGCGGATGAAGGGGAGAGAGAGAGATAGATAGATAGAGAGGGAACAAGAGAGCGGGTTTCATGTGTTCTCTAGTAAATGAGAGGCAGGCCTTGAAGGTGACAGGCTGTGTTTATTACTGATCTGTCAGCCGGTTAATGGGGAGAGGAGAAGAGAGAGGAGAGAGCTGAGCTGTTGAGCAGAGACCAGAGCACACAGGCATGGGAGCAAGAGGGAGCCCCAAGCAATAAACTTTGCCATACTAGATCTGCTTGTCCTTACAGATTCAGTGACAACACTCCTGCATGCTGAATTGCATTCACTTGCATTTAAATTACGATCAGTAACAAAGAGAGTGTTTTGCTTTATTGTCATCAATGAACAAACTGTAACGGAACAGGTGAACTGGGACCTTTTGTTCACATGCTGCACTTTCTTGAGCTCAAATCATACTTTCTACATCCATGTGGCCATCATCATCTGTTCATGTCCGCGAGGGTCTGCGTGACCCCTCCGACTGCAGCCCAAAATCTATAACTGTGCGCTGGATGTGTATGAAGACGTCCGATTTAGTTTTTGGTTGACGCGCAGGACGCATTGTTGAGATTTGGTGGGTGTGCATGTCGGTTTCTCTGGAAGCCTTTGCGACCTGTAGTTACCCATAACATTCTTCTACATGTAGGTTCACAGAGACGTTTACATGAATCTTGAAAATTTTAGCTTAAACAGAACAGCGTCCACGTCCATTTTGGACTAAATCCAGCCCTTTGTCAAATCAAAGACAAGGTTATCTCTTGTGAACAGTCCTCCACTTTCATCTTAACGACAGCTTTGGTCGAAAACAACTTACACTTGGTTACTGTTATATACAGAAAGTACACAACAAATGGCTATTAGGAGGGACTTAATTGTTACCTTTGCTATGGAGGTTATAGTGTTATCAGTATATCTCAAAAGCGTAACAGATTACAATATCATTTGGTGAAAGAGCAAGTGATTCATTTTTGGTGCAGTCATAGCATTGCAAGATACAATAGTTTGAACATGTTGTGCAATATCCTCATGTTTGTCTTGCTGCACTTACCCTGAATAAGATATAAAATATAAGTGGTATAACTACTGTATCACATAATTATCATTGTAAGAGCCACTAAAGAATATATCTGTATTTGGTAAAATGTTTGCTGTTATCTCATGTCATATAAGACAGTATTTTAAATAGTATAATATAGGTGGAGGTTATGTTATTATTCAGTTTAAGAAGTGCTAGAATATAGGCATAGTTTTGTTATTTAGAAAGATTTTAGGACAATGTGATGCAGAGAAGTCTGCAAAACTATGGCTCGAAATAAGTTTTCGACCGTGTGATATTGAGTGAGTATGTATAATAGCGTCATGTGAGTAGGAATAGAATATCAAGTCGGTAATGGACCGGGCTGAGATGTAAAGAATCACCTGCCGTGATGTGGTATCAATATTCAAATAAACCCTCGTTCAAGTTTTCCCTGCCTCATGGACTTGTGAGTACATTGTTGGGTTTTCACAAGAAAGTTGGATTTAATTCAGTGGAACACGAATCCAAACTAAGATACTTTGCAGACTAAGTGGCCTTGGAACTTGGAGCCTGGTACCGACCACAACAATTGTTGTGTATTTTGATGGAAATCTGGGTTCAGAGGCAGATTTAAGAAAAATTCTATTAATTTTCACTCAACATCAATAACATAATTGATGTCACATAGGATTGTTTAGCCTTGAAAGAGACATGCTTTGCCTGAGAGCTTTGTAGTATTTGATTGCACTTGAACCTAGAGGTTTTATCTGCTGCCCCTGGTAATGAAACCTCTTGGTTTTCTGTCTCAGTAAATGGTGAAAAGCCTGCGTAAAGAAATTGCTCTTTGTTGGAGCAATAGATTTGTCTTTCCTTATCTTAGCTAAGCATTGTTCCCTTTATCAGTCACCATTACAAAACCCATAGCAATCAGCATTTGACGTGCAAGTGCTTTTCTTTAGTGTCACGTTTACTGACTAATGTAATGTGATTATTATTTTAATCTGTAAAAATGATGTAATCGTTTGGTAAAATGTATGTGTGGAATGTGTTAGAGTTTTATATGTACACGTCATGTACACACTAAGCCCCTGTTTTAACTGCCAGTATCTGTCTTTGTGTGTTGAAGGCATTTCAATATACTGTAGATGTGTGAGAGGCTTACTGTTACCTTTGTTGAGATATAGATGTTACTATATTGTTGCACAACCCAGTTTTCCCGATGATGCCTGAGGGGTTTATACTCCTGTGGTTAAAATTGATTTAGTCTTGAGGAATATAACACGGATGAAAGTGTAGCAAGGAGAGTATGCCTGTTTCATGCACTCAGCACAGTGGATTTGAAACCATCGGCTTTGGAAGCAAATTATTTCCGCGGTACAAGTGATCTTCCCCCTTTTTTTTTTTTAAAGTAGGAGAGAGAAAAAAACTAAAAACCTTTTTTCACATGCTGGCTTGGGTACACAGCTCATCATTCATTCTCAGTCCACCCTGATCCAGGGTTTGAACAACGTTCAGCTGCTCATCTCCTCCCAAAGCAGCAAACGCACCACAGTTTCTTCTGTTGTCTCACATTCTTTATTTGTATGGGTCGGTGTACATGAATGGAGACACACTAGGTGCATAAAATGCTCTTACTGGCTTCAGTTCATTGCAGTGCTTTTGCAACTAGAATGTCAGTGTCGTTCATGTTTGCTGTTTCTATTCAGCTTTTTGGTTTGGGTGCATCATGAATAACTTTCTCTAACACAGATTACATTTGTGCAAATAGAAATATGTGATATAAAAACAGATTTCAACACATCTGGCCCTGTTTCTTTTTTGACTGGGCCCTTATGTTGTGCGCCCACAGTTTTCTGTTTTCATTTGCACTTTTCCTTTTGTTTTCTCTATTTTGTTCACCTTTTCTCTCCCTTCATCTTTGTTTCTGTCCTAAGCATGTCAGAGTAATCAATCTGGGTCAGCGCTGAGAAGGGGGATGCAGACAGATGTGCTTCGCAATGTGATCGATGTCCTTGATTAGTGAGAGATTACTCCTGTCTGTGTGTGGGTGTGTGTGTGTGTTCGACTGATTGGGAGAGGTCTGCTAGTTAGCATGAATGCAGTTAGCCTGCTGCCTTGATTTTGTTAATTTGTTAGGTTAGGAATTGAGGATCAATAGGTGGATTATATGCACAGTTCAAGTAGCTGGTGGAGGTGAGGATGTTAAACTAGACACAGCCAATGAATCACTTAAGGTGGTTAAGAAGTGTCAGTGGGTGTTTTTCCACCCAACTGCAAAGTGAATTTTACACCAAAGTCTGAAATGTAACAGAAAAGTGCGTTTCTCGTTTAACTCCACGGATACTTTATTTTAATCAATACTGACACTGATGTTTGAGAGTTTTAAAAAGTCATCTGACATATATATATATTCTTTACGTAAATACATAATACAAACAAACATTTTTGATAAGGATTCCTTCCCTGTACTGTAATTTTTGTTACTTATTGGCCAACATGTATACAAATACCAATTAGAGCTGAAACGATTAGTCGATCAACAGAAAATTAATCAGCAACTATTCCTATAATGAATCCATCATTTTAGTAATTTTTCCCAGTAAAAATACTGAGAATTCTCTGGTAGCAGCTTCTTCTTTTCCTTGTCTAATGTGATGTAAATTTGAAATATCTTTGAGGTGACATTTGAAGACGTCACCTTGAACTTAAGAAAAGACATTTTAGAATTTATTTGTATGCTAATATCGGGAAACAACAAAGTACATATAAGTTAGTGGGTGATGTGGACAAATTTTGATTGTGGTAATTACCACAGCATTATCTTTATCAGTATTTCAGTTATGCAATACTTAGTAAACTACTCAAAATGAAATAGTGGAAACTGTTGTTTGTACTTTTTAGTCAAAACAAAAAGATGAATAGAAAAATGGATATAAACAGTCAGTTGCCAGTTTGTTATAATGTTAACCAATAAACTGTATATACATAAAACATGTTTCATATCCAATGTGCTCTGCAACGTTTGTAGCTGTAAAAAACACAGTTGTATTAGTGTAAACGCTGACATACTGCTACCATAAGTCCATCAACATTTCTTTGAAAACGCACATCTTAACCGATGTAATAACCTCACTGCACTTGTGAGAAAGATCAACAGTGGTAATTCCCCTCAGAGGAAGCTGTCAGCTTTCCATCAGCTGTCAGTGTTTTCACTCTGCCTGTTTTCAAAAGAGCATTTGATTCTTGTAGTTTTCCTCTCCCCCTGAAAAGAAGCAGACAGATGTAATAGCCATTAGCCTCGGGGAGAGACAGCACAGATGTGTCAACAAGGCTTGACTTTTACAGTCCAAGTGAAGTCTGAGCAAACAGTGGCTGTGTAGAGGCCTGTGTGGTTGAGCAGTGATCCTGGGACACGGTCGCTCGGCGTTGCCCCGGGACTCCAAACAGACCGTGACTCTAGTTCTCATTACAAGAGTGGGTCAGACCACCCCAATACGGAAAATAAATAATGCAGGGGAAAACCTGAGTGCTGCCACCTCACTGACAACATCCACGCAGCCTTGTCCTTCATGAATAAGTGGTTCAACCTTTTATATACTCCTACTGTAAGCTGTATTTTTATACTCCCAGTATTTTGGTGACTTTGAGCAATGTGATGTCAGTTAAGGCTTTAGTTAGGCTCATTTTTTGAATTAGCAATTAATTTTCTCATTTAATTGATTAATTAGTTGGTGTATAATATGTAACAAAATATTGAAAAATACTCCTAAAGGCCTAGTTGACATTCTCAGATTGCTTGTTTTGTCAGACTAACAGAATAAAACCCCAAAATATACAGTTTCACATATGACAAAGAAAAGCATTATTTTAATCGATCAAAATTGTTGCCAATTAATTGTTTGAATAGATTAATTGTTTTAAGATCTACTGTCTGTCTATGAATATATAATCTAAATCCACTCACGCCCCCCCCCCCCTCTTACTTTCTCATGGCCTCCAAAAAAAAAACCCTCGAAAAATCCAATTCTTTATCTTAATTTGATCTCAATTTCCTGTAGCAAGCGCAATGGAAAGTCCAAGATGAAAGAGTTGAAATTCTAATTAAGCTGTAATGGCAGCAGCAAGTTGATATTTTTCCTCCCTGTACATTTTCTCCCTAGTCAGCCTTCTCCCTCCCTCTATGTTTAGCTTGATCTCTTCAAATTTATTTCCTACTTTGTAACCAGAGGCAAGAGCCCTTGACTTGCTGCCCCCACAGCCGCAGCCAAGGCAGCCATTTAAGTTGTGATTAAAAATTAATGGTTGAGTGAGAGGGAGCAGAGAGGGAACAAGGGAGGGCAGGGAAAGAAAGAGACAAAGCTCAAGCAATAGGATAGTCTTTGGAGTGGGGAGCAAGCCTAAGCAGCAGCTGCTCCCTGATAGAGAGTTGGAAGGTCTTCTCACAACTCTGCTGTGTTTAACTGCTCTGCTCACACCCCACCATGAATATTGCATTACCGCACTATAGGGCTCCTTGTGTTACCCCCACTGAGTGTTGAGCAGAGTTGCAGCCACGGTGCCGGAGCATCCAAGTCAAGCCTGCCCCCACTGTGAGGGGGGCGTCCACATTTAGGCAGACACACCACACAAACCAGACCGGCTTTCACACCAGATAATCTCCAGACAGATTCAGAGATGACCCTTGTTTCATTGTATGTCACAAGCAATTACAAGAAGTTCAGCCGCAAAAAAATGGAACAATATTTTCTGGCATTTAAAACCATTGTTACTATTTTTTTGGCTCGTGATCTCTGGTGAAGCTGTTTTAAAGGACTCTTTTTTTCGGTTACTGAGCAAAAAAGGAACAGGGATTGTTTTTATTAATACACGCATGCACGGCCACAGAGAGCTATAATATATATTCAAATACAACCATTTACAATAACTGTTAACTCAAAGCTTTCTGAAGAAGGTCAGTGGAATAAAGGGCAATCAGAGTCTTACCTAGTTAACTCAGTGCATCAGTCTGACACTGTGGCCATTTCTTTACAAGCTAAACATAAATACCATGGGACCACACAAGGTCCTGACCTTGACTTTACCAGATGATAAGTTGTGGCACTTACATCACGGCCTGACCTTTTCTTCTTTCTGGCCTCTTTCTCGATACCGTTTCATTACAGCGTTTCTTCAGAGTCCATTAGCCACTGATACATGCACTCATTCCAGTGCTGCCAACATGATTCCCCTGTAGTATAGCTCATTCAGGATTGCAGCTCACAGTGCTTCGATTGGAATAGCCACCAATTTAAAAACATAAAATAAGACTGACATTTGTTATTTGTTTTTTGGTTTTTTTTGTTGTTTTTGCACAACACAAGTCATGAGATGACAAGACGGGTTTTTAACAAATCAACCCAACAATTTGAAGAAATAGTCTGACATTTTGGGAAAGCAGGGTGGAATAGGCAGGCTTTCTCCAAAATCAGTTCTAACGCTCACTAATTAACAGGTTGTATCTCGTTTCTTGAAAAAACAGGCAGGCTAGCTGTTTCCCTCTGCTTCCAGTCTTTTATGCTAAGCTAAGCTAATCGACTCCCAGCTCTAGATCCATAGTTAATGCACAGACTTAAGAGTGATATCCATCTTTTCATCTAACTCTCAGCAAAAAAGTGAATAAGTATATTTACCAAAACTATTCTTTTAACAACTTTTTGTTGTTGAAAATAAAAGTGAACACGCTCGAAATGTCCATTGTATTGTGTGGTTATTGTCATATACTTGGATAGTGTTTAACCACATAAGTTTTAAAAGTAGCTGGAAATGGACCGGTCTGGAAAGAGCCGTTTACAGTCGTTAAATGTCCTGAGCTATTAAACAAAAGTCTGCTTTAAGTAATGAAACTGAACAAGTACTTGACTGGTTTAGATTAGACCCATTACGTGAGGCAGCAATGCCACATCTGAACGACAGTTTTTCAGTGAAAAGCTTGAAAAAACATTAAATTTGTCAAAAAGTGTGTTGATATGAGTACTGGTAATTAACCAAATGATTTGTTGATTGGTATGATTCATGCTCATCAAATAAGTTTGACTGCCTTAACTTCGTAATTGATGCATCATAAAGGAGTTTGTCATATATTCTTTCATATGTTCATAGTTCTTTCTGTTCTTTCATACCCCAAGGAGAGGCTTTTTGCATACGCAGGTTTTCTGCCTCATGAAGGCTAAGATGCAAACTTTGTATGAAAATTTGCATTACTTCACAGCAGAAGAGGACACAGCTACAATATGGCATTGTACCATCAAAGATTCTGGTTCTCTCAATTGTAAGGTCAAAATTTCAACTATAAGAATGTGTTTAAACTGTTAAATTATGTTGAAATAATTTAGAAACTGTGTGTCAGTCTCAGGGTCCAGCTGGAGATTAAATTCTCCAACGATGCCTGAGAGCTTTCGCTTATTTCTGACAACATACCTACACAATCGTATAGAAAACTAAACTGTCGTGTGGGTGGTCTGTGTAATTTAACTGTAAACACTAGAGCTCTGCTTGAAAGAGGACACTGTACAGAAATTGTGAGTAATCTCCTGAAGAGAGAGGTATAGCACCAATAGAAATGTCATCTGTGAATGTCAAGTTTAAGGTATAATCAGATTTGTAATATGCTCTTGCCACCTCCTCCTCATCACCCACCTCCTTATTGCTACACTCTGTTCCTTCCATTCTGTCCACGCTTCTTACGTAATTAGTTAATTCTGTCCTATTTCCTCTGCTGCTGCCATCACTGTTCTTGCTTTAGGTCTTATTTGCAATGCTAATGAGGCGAGGCAGCAAGTAATGGTTTGTGGGGAAAAGAAGCTGCCTGGAAAGATGGTGATATGGTAATATGGCTCACAGTGGCATACGGACAATTCTCTTGGAGAGCGGCTACATCATTGCACACGTATGTGTAAATTTTACTAGATCTCATGAGCACTGTTAAATCATCAAAACTAGAACCTTATGGAATTTGTTGAAAGTGGTTAATTCATAATTATACTGATACTGAAGTGTTGCTTTTGAAAAAGAAGAAGTCATTGTTGGTAGTTGTATTCCTTTTATGTCAGAGAAAGGTAACAGAATTTCCTCTCCACTTTTGATCTAAAAGTTGAAAACAGAAGTTAGAAAAAAAAGGAATGAACGGCATTGTAAAATGCACCATTCGTCATAAATCTAAATTATATACATTGGTGTTGATTTCTCACTCAAATTCAAAATTGGCTGATATTTTATTTAGGAGGGTAGAAGTGTATTTCTAATGTGAAGAAACCTGTACTGTCACCACATCTATAGTCAGAATTATTGGAAAGAAAAGCCACAATGGTACAGTACAAGGTTTGATCTTTCATTCGAGTTTAGGAGCTTTGTATTTCCATCCTGACATTTCTAAATATAAAGAGTGAGCTTTACCTTCAAGCTGTCCTTTTCCCATCACTATAGTTGACCAGATGATTCTTGATTAAGGCAACAAGCAAGGAACCATTACCTGATTTCAACCCATGTCACCATCAGGCAGCATTCAGTAGCCAGCTCCCCACTTATCTCCCTACAGTCCATGTGATTGAAATTACAGTCACGCCAATAGCAAAGGCAAGTAAATGGATTATTGAGCAACTGTAAGTGGCTCGCTCTACAGAGCTGGCTGTGTGTGCTCGCTGGCCAGAAAGATGTAACAATAGCAATATGCTGCACATACCAGCTCTCAGATGAGTAGAAGGGGTATTTCTTTTATTGTTTTACACATGTATTTTTTTAGTTGGAAGGATTTCAAACCTTTCTGTATACAGTTGGTGTTATGCCAGCCTTGTCTGTTTGAAAGTTAAATACATGCATACATATAGGCTGAACTATATTCTTTGAACCATTGTTCCTACTTAGAATCATGGTAGATTTTTTTTGTATGCCCCCCCTACCAGGTCACACATAGGTGGTTAGTTGGTTGGCTAAACCACTAGAAAAAAGTAAAAGCACACTTAATAAATCACAGAAGCACTATCCACCACACTAACTCTTTGATTTTAAAATATTCATTCATACCTTGTAAGAGGAAGCTTTATAAGATACAATTTTAAAAGAGGCTTTTACTGAGATGAACAGGCAGAAAGTAACACATGGACTACTCCAATTTTAACTGGGATTATCTCTTTTTCTGCAAACAGACTCAAAATAATTTAAAAGGTGCTATAATCACACAAAAGGTCTGTACATAGTTGCTTTAAAACTGTGATCCATACAATTTGTCTATGCATATGTTTATGTCAAATTTAGTTTTACCACTTCAAACTATTTGGTTTTTATTTTATTGTGTTGTATTGTAGCTTGGTCTCAATAATATTACATCATCAGCATACTATGCAAGCTTTTTGCCAAAGGTCCTACATAGAGCCAAAAGGGTTGTTGCATATATCTTTGATGCTATTGAGTTTTCAGGAAATCCAAATCATTTTGATACCAAAATCTACCATCTAGCATTTAATTTATTATACCTAAATATGAAGAGATGTGAAATTGTATTTAGCATCCTCATACAAAATCAGTTGGATCATTATGAATTAGGTCTCAATTAAAGGAATCTAGAATAAAGGAAGACTTAAGACATAATAGACCATTTGCCCTGGTTTCGAACATAATTTCTAATATATGTATCATAACATGTAATTTTGCCCTTTTTTGTTAAAGCAGTAATTATCATTTCTCCTCATGAAAGTGGAGGGGACATTCTCAAGTGTCCAATTAAAGGGACTGAAGACTACCGGAAAAGATCATCTCTGAAGATCTTATTGCACCCAGCTGGTCGACCATCCCTGGTGTTTTATTTTTAATTTTTTTTATTTATTCAGAGCAATGTCTATTTTGATTTTCAACAATTGATATTCATCAATGAATGAAGAAACAGTCATACACCCTGTAGGGGCTCCCGCTTGGCAGACTGAAAAGTCTTCTTCTTTCTGTTGATCCGACCAAACTGTTTTTCGTTCTTTTTGCTTTATTTGTAGTCCGGGGCTTAAAGGGAAAGATGGAGTGAAGTGGATGGAATGAATGGGTTGTTTGACTTGGATGAACTGATCATCTATGTAGGGGAGTGGGGAGACGGAGGGAGAAGGGGTAGAGAGGGTACGAGTGTATATGTTTGTTTTAGCGGTAGCCAGTGGGTTGTGGGCAGATTGTGTGTGATGAGAGGGATTAAGCTTTCCCTTTTGTTGAAGAATAACAAAATAAAAAGCATATTGGTTCAACTGGCATATGATTATAGTTGCCTTTTAAGCCTCTTTTGGACTCTCACAGCTTGATCTACATCAGTTTTGCTCCACTGTGCACCATCCCTGGTGCATGTGTTCAGGTTACCCTTGTGTGCCATATGCACTGTCTGAGTAAACAACACACAAAGCTGTCAGAAGTGAAATGTAGATTATGAGAGTGTGCTTTACTATTTGTGGTTGCTAGATAAAACGACAAAGAATGCACAACGCTATGTAAAGAGAATATTTATTTTTCATGGTCCAAGACATAATTCTTCTTGGATGATTTTCAAGAGTGTTACGAGGGATGAAAAAGCTCGTAGAATTGTAGAAGGCAGGAAATTGTAAAAGAACTCGAGCAGCCTCAAAAGAAAATGAGTCCAATAATCTGACTTTCTTTCCTATGAATTTAATGTGTTTCACATCCATCTAAGTGTATAAAATTGTATTGCAACATCATTTATTTACTTATTTTCAGTGTTTATGTTTTAGTGTATTGGCCATTAATTTAGTATTTGTTGCCTTATATTGTTTACCTTACGTAATTACATTACATTACAATGCTATACTCCTAATGCAATATGGCCTTTTAAACAATTGGAAGTCAAGCTGCAACAATTAGTTGATTAATTGATTGAGAGGAAATTAATTGACACCTATTTTGATAATTGATGAATTGTTAAAGTCATTTCTCCAGCAGAAATGCCAAACATTTGATGGTTCCAGGTTCTCACATGTAATTCTGTTGGTCTTACATTATAGTAAATCGGAAAATTTTGAGTTTTGAAACTGTTGTTTGGACAAAACAAGACATTTGAGCTGTAGGATATTAATAGACCATTAAACGATTTATCTATATAAAAATCAGTCAGTACATCATTATTTAATTTTTTTGTGGCTTTCAGTCTCATTTGTTGTAGGATGTAATTAAAATGTTTCAAGAGTGGTTTAGAATATGTACAAAAACATAACATATGTGGTCTGCTGATTAATTTTGTATTCAGCATTTTATTTATAAAAGCGATTCCATTAATTCTGTTGTTGTATTCGTGTTTGCTCTACCTTCTTTGTTTTCCAGTAGCATGACAACTCAGTTATATCCAAAACACTGCCAAAAACACATTAGACAATTGGTGCAAAGGTCAAAGGCAGTTTGGCTCGGCATGATTCGAACCACAACCAGTCCAACACGGCTGATCGGACTCTGAAAAAAATCTGTCTGACCCTCAGGTCACGCTCATTAAGCAGGCTTACAGAGTTAGCCAGCTGTCAAACATGTTCTTGTCGTCACTATTTCTGATATGCCAAGCAGCAAGAGAGAAACTTACAACACCAAAAGTGATAATTCAAACATATTAAGGACTGTGTCATTTTTACTGCATTCATCGAGCTCTTAATAGCAGCCACTGGCCACTTAGTAAAGTCCTTTTTTTCCCCAGCACAGATTTGAATGTGAAATCGTGTTTGAGTAGCACACTACTTGAAAAGGCTTTTCACATGAGATTGCCTGCTCCCCATGGGGTTGGGTACTGGAGCCTCAGCAAACAGACTCAGAAATGAGAAAATTAAAAGATAGAATACAGTCTATTCCAGTCTTTAGAGCGATGTGTCCAATATGGTGAAAGACCTTGAACTCGCACACAGAATAAAACAAAGATACAACAAATTCAGTTTTACCAGCCATTATGTGCTTGAACTTTTAATTGTTAGCCTCAAATTCATCTTACATACAAAGGCTGCAACTAACAGTTATTTCTCTTATCGGTCTGTAAATCATTAGAAAACAGTGAAGAATGCCCATCATAATATCCTAGAGCCCAAGGTGACTTCCTCAGATGTCTTGTTTTGTACAACCGACTACTAGGAATACTAATGTAATCTGAGAACCTGGAATGATCACTATTTTGGCATTTGACGATTAACCAATTATCAAAATAGTTGCCAATTAATTTTCTGTCGATCAACTGATTGATTATATACCAATCGCTGCAGCTCTTTCACACACATGTGCTGGATGGTTGGTTGGAATTTGCAGTGCAGTATCAGTAGCAAACCAATAAATTGTATATTGGTTGAGCATATTGGTTATTAAAGGAAAGATGGACTATGTGACATTAGGATTGACTCAGAAGACACAGAGGCAGTGTGGTCTTTTAAGCTTATATGAGTGAGGATGGACGTAGCATTGACCTCTTCCGCATGCTTCAGCTCGCTCTGCAGCTATTCACCGTATGAGCTCTTAAGTCTGTATCTCACTCTTTCTTTCTCTCTCTGTCTCACATAACCCTCTGCACACTTTGCCTGAGAGCACCTGAGCTTTTGGGAAAGGACACATAGATCTACACGGACACAAAAGACACACACACACGCACACGCACACACATCAACTCCAGCTGAGCCCCCCTGCTTACAGTGGTGTTGGGACTGCATCTTTCTCCCTCAGCTGTGGAAATAGCCTGATTACTGGCGGCTGGGAACAGATATAGCTCAACACCATGAGATTTTCAACAGAAAAAAAAGATCAGTTCATGTAATGTTTGTAAACTAGACCTTTATGTGTCATTTTTCTTTCGGTCAGTGACTTAGAAGGAGGAAGAGAAAGCATTGTATTTGCGAAAATGTTTTACTGCAGGGTTTGACAGGTTATCACTAAAACTCCCCTGACAACAGTCTTAATATTAGTGTTTGTTTTTGCTTTATTGTGGTTTAATTTTGCTGCGAGCATCCAATCATCATTGCATAACCTGAAATAAACTTTAATTATAATCATTCATCTTTATTAAAGTCTTGGATCTAGTTTTTAAGTATGTCTACTATTGGTAGTCTTTGACTGAGGGGAAAACCAGCCAATTTAAATGAAGGAATAGACCTCAGTTTAGAGAATAAAAGAAGAATTACCATAGCAAACATGAAAAGGATTGCCTCTCAAACCATTTCCTTCTCTGCTGCTCTGACTGCACTCGCATCAAACAGCAGTGCTGCCTGAAAAGGTCAAAATCAGCTAGAAACACTTTTTCTTCTGTGAAATCTTCCACCTAACTTTCATGGCCTAATTATTTCAAAACAAATGTGAAACGATACCACATCCACCACACAGTGCGACTACAGTGGAAGGAAAAGAGTCCACAGAGAAAATGTGAGTTTTAACATTCTGTGCTTCACAGTTTAGATAGATGACACTGAGGCCAAGACCTGAACCGTCACAGAAGGTGGACATTATATTATTGATGCCTGAAGGGACATTAGGTTTGTGCAAGGAACAAATACAGAGATGGTGACAGTACAGTCTAACAGGAAGTGTAAAATACAATATTGACACAAACAAATACAATCCAAATAGCAATGAAACAACATAAGCAAGGGGGAAACATATAGTGCATATCGGCACAGTTGTAGAGAAAAATAAAAAAGCAAAACTGAAATTGTTTGCTTTTAAAATACCTCTGGCTGAATGTTACTCGTCCAGCCTCCCACCCACACATTTTCTCATCTGTACTCCACCTCTTCCTGCACCCCCCTCTCCCTCAAACATGCCTTCCTCCTCTTGCTAATTATCAAGTGTGCTGCCTTATTCCTCCAGCAGCTTGTTAAGCTCTCCAGGAGCACAGTTGACCCACTTTACATGCAGCTCTGTAGGCTAAAACCCTGCTGATAGCTCCCTTCTCTCTTTTCAGTGAGGCCCACACCACTATATAAATTAGGGACTCTTAACCTGCAGAAAAACAGCAATGACTCAAAAAATGTTTAACAGTGATACTGCCATATTGTTTACAACAGAGGGCAGATCCATTTTTATGTATGCAACACAAAATGCAGGAGAACACTAACACAGGGTTTAATGCTTTGTAAATCTTCAATCATTTGTGCCATGTCACATATTACAGTCTTGCTTTGGTTTTCATTTTCATTTGACTACGTTGTAATTGACAGAAGGTGGGTCCTTGTGTACTGTAACTACAGCAAATGTCAGCTGTTTGCCAAACACACAAGGACGAGTGAGTGCAAAAGGTTTGCAGTCATAGTCACAATACACGACTCTGGATATTGTAAGTATGTTCTTAGAATTAATTTACTTCCAGTTGATGAGTGCTAACTAGAGGTACTGTAGCTCGGGTCTAGTGCTGCCTGCATTTGCAAAGAAACACCGAGTAATTACACTCTTTCAGTCGTTGGTTTAACCGGGATTCAAGCTGTGCTTTGTCAGTCACAGCTGGAATGCTAATAATAGCATTGATGGATGGATTAATGGGTAGCATGGTAACATAGTAACACTGTCATGCAACTATGCCATGTATGTTAGCATTAACATCAAAATATTGTATGTTTTAGAGGTTTTCATTTAATGAATGAATGTGTTGCACAAGTGGAAACTTTGACCTGTTGGTGGCGCTAAATGAAGTCAGGGCATCACCAACGTCATTAGCATTCATCCTCTTAGGAGCATGAATGTCTGTACCAAATTTCATGCCAATTCATCCCATAGATTTCCAATAGTTGTCCAAATGTTTCATTAATACAAGTGTTGGATTAGAGCCAGACTGCTAATGTGGGTTAAAATCTTCCCTTCATTGTTTCTTCAGTGTTGCTTCATTATATCAAACTGTTATTTTCAGTGCAGTCTAGCAGAAATGCTTTTGTGTCAGACATGAACTTGAATTGTATTCACATAGGCATTAAGATGCAGCTAACGAAATCACAAAGTGACATTTTTATGATTGCAGCCGCACCGCTTAGCCAAAACACATTTGTGGCTTCATTGTCCTGCATTTGGCGTCTGTTAAGGCAACTGTTTCATCCTGTTTAATTGTTGAGCTTTGAGGCAAAATGGTTGGTCTAGAAAGAATCCTTTGTCCTTTGTATATTTACTGTCAATGGTACAGATTTCTGAAAGCTATAGCTGTGTTATAATATTAAATTACACCATCTTGTCTCTGTTGTTTATTTTATAATATCATCAGTAGCTGTTAAAGGGTCTTTTTTTTGGTATTATTTCACACGTATAAAATGTAGTATTTCACTTAATAAAAAAAATATGACATTTCAAAAGAAACAAAATGCATTTTTTTTAGTAAAACACATGCAGCACTACTGAATTTGGGCTAATGTCTTGTATTCCCTCCTCTTGTCAGAAACTACATCAATATTAACACATTAAAGCAAACAGAGTCAACAGTGCATCCTATTAGCACTGTGAAGTAAATATCAGTGCCCCTGTCACGCTCAGCTTAGACACAGACAAGATTGGAATATCCAGCACCAATTATAACCTGCTTGTACATCCAGCTCATCACTGCTGATGCTGCCTGAAGCCCTGTCTCAATGCCTCTTCTTTTCTGAAGGTTACAGCGTGTCCTATTCATCAGACTGAAGCCACCATTAACACAGTAAAAGCATGGAGTCATTCTGAAAATTTCCATCATTAGCCGAACCTCCTCAGTGCTTCCCAACCCCCACTCTTCAGGAAAAAAAATCAATAGCATCTGCTGCTGTACAGCCAAGCCTGCTTCATTGCTGAAGAAGACAAACAGTGGGTGAGCTAAATTGATTACGTATCAAGCTATTTTTGGAGATGATGATTTGTAAGTTTGTCCACATTGATGAAACAGTAAATAAAGTAGCAGAGCATTGAATGCATTCACAATGTTCTGATGAAACTCTATCATCATCTGCAATAACTTTCCGATAGAATAAACATGAACATGCAACCCATGCCTGCCACAGCTTTTGAAATAGTGATGAAAGGGCGTCAGCACATTCTGTGTCTGTGCAGCGAATATTTGTCACATGCCTACAGTGGTTGTGGGTAATTAGCGTGTGACACAGAACACTGCTAAGCTAACAAACGATGCATATAAGAGAGCTAATTGCATGTTGTGGCATATTTGCGGTAATTATCAACCCCATCCACCTCCACAGCCACTCATGCTCTATTGAAATGTTAGCCTCTATAAGTATTATCATAATGCACGTGACCGCAAACTGTTAATCAGGAAAGGGCTTTACTTCCTTCACCCTGTGTCCCCTTCCCCCAGCTGCCTCTGTTTATTTGCTCTGCATCTGTTTGAAGTGTTTCTTTGCTTGAACAACAGAGGGTTGCTCTGGTGGAGGAAATGTTTGTATATGTACATTTATGTTCAAACAACATTATAGGTTTGCCTGAATTGTTGGAGATCGCTGTGGCCATGATATTAATGAATCATATATATATGTATATGCACAAGCTTCTTTGTCAAGCTGCACACCTTATTCGTGCACACCCATGTGCAGGTACATTTATTTTTGGATGAATTCATCTGTGTGCCGAGCGTCTGCCTGAGAATAACATGGCTCAATTTCCATTTTTATGAACAATCCAGTTACCTCTGTCAGAGAGACTGATGGAGAGAGGTCTGCTGGATCAATGTCATCGTGCCTCTGGCATGCCAAGGAGCTTGTCCACTGTGTTACTTCTTCCTATGCTTCCACTCACCTCCTCCCCAACACTACTCACACACATATACACAGTAAAAAGCACTAGTACAGTAAAGTACATACACTATTTCTCCCCACTTCACATTCTTCCCTCACTATTTCCCACCCTTCAGTAGACAGGATACATTCTGACATTTGACAGGCCCATCAGCATTTTTCCTCCTCTCACTCTGCAGACAGCCAGCCTTTAGAGACCCAAACATAACCTTCAGCTAACTTAACCTTGAGCTTAATGAGCTACTTAACCAGACCCGAGAGGTTCCTCTGATATTTGCTGGTCATAATGTTAGCCATGGGCGCTTATGCACCTTAGCAAGAACCTGAAAATTAGAACAAACTTGGTGCTAAAGCATTTGTAGAAAAATATGAAAAACAAGGTTGGTCACTTTTGAAAGCCCCAGCTGTTATTATGTTTGCCAGAACTGCTACTCTCAACCACACACACACACACACACCATTTGGCGCAGGCTTTTATTCAAAGTAGTAAGAATTATGTGCAGTGGGAGTGGAGGCACTAACCCTGGCAGTGTTCATGCTCTTTTCTCCCTATTGAGCTGTACCAGCACCACATGGAGCACCCAGATAGATAAATCCTCCAGCAGTGTAAGATTAATCAGAAATGATGGTGGCTATTAGACAATGTCAGGCAAATAAAATGTGTTCCCCCGATTCTTGTTGTTTTCAGTGCAAGAACACAACTTGCCAAATTAAATCCCCCTCTGGGCTTTTATGATAAACAGCATGAAGATAGTCTGGCAAAGTGTCTTTGGATTTGACTGTCAAAAAGAAGAATTCACCCCCATCGCATGCTTGTCTAAGACATGTGAGGCAGAGGTTTTGTTCTACTCACCCACTGAGAATCTTAAATATTTGAAAGACATGAAGCACACTGTAAAAAACCCTCATGCTAGCTTTGTGTAGATGTCATATAATTCTATGAAAGGACGCTGCAGAAAGAAACAGTCATTATGTATGTAGGTATAGTACAGCCTAAGTACTGTACATTTATGCGTATTCCAAAAAACTATTCCCGTATCAATGTTTACTAAATTATTTAGCAAGGTGCATTACATATCTGTTATTTCTCTGAGAGTGCTGCACAATCAATAATGAGAATCTATTGTGTTGCTCGCTCTGTTCAATAACCTCTCTGTTTGTTGCTGTGGCTGCAGTTGGTCGGATAAATCACAATCAGTCAGGAGAGAAATTGGAGGTCCATAAATGAAGCCATACTTTGTTGGATTCACAGTGGTCCGCCGTTATTGTACGCTGTTAACAGATAAACTCTGCGAATGCCAAGTTTCCACTGGTGACTTAATTATAGTATATTGATTCCAGAGAGTGCAGAGCATAAAAATGCTTTTTTGAAGGACTATTTTGACTTTTTGGGGAAATATGCTTGTCTGCTTTTTTGCAGAAAGATACATGAAAAGATCAATACCACAGAGGCCAGTTAGCTTAGCTTAGCATAAAGGCTGGCAGGGGGGAATCACACAGCCTGACTCTGGTTGGTTGACAGATTTTGTTATCATGGGCCAGGCTAACTCTGTCCCCCCCGAATTCCAGTCTTTAGTCTAAGCTAAGCTAACTGACTGCTTTCTTTGGCGATATATTTACCGCACACACATGAAAATGTAACAGAGAAATGTCAAACAAAGAAAAAAACATTTAGCTTTATTCAGCATTTCGATAATCATGCTTTTTGGGTTTTTTTGGGGGGGAAATCCCCAATGCATATTGCTGCACTAAATGAGATTTAAGGTATCATATTCACACAGTAGATTCTTAGTTTTCGTCAGACTCTTGTTGTTGTGCCACTTATTTCCATGTATTTCTCTGAAAACAAGAAATGCTTGTTGGCTTTGCACTGAATTGGTTATTAGGTTTACCTCCCACCAATAGAACAGAGTCTGATTTTCAAACAGCTCATTGCCCAGTGTTTGATGTGCAAATGTGCGTGTAGCTGTCGAGTAATGTTTATACAGTATTTATGAATAAAGCTATTACATGCAATAAGGTACACATTTGGATGATGTGTGCACATTTGTGCAGTTTTCTTCCTTAATATCTCATGCACTTGCATATACACCCATTTATATACACATATGAATAGTTATGTCTGAGTGGCAGCAGAGAATGGCCTGCCTCACTGGGTCCTTTCCCCAGAGATGAGTCTTGTACTTGAGCTGACTGCTAAACAACAAGCACTACTGTACATCACTGTGCAGGAACAAAGCAATGCACAAAGCTTCCCATCTTCTGACCTTAGTCTAGTGTGTGTGTGTGTGTGTGTGTGTGCGTGTGTGTGTGTGTGTGTGTGTGTGTGTGTGTGTGTTTCTTCTACCGTGTATCAGTGTATGTGAGGAGAGAGTGCCTGCAGGGGTGTCAGCGGAGGTTTAAGATATTCAGCTTGCTGTCAGCACAGACACATTTCTCCCTCTGCACCGCTGCACAGATATGCAAATCCAGCCTCCTCAGAATGCAGAGCACCAGATCAGCTTCAATTTATTCCATTCTGCTCTCTCCCTCTTTCTGCACTCACTCTCCCTCTCTGTTCTTCTCTGCTCTCTGCCCCCCCCCCCCCCCCCCTCTCTCTCTGTGTCTCTCTGTCTTTGGTTTTCTGTTTGGTCGTAGCTGCTCTGTTCATGGCATATGCCCCCGATGAGGAATTGTATGGAGGTGAGAGGATTTCTACTGAGCAGCTTCAAGGCTTAGTGCAAAGGAGCGCTTCATTCTTTCAATCTAGTACAAGGTACAAGAGGTGTAAGATTGCCTGAGTGTGTGTGAATTTTAGCACATATACTCTTACGTGTGTGTGTTTTAGTCGAGGATTGTTTGTATTTTGCACACGCAATAATGTACCTCTCCCCTCTCTCTTGTTAATTACCGGCGATAGAACAGCAACGGCCTACATTGCTAGTGGTGAAACACAATTAGTCAGTTGCCAAGCTGCTCTCAAAAAGGCTATCTCTCCAACACACAGTGTCATCAGTAATCTAGTCTCAGCATAATCTAAATGCCAATGTCTATCCTCTGTGATCCATCCCCAGCCCACACTACATTTACATTCTAATTAGATGTGGCCAAGGCTGCTTTATAAGGACCCTTTTTAATAACACGGCTGTATTCACCTTTTCAGAGTCCCATTGCGGCTGTAAAAAAGTGGGCTACACTTTATATTTTGTCCCTTTGACATTGTGGCTACTGAGGATTTAAGTAGCTTTTTAAAGCCCTCGGCACCCGAGTGTGTGTAGCCTGACAAGAGGTTTTCTTGTCTCTCGAGGATGAATTGTAAATGCAGTTGTAAGAAATGGAGATGTAGTGTCAAAGCAGGAATAAAACGCCAACAATACACACATCACACCCAATTTGTCCATAATCAAGCATAAAGGACGTGTCATTGTAATCCTAGTAGGATTGTTTGAATGAGGACTTCATTTTCCTCCTATTTTATGTCATAAATGTAGTCTTAAACAATGATACTACTAATAATGTGTTTTAATTGCAATTACAGATGCATCTAACAATTACTTTCATTATGGTTTACTCTACGGATTGTTTTCTGGATTCACTGAGTGATTGTTTGCTCCATGAAATGTCAAATAATCACAGGTCTATCACAATTTTCCAAACCAAACAGTCCAAAATCTGATGATATTTTGTTATTTATCCTAGAAAGAAAAACCAAAGAAAACCAGCAAATTTTCTCATTTTAAACACTGTAACCAGTGCATTTTTTGGCATTTCTGCTTTAAAAAAAATGGACTTAAATGATTAATCACTGATCAAAATGGATCAACCAATCAATTATTCAACTTATTGTTTCAGCTCCAATTGTAATGCACCTTTTTACAAAAAGAAAAATCTCCAAGAGTTACATTTCAAAAACCAATTTCAGAAACATCCTAAACAGTGAATCCAGTTTCCTGTGACCTCGTATTTCTACACAGTCGGTCCTGTTTTCACCGTGTTGGATTAACATCGTTATCTAGGTGTAATTAGCAGTTCTTTTTGTGATTATGTTTTATGAAAACCCTCCTTTTCTCATTTGCAGAGCTTTGACAGCTGTTTAAACAACATACAGTTACAGAGTGTTTGGAGTAGCTGCCTGTATTTGGGTTTAGGTGACAACACGTTGTTCTAACAAGAAGATGTGATAGAAGCGAATGTGAAAGGAATAAAACATCTTCTGGATGACTGCCCTCATTCTCACTCTTGTGAATGTTCCCTCGAGGGTGGTGAGAAGTCTGATTGGGATACTGCATTTTCACATCACCGGCATTTTCATTGCAAACTGACAATAGTTTGATTTAACCAGCTGAGAGAAGATTGTGTGAAGCCATCAACAAACACGATAAGCGACTATTTAACTTGTTTGTACTTCTGTGCTTTGGATCTAGAAAAGTACACAAAGTACATGTCTTTTTTCCAACAAGTCCTCTAAATGAAACAATATATTTAATATATTTGTATATTATAAAACATAAGTGTCATAAGAGTCGTATTTGGGCATTTGCTTGATTGATGAGGACAGTGTATTTTTTTCTCTACTATCTAATGAGTTGTAGCCAAAATGATATTTCATAATATGTTGATGCTCAGCATTCATATGAAATTGAGACGTGCAATAGATAATCTCACTAATGTGAGTTTGGTATGGTTTGGCAATCCTGAACACAGTCTTTTAGTTAGATATGAAATATCAATCAATACCCGCCTTAGTTCTTTCTTACATCACAAAATGTTTAAACTAAAGAAATAAACATTCACACCTGACTGCTCAGCGGTGGAACAACTCACCTGGACAGTGTTTCTTCAGGACAAAACTGAAAGTCACTTTTATAAACTTGTTATTTTCCAAGTTGGCTTTTTGAGAGTCTAATATGGCTTCTGAATTATTCTGTGTGGTCTAATGAACTTTGAGCCGTCATGGATAATACATGATGGAGTGAAGTGATAGAGGGGATATGGAAATGCAAAACAGAGTGCTGTTATCTTCATGCTGACATCTCTGAGTTCAGTTGTTACGCATGGCCACTTGCAAAGATTACCTCCTAATACTGTATTCTAAACCATATTTGCAGTCTAATATAAGCACATTTTCAACAGCTATATGGAGAAATGTACATTGAAAACAAAAATATAGCTATTATAATATTTCAGAAATGTTGCTTTCTGCAGTCTGTGTATCAGAGGGCTTTCAAATCCGATGTGCCCTAAATCTGTATTAGAGTCCTGGAAACTCTAAAAGCAAATCAGAATCAGGACTGGTTTAGATAAAATCCTAACTGTGTCTATTTCGAGTAGAGCGTGAAGCTAGAATAGTGTACTGTGATGTCTGACGATGGAGTGAATTAGAAATTCTATTTGTTTAAGCAACATCCCAGAGTCTTTATACTCTCTGGGATCTTTGTCAGGACAAAGGAAAACATTAATGCTTTGACACAATTCTGTGGGGAAATGCTAAATAGATCCATAAAACACAGAGAGTTCCTGCCCATGTTCTTACAATAAATTTATAATTTAAAAAAGAAGTGACAGGGCACAGATTTAATTTTCCTTTCAGCTGCAGCACTCATGTTGTCTCCAGCTGACTTCTCTGTCTTTCTTGTGTTGTTGTGAATGAAAATCAGAACCCGGTGGCCCTGAAAATAAAATCTACTTGAAAGGAACAAATAACAAAAACATGTGCTTTAATTCACACCACATACAGCCTCAATAAAGTCTACTCCAGGCAACATGAAGTGATGAAAAATCTGAATTAAATAGTTCTGACTTTTTCCAAAACTATTGTCAAATCCAGGGCTTTATTTGCAAAATATCTGTAGATAATTAGAAGAAATGTGTTACTATTTGTGAAGTATTTCCCATGATGCTTTATCAGCATTGTTGAGCTCCAGCCCTCTCAATAACAAACTGCAGCTTTCACCAGCTTATTGTAAGAGCATCTAAGAGAAGTGATTGATAAGCTGTGAGGCTCTGGCCCGGTGGCCGCAGGGGAAACCTGCTCTCTCTGTTAGGGAACATCAGTGCAGGCAGCTCCCAGTGACTGATCGCCCTTCGTGTTCAGTCATCACAGATTTCCCAGTAATTGTGCTTGGAAAAGCCAGAGCCAGTGTTTCTTTTAAACTGCCGATGTTTAGCTAACAGCACTCTTCAAAAGAAAAGCTCAGGCATCAATGGTGCCATGACGGAGCTGGACATGTGACACACGGCTTCCAGAAGGAAGATCCATCTGCTCATTCATTTGTATTCTCAGAATCTCCTCCTCTGCTACATTACATAATTTGTTCATAACAATTGTTGTCATTGTCGTTTTCTGTGTCCATTATTTGCTGCTAAAAGTTGCGAAAAAAAAAAAAAAAATATGCCTTTTCAACCCTTTTAGATAACATCCCTGGTCATATTGTGCACCTATTTAATAATATATGCCTTAAAAGATACAAAGATTAATTTCTTTGGATTCTTATATCAAAATCCAATCATGTTTCCTGTAAAGCAAAATATGACGTGTGCTTGAACTACTGAATTTCAACCAATAATATCATGACATCCACCCATCAATCAATCTCAAGCTAACATTCATTAGTTAGCTAGCTAGCAGCAGCATGGTACATGTGGTGTGTCTTAGGGTGTTCAAATCAAATTCCTCCCAACGTCACGTCCCGCCTGCCTACCCTGTTTCACTCGGAAATACATCACGATAAGGAAGCTAGATGCTCTCGAAATGCGGCTTCATCTCGACGTTAAATATAAAATACATCAAATCAACTAAGAAATAAGAAGCTATGAGAACAAATGTTGAAAATGATTCTGCAAGAAGACAGTCACTTGTTACAATCTTGTGCCAGCGAATTAAGTAAAGTGCTCACTAGCCCTTAAAGTCAATTTCAACTTTAACTTCAGTTTATTTATAAATCAACGTTACCCAAGGAGTGTCTGCACACTTTACAGATTAATATATAAATTATGTACCCAATTATGTAACTTTTGACTACGTAGCCTTTGATGAAACAGCGGCTACTGTGGCCACAAGTGGCAATAACATGATAATGGCAAAGGCTTAAATTTAGTCATAAAACAGAGGAACAAGAGCAAGTTGAGAAGAGCTCATAAAGTGAGCAAACTGACTTGGTTATATCAGTTACACAGCAACATCTAATTTAATGTCAGCTTGCTAACATTAGACACCCAAAGCTGTAGCGGCAAACGTCTGAGTTGAACAAGGAATGAAAGCGCCATTTCAGCTTTCAAAAGTTATGTGTTCTTGCCAACAACCCACATTAAGTTCGCGAGCAACTTTGTTTATTATGACTAAAGGAAGAAGCCTAATTTTGTCCATGTGCAGTAGTCTCAGCAGCCACAGAGTTTTAAACATTTAGATAATGCATTTTTACTGCTTCAGTATTGTGTTTCGGGGGAGCTTAGGGCAGAAACACCAGTGAAATATCATTAAGAGCCCATGAACTTAAAAACAAAAGTTATGATGAATATGAATTTCTTAAACTGACTGGCTCCAAGCAGTTTGTGAAACATTTATTTTGTATTTCCAGAGGACTGAATAAATTTGCCAGGATACATGATTGGCTGTTGACAGTCCGCTCCAAATGGTTCAGTCATGTCCAACAGTCTTTGGCTGACAGACTTCAAACTGTTCACACATCAGCGGAGCTTTCCTGGTTCTTCAGCTCGACAGGAAATAAAGTGACTTTTGGGAAGTTGTTTATCATGTATGTTTGCAGTGTGAATGCGTAGTAAGCGACTACAGATGGGAGCCATGACATCAGATCTGAGAGGAGAGTCATTTTGAAGTCTATTACATTCAGCGCTGACTTTGTGTTGTCGCCTGTAAATATAACCTAACCGTGATTTGTCAAATTATTAAGGCCAGGAGGTTTTAAAATTTGAACCACGTTGTCAGCAGTAGCCTAAGTAATGATCATCGACCAAGTCCTCAAACGTTTTAATGTAGGCTGATGTGTTTATTTTTACACACAGAATAGCCTCCAGCATGTAATCAATATGTATACTGTGTGACACCATTGTCTAACCCTCAGTTCAAGCTCACACAATTAGATTGATTACTGCCAACAGCCTTCTCTCCCACAAAATAATCACAATCTATGTATTGTGTAGCTCTGTGGTTCAATAACCCAACTGTAAGTATCCATTATATATAAAACACATATACACAACGTTTTTCCCAGGCTCCCCTTCTCTTCTCCAGCATAGGATTGTAGTTTATTTATATTAAAAGCTCTGCTTGACAATAAAACATGTACAAAGATCCACATTTAGAAGATCAACTAAAGTCTTATGTTAACTACTATTGAGCAGTGTGTACCTCACCTAGAAGCCCTTGAACACTGAGGTTGTTAAGGATCACCCCACTCAGATTTTCCCTGCTTGTCAGGATATTTGAACTGCTAACCCTCCAAATATAAGCATCACTCCATAACCTGCAAGGCCGAAATATATGTGAAACACAAAGTGCTGTTCCGACACTCTGAAGGCGGTGAAAAACTGCTTTTCAATTTATCACTCAATTTTGTAACTTTCTGAAACTGACAATCTGACATTAATGCTCGCTTTCTGCAGCAGCTAACCTGGTGTGAGTTGGAGAGAAAGTGGGCAGAGCTCCAAACACTTTTTTTATTTTCTCCAAATTCCTCACATTGCTGCCTTTGCCACTGTTCAAGTTCATGGTGAATTGCAACAGTTTCCTCTGTGCAGTTTGGTGATGGAGTCATTGTGCTTTCAGAGAAGAGGCTGGAAAAGTGAGACTGACAGAGATATGCAGCGATACACAGACTCTCCCTTCACCCCCACACTATGTTTTTGAATCAGAGTTGTACGGCTGGTACTTAACACACACACCGGGGAATACAGCGACCTTTGAGCTTCCTGTAAATGCAAGAAATGTTATTTTTCTGTGTCCTGCTTATTGAAGTCTTGTACCAACAACTCCCCTTACAATGACAGACAGTTTCTCACCCCACCTAAGAATTTGGCAGCTCTAAAGAAATACACAAATTCAGTTTCCTGACATGAAGGATGTCTCGGAGTCCAACCTTGTTCTGATTGAGTACACAATATTCAGTATACAGCTAGAGGCTGCTGCCACCACAGTTCAATGACCGTTTGTTTTGCCATGCCAAAATCCTGGATATGCTAATTAATACTATAGATGACTAAAACTGTTAAAAAGACACTAAAGTGAACCTAAAGTGAACTGGTAACACTTTAAGTCCCCCATTTTGCATTTATAAGTATACAAACATTTAATACACCAATTATAACACACTATAATGTAGGTGTGAGCAGATAGAAGGACATTTTAATTTTAAGTATTTGTCAACAATTATAACTTTATAACTCTATAACAATTTTATATTATTACAACTGCATTTAAGTATATTCTCATTCATTGTCTGTTTATACACCAACCTCCACTTATGTGTAGTTGCTGACAAATACATAAACAACTACACGCTTACAACACTACATTGTAATGATTATATACTGCTTATGAATGATAAATAGGGGGACTTAAAGTGTTGCCAACAAACCCAATGATCCATCTCACCTATTTAAGTAGAAAAAAATCAATTAAATCAATTAATCCTCATGGGGAGGTGTGGGCAAATTATTATGCAGTGTGTATGAACTTTATTATAAAATACAGATCTGTAAATGCTCTGGTGGAATATATGCCTTCCCATCGATTCCCAGATGGGAATGGTTTGAATTCAAACTATTAAATCCCTGCCATTTAGTTCAAGATTGTTAAAGCTTTTTCACGCTGAACTTCTTTTTACTCTCCAGGCAGTGTACTTGTGATAGACTCTGAGTTGGTTATTGTGGGAGCCCAGTGGGAATCAATGTAATAGATACTCTTGAAGGTGTTACATTCAATCACAGAGCTGGTGGTGCTCCACTTTTAACTTTTCTGTGTTCATTGGTAGGCATGAAGTTCCTCACGTTGTGTGTCACAGATAAAATTCATCTCACAAATTGTAGCCAGCTCTGAAGGAAATTTAAAATTACTATTAATTATCAAAAATCTCATGCGTCCAAGGCGAAATACGTATTCAATTACTGTGCTTTTATACTTATTCTTAAAACGTGTTATATCAAACAAAGCTGGGAAAACTACAAAAAGCTCTCAAAAAAGAAGACAAAGTATTTCATAATGAACTGATACAGCAGGTACAATGTATGTTCTAGTTTGCACAGGATTTTGGGAGCACCGATATAAACCAGTTGTCACCATGTCCTCACTGCTCCACATCCGCCCAACAACCAGCACTACCTTTGCTGTCCCCGACTTGTCAGACACTGGTTCTCTAGCGAGTTGTGATGAACTGTCATGTGCGTGACTAAACCGGTTCAACAGCGCGCTGTTGGTTGGAGAAATCACTCAGCCATTACAGCCCCTCAGTGTCTGTAAAAACAGCTTCAGGCAGGGAGGTTTGGACCGAGAGATGGAGAGAGACTGTTTTCTCTGCAGTGGGAAGCATGGTTCATGCTTCTCCCTAACCCCTTGCAAACAGCATGCCAACACAAGTCCCAAACAGCACCTTCTCTATCCACTTGTAAATTCACCAGCTCGGCAGCACAGGAAGGGAATGTAAATTAGGTGTGACTAACAGCAAGATGGGAATTCAGGCAGGTTTTCCCCTCCTCTCTTGCTGTTCTCCCCTGGCTACCGGGGGTTTTGTACACATCCACTTTCCCGCAGTGCTCGAGGCTGTCAGCTTGGTTTCATGTGCAGAATGACTTCGGCTGGAGGTGTACTAAGCTGAGGCCAGATAAGGAAAAGAAGATAGAAGGGCAGTGTTGCTGAGCTGAAGTCAGAATGAAGCCTTTTTAAAAAACCTATTAGATTTATCATGAACTGGGAGCCCTTTCACTTCATCTTCAAAACCATTGGACCAGTCGTGCTCACTGAAATATGGGAAATACAACTGCCACGTGTGATTTCTCAGAAACATTTTAGCTCTATTGACAGCAGGAAGCTTTGTTAACATAGGTACACTAAATTCTTTTTAGGTGTTAAAGGATAAGGCTTGCAATATTTTTGTCAATGCAAACCAATGTACCCATCAAAAGACCAAAAGGAACAATAAATATATCCTACTAACGAGTACAGCCTGTGTAGCCAAATCCTGATGCAGATTATTCCTCTGTGCCATGGAGCTCCATTGTTGTCCAAAACTATTAAAAACACATCAATGAGCCACACATTGCGTTCATTACAATGACCATAGGCATTGTAGTTTATTCTGAGTCAGTCCCACATACACAAACCTCTGTAAATACTCACTAGTGTGCCCAATGTATATTAATCCACAGCTGAAAATAGTCCCCAAGAAATGCACTATTTACTCCTGTTTGAGCAATTAAAGAACTACAGTACCCAGCTGTTACAGGGAACGCCAGCTGCGTTGCTCTCGGGATGGCAATGCCGGTGGGTGGGTTGGTTAGTTGGTCCATCCCTTTTGTCCGAACTGAAATATCTCAACAACTATTGGATGGAGTGCCATGACATTTTGATGTATCCTACTGACTTTAGTGATCCCCTCGCTTTTCTTCTAGCACCAGCGAAACTAATGACTTTCCCATCTGCTCAGCTGTACTTTGTGTTTGGTGCCAATTAGCAATTGTTAGCGTATTAAAAAGCTAAACTAAGATGATGAGCATGGTAAACTTTAAACCTAAACAAATCTAAACATCAACATGTTTAGATTAGTTTACATTTAGCATGTAGCACAGTGTTGCTAGCATGGCTGCAGACTCTTTGTATAAACATGAAACTATACATTTGTGACCAGTTTTCAAAGGTGTCTTCGTTATGAACGAATGGGCTTGGGGCTGAGTGTCATTGATTGTGTAGGGAAATCGGAAAGTATGAAGAGACGGACAAACACATCGCTCCTTTCGGTTGATTCATAAGATTCGTTGTCAAAAGAAAACAATATGAGTAACACCAACTTTAGTTCAGTTTATATGAGCTTTCCTATAACAGATGAGTAAAATGCACTGGTGGAATACGTGCTTTCCCATCTATTCCTTGACACCATGTTTGAATTCAAACCATTAAATCCTCCCTGCTTAGTTTAAGATTGTTATAGCTTTTTTCACCCCAAACTTTTTATCTCCAGGCAGTGCACTTGTGATAGACTCTGAATTGGTTATTGTGGGAGCCCAGTGGGAATCGATGTAACAGATACTGTTGAAGGTGTTACATTCAATCACAGAGTTGGTGGTGCTCCACTTTTAACTTTCCTTTTCTGTGTCATCGTTTGTAGTCATGAAGTAATTTCCTCATGTGAAAGTGTGTCATCAGACAGTGTATCAACATGTGGTTAAAGTGTATATGCATAGCTGTTCTAGCTTTATTATCCAGGTGCATTGGGACCGGTGTGTAATAAAAAGATAGAATACAAAATTCAGCCTTTTTATTCTTCAGTGCGTGGGCAGCCACTCTCACAGAAAGAGAAACAGCAACCAGCCAATTATTCTTGTGATTATTATTGCAAGGAAGTGGATGGACCTGCATGTTATTGGTGTCAGGGAGGGTGTCAATGGACCTCTTTTTCAGTCTAATAAATACTCTTTGCACTACTGCCCCTGGATTTTCAAGGGATTATGAGAGTGCGCTTTCCATAAGCAATGAGCTGTATTCTCTCATTATGTGTAATGGGAATAGTAGGCATGCAGTCATATTTGTGAATATGTAAGGAGAGTATCCAAGTGTGGTGTATGTATGAGAGTGTGTGTGTTCGGGAGTGTGTTTTACGGTCTTGATGATGGAGAACTAGCCCTCTGCAGACAACCTGTGCTTATTTTATGACCTCCTCCCCAGCTGCAGCATGTGGGCAATAAACCTTTCTCCAGCAATCTCCAAACAGTGCAGCAATCAATGGGAAATTATCTCAGCCAATCGATGGGCCAGCCTTTCTATTTCTCCCTCTCTCTACCTCTCCCGCTGTCCTCCTATCTGTATCCCTTTCTCCCGGCAGCCCTCCCTCTCTCCGTCCTTCTCCTCATCCCTTCTGTCTCATTTTTGCTGTCTCTCTGTTTTTTCCACCCACTCCTTCACTCACTCCCCCCCCTCCCCCACTTTCACTTGCGCTCCCTCCAGCTCTCTCAGCTCCACAGCACCTACTCTGAAATGCGACAGCTCAGCAGCTCCAGAGCCATTAACAAAAGTCGCCTTCACCCATGGAATATGTAACATTGCTAGATTGACTTTCCTGGCGAATATAATGAGTCTGACTTGTTCACACATCCAGAGAATATTCCCTCTGACAGTCGTGACAACAAGGCCCACTTACTGGACTCTACTGTTGTTGTTGCTGTTATTGCTGTTGTCCTTGGTCGTTCGTGGCCAGCTGCACAAAACCTTGTTATTTCTCCATGTTTCACTCAAGGGTGTATTTTAATGCGTTTAGGAAATTGCCTAAAGGACACTTCTAAAATTGTTTCCCTGCATAAGAAAAAATACTAAGTGGTTTTCAACATTCAGGCAGCGTAAAAACTCTAAAGTTGCTATGGTAACGGAGCTGACATGACAATTAACTGTTACTATACTCACACACAAACGCTGAGGAAGCAGACTAACAGTGACTACAGTCAGACTACAGTGATTAAGTAATGACTCAAAATCAATATTTATATATACTATCATTATATTAACAGTGGCAGAGAATTACCATCTGACTCTGCACTTCCCCTCAGCTCAGCTCTGTTACATTTTTCAGCTTGTTATTTTGGTTTTCCGGCCCCAACTGTTCTGGTTCACTCTCACCGCTCTCATAGCACAGTTTCGGCCACAGCATTCAGCTGTTTTCAGTGAAAAGCCTCTAAAAACCAACTGTAAGCCACCTGCCCAGCACTTAATGGCAAACAGACACAGTTAGCGACTGGCTGGTGAACACAGTGGAACATTTAGCGTCTAAAGAGCCAGTTATTTCCCTCAGGAGTTGGAGACAAAAACAGAGTGAATATTGAACTTACATTTGCCAGGTGGCGATGACTTTGAATAAACACTAATGTTACCCCATGTCTGCTGGAAGTGTGAATAGGCAACTGTTTAACAACTTTATAAGGTGATAATATGTCAGTGTTACTCATTGCGTGAGGTCGTAGAGCCAAATCAAGCATTGCAAATACATAAAAGATTTCGCCTTTTGTTGTGAATGGTTAAAACTTTTTTATGTAGTCTTGTGGCTTAAAATTTCTCTGCTCCTGTTAAATTTTGTTGAGCAAACCACCGGCTGGCTAGGAGATCTCTAAAGACAGGACTTGTGTATTATTTCAAGAAATCTGATCTGTCACTTCAATGGGTTTCATACACCCGGCAAAATATATTGTTTGCAATGTAGTGTGAATTTTCATTTCAGCATCCTTAGGTGTCCTTGAAGTTGAATTTATTTTATGCTACGATGCATACTGCTAAATGCTCATTCAGTGAGTGCTTCTTTTGACTTATGTACTTAGTTTGTTTTCATATGCAGATACACAATGTCACTGTGTCATGACAAGGAAAACTGCCAGAGCCAATTTTCCACAATATTGACTCTGTCACACAACATCTTAAAGGAAGCAAGAAAGGGCGGAACAAGTTAGAGGAGTTAGAGCATTAGCACATTTCCCAGAAAAAAAGTCTGCTTTTGCTGGTACAACGCCACTTTGACTTTGGCCCTCCAGAGTTCAGCTGCCATCTCTGTATTTTATGATATAGTTATTGGGGTGTAAAACATGTAATATTTATTTCCCCCCCTAAAATACATGCAAGAGTGGAGCTGCTCTTGGACCTTGTGTGGTGAATGTGTCAAAAAAGCTTTTTTAACCTATGATACATTTCTGTTATGGTGGATTTATCATTAAAGTAATCTTGAATAAACTTTTGGCAGCAGTCACCCAAAAATTCCAAAGGTGTTTCCACGCCAAAGCAGCTCTCGCTCCTGGCAGAAAAGACACACACTGACAGCCATTCAGACAGGCTTGGAAATGGTGAGCAAACAGCACTTCTCCTAAACACCTTGTTTATGCTGCTACTACCCACAGAGTTCAGCCATAACGTGACAACATGAAAAGAAAGCACAAGTGACAACCGCCACCCCTGCCTGTCACACTTATATCATTTTTTCCCATGCCTCAGCCATGGGGAAAACGGCCAGCTAATGTGGTGGTTTGACAAGCAGGAGGCTTGTGTTAGGCAGAGAGACACTGGGTTATTATTTGCCTTGCAGTTAAGGATGGGGTCAGCACAGGTTATCAACACCCAGCAGAGGTTGTTCTGCACAGAAAAGGACAAAGCAGCAGACCATAGTATGGGAGAATGAGCTGTAATGAAGGAATGTGAAATGTGATTGATATTGGGAATGCTGCAGTGAGCGCGTAAGGTGTCGGTTACAGTAGATGAGGAGGTCAGGTTCAGTCAGTGGCTGCAGGGAGTTTGTTTACTCACCATAGCTACAAGCATTTATATAAATATCCACTTGATAAAATCCCTCTTTGAGATTCTCAGCTGTTTTCATCCGTGCAAACATTCTCATCTGAGTGAGCAACAAATTCTGACCATGGAAATTCTCACAACAATGGAGGCTACTGTTTTATGACTTGAGTGAAAGGGTAGTCTGCTAATCAGCAAGTTCATGCAGGTGCTGTTAGCTGGCTCTGCTATGTAATCAAAACAAAGGGATTAATGAAAGAATCCTTGACTGTTACATTCTTGGCAGAATAAGAAACATGCACAGACATTAACCTTAGATACATCAATGGGGAGTGCACTGAGAAATGATTGTATAGTGAAATGTTTATTAGTTACTACTGATAGCACTTTCACTTTTCCTGCTTTCCTTTGCTTTTGTTGATTCTGTTTACACCTGATACAAATGTTTCTTGAGTTCAGACTGTTGTTGCAGATGGCTTCTAATCAAGAGGGTTGATAAAGGTTTCCCACAAGAATCAGTATTAGCCCTCCTATGGTCTTAACAAAAAGACTAAATGTATGCATTTCACCAGAGCACAGAGCTGCAATGTTCCTACTCTAATCTACACAATTAAAATCTAATACATTCAGTACAACATTATAAATACTTAGGAATTTGGTTAGTTAGCAGATTGTCCCACAAAATCTCAGGTTGAACACCTCGCGCAAAACCTTAAAATTCAAATAGAATTTGTATACCAAAGCTTTGGTCACTTTTCAAAACAGAAATAACACTATACTGTACTATCTCAACTTGATTATGGTGATTTCCTGTATGCTGTTGCCACTACCCTTTAAACAAGGGATGCCATTTACCATGGTGCAAATCAATTTGTTGCTCAAGACAGCTATCAAGACTCACCACTGAGTTTTATGAGAAAAGTCAGAAAGCATCCGCATACCTGTGTTTTCTTTTATTGCTCAGTTACTTAACAACCTTAGCTGAGTTCAATGTGAACATTAGCACCAGATTAGTTTAAAAAGTTCCTCATACCACCTCTGAACTAGGGAAGACGTTTCCGGTACTATGCATCTTACTACTATAATAAACTCATTCCATTAAAAGGTGTTTTTACATGTAGCTCAGTATTGTTCTGTATTTTTGTAACTAAGAGCATATATTATCATCCTTTATATGTGTGGTCTTTGTTACCATTGGATTATACTGAATGTACGTCTATATAATTGAATGAAAAGACACCTTACTTTGCTGCCAACAAAGGCTGTGGTCTGATCGCTCTTTGCCGTGGAATAAAGGCTCTCATTGGCCTTTTACCTCATCATCTCTCTGTCTCTCTCTCTCTCTCTCTCCACTGTCTATCGAAGGCCGCCTCTAATCAGCGGGCCTTGAGCTCTCAGAAAGGTCACTCTGTCCCTTTGATGGTGTTTTGATTCATCCCTTCCTCTTTTCTCCCCTCCCACCCTTCCCTTTCACCCCGTTTCTCTCACAGGGAAGCTGGAGAGTCACTACCACCAGGGTGCCAAGAAGGGGCTGGTCCCATCAGCTGCAGACTGACGTCAAGAGGAGAAGCTGAGGAGGAAAAACGGTCTGATCTCACAGGAACTCGGAAAATTATGTTTTCTAAAAAATGGCCACATTCTCAACTGGGTTGTCCCAACATTTTATCAGGAGTTATCAATGCTGACATATTTTCAGTTTCAGTTCTATTTGTGTTTTCAATCACTGACATTTGCATTTTACATAAGGAATATTGCTTGAAAGTATACAGTACATAGATATACAATCATTTTGACAAATTTCTGCATTCTTTGATTGTTTTCAGAAATAAAAACACCCTTAGGTTTCATTTTGTGCTTCTCTAATTAGGGTTAACCCTAACCCTAACCCTAACCCCGGGGCAGGTGACGCACAGGGCTCCAGCATTTCATCTACTGTTCTGACCTCTAGCATCGTGCCCACACTGAAGAAAACACGGTTTAAGGATACTTTCAATCTAAACAGCGTGGGTTGTCCGACCTGTATCTTGCTCCCTGCTCACCACCACAAGAGTTTTAAAACAGGTCTGAAACTGCACAACAGCGATATTAAAGGTGAACACTGGTTCGTTTAAAGGCATAACCCTTAAGATTTCAGTTGTGGTGGATATAGCGACACCTGCAGTAACTGGTGATAACGTTAAGAATGTCTTGATAATACAAGTCTCACTGGGGGCAGGAAACCCTCTTTGAGCAGCTATTCTTTTTGGCCATGATGACTATTTGATGTTATAAATTGTTGTAGCTATACTTGTACAGACACATTTTTAGGATTATAACTTTAAATGGATAAATTTACCTCACTTGTTGTGTGCCATGTTGTGGCAATTGTGGGTAACGCAAAGTCTGATTATATTAGTGGCAACTTTCTGCCCCCTCAGCTATTAATTCCACTCTTGGTAATCACAAAGATGCTTCAACATGATTGTACATCGTAAGTATTGTATTAACTTAACTCACTGTATTAAGATAAGAAATCCTTCAGGATTACTACAGATTTTTCGCACTGTTGACTGTATTGAATCCCCACTATAAAAGCATTCCAGTGCTCACTTTTTAGGTCTTGTATGAATTGCCGTGACCTGATATTTACTTATGAACAGTAGTTTGGTTTGACTCATAAGACATGGGTTAAGCCAGCTTTTCAAAAGGGTTATCAGATTCACAAACAAAGATGCCAAATCTTCAGTAAGACTTCAATCTCTTCAGGAGCCAAACATGTACGCATTATTACCTCTGAAATCATTTATTTTGACTTCTTTAAGATCTTCTGTGCTTATACTCAAATACACACAAGGTTTTTGACATTTTTATTATTAAGTCTTTCCCCTAGTTCAAGTGCTGTTGTGACAGGCTCTGACTGATATTCTGCCAGTGCAATGTTATTTTGTATTTCAACATCTTACCTGTTCTTGCATCGCTGTGTGTTTATTTCCTTCCAAATGTGTTGAGTGGCTCTTTGACTAAGCTGTTTCTTGCCTGAGGGCGTGTTTCACCACGGTTTGAAAAGCATAGCATGAATCACCAGCACACACACCCATCCCAAGTTGTTATGTTTTTGCCTGTGCCTGGCATTGTAATACACTGTTGATTAGCTTAGATTTACTCTTGTTTGAGTTGCAGATTAGCTACAACTCTCTGCTCCACTCCATTCAGCATGGGAACGCATAATTGCACCAGCCCTCCCAGTAATCTCCCACCCAGAGAATGTAAGAGGTCTCTTTTGTAAAGTTTCTCCATAGACGGTGGGGTTTTTTTTCAGAGAGGCTGCTTAAGAATTTACTAAATTCAGCCCCCAGTGAATCAACAGTGACAGATACTTGCCCTGTGGGTGGCCTTTTCTTCTGTCTTCCAGATCAGGGGCATTTCTCCGGATGGGAACAGACATCCAAGTTCATATAAACAAGGGCTCTGTGCTGTAATGCTGAACAATTAAGTACATGCAGTTTTTACTAAGCCTCTTTAGATAAATCCAAGAGATCATGTGCTGTTGGTTTTTCATGCACAAAAGATGCGATGTACTTGTGTGGAAGAAATGCTCTAGGTGATCCATTTAAATATTAAACCAGCCATGCTTTCTGAGCTGCAGTGTGCTGCAACAGATGAAACTTTAGCAGCAAGTCATCCTGTTTTTAAAGGAATTCTTTGACATCGTGACATATGTTTATTCACTTTCTGGCAGAGAGTTACATGAGAAGATTGATACCACTGTCTATTAAATATGAAGCTACAGCCAGGAGCCACTTAGCTAAGCACAAAGACTGGAAACAGGGAGAAACAGCCGGCCTGCCTCTGTCAAAACGTAACAAAATCTGCTTACCAGCACCTCAAAAGCTCAGTAATTAACACGTTATATCTCATTTCTTTAATCAGTGCAAAAACCCAAGTGTAAAAACAACAATTTGCCGTTTTAGTAGCAATTATGTGCCACACTATTCCTTATTCAGGCACAGTAACTTTCTGAAGTCTTTGCTGGTTGCAATTCCTCAGAGCCAAGAAATAGTGCAACCCCCCCCCCCCCCTCCCCCCCCCCCCCCCGGTCAGTGTACCTGAGGCTTCTTCTGCTACATCATAAACCAACCACCCTGCTGTTAATGATGCTGGTGGATTGGGGACACTGAAGAGAATCTGAGTAGATGAAGCAGGGCGTCATCCAATTTTGAGCACCAGCTAAAATTCCTGTCACCATCCAACTTTCATCCAGTTAGCTAAGGTTTTAAATTAAATTAGACATTAAATAAAGGTAATGTATTTATTCATCATGTGGACTGAAAAACATGCCCAGCTGAATTTCCTGATTGAAATTAAATGCAATTGACTCCAGTCCAACAGTGTGCCCTCCTCACCAATAAGCCAAGTTTCCAGTTGTAGAAGCAGCAGGACCTTTGTGTGCTTGCTGAGAGACTGATTGGACTGAGGGCGCAGGGTCCCATCCCCCCATCCCCACAGGCCTGGAAGAGGAATTAGGCTTTGGAGCACTTTAGAAGAGGTGGCAGCAGGCTGGGGAACAATACAACCTGGGAACGGCTTGTGGCTCATCCATCTCATGATGTGTCACAGAACGCTGCCTGTCGAGCCAGGGTGGCTGTACAAAGGAAATATTTAGAAAAGGATATTGTCAGCAGTGGCTCATTGAATACAATTTGACAGCAGAATTTGATGCATTGAAATCATCACGTTGGTCCCTCATTACCTCCACCTTCACACATTAACCATATCTGCACTTTGTGGAACTGTTGGAAAATTAAAGGAATCATTTTGGGAAACATGGTTATTCGCTTTTTTGCCGAGAGTTAGATAAGGACATTGATACCACTCTCATATTTGTAATGTAAATATATAGCTGGAGCCTGCCGCCGGTTAGCTTAGCTTAGCACAAAGACTTGGGGAAACAGCTAGCCTGGCTCTGTAGTTTTTACACTTTGGTTTTTGTACAGATTACACAAACAAAGACACTAATTAGTGAGCTTTAGATTTGGTGGAAGGCGGATTTTGTTACCTTTGGACAGAGCCAGGCTAGCTGTTGCCAGCTAAGTTAAGCTAACGGGCTGCTGGTTGTAGCTTCATATTCAGCATACAGATATGAGAGTGGTATCAACCTTCTCAGCTTATTCCAAGCAAGAAAACGAATATAAGTATTTCCCAAAATGTCGAAGTATTCCTTTAATAACTCACAACCCTACAAGGTCTGTTGCGTAAATCACATTTCCTGATCATACCTACAATTGCCTGATAGGATACCTTAATGTAGGAACTAGGCTTTATAGGGTTGCTAAGTAGAACAGAATTCCCTCCCCCGCCTGCCTTTGTACCCTCTCTAGAGTGTGTCATGGCTCGTCGGCTTTGGTTAGTCCGGAGGTACGAGGTGGGCCCCATCTGAGGGGAAGCACATGAACTTAAGGAAGCTTTCGTCCCTCAAGGCAAGTAAGTAAAATGCAGAGAGAGATCTAAGACGTGGATGTCTGTATGTGTTCACTCTACATGAAGAGCTACGACCTGTTTGCCCTTGACGGGTGGGCAATCGTAAATGTTAATATCTGTTCTATAAATTATGACTGTGATCAACGGAAATCTGTGCTGTGCAAATGTCAGTAAATCTGCCCGGTAACAAGACCAAACTGACTTTACAAAAGGCTTCTGGCTTGACAAGAAAATGATTATGAGTCCTCAAAAGGAGAGCAGATGCATAAATTCAATTAAAAATGGATTTCCCATCACAAATGGCTTTCACTCGCTGCCATTTCTAAAGATCCACTGATAAGCGATCAATTTAGTCCATGACCTTTTGACCTTGCTGAATGAGGTGGTACCTGTAACAACACAAATGTAGTAAGAGGTATTTAAAATTATGGTCACATCCATTTTCCAACGAGAACACCATAGAAACACCCAGTGAAATAACTGAAACTCCACATGAGACTGCTGTGTGTTCGTGTAAGGGTATAATGACCGTCCACAGAAAGCCCCCCCACTGGGGCGTCTTCACAGCATCTCAGAGCTTTTTAAAACACACGACGCCACACAGAAGACAGTTCAGTTGATAGTCTGTCTTCAAGGCCTCTCCCGTCATGAGGGGTAAATCTCTGAACATAGTGATTTGTCAAGCTTTAGTCTCTTGAATATGTAAAATAGTCCCTTCCAGGCTTCTGTTTTCTTAGGAGCAGGCACTGTAACAGATACATAACATGATTACTCTGGATTAACTATTAGCATATTGCTATATGATAGGCAATAAATGCAAACCCGTTTTTGTTTTGTTTTTTGCCAAAGGCTTACAAAATATGTTATTATTCTCATGACTGTTAAAAAAATGTAATGACATGACAGACAGGTAGATATTTGACAAAACTGTTGAAATTTGAAGAGAAAATTGTCAGAAAAAAATACTACCAAATATTACCATCACCATACTGACAAAAAGTCTTTCTTTCTAGATCCTCATGACTGTGGTAGGATTTCTGTTTGACTAATTGGGTCAAAACTAAGTTTTAGAACATGAAGTAAAAAGAAAATTCATTATTTTCATGCTTGATCTAATTTTTGACGGAGGAGGGACATGGATCATGTCTTAAAAAGACAAATAAATATATTTTAACAATCTGTGACTCTTTCTGTTTTCTTTGATTTTGTCTGTTTTCATGCAATATTCAAGTCACATGTTTGGCCTGAGAGTAGTCTAGGAACCAGATCTGTCTGTTTATTGATGTCACTGTTCATTGATTAATTCTTGGCTCTTGGCCGACCTCATGTTCAAGAAAACTGATTTCTTCTAAGCTTAATGCATGTTGTTGCCTGCATGACTCCCATCCATTAAGCACTAATGGTAGATAGCCTTTGCAGGTGTTTGCATGGCAATAATCAGACAATCAAACCACAGAAAGAAAGAAACATGCAACTGCTTTCCCTGTCCATCTGAATATCTTATTACAAGATGGCTGTGTCCAAAACCACTCCCTTGTTCACTCATTCACCACTCCTTATATAATAGACGCTAATAGTTTACTCAATAGTGAGCAGTACATTGAGATTTCGGACACTAGCTAATCTAGCTAATGGGTGAATGAAACTTAGCTGTAAAGCGCTTTGGGAACCATGAAGGTTGAAAAGCGCTCTAAAATTGAGATCATTCATTTACTATTTAATTAACGCTAAATACAAAATACAACTGCAGCCGATGGGAATGTTATTGGTTTTGCTTGTATTTTATCATAAAACAAAGTAATGACAAATGGAAAATTGACGCTAGATGTACAGTTCACCAAAGTTATTACAATTCATCTCAGGGGAGCATGAATGTTTGCACCAAATTCCATAGTAATCCACCCAATAGTTGATGAGACATTTGAGTCAAAACAACAAATCAAACAAACAAGCCACCCTCGTGGTGCTGTTAGAGGAAAAGTCAGGGGATCACCAGTCACTATTATTCATCCTCTGGGGACCATGAACGTCTGTACAAAATTTCATGGCAATCCATCCAATAGCGAGACATTTCAGTCGTCCCTGAAGACATGCTGCTGGCAAAACACAAGCAGATAACTGTTCCAGGTAGATGTAATGCAGAAGCAAAAATCTATGTCCTACCTCTGCAATTATTCAGTAGGCTTTGTTCAATATCATGAATTGGGTCGTATCTATATCTGTGTTACTGCCATTTACGAACATGCTACAGTGCTGCCAGTTGACACAGATTTTTCATTTAAACACGTGCTAAAGAACAAGTCTCTTTTAGATGGGTTTCAAGGCTTTACAGTTTCTTTTATGGAGTAATGGAAAGATGATCACACGAATCAAGCCAGCCCCTCTGTGATTCCACATGGCTGGCTGATTAGCCCCTTTTTCACTGATGGAAAACACATGGCGTCCACACAGCTTGTTCATTTCAGGTTTTAGTTGGTGCGGCGCTCAGCAGCGAGAGCTCTTGGTTTGGAGCCTCAGCCTTGAAGGGCAGTCATCATCATAAATATGTCCCCTCCAGTCCCCACTTGCCTCTGACTGTTATTTAGCTTTCCAATGGAGGCTGGCTGTTCCCTTGGGAAGGCATGAGTGTGCCTGCCAGGAGGAATGCATTGGAGGCAAGAGAGGAAGATGGAGGATGGATGGAGGATGGTGAGTAGCTGCTGCTGCTGCTGCTTTTCCCTCTGTGTGAAAATGAGTCCATTAATTCAGCCCCCTCCCCTGCCTCTCCCCCAGCCCTCCCTGTGCCTGTTGTCTCTGTTTGTTAGCGAGATGATTCCTTCTGTCATGTCAAAGGCAACATTATCATATTCTTGTTGCCTGGGAAACCAGCGCTGAGAGAGACAACGACTTAAAGCCTTCATGGTGTTTGAAGCTGGTAAACATGAAAGGTTTTCCGTGGCGCTGTGAGAGTTGGAATGGTAACATATCTGAAAGGGTCTTATTGTTTGAACCTTTTATTTTTTTTTCCCGGCTCACTCAGAGATTCCCTCTTGGTTGTTTGTTAATAGATCCAGTTCAGTTAAATTAGAATATGGCTCAGTTAGTCAAAAAGGTAACATGTCCAATTTGCACTGAAGCGTGAAGATCAAGTTTAGACCTCAGCATTGTTTTCTTTTGTTTAATCAGAGTATTAAAAGATTTAAACGTGTTGACATTCAACAAGATGCACATTTGACACGGTTGAAAGAAAGTGAACCAGCAATTATTTACAGATTATATCAATGAATACCTTAAAAAGAATGTTTCCTTTAGTGCGTCCATGATTACGTTCACTTCCTAAAGCAAATGCGATTACAGTATGTAACAGATTAGGCTCCATAAAGGGTTTATAACAGATTATAAACTATAGATTATAAATACTACTAATTTATATAGTTTATATAGGGTTTTATTGATGTTTAATAAATCATCTACTAAGGCTTTTTTTTTATATCAAGTATAAGCCAATAATATGAACAGCATTTTGGGTTGCCAGGTTGTGACAAATCCATGTGTTTACCCTCCTACAGCATGACACTTGCTTTATCTTTTTAGATAAGTGCTTTAGTTAATCAGGAAGAACACTCCAATGGACCGTTCACCCACTGTCCTTCTGGAAAAGGTTTGTGGGAAAACTGGACCAAATTGTACTTTTACTACAGCGAAATGACTTTTAATCAGCCATACTGCTGAACTCTTGAGCTCTCAAGCTCATTACTGCCACTTTACTAGCACTGCACTGGTGCACTTTAGGTTATACTACTTTATTTAATGTTAACCTGTTTACATCTGAGTATGCATTGTATATATGTTACCTATTTATACATGCACACATTGCAGTATACATATATATTTATCCCACCTGTCCACAACCGGTTCTCATTATGTATATACATTTATATACATTAACTTAGGCACTATTTTTGTCTTTGTCTTCGATTCTCTCTTTCTCATTTTACTTGTGTGATTTTGTTTTGCACGTTTTATATGAGCATTGTTGGAGGGAGCATCAGAGCAAACTGTAATTGTTATAAAATAAAGAGTTTAACTTGTATCAGAGTATTTCTGAACTGTGGAAGAGCTACTTTTACAAAAGATCTGAGTACTTCCTCCACCACTATTGTAGAGACAGTACACTTAAACAGGTGAAAATATAAAATATGGAAAAACTCACATAATTACATTTTTCTACTATCTTTACTTTTGGTGTCCAGACAAAATCTGTTAAGGGATTAGAGGGGATTTGGACTCATGAGCTCAGTATTTCTAACTGACCACCAGCTACCTGGCTCTGTAACTTCAACACATTTTATGCCAGTTGGCTGGTGGATATTCCTCGCTGTCAAACAAACACGTTAAATCACAGTCCAGTGCGGTTAATCCAGTTCCGTATCTTCAGCCCGGGCGCCGTGGACTGTGACAGTTCAATCCGACTGGAACAGCTCGTCCTGGATTTCCTAACCGCTCCCGCTGCTGCTGGTTGGCTACATTGTATCAGTTCCCACACGAAGAACCACCACGGCGCTCATCCAGAAACGGTGAATACGGAGGAATTAACCTGGATGGAACGCTACCCACTGTGGGATTAATTGTCAGAAGGTCGCGGGAGAGGACCGGACTTGTGTCGCGCTTGAGACCGCACCGATAAAATGCCCTCCGGACTCGGTTGTTTTCGATGTGGACGGTATCTCGAAGAAGTGTGATGGCAGAAGTCCAGTGAATCGCTGGCCTCCCCTCCTCTCTTGTGTTGGATGTCTTGGGGAGTGCGCTGCCACTGGTTTCTGGTGCTTTTGATTTTTTTTTTTTTTTAGAGGTTTTATTGTAATTCAAAGCCATTACTCTGATTTGTTGTTTTTTTATGGAGTGCACACCACCATGGACAGACCAGGGTTTGGAATAGGAGTGGCTAGCTAAGTCGGTAAGTTAGTACATTTTTCTCTTTTTTTCTCCCTGTCTCTCATTGTTGATAGTGCTACAACTCGTTAGCCATTTAACGTTAGCCTTGCGTGCAAGGCAAGCTGGCTAGCTTTACACCATATCGCCAACACAGCATGCAGCAGCAGGCAAGCTAGCCAAGGCTGACTGCACTCTGAGCTCATTGTTTCACTCTGCCAGCTAGCGTACTAGTCAGATTAGCTCATTACACCAAGCTAAGTTAGCCCTGTTAGCTTCTTGAAGTTTACCTAACATGTAGGTTAAACATGTATAACCGGTAACTTAACCTGCTCTCACCCTGTAAACTTAAGGCACTTAAATGCAATAGCTAACTAATACCATTTTAAGTTGAGCACACGGGTAGTAACGGCCAGCTATCACCTCGAGGACAGTGACATTTATTAATTGTTTAAAATTAAAAAAAAACACTGGCTTGCCTGCACTAATAATTTTCTTGTAAAGTTAAATGTTAGACAACAAAATGTTTTGAGGAAACATTAGTTGAAAAGAGTTAAAGCTGCAGATTCCACCAGTGTAGTGCCTACAGTATTTCCCAAGCTGGGTACCGGGGTCCCCAGGGCGTCCGGGGGGGGGGGGGTGTCTCTCAATAAAAACAGAAAATTTAACGTTTTTCATAACGACTCACTCTCGATGTTTCATCAGAAAGTGAGAATGTGTGTGACACACTAACCCCACGTCTCACTTCCGCTACTGGTGCCACTGTAAAAACAGTTCATACTGTGTCTGTAACAAGTTACACCTTGAACAAAGTCTTCCTCCAGTGGAGCTTAAGGGGACGAGATCTTATGAAATGGTGGACTGTGGTCTAATAAACCTCTAGCTACTTTCTAACATGAATAAAGAAATGGGACCTCTCCTCCAGATTCTTTTTGTTGGCTCTTGTTGTTGGGGCTGTCCCATCTCAGTGAAGTGAGTCATTCAATTAAAGCACAAAACATTTTTTACAAGACCACTATGGGCTAACCCTGTGCTCTACCCTGTGGTCTGTGCTGCTCCATAGAGTATAACAGTACCACATTAAAGACTGGATAAGTAGTCTGCTGCCCAATACCCAGCATTTGATAAAATAGGACCAATTTGCAGAATTTCTCTCTGTTTAAATACAAAACCTGAGAGAGGAAGAGAAGCTTCTTTACTAACTACCTACAGGTCGTCTTTAAAGTTGAATTTGCAAAATATGTATCGCCAAAATGATAGGTTTGTGGGGACAGAAGTGTGAGATTTGGCTGTAATTGCTCTTGGGTAAGCAAGCTTGCAAGTTATGTATATGTAATATGTTTTGCACAGCCTTGTTCATTGTTCCCAGTCCGCCAATAGTTCAGATATGATTGGTTGTTCACATATGTTATTTGTGTTGCAAATCGTGCAACTGCTTTGTGCTTACAAAGCAACTCTTAAAGTCCTCCATCTGGCGTGACTAAATGAATGGACATCTAGTCTCACTGAGTGTTTAGCATGACCTCATAAGGACATTTTTGAGAGAGGGTCAACAGTGTCTGAAAATGCCAACTTCAATTTTGCTTATAATGTACTAGAGCTAGACCAATACAGCTGCTGGTACAATAGCATGTTGCAGATCTGCCCGTTGCGGTGTACACGTCGGCCGAGAAGTAACAAAAAATTGCAGTACAGAAATGCCAAATGAGTTTTGTCCACTACAGACTCCAAGTCTTGCAATTACTATAAATCGTTATTGGATTTTTTTCGACCTTTAAACTCCAGTTATGTTCGGGCTATAGAGTGTACTACCCACCCAAGGATTGGTTAGTTTTGGCCATAAATGGAGGCGAGAGCTGCCATTAGAAATGGATGGATTGTTTGTTAATTCAAGTTGTTTGGTGAAATGCTTAACCACCTACTGTCAATGCTATTTGTTCAGATAAATGCACCAATCACCAAGAGAGAAAGGAAACTTTTAATATTTTGCAGTGAAACACATAACTTGTTCCTAAAGAGCCTCAAGCATGCCTAGCTAATGCTGCGGTTTTAAATATCAGTTTGGTAGCTCCATTGTCTGGACGTGGCAGTAACTCTGAGCTGGTGACACCCATAAAGGAAAACCGTAACATAAACGCAGGCGTAAGATACTACAAGGAATCCTCCAAGACACAATTGTAGCAGTAATTCACTGTACTGTTAATCCACTTTGTTCCAGTGTGTCATGCATTAAACATGGCTTATTTGCTAGATGCATTTATCCAATATTTTTGATGTTGGAAGTTCTTAGTGCACCATCTTGTTAGATATCAGCAGACTTGTGGTTTTGTAGTACTTAACTCTTTGTTACAGAGGTCAGTAGGCAATCGCTGTTGTTTTGCTTGAAGTGTAACCTCTGTGTGCTGTCGACTTGGTAGTTGGTAATGATTTCAGGTGTCATACAGGAGGTTAGGTCAACACAGTGGGGGAAAAAAAAGGATCACACACACAGCTCTCAATAACAGCACATTAATTGTGTGTGTGGGGGTGTTGTGCATATCAACGTCAGTATTTAGGACATTTCACCATTTTACTCGACCAACCACAAAAGGCTATTTTGGTCAAGGAAGCAGTGAGAACATCAACTTTATTAGAGCTACTGTAATTTGTCAGCTGTGCCTATTAATAATGCAAGCCTTTCACACACGGGCTGTAAGAGTGTTTGGTCAGTATCGATTCATTTTTTGTATCGACTTTTATACATTTTAAGGGTGTTTATATGTTGAGACCTACTATTTATTCTATTACTCATTCTTCTCATGTACTTGACATACTGAAAGCACTACAAGAGATAGTAATATAACACTGTCAAGCCCAGAAGACTTTACATTGCCAAGGGTTTTTCCCCCCCAAAATTGAAATAATGTAGCTGACAAAATAATAATTAGAGAATTGTTCCTGTTAATACTTGTATTACGCCTTCAGAGCAAACACGTCTATTTGTTGTTTTCTAGGGTAAATCAGCTCGCTGTGAGGCAGAGAGCTCGTACTGCTTCCTCTCCATCTGATTGACTTTTTTTTTTAACTTTCTTTTTTTTTTTTACTAATTTGTTCTAATGATTGTAAGGGTGTTAGGAGACTTGTTGTAACACGCCGGACACATTTTGTAATACGCCGGCCATCAATTGTTAAGTGGAAGTGAAATTTAAGACTGTAAGCTCCACCTAATAACATGACATGTTATAGTTGTCAGACATGTGTAAATTTGCCCAACGCTTGGATGAGAGCCCAAGGTGGATATGAGAGGATCGCCACTTGAGGAAATTCCCATTTCCTTATTCTCCAGTTTAATTTTTGTGATATCTGAGCTGCTGGCATGTGACCCTTTTTTTTTTTTTAAATGAGGGAGCATGGAAACAACTGATTGTAAAAGTGACTAATGTATGTGATGACACTGTGGCTTTCACTCAGATGTGTTTCTGTTGACTAGAAAGAAATAATGAGTCTCAAGGATCTGCAAAAAACAGCGAAAGGTTTGTGTTAATGTTGACCAGCCTTTCACCTTTTTGCAATCTGTTCCACATCAGGCTGGATATCAAAGAAACTGTGTGGAAGAAGAGAATTTCACAATGTTTGTTTAGAGGTCCAGGGCATCAGATTAGTCCAGGACAAGGGGATTATGTTGGCTTTGTAAGGCTGCCGTCATCTCATGGCCACACACCAGCTGATGACAAAGTAAGAAAGGATTTAGTCTATATCCTAAAAGGTAGCGGATACTTTGAAGGTTTTCAGGTACCTTTTTAAAATCACTTGAATGAGGCCCTTTAGTTTGGGTGGATGTATACCCCCATATTCACTTATATTCTTGGCTTTTACTTTGGCAAAGAAATAGAACTCATTAGAAATGAGAAGCGTATGTAGTCCTTAATTCCTTTTGTGCAGTTGTGAGTCCATATTAAGCCGCCATATTATAGTTAATGTCATTAGACAGGTTGAGATGAGATGGAGCACCTTTGTAGTTTAAAACATCATACAGTGGTTCCCCAAGGTTGAGATTTATTTGAAGTGGGCCTCCCTAAGTGATGGGGGCTGGGCGCTGGTGGGAAGCTCCATCATCCAACACTAAGAGAGTCTGCAGAAAAACAGCTTTACACACATGACCTGACTTCCAGATAGTAGTCAGTGATCCTAAATTCAAGTCAATGCAATTTCACATAGCAGGCCTTTTACTTACAATCTGCACAAAGAGCTACATTTAAAAGGAAGAATGAATGCATCAAGTTGTGCATTATTCTTACCCCTTTTGATATCTGTCAATACAGAGTAGAACTTTTAATCAAGTAGTTGATCAGAAAATTGATGGGCAACAGTTTTGTTAAGCTATTAATTGTTGAAAAAATAAAAATTCCAAAGGTTCTCTTATTTAAGCTTCTCAAATGTGAATATTTGCTGAGTTCTTGTGTCTTAACATTAAAGTAAATTAAATGGCTTTGGGTTTTGGACTGTTTGTCACTTGATGGCATCGCCTTGGGTCTTAAGAAATGGTGATGGGCATTTTTAACAGTTTACTGATGTTATATAGGCCAGCAGACTAATTGATGATGACAGTAATCGTTAGTTACAGCCTTAATACAGAGTCCAATGCAATATTTTTATTTTCCTCCTTCCTACAGCTGCACACTTGGCCTAAAGTAGGCTTACATTAAAATGTGTTAAGTAGTGTAGAAACATGTTTTTAACACTTGAATAGGTCTGCATTAAAGCCTGCATAAAAGCTTTTCTGTAGAGTGTTTTGTGTTGCGTGCTGTAGTGTTTTGTATAATATCCATTGAGAGAGAGAGAGTGTCATTCGGAGCTGTTGTGGGTGGACGGGTTGGACACCATTTGGATCTGGTCTCTTCATCTCCAACAGGAACAAAATGCTGAGGTTCAAATGCAGCTTTGAGCCAGCAGCAGTGTTTAAGAGCCATGGTGCACCCGAGAAATATTTAAATGTTGCAGAAATAGTAACAATGGAAACAACACTTTGTAATGTTTTTCCAAACAGCTCACTTCACTCACAATCCCCTTTTTATACAGCCCATTGAAGGCGGGAGTGCTGCGCTGTTATTCCGCCTCGCCATCTGTATTAAACGTCTGCATCGACGTCTGTGTAGAATGGACGGGACAGGGGTGTAACTTTTTGATGATGTGTTATGTGTGCGACCCACCACCGGGGGATTTAAAAAGCAGTTAGCAGCTAACTCAAAGAAGAAGAAGAAGTTCGCAGCTAACTCTCAGCAACCGAAATTGTGTGCGAATTGGGGAAACAACGAGGTTTCTGTGCTTTCTAAAATCAGCATTAAGCCGGCGTAGTTTGGTTCAGTGTAAAAAAAAAAAAAAAGTCAAGCCGGGTTAGAAGGATCTGAAATGGATCTGCGTTTCTATAGTCAATATTGATCCACCCATTCATTCATCATGTGGACCAGCTTGGGACACTTCTAGTGGGGACAAATGTATCTGGGGTGGCCCCCAAAGTAAATGTTATATATGTGAACTGTTGTGTTATGCGAGAACATTGCCTCCTTTTATTTCCTGGGGCTGCTATTTTATTGAACTAGATGTGACAGTTGTCGTCTGAACTGTGAAGTCGTATCATGGGTCAAAGAATTTGCAACTCTGCTGTAGTTTTTATAGCATTGATTGGAATTCTCACTAGCGAATTGCCAATTACAGCAGAAAAGAGCACACTTTGAATGCTTGTTGCACAGTCGCTGCTTTGCCAGAGACCGGTGATCCATCTTTTCCTGGGATGCGAGCCCAGGTTACACTCAACTCTCCCCCACACGAGCTATAAAGATATTGTCAGCTTTTGTGGCACAGCACGGTCTTGAGTGCAGGGAAAATGCTGTCTCATTTGCCTTTTGGTTTGAAGTATCGTCCCCTGTGTTCTTAGAAAGAAAAGCCACAGACATTACGGGTCGATTCAAGCTGATTTTGATAGGTGACGTTTTTTCTGTTGCTGTAATGACGAAGCCCTGTCAAATTGAATTAGTATGATTAACACACTGTTGCTTTCAGTACTGTCTTCGTTCAGCCACTCATAAGCAGCATGACCTCGTTTATCACACTCGCTTCACTTGTTCCCAGCACTGGTGATCTTTTTACTGTGAGTTACACGTGATCATTTTCCATCTACAAATGGCTGATTTAATATACCAGTGTAAAGAAAATGGTGTGAAATTGTTGTGATGTTTTAAAGCCGCTCTACAATGCGATAACCTAATTTGTTGACGGAAAGCAGTTAAATCTAGTGTCCTCACAGATGCTGTAAGCTTGGGTTTAGCTGTAAGTATGCCTGCCTTTTATTAAGATACATTTCTGAGTTGAGTTTAGTGTAGAGCAAGAAAGGTCTGTGAAGATGTGATGTGTGGGAATGCCTCAGAGCACATCAGTGTTTGAGCGTGGTGGCAGTGAGTGGGTGGTTCTGAGGCGCTGTCCCCATTGCCCTAATCATGCTGCAGAATCCACTGTCGTCTGTAAAATCAAAGAGAAACCGTCGTCTCCCTTGGATGACACATGCCGCACTTGTGATATTGACAAGTAAATGAGAGAACATACACAAATGACTAAAATGCTGCCTCCCAAAGAGGAAACAGATGATCAAGTGGAACTTCGATACGAATTCTTTTTTTTTTTCCCGTCCACAACTGTGTTAATGTTAACAGAGTTCTGCTGTCTGTTTCATCTCGCTGCCTGAGCACATATGGTAACAGATGTGTAGAATATTTTACATCCGTTTCAGTTTAACACATATTCCCATCAAAGCAGCGTCTTCAGTTTATAGACCAGTGTCGTCATTTCAGGCTCACAGTGATCATGTCCTGTTCCGTTTTACATGGAGCATGGATGAAACATTAACCAGGAGCGCAGGATTAAGTTGTTTGATTCTCCAGGACATATGAATATCACGGGGCTAGTTTATGAGGCAATATGTGTTTTCAGCTCAATAGTGAAAACATTACTAAAGACACTAGATATTAGATACTAGATATTTTGGCACCTGTACCACCTGCTTTACATTTGATTTACACCTGTGTTATTAGTTACAAGAAATCCCCATTAAATCTGCTAATTGTGAGCAAAATAGTCAGTTTTGGCATATAGTTACAGGCAATCGTATTAGGGCCCTCGAGGTTTGACAGTAATGGTTGGCCAGTTGCCCTCGGCAACCACATTTGGACCACTGTCAACCATTTTGTGTAGTCTGGGTCCTGTTTTTGGTAACCAACACGCTGATCCCTCTGGCCTTGGCATAAAACCTTGCACCTAGGCAAATAAGTGCACTGCTGTTGTGTTTTGTTGGAAGTTCATGTCAATAAAAAACATGAAAGTAAGAAAATGAACCACATCATCAGCAAACCCAGAGGACAGTTGCTGACACTGTTACGAAGAGAGTTAAACACAAACAAAAGAGAAGTAGAAACTAGAGCTTTAATTGATTAATTGATTAGTCAGTCGACTGAAAATTAACTGACAACTATTTCATTTTTCAAGCCAATATGCCAAACATTTGTTGTTTCGAGCTTCCAAAATATGAGAATTTCCTGCTTTTCTGTGTCATGTTAAAGTTAACTGAATGTCTTTGGGTTTTGTATTGTTGGTAGTATAAAACAAGCAATTTCAATACACACCTTCGGCTGTGGAAAATTACAACAGAGATTTTTTACACGTGTGTGTGTGTGTGTGTGTGTGTAGACAAAGTAATTGTCAGATTAATCAATAAGCTTTCAGTACCATGTAGAAATGAGGTCTGATTAACAGGAAAGGGCAACTAACAAAGAGCCAGAAAGCACGACAGAACGTACAGAATGAGCACTGTAGTTTGAAATATTAATGCAGCAGATCAGCCATCAAACCTTTTAACCGTTACCTACATTGTAAACATGATAAAAATAATAAACATAAACATATTAATGACTTCCTGATCAGGCTGCAGGAAGTCATTATTATGTGTCCCTGTTCATTTTCCCATTAATCTGACATGGTGATGAAACCAGTTTCCCACCTTTTGGACAGAAATATCATACTCTGATTAACAGTATTATGCAGTTTTCACAACTGATGGAAAAATCACACATTAAAAACACAACATGTCAATCTCAAGAGTAGAGATCCTATACAGAGCTTGGGAATGTGGCTAGAAAATGCAGTTAAATTAAAAACAGGCAGTAAAAGCAGCACTTGCAGTGAGCTCTGTTACAGTCACAGAAAAACCCCCCAGTAATGACACTGGACAGATCTCACTGTGTAGCTGCAGGCTGTGTATATTGTCTTCTGGCTTCGGTGCCATTGCCGTGATGCTTGCTGCTCATGCTAAAAATGTTTGCAGTGTGGACATTTGTCTAAAACAGTCAGAGAAGCAATCTTGCGGCTTTAACATAGGTGGATTGAACTGTCCCGACTGGTTTGGAAAAATATGGGTGGGTAACGTTTCACTCAACAGCTTAAGGCAGCTTTATGCCTCTGTGTTGAGATGTTCTGGTATCCACGTGCGGGACAACAGACGCAATATGGGCTACATGGAGACCACAGGAATTGTAATTGGGCAGCTTGGTCTGCTTTGTGTTTTCTCCTCCATTTTTCCATTCCTGGTGTTATTTGTTGATAGGGAAGACAACATGGAGCAGGTTGAAATAAAATCTCCCTTTTCAGTAATGTCAGACAAATGATTATGTATTTTGTGATCTTACAAAGCTATTCCCACTGAAGGCCTTCTTCTAACCACAATCAGCTCTGTTTATAACAAAGGGAATAAATGAAGGTAAACCCAATTACTTTGGGTGTATAATAAATGCATGACACGGCCTGATGATGTACAATGCACCCATCCAGTGAGGTAGCAGTGCCACGACGATCAGCGGTTTAAATCCTACGCAGAACTATAAATCAGTTCTCACGCCGTAGGCATCTACAGCAGGAGCAGTGAAACAACTCAGCAGAGAATCATAAATTCAGCTTTAGTGTTATTAGTAGTAAAGTGAAATATTGGGATCCTCCAAGCTGTGAATATATCAGACTAAATATGAATATGTAGAATGGCACTGCTGAAAAAGAGCACTTGTGCCATTGTCTAGGTATAAGGTTTTACTTGTATCATACTGTAATCTGCCAAAAGAAAATAGATTAGATGCTGACATAAAAGGGAGAATATGATGTCTGACAGTCGTCCGGTTTGCTTTGCATTTTAATTTGGCAGGCACTATAAAAGAAGATTGACGATGTTGGAGAAAAGGAAAGCAGACAGGCACGTAGAGTCGGAGAGGAAGATGGATAACTGAATAACAGTATGAGGAAAAAGCAAGCAAACCTCCTTCTAGTTTTCAGGGTGACAAAGCATTTGAGCTCTGACCCGGCTGGATGCACATGCAACCTTGTCATTTCCTTTAATGGTCGTAGTGGCGGCAAACATTTAAACAAGGCTGTCGCTCATATCGCTATTTTGCAAACTATGATTGTTTACAACAGCAGTATAGTTCCAGGAGTTTAAGACCATGTGAAACTGAATGCAGAGCTCAGTTTGCGCTGTGTCTAAACATTGTGGATGAGCGATAATGTGAGTTGAAAAGTGGGAGTGAACATCGGTGAAAAGGTTAAGCAAACATCCAGCACCAACAAGCAATTATACAGCATAGTAGCAGGAAAAAATACACAAGTCTAGTTTCATGGCTCTACTGTACATAACTGAATGGGGGATATTTTACTATCAGTGAAATATGCTACTCCTCCCCTGCCTTGAATACATATTCCGGCATTTCAAATGCCAGCAGTGATTGAGTGTGTACGCAAGTGTCAGCACTCACTGTCAAATGTTACAGCCTGCTTTTGCATTGCAAAATGGAGCTGAATGAGGTGGAAGGAAGAAGGCCTGTTTAATGTAAAAGAAAAAAAAAAGCCATAGTTGAAATTAGGGATGCTAATTTAGAATTTCTTTTCTGACCGATGGCCGACCCTCGTTAACCGATCATTAACTGTTAACCGACAAGATTAAAATGTGCTATTTAAATTGGACAAATGTCTGTGACCAGTAGGCCAACAACAATAAAGAGTTTATTTATATGTGCAATAGCAGCACAAACAACAGCAGAACATGAGGATTCACACATCGAAGGCCGGCCCACATTGAATCCTCCAGCGCTGAGACTGCTGTATAGAACATTTAGTAGGCATAACAGCCCGGCAGGTTAACAAAACAGTAGTCGCATTTTTTGCACCTCAAATAGTCCTAAAATAAAATAAACAGGCCACTTGTGGACAGTTTGTCTCCTGGTTTTTATTCAGAAATGGCAACATGTCAACATGCTATGGGGTTAGTCTGTTGCGCGACTGTGAGAGATGGTGCCTCGCTAGTACGCCCTGCCTGGGGAAGCGTATCTGGATACTTTTCCACTAGTTATGAGGATCCGATGAGGGAGTATTTTCTCTCATACAGGTGTCCGCCTCTGGGTCTTTAGCTTGATGAGGAGTGCTGTAGTCGTCTCCCAGGAGCAACATCGTAGCTATTAATACATTTTTTGTATTGTATTATCTGTACAAACTGATAAATCGGTCAAAATTCGTATTGTCAGTTAACAGTGAAACGGTTCATTATTAACATCCCGAGTAGAAATAATCGGTCAGTAATTGATACTGTGCTGTCAAAAACTGAATACCCTTCCATTTTTTGGATGTGACACTTGTGCCTCTCAGGAACAGATCACCGTTGTATTGATTCTGGAAAGCCACCATGTGAGAGTGACAACGCTATTTGAAGCCCTGCTTGTTGACTCGGCCTCTGTTGAGCAGCTGCTGGAAGAGAGGCAGGCAGTTATTTGAGGTTAATGGTTGTCCATGCCCTCTCTCTAGTTAGACATTCTCATGGCAACACCTCAACTGTCCACGGTACAAACAGTAGTGCAGTATATTAGTCACTCAGCAGTGGCCTGTTGTCTTCTCATAGTTAGACTCCCGGCCCTCAGCAGGGGCAGTTAAACCAGTGTTCTCTGTGCTGCTTTGGTTGCTGTATTACAGATTTCTGTAGATCAGTAATCTGCAGTACAGTAGGCTAGTAGAAGATTCAGTATGGATTAAAGTCGTTTAACAGTTTGAAATGCCCACATATGTAGAGGTATGTGTAGATACCATTAGCTTGAATTAATGCATTGTGTGCAGAGGGCATTTCAGATTTCAGTAAGAATTTGTTGGAATCCTGCCTGGTAAGGAATGCATGTAATAAACAATACACAAAAGACTGAAGCGAAAAAATTGTGTCTTTATTTATTCTGTTACGCACACACACAGACGAATAAAGAAACAGACACACACACACACATCCAGCAGTGTTAGACAAGGGATTGTCTGCTCTTTAGCCTCAGGCCTTGTCCTTTCACAGCTCTTCTTCCTCCCTCATTTGTCAGCCAGTATTTAAGTAAAAACACATTTATTTAACTCCTTTGCTGTTTATATTCTGGATTGAGGAGAAAAAACTCAATCCAACATTGATTGATGGGGAAAATATTCCACATGGACACTCTAGATTATAGCAATTCACAGTTGGTACAGATTTTTAGCAGTGTTTGTCACTAATACGTGCATGGTCCAAATAAAGTTAAGTTTTAGTTTCTTTTGAGATTTGTATTCTTGCTAGCACACTTTCTTTCTTGTGCAGCGTCTTTCTCTCTCTTTAAACACCCGTAGTTTCAACCAGAAAGCAAAAGGGCACGTTCTTGAGTTATGTGTCGAATGAGGGAAGAAAATAGAGAGAGAGAGAGACATCATGCCTGAACAAAAACACACATGATTTCTGAACAAACCTATACTCACAAAGAAGCTATGTTTCATAATGCTAACCTGTGCTTGTAACAGTCTTTAAATGGCTGTACTGTTCTGGTGTCAAGGTGTAAATTGTGTTCAGCGAATGGGACATACTGTAGTGTTAGACAAAAATCTTTATAGTGGGTGTTTGGCATATGGCTGCAAAGTACTTCACTGTAAATTGCTTGTTGTGGTAATGCATTATGAATCTTGAAGCTGGCCTGTTGATTTTCCCCTTGTTCCATATAGCACAACATCCATCGTCCTTCTTAAAACCTCAGTTTTACAGCAAGCATTCCCTTTTTCCTTTTTCCTTTTTATATGTGCTGCTGTAACCTGTGTAGTGGAATCTGATACTTTCTTCATCTTTGCAAGCTCCCTCTCTATAGTTTGGAATTTTAAGTGCAAGCTAGCATGTAAGTGCCTTTTGATAATGTCAAAAATGAACCCTTAAACAAAGTGTTTGTGGTAGCTGTGGCTTATTCTGGCATGTTGAGTGAAAAAGGACACATGCATCGTTGGTTTAGCTTGGTGTCTTCACATTCGCTAATAATCTGGACTTGAAGCCTAACTTCAGTCCAGCTAACGGGACGCAGTCAGGCATGACTGTCATGCTGATTATCCTCTAATGAGAAAGAGCTTGAGCCCGCCGAGTTTACTGACCACCCCAACCCCCAACATCGCCGCTGATTCCTGAGCAAGCTGACCCAAAGGCTGCGTTGTTTATTTTGAACAGTTCAGTGACTGAAGTTTGTGACTGCTGAAGAGGAAATGCCCATTAAACAGAAATTATCATATCCTGTCATCTTAGAGTACAAGTGAAAGAGGAAGAGGAAGGGCTGAGTGTCTGTGGGCTTACCAGGAAATATTAAGTTACGTGGACTAGACATATTGATAAATGTTATTATAGTATACAAGTAGTGCTGTTTGTGATTTTTATTGTTTGGCCCAACAGTCCTGTTGAGAAATCTCTGTAATATTTCTACAGTAGGGTTTTCAGTACTGAGTCCCTGGAGTGGTTAGGTATGAAGTTAATTCTGACTAATAAACCTTCCTAGCTATACTTGTCACTGCTATACTTGTTTGTCAACACTAAACCTTTTTTTAATCACAGATAAACATTAGATGCAACAGCGTCCACACTGATCAGCATACATCAACATCACCTCCTGTTTACCAGACTCGTGTCTCTCCCACAGCTGCAAATTAGCTCATTTACAATATTTTGTTTCTAAAGTAATTATTTAATGAATTGAATTCCCTCTGCATTTGATGCATATGTTGTGCTTAACCTGCTGTTTATTTGCATATAATACAATGGATTGTTTTTGACAGCTGGTGGAACAAAGTAACAGTTACCTTTTTATTTACGGTATTTACAAAACATTCACAGCAGACAAACAGCGGCAATCGCTCAGGAAGTTGCTGCCACTACATGTTTGTTTACCACTGCTTTTTGTTTTTGGATATGTCTACTTACACGTTTGAACCTTCATGTCACGCTGCTGCAAGATTTTTTTGAGGTCTTTTGTGTCAGATTCTTGGTTGTCTTATTGTCTGGTCGTCATGTATGAACACTATTTTGACAGCAGAGTAAGATCGATAGTCAGGACCGGTCATTAAGTTCGAAACACCTTCGCAGCAATGCATAATGGAACCCTGAGGTTTTATTTATACCAACTCAGAATATCTGGCTGTGAAGGGGGTGTAGTTGTCAACACAAAGCACTTCGAGTGTTCCCTCATCTCCACTGGTACTTTTCCTGCTTTTGAATAATTCAGTCTTGTGGTTAATGGCTAAGTTCCCTTGCTGTGTTTTCTAGTACTACAGTCGCCTTTCATCCAAGTTAGGATGTTATGTCCAAATTGAAAGAATCTTACGAGTTGGTCATTTCAGCATATCTGATATTAGCTACACATTCTGTACACTGTACTAGTCATTTTGTGTTTCTTTTGGTCTTTTCTAAATAATGTTAGATGGCAGTTCTGTTTTAAGGAACAGTCTGTCTCTCTGTCTCAAAGTCCACCTCTACTGTTGGCACAGCCCTTACATCAAGCAGAATGTTCTGTCAATATAGACATTTCTTTATCATTTATAATATCTGACATTATTGCAGAAGTCATTACTTGGTCTCTTCTGTCCTCAGTGTATATATACAATTTAGATGGTGTCTTTTTATGCAGATGACACCAGCTTGTACTTGAAGCTAAATGAAAGAAAATCAAAGATTGTCTAATTCAACCATTTCAACTTAAAGGATCATATTTTATAACGAAGGAAATATTTCCTTTAGTCTTAGTAGCTCTCAGTCAGCTGATAAACAAGGATGATACCACACCTCCAATGTAATTTACTGAAAGGGATGCAAATATATTGTATACTGAACTGCTGAGGTTAGATGGCAGTGTAATACGACAAACTAGGTCAACTTTTCTCAGATAGTATGGTAGTATGATAGTATGAGTATGAACAGCATCTCCAACAGTAAATGCAGCGTATTAGTGCTTCACCATACTATACCATATAAGATGCATATAACAATGATCATTTAGGAGGAGGATAGAAAGAGTCTTTTGTCCATCATATCACAATCTTGCTTTCCCTTAAAATCTCTGCAGAAAGTCCTGATTTGTTTTCTATGTCTGATGAATGCAGACTTCAGTACTTGTTTACAAAGTGTTTCACTTGGCTCAGTTTGTGTTAAATGCCTACCACAAGCGTAGGAAGGCGCTTTATGTTTGATGTGTTGAAGGTACAGTCTGTGCCTAAGTTATGCTTTATAGCTGTAATATCTAAGGAGCAGGATTTGGTTTGACATGTATGGAGGTGTATTACATTAGTTCTTTCACTCTCATTATGTTATTGCTCTTTGTTATGTTGCTAGTGTCTTCAACACTGTGCATGACACAAATAACGAACCTTACCTTACCTATATTAATTAAAATTTATTACAGATGTCAACCACTCCACAGAGAGATTAAGCATGCTCTCGTGTGCCGACTTTACAGTTGACCAGAAACACCAACAAGTGTGCCACAGTAGATGCTGCTGCTGCTGTTACTATATCGACTTGCATTGAGACAGAGTGTCTCAATTATAGAGTGAAGTGAGCAGAGATAATGAGAAGTGTTTTGAGAATCTTAGTGACTGGCTTTTGTGATTCAGAAATCATGGCAGAGTGGAATGGCTGAGCATGTTAATGGAGCTGCTCTTGTTCCTGCTCGAGTCCTCTTTGAGCACAGGGAAAATCAATCTGGCACCTTGTCAAGGTTTTAAGATTGGAGTTTCCTTACACTCTGGCCAATGTGTGAGTGTTCTTTTCATCCCCTGCATCAGCTGTTGCCACAGACAAGCCACAACTTGATTATTTATTTGTACTCATGGGTGGGTCGAATTCCCACTTTAGACTAGTCACCACTATGTAGGCTTGACAAAATTACGATGGTCTCACAGTCTTAAATATTGGGGAATAATGTTGAGACTGTGCTGAAAATGAAGTTATTTCTATAGTATTTCACAGAGAACAAGTACTGTACTAGTATTATGACAGGCACTTGTGTGTACTTTCTAGCTTGGATGAATGAGAATATGGTCATTTACTGTGGCGAGCACTTCCACTTTCAAATGACAGTAAATGCACTCGATTAAGCTTTGATTCATGTGAACCAAATATTTGTTTACTTCTCATAATTCAACTGTGATATTTAGCTCAATTTGATTACAATTCACACAAAGCTGACTTCATCAGTCAGCTGCTTAAACCTTGAGAGCAAGTCTTTGTTCTTTCATTTAATCTGATATCACTATCAAAGTGAGTGTAAACTGTCTAGCTAGAAACATTGAGTGGTTCAAGATTAATGTTGCTTTTAAAGAAGTTCACCTCACAAAAAAGGATGTATTTAATCATTGGTTAGCCAAGTAATCTGTAATTGCCCCATAACATTCTCATATTTTAAACTGGTGGCTCTTCTAGTGTTGGGTGATCATCTCAAAAACTCTTTGATTAAGTATACACCATAATTACAGTGCACTTTTGCAAGTAGCTCTTTATTTATGTGTATAACCTTGAGTTTTCTCCATTTCCCCACTATTAGACATATCGCTTCAAGATGTCAGCTAGCTCCATCCCACACATTTTCCTCATTAATGCTGTTATCTGTCTGCATTAAAAAAATAAATTGCTCTCATAACATTTGTTTTTAATTTGTTTCTTCAAACTCTGTGCCTGACTAAATTCTTCCAGTGCTGTTGGCCTGCTTTACAGAAAGGTTTTTTTTTTTTGGTGCTCACTTACTTGGGGATTTGACATGAAGAGTTTTTCTCTTAAGAGCCGACACGGTAATCAGTGACAGTGTCGATACTAAAAAAATATGGTTTAGTCAGAAGGTGAAGTCTCTACTTGCACAGCTGCTTGTGTTTTGATTTGTGTCTCTGCAAGTGAGGAATTGTAGGAACAAATGTGAGAAAATGTTTGCACCCTTGAGTCCGGTTTTGGTAGTCTGGGTATTCTCAAGGACACAATATGATCACATTTCTTTGCTCCGAGCCATTGTATAACATAATGTGAATCATGGAAATTATTTGACATGCAGTTAATCAGACTGGATAGTTCAGGATTGAGCCAAAGGAACATAACTATTAATAGTGTCTGACAGTCTGTAATGTTTTAGGATTGTAATGCATACCTGGTTTATTTGCATTTGGCCTCAGAAACTGATGTTTTGGCTAGATTCTGTTCTGGCACAACTCTGTAGTTCGGTTCTTGTTCTGATCAGACATTGAACCACTTAGTGTTTATTCAAGTTGAATCTGTACTCTATTTTTCTATTACACGATGCTTTCCACTTCAGCTGCACCTCACGTTAGATACTACTGGCTGTTCAGAACAAGTTGTACCAGTTGTATAAAGGTGTTTGCACTGTTGTTGATTGAATAACTGATAACATTGAACTACTTCTAGTGTGAAAACTAAAGTATTGGAGCGAGCAGACTGATCAATTTCACGCAGTATTCCGCACAAAGGCAATGGCAAACTTTTCTGTTTCAAAATCAAATATGAGACTATTTATTTAGTCTATTTATCTTTTTTATTCTACTGATTAATCTGTGCTATTCTACTTTAGTTTATTTTTATCTTATATTTTACTCTCTTTTTATGTTGCTTTGTGTTTACCTTGTTGTTGGAAGGTGCTATACAAATAAACTCACCTCACTGACTTCAGATAGCATTTGCTTATTTAGCAGATAAGCGCATATATGCACACTTGCAGCAGAGGTTTTTGTTCATTATAAAGTCATTTTCAGTCAAAACAACCAAATATTAGTCAGGCAGGATGAACTTTCCAATGGACTCTATGGACCCACTATGCACAAACACTCCAAAGCAGCCTTTGGCTGTAGATTAGCTGGTTATATACGAAAACACATGGGTATCATTGCATGTGGAGTATACACAGTATTAATCTACCTAGTTAATTCACAAGTGTTGTCATATTTAACATCCAGCCAGCATCTTGGTAATATACACATTCACGTTTTTTGCGTAACTGCATTATTGATATATATAAAAGCTTACAATTAACGTTATGAAATAGTGTTTTTAGGTGCTGTAATAGAGCTCCCAGAAGAAGGCACCATGAAATTGTTTTGAGATTGTAGTTTTCTTCTTTAGCTTGACATGTTAATGCACAAAACAAGATGAATGGGTAGAACTTATGGTCAGCAGGGATTTTAACCATGTCCACACTAACGCTGCTAAAATGGAAAATGTGTCTTTTTTTCCCACTCTGTTTTGCCTTTTAGTCCACAGTGAGACGTCTGTGAAGCAGCGCAGGAAGTACTCTTTGCCTGGTTATCAGGTAGAATTTATGAACTGTGATTAAATCAAATGACCTGAGAAGACTAGTGCGGACACAAGTTGTTTTAACATGGAAACTCTGTGTACTGATTGATTCGCCTTAGTGGGGATGTGGTCTTGATGTGAGACTGAACAAAGCATGCAAGATACTGATAATTACTGAACATCAGTCATCCTTTTTCATCAGAAGAAAAAGAGATAGGTCACTGATCTGTTTCTCCACCGAACTCTCTTTACTGGAGCTACCATGGAGAATGATTCAGTTTGAGGCAGTGTGGTGTGAGAGCTTTGTTTTTTGCTGCATCACACCAGAGCCTGGACTTTAAAGCCTAATCAGCTAGAGAGAAATCTGCATATTTCACACTTCTTTGGTTACTGTCGATTTGAGTCCTACAGCTGCCAGTCAAAGAGATGCAGAAAGCTGCTGCAGTCAGGAATAAAACATGCCTTGATGGTTAATAATGGGAATATTACAAATTAAACCTTTTTGTGTGGGAGCAGTATCAACCACAAGTGACCTAATTTACTGTCTAATTAAGGTTAAATATAATGTATTGATTTGATCTAAAGATAATAGATCTGTTTCCATAAAATGCAGGGATCACCAACATAATCATCTTTGTAATACATGCAAGTGTATGAGCTTCAGGGAGGTTGCACGCTGCTGGGAATCTTTGCGGCCCTGCTGTTGACATATTCACTGATAAAGATGCCGGCTGACCCACAGACTCCTGATTCCCATCACCTGGATTGGCTGGACAAATTTCTATTTTGGCAATCAGCTCAAGCACACAATCCAATTAGGTGGAGGTTACTGTGGGATTCTCTGGATGGGCACCTGCCCTTTAAATTACCTGCAGTGAAAAGGATGGCCATCGCTACACTCTGCACATTCAAGTCAACTTTGTTTTTTGTTGTTTGTGCCGCAGTTGCTTTTTAACCTCCTAACAACTCACACTCTTTGCATTCTGTCAGAGTGACTTGTATACAGAAGGCACATGAGATGGACTTTTTAACCACTGTACACATTATTGTCAACCACCTGATTATTGGCAGTTATGTGTTGATAAACAGGTGATTTAAAAGGTTCCCTTTAATAGGACGTGATGGTTGAGTCTCATGGGAGACTTTGTACAGCTAAGAAAAACAATCCCATCATGTTAAAAGGTCCATCTTGATTGGGAAATGCTAATCCTCAGAAAGTCACCATGGTGTCTGTACAGAGTTTGCATAGAGTACTGGATTGTTTGGGTGTGGGTAGGACTGCAACTAACATTTTTGATTAAAGAATAATCTATTGGTTTTCTTCTGTGAATCAATCATTTAGTCTATAGAAAAAATAATATGAAACACAAGTTACAACAATATGTCTTAAAAGTGCTCATTTTGTCTGACCAAAGTCAACAAATCCAAACATTCTCAATTTGAAAGGATATGAAATTGACAGAAAAAGAAACAAACCGTCTGTTTGCTTTTGCCATTTGGTTTATTGTTTTAGTTTAGTAATGTGTGGGTTGTTAGGCCCAACCCCAGTGCTCCTGGTGCATCCCTCACTATTCAAACATTCAGCGCTGGATTGAATACACAGTGCCACAGCTATGCAGGGCATGTAGTTGAGATTTTGGAGGTGTTTTTAAAATCTCCTCTGTGAGCTACGACAAACAACACCAGTATTAGGAGTACTGGGAGCAGAGATGAGACAATAATCATTATGACTGCATACATACCACAATAAAAAATAAAAACATCATAGCATAGTGTACGTTTTTATGATTTTAATTGTTGTAGGAACAACAACTGAGGCCTGGGCCCAGTGGCATGCCAGTAAACACACATTTATCTTGGCGAAAGCAGTGCTCATGACATTTATTGTTCTGAGTTAAGAAATTTCCTAAAAACTGTTTTAAAATGGAATAAAACAGTGATTTCTGTCATAGAGGTAGCTACGTTTTTAATACTGTTTTCATGTCACCTCAGTAATTATTGTGATAATATCATGTAGGAGATTGTTCTGGCCTGGATAATCATACTGTGAAATTTTCATGTTGACACATGCTTAATTTGAGGGCATATCTCATTTATGCCTGAGCTGAGAAGCAGCAATTCTGACTATAATTACCTGTTCTGCTCTCTTGACACACAGGGCTTGAAACATATGTTATCCATCACATGCTGTTGAGTTTGCTGTATATTTGTTGAACTTCGTTGTATTTTGCCTGCATTTGTGTTGCTAAAAATGGCACAGTGAGGTGGAATAAATCCACAGTAGGAGTCGTCCCCCCCCCCCCCCCCCCCGGATCCACACCTCTGTCTGTCATATATAAACAGTCAGAAAACATAGCTAAATAAGTCCTGGACAGAGTCTGTGCCCAAATATAGACGAACCTCATACTGTAATTTCTGTTTTATGCGCAGATGGTGTTCCTAGCAGTCACATGCAGAAAACGACATTACGCCAGGTCTGATTTAGTTGTGTTCCACGGCCAATCGACCAGAAATAGCTTTCCCCCGTCTTTTTCTGCACTTTCATTGCAGCTTATGTGGCCTCTGTGATAGATTGCTGAATGAAACTGGATCTGTGAAAAAAGGACAAGCACTCTGGGAGTTGCACAGCCTGCATGCCTTTCGCTCAACGGGGCACTCGCTGGGACATTTCCTCAGTGGGGCTTTTTCAAAAGGGCTTGCGCTGCAGTTCCAGCTAAGGGCAGTACAGTAGGTCAACTGCCGATAGAGTTACAACCTCTCTTTTGTGGAGGTGTTGGACAAATTAAACCTCACAACTGTTTACCCAGTCAAACAGGGACAGCTGCATCTCTCCACCCACCAAAACCTGCCACTGACTGTTGTTCCTTTGGGGAGCCATCTGTGAGGAATAAGCAGGCATGGTGATCAAATGATTGTTCAACAGTTTTACCTCTCACTGCTGGGGGTGATATGAATGGCCCCTTAACTGAATCAACACGGGCTCTGTGCATTATGTGATCCAGCTGCCATTTTGGACTGTTGCTCTAATGAGAGCTGAGTAATGGTAGTGCAAAATGACTGCTTTTCTGTCCGTCGGTGGGAACAATCCAGATTTAACGACTAGAGCACAAGCATGTGTACTGTAACCGACGCAGTTGTTATATTTTTAGTATGTTGTATTTGTGAACAGAGTCTGGTATCCGGTGTCATAACTGGACAAATGGGTGTAAAGAATATTTCTTTAAGCTCTCCCATTATATAAATATTAATTAAATTGTGTTACCAACAGTAATGAAGCAGAAAATACGCTGATATCCCCGTACAATCTCTTCTGATGCTGTCATAGTTATTGGAGAAGCTTCAGGATTTGACTTGATAAGCCCATCAGGATGAGCTGTATTTACACAAGGCTAATAGTCTGGTGATGTGAAGCGAATATGTAATAATAATTTCAGAGTTTCTGATTTAAATCCTGTCCAGGTCTGCTGTGTTTGTAATTTTAGTAGAAGTTAAATATTCAACACTTTTTAACAAGTGGAGCTTGATATCTTAGTAACTACAAAATTGTGCATCCTAATGTAATACATTCTTCAGTTCAGAAGTGTGTGGGAAATCTCGGAGCACTTTGGTTTACCAGTTAATTTGTTTCAGCAGAGGATAAAAATAAAATTCCCACTTTTACTACAATGTGTTGAGATGCTTTTGGATTGTAATCAAGGATGCATTTTGAATTAAACCATTTTTACTTGAGATATTTTTGATAATACGTTGTTGAAATAGCAAATTATAAGATGCCACGGCCTGATTATTCATACATGTATCAGCAAAGCCAGTCTAGATATTAGATAGTCTAGTCTAATATTTCAGATATCCTCTAGAAACTTTAGGATTCATTATTAAGCTGCAAAACAAACACGCCATGGCGACGACTCAGAAATATGTACCATAATATCCATAATTTGGTTTAGAAGATCTTTCTCGGGCTCCACTGTGTACTGTTAAGCTGTATTCTGTCAGTCGTGTCTCTGTAGCACAAAGGGAATAATCAGAATTCATGTCTGTTTGAGGCACTATATTGATCTCATCACCCTTACCACCACTCCAGCCTTTTGTGCTCGGGTTTCCTTATCCTTCACGTTCTCTATCGCAAGGGGAGATGAGAACTACAGATGTGAGTCTCAATTATTTACCAACATGTAGTGAGCTCTCAGGGGACTGTAAACGCAAGGTTTTCAGAAAATGGACTGTTTCTGATACCAGTTTATTTACAGCTTCTGAGGCGTTCAATTGAGCTACTGGTCTTAAGTACTGCAAGTTCTACATTTAAGAATTATGACGCCTTTTTTTCCACAACAGGTAGGACTGTCAAGTACTCCATCTAGTAGATTGGTTGATATTTGTACAGGAAACTATTTAAAACATAACGCTGTGTCACATATGGATTTGTATGATGCACAATAAGCTATGACTTGTGTTCTTCATTTTCATCATTCATCAATACATTTTTAAGAACCTCCAACATTTTTCCTCACAGACTATTCCAAGCACCATTGGTTGTGGTGTTTAAAATTGATAAACTAATTGGCGGATTCTGCAGGCGAGTACTAAAGAACAGTAATGCTACTGATGCAGCTGCCAGGCCAAACTGTGTTTATATAGCATGTGTTATTCACAAGGGGAACTCAATGTGCTTTACATTAAGAATTCCTCAGCATAATTTCAATTTATAAATAAACATAATAAAGATGTCAAAGAGACCTCTTTTCATGGCCCCTCACTCACAACAAAGCTGATGTTCACAGGTGTATTTATGTGTATATGTATGTATGTACGATAGCTGTGGCCGGAGGCATCATGTTTTCGGGAACGCCGTTAGTCCGTCCCCTTCTCGTGAACAAGATATTTCAGCCTGGAAGGAATTTCTTCAAATTTGGCACAAATGTCCACTTGGACTCAACGAAGAACTGACTCGAATTTCAGGTCAACTTCACTGTGACATCATAATGTGACCGTATTTCACCGTTGGTCGGACACTGAATAGGTGACATTGTGACCTCAAACAGGTTTTTAGCCATAATTTAAGAATTAAATGGGTGATTCCAGATTTCACCCACATGTTGACTGGGACGACACAATGAGTAAACAATAACTAGCCCATTACGGGCACAAAACAAAAGCACTGTGTGTAGCTATGTCAGAATCAGAAATACTTCATTGATCCCCGGGGGGAAGTTATACATACATATACTTTATAAGAGTCCTTCTTTACATAGTAATCAAGTACATGTGTATCTGTTTAGCTAATACATCTATGATAATCCCTCAGCTTTGCAAATATTTAAATATAACAAAAATGAATATATTTGCTGAATGATATGAAGCATGGTGACCTTTTGGCTATATTGTGCAAGCAAATACAAGTAACGGATGTTCTCCCGAGGCATACACTGGTTCATTCATGGTTTTAAGCTCCTCCTGTTAATGCAAGATTACCATTGTGTTCTTGAGTTGAAAAGGCACGGCTCCATAAACCATTTGGGGGTGTGTGAGGGCAGCTACTCCTTATTTATCAGCAGTGACACTATCAGCAGTGCCTTGTGAAAAGAAAGCCAGTCATTCAGAACAGTGGGGCCACCTTGGCTGTCAAAGCAGGATTTAAGCTACATTTCCCATGGTTGCCATGACGACTGTGGGAAGTGATTATGAAGAGAGGGTTTCGGAGCAGTGCTGTCACACCAGTGGGTATTACCACAGTGGTTTGCGCAGTGATCACCAGAGAATTACTGGCTCATGATCAAACGATTTTTTTTGTTTTGCAGCCAATGAAATGCTGCGTTCTGTGATGGCAGAGCAGTAGTAGTATTATTTATGTCAGAATTATTAGACTAATACAACTCTTTTCTCATTTCTTTCTAGGGCAAAATGTGGATAAATGGGACAGGAACGAGTAGACCGTGAGGATTCTCTAACCCTTGCCCCTGAGTCCCAACCGTCTGAGAGGGTGTCGGACCTCACTGAGGCAATCCTGGGCCGTTGGCACTAAAATGTCCCTAAGTGGTGGCACTGCAGGCGGGAAAGGTGTGGACTCTAATGCGGTGGACACTTACGATAGCGGGGATGAGTGGGATATCGGTGTTGGAAATCTGATTATTGACCTTGACGCTGACTTAGAGAAGGACAAACTTGAGATGTCTGGCACCAAGGACGGCATGGCGGCACCACCCAGTGCAGTTGCAGCATTGCCTGACAACATCAGGTTTGTTAGTCCAGTGTCTGGCTCTCAAGGCAAGGAAAGCAAATCCAAATACAAGCGCAGCAAGAACTCTAAAGACAATAGTAGCAAAGCTTCAGCAGGAGATGGGGGCAAAAAAGAAACTACAGGACGGACTCAAGGGGAGCCGACAGGCACAGCAGCGAGTGCAGGAGCTGCTGGCAACAATTCCACCTCTGGGAAGAACATGGAAAAAGGGGGCAAAGCCTCCAGAGGTGTTCTGAGTGGTAAAAAAGAGAAAGAAGGGGCTAGTGGGAAAAGTAAGAAGGACAAAACCGATGGAGCCCCAGTCGTGGCAATAGCCACTGCGGAGAAGGATGTTGTGTCTCAAGCCCAAGTTGCTTTGGGGAATAGTCGTAATACGTCCTTTGAGAACACACAATCAACAGACTTGGCAGAAGCCAATCAAATGGGGAATATTGCACTTGAACCTGTTGGGATAGTACCAGCATTGACCACAAAAACTGAACCAGAGGAGGTGGAAAATGGTAATGGTGAATGCAAGATGCTGAAGAAGGTAAAAAATGAAAAGGTGAGTGTTTCAGTTTACTCTCTTTTGTTGCTGCATGGGCTTGTTTGGTGTTGTGTTACATTATTTCACTGACTGGTCTTGGGTTATATTGATCTTTGTCACGGGCAGTTATTGATTCCAGGTTTTAATGGGGACATTGTCGATTGGCAGGCTTATGTTGCAACATGATATTAATGTTAATGGTGAAAGTAATAAGCAGCTTTACATATTTGTACATTTCTATCAAAAAAAGTTAATTATTTTGATAATAGCGTCAAACGTACCATCATTCAAACTTTGTTCTGTTTCGAAAGTTGAACTCAGAATTAAGCTATGCTACATAGCCTGCATATTTTGGAGGTTTTCTACTGAGTACTGTAGGAGTTGTTTTGAACAAGCACAGTTGTTGAAATGTGTTAGCAACAACTCAATTAGTTTCTAGTTTCTTTTCCAGAATCCAACAACAATTAACAACAGTGCAGTTGCATTTGTCTGTGAAAAGTGTCTTTGAAATAATATAGACTTTCATCAATTTAATTATGACAGTATCAATTAATAAAATAGGGCACAATAGTACCCAACACTGTTGGGTTCTTGTGCCTGTCGCTTACACCATGCTTAGAGATGCGCTCCATTCCCTGAAGCTGCCTGACATGTGATGCATAAAAAGACCTACTGCTGTTTTCTCTTTTATTACCACACAGTGAATAAGGGCACCCTTGACGAATATGATGCTGAGGCCAGCTGCAGGAAATAGCCCACACAGTGGTGTTTTCTTTCCCCGTCTTGACAGTAGAGGCTTGATTTATTTTAAAATGATGCATAAGTGCCTTCATATTTTAGAAATGTCTTATCCCATGATACAAAAATGAATACCAGCCAGCATCAGTTGCCAATAACCATGAAAGTGTTAGGTGCTGTACACGAGCCAGTAAAACCCAGTACTAATGTCAGACAAGAATATAATAGACATTGTCAGCCATATACATCACATTACGCCAGTGAAGTTAAGCAAATGTCACATCGTGTTCCTCTTTTTTTTTTTCTTCTTCACATAATTTCAACGCTGACATTATCTTACAAGAACAATATAAAGCTTCGTGTAGCTTTTCACCCACACTTATCTTGTCCTCTCATAGAGTTGATCTATCACTGTGTCTATTGTATGCCTCATAGCAGCCTTTTCATGCTCTGGCAGTATAAAAGACAGCAGAGCAGGGAGGTGCTGAGGACTGTTTTTGTCTGTCATCGTGTTCCATTCTTAATCCCACAAGCCCCAGCAATGCCTGGTGGAGCAGTGTGTGGGGGAGGGAGCTGGTGCAAAGCACGCCTTCGTCGTTTTTCCTGCTGCTCTGAAAGTGGCATGGGGGGATGGGCTGCAAGGAAGCCTGTTTGATTCCTTAAATCCAGAACACCCAGTCATGAACGCAAGCTGTAGAGTCTCCTTGGGCTTGCTGCTTTGAAAGGAAATTTCGTGAAAGTCTTTGTAATCATAATGTATTTAGAATGAAAGGGCTTTTGAGGGAGAACCACATGAATCGGTTGACAGCACTGAATAAAGGAGAGAGGTCACAACTGTTTTCAAATGGCTAGCTGGTGAAAGATATCCTTGAAAGTGCCGTTTAAAAAAAGCAATACCAAGCACAGCAATAGTAAGGATAGATCCAACCTTGTGTTGACACCAATGAAGTTGATAATACCTACTCATACACATTAGAATGACCACAGCCTTATAATCTTTGGAACTGGTAAAAGGCGAGGTGAAGGGAAAATTAGACATTGCGAGAAACCATGATACCATGTTTTAAGAAGACACTCAGAATTAAAATCAGAAACAGGTTTATTGCCAAGTAGGTTATCACATAAAAGGAATTTGGCTTGGTGTTGTCATGCATAACAGTCAAAATATACAAAGTATGAGAGAAATCAAGTACTGCAAAAGCAATCACTTGGTACACCCCTCCCAAAAGTGACTTTTTAAAATGTTTATTTGGCCCGGTGGCTGAAATTACGATAATACAAAGAGTAATCTCAAAGTTTATTTTACAGCCATTTCTTTTGTAATGTTTGTGTATACGAGAAAGACTCGCGCTTGTCACACAGCCTGCAGTTCCAAATGTGGCCACTATGCAAACCAGCGCTGTTCCTGGGGGCTTGGGAGACCTCGTTTGTTAGGTTGCTCGGTATGAGTGTGCCCTTCCAACTGACACTGCACTGGCAGATGTTCCCACTGGCAACAGTAAAATCAAAGGCTGCTGCAAACGGCAGAACTAAGTTTCGCAGCCATGTGGACTGACAGAACCGCATCAGTCTTTGAGATCCCATCCTGACCGAGAAACATAACCCCCCCACCTAGAATGAGTAGAATCCCATTTCTTCATCGCACACTAGCCACAGTGGCTGGCGTTCAGCGTCCACAGGCTGGGTCTCTTTGGCAGCCTGCACAAACTGTGAAATTGATACTGAATCAAAAAAAGGGGGTGAAAAATGACTACTGACCTGGCTCACAACTTCCCATCAGTGCCCCGTGACAGGATCAGGGAATCCCACTTACTTACTGTTACACTTTTGGGGGGGTTGAGGTGTAAAACTCTAACCCTAACCCCTGTGGCTTGTAAAATGTAAATTCAGAAAACAATCTGCACATTGCTCTTTGTTTTCTAACCTTTTCTCCCAATGATTCCCCCAGAATTATATCAGGTAATATGGAAGTACAACTATCCTATCCCTGCTCTAAATGTTTTATCTCTTATAGTTAAATTAAATAATACAACAAAACAGCACTATGTAAGATGTTGGGAAGTAGATTTGGAAATGTGTCACCCTCATTACAACTAGACTGATTTAAAATAACTAGCTGTCCCATGTTCAGTGTAATCCAAACATTAATCAGTATGTGTCTCACCAGCAATCTTGTTCTCCATGGTAGGGTGTAATAGCGTGGCTACACTGTCTATGTCCTAAGTTAAAGCTCCCCAAAGCATTGGCTCTCAGATGCTGAATAAATCATCTCTACTTCCTTCGTACAAGTGCTAACCAGCTCCGAGTGTGTCTCTTTCTCCCACCTCTCATTATACAAATCTAGAGGAGTAAGGCATTCGTCAGCTGCCTCGATGTGCCGCTGGCCTTGATAAATGGAGCAGCTCTCATGGAAAATTACATTGGCAATGTTACTTTGAAAAGGGGGGAGAGAAAGGAAAGGCTGCACTTGAATGAAAGAGCACAGCCACCATTGCTGCTGATGTCCGGCTCGGTGAGAGGAGGGATCTCATCACAGCTAGCTTGAGTTCTTTCTCTTTGCCTGTGCCCGACTGACTGTTGCTATTGTGTTACAGCTCATTCCTTTTAAGTAGTGCCAGAGCTTTTAAAGGCTCTGGAACAGAAGACACTGAGACTTTACTTAAGAAGGGGAGTAAATTACATCAAGAAGCTCACTACAAAGTGAGGCTTTTTGCTTACATGTCCATGTTCTAGTGAAGCTAATTATGTAGAGATAAGCAGAGTTGTTGCTTTATTAACAGAAATAAATTAAAGCTGCAGTAGGTAATATTATTTATCATAATTTTGGTTGAAATAACAAATTTTGACCCGACAATATTTAATTGAAGGGTTCCTTTAAAAAAAAATGTGTCCAATCAGGGTTAGCTAGCCTGATTAGCTTGCTTAGCAGAGTGATAGACAGAGACGGAAGGTTCAGTGTTGTCAACCATTGTAACTAGGTAGCAAACTAACGTCTGTTCCACTTGGCTAGTTGTGTCTGACTCAGAGGGAGGAAACGACAGTGCAGAGAGAAAGGGAGGAACACGGATGACCCTTGCTTGTACATTGACTAGTTACATGCTAGCTAATCCTGATTGGTTGTTTGAGTCAGACCGGGTTCAGTTTTTTTTATAAAGTGTCCCACCATTTCTGTAACTTTCTGAAACCGAAAATCTGACTTTCACTCCCACTTTTGATTGACTTTTCAATTTGCTAGCTGTGCAGAGGTGACAAACGAGCAAGGGTTTGAACTTCTCTCTCTAGCTCTCTTTTTGTTCCTATTTTTGTTTTATGTGGTCGGACCCCACATCTTACAAACTGATTTTGTTGACACATACATGTGTTACACATATGAAGAGGCATTTTATCTAGGCTTCATTGCAGCACTTTGTAATATGGTTAGTCAATAAGATGATAGAATATAAAAAGATTTTTTCAATACCTTTCGTCATAATAAGGCAAGTGTATGCAAAAACGAGTTTTAAACAAATAACACAACGTATTCATACAATCAATGTTCAATTCCACAGAAAGCTGACAAATGATAGTATTGAATTATCTCCCAGCCCTACTTCATTGCTGTTTGTGATTTCTGCGTTGTTGCCTCTGCCTGTTTGAAGCTTTCACCCTCAGGGAATCCCTCACTACTACAGGAAGAAAACATTTGACACTAATTGTTTTCCACGTCTGCCATTAGCAGCTGCCTTCATACTACTGTGAACTGGTTTGGGCTTGAAGGCAAAACAAAACACTAGACTACATAAAGTACAAAATTAAAATCAAGGAAGTTGATAATGGACATGTTGACCATTAAGTTCTTTTTAATCACTGAACAGCTGTCGGAATAGATATAAAAAATGTAATCGTTGTATTATCAACGTTGGTTGGGTCTCCATGTTCCAGGGATACTCCTTTCTAAAGCAGACTAAGACACATACCATGCATACCACACATTTTCAAGGTTTACAGTGTCTTATCCCTCACTGACATGCCATTGCAAATCAAAACAGCTTGTAGAATCAGTGTAAATGAAAATGGCTTTTGTAATCACATGATGGAAAAAAAGAAATCACAGGAAAACGCTGATATTTTCAAAATGTCACAATTTAATGGCCGTTGCATACAGTGATCAAGTGCTCATGGATTGTCAGGAGGGGAAAAACACTGTTTCAGGGTTACTTGACATCCAATATTTAAACCTTCCACAAATATACAGTAAAGAAATATATATATTCTCTAACGTCAAAACATAATTACATCAGTACATGTTGTTCATGTATTTTACTGTTTTCTCAGACATGCTTATTGATGATTGGTTTGGGCTTATCGGATGAACACAACCTCGCTGCATTTAAGAGAGGATTGATTCTGAGATGGGAATCAAATTTAAATATTTCCATCTCAAGCTGCCATAAAACTTACATGCAGCTTCAAAGATTAGTTGGCTCTCCCTTGTCATTTGGTACAAACCCAATATGCTGCCAAATTAAAGCAATTTCAGCGTTTTTAACTTCCAACTGCGCTTGCTGTCTTTTTTCCTTTTTAATTGGAGGAAGACCAGTCAGTGACAATAATGAAAATGAAACAGTTGAAGCATATTTTCCAATATCCCCAGTATGTCATCTTTCCAGTATAACTCTTTACTTTTTATATATTGCTGGACCTTGAAAGACAGGTAAGTTGTAGTGGATTCTTTTATTTTATTACATATGTAACAGTCAAGAACCTATTATAGTTCCGAACATGCTCAGATTCATATTGCTGTGTAGACTAGTCATCAACCTTAACCATTAAAATCCATATAAGAGAACCGTTATAGCATATAAGCCACAATTATACCAGATTCCTCAGCCCACACAGCAGACCACAGATTCAGATATTGAATTAGGAGAAGAATGCCATGGCCCACAAAGTTTATAGTCTTGTTGCTCAGGAAATCCTTGTCGAGAGGCACCGCAGGCTTTTTGTTTGGAAATATTTAATACTGGAGCCAGGTCTTTCCAGTCATAAACACTGCCTGTAGCCACCTTGACCTTAGTGAATGTTTAACTTGATTTGTGTCCCATCTCTTTGCATCCTGAAGGCTTTTGGGATTTGTTCTCACTTTTGATATTGAGTATAAAGTAAGCTTGCTTTTACCGCAAGTGCAAACTGGAATAATGAAAACTAAAGGGTTGTGGTTGGAATGAGTGCGACTGGTCTCGGTTGTGAGAGGATCAAATACTGTGATGAGAGCCTTATTGGCAATTTTTCATCAACCTTTTTGATGTTTTTCAGGCGGTTTCCCTTTCTCTTGTGTTGTCACTATTACATTGTCATATAGATCTGGGAGCATGTATTACATCCATGTAGTTGATTCAGGGATCCTCTAAAATATTGGTAATGTCTATCTTATGACAAATATTTTCCATAACAGGCAGTTGTAATTAACAGAATAGTGTTTTTAAATCATACCTGACAATTTCCTCAAAGATAATCAAGGTGCAAATAACCTTGAGGCTCGAATGCGAGTGCCACATTGTTGCTCCTTTTTATTAGAAGAGCTTGGTTATTCAATGAGTAATAGCAATCTGTGACTCCCACTTTCACAAATGTTGCTTTCATTAGGTTTTCATAGTCATAATCTGAAAACTAGCTCTTCTCTGTTTTGTATCATAAAACGTGTTTGATTTCTTTCATCAGTATAATTGCATTAATGTGTGTCATTTTTTGAGTTTGATATCTGAAAAGTAATTGTTGATGGTTCTGATTTATAAGTTTAGGTAATGTTGTGATTTAGTTTGTGTACCTGAGATCAGAGGCATTTGTCTTGAAATATACTATAACACAAATGGACACCCCAGATAGCCTTTTTGAATGCATTTCTTCACTATTGATCAAAAATATGTGAGCTTCAGAATATAATAGGTGGTCATATCTGCAGTCTGTAAAAGCCTCATTCAGCCCCTTAAAGCTTGGTAATAGTTTATTTTAACATGAGTATCATTTCAGAAACTTCATTTTACCTCCTGTTTTAAACAAAAACAATGTAATATAACACATTAAGAATTGATGTGATGGTTTTCTACAGGAGCACAAAACATGTTGGGCTGCTTTTGCAAAAAGCAATCACAGATCTGTCAAACAAAGCCCTTGTCATGCTTTGTCTTTCTCTCTAAGCCTTCCACGAGGTGTGTTGCTGTGTCTCGATCAGCTTGCTATGAGGGAGGCATGTGTGGGGGGAAGGGAGCAAAGGCTTGTACAACTAATTCAGCTCATGAAAGACTTATGTAGCAAGAGCAGCTGTCTTCCATTGTCAGCCTGCAAATTTCCAGTGTGCCTCATTTCGCCTCTCAATGCGTGAATAGCAAGACAGCCAGGGAGGGGAGAACAGAGAGGAAACAAACCAGAAGAAGAAGGAAAAAACAAGCGAGGGAAAGAAAAAGCCAAATATCAAGACTTTCATTGCATTAACTCGACATAGGCCTAGTTTTGTTTTTTCTGTTTAAAACCGTGGTGGGTGTGTGGTTGGACCATTGGTCTAATAATAAACCATGAGCCTATTCAGACCCAGTGTGCAGATAGATAAAAAGAGCTCTGCTGTGGTGAGAGGGGAGAAAGAGGGCATATAAGGGGTAAGAGGAGGAGGTGGGGAGGTAAAGAACTGCCTGAGATTAGGAGAGGAGGGAGGGAGGGTTGAACAGTGTTATGAATGGATAGAGTCTTTAACCCCCAAACACACTGAATAGTTTGTCACAGGCTGCTGCGGCTGTATGTGGAATGAGAGGAGCTGGCTGAGAGCTCTTGGATTCCTGAATCCTTGAGGCATGTGGTCTGATTAGCAGAACAAAACCCACACAGTGGGGAGGAGCAGACGTGGCTTTTTCCCCCCTCAACTGGAATTTTCTACCAGCGAGGGAAGAGGTGGCTCAAAGTTTGTACTGACTTGCTACGGTTGTAAAAGAGTTTGCAGACTTTGTCTGAAGGCTTTGTTTCAGCACAAACTATTACAAAGAATTCCCTTCTTTTTAATTCTTTTCTCATGGTAGTTCAACCCTTAAATTTGGACATTTTCTGGTGCACATGTTAAAATGATTATCACTATCGAAACAGGTTTGACCATGAAACACTTGATGAGAAAACATTTGTAGTCTAAGAGCTTAACTGCTTGTAAAAGGTTTTTAGTTGAACAAAGAGGAAGTTAACAGCAAGGCAGTGTTTGAGCAAGAGTGATTATAGAGAGGATTACGTGTCTTGCCCTCCCCCCTAATACTTTTCTAAGGGGATTGTTTGCAGCCAGTTTGTTGTTGAATGGAACAAGTTTGTAAAATCACACATTTTTCTGCCGTGAAATTCTTACTTCATTGCTTGTCCTGCATCACGTTAGAAGAGTGAACACTATTTAATTTTTTATTCATATGGAATCTGATGAAATTGCACGTCTTAAACCTCCAGAGTCTTGTGGACAATCTGCCATCAGAAGATTTACATCCTGCAGTTCCCAAACTTGACACCCTCTGGAACTAGTCCTGAGATTTTCTAGCTTGATGTTTTAGTCGTCAAATGCTGCAGAGCGTTTTATCTGCCGCAGTTTTTAATTGAGTATGTAAAAGCAATGACAAGAAGATAAACGTCTGAACCAAAACTTCGACTGGGCCACTGCCTCAAGCGAACAGCCTGCTGCTGCAACACATCTAGACTAGACGGTCTGATAAAGTTAATTTTTTCGCATACCAAAAGACATTTGGAGAGACTCTTTGAACAATACAGCGTGCTCAAGCTTGCTGTATAGACTAGTCAGATTCTTAACTCAGTCCTGCGCACCAGCTCCCACCGTGTGATTATCTATAATTGGCCTTAAAATACCACTTGACTGGTTGTATAGTCTTTTGGGAAAACAAGTATACACATTTGTGCGTGGCTTGTTTGACTGTTTCAGTTTTGGTTCCCTGTGATGTAGTTTCACTGGAGTGTCTCCTCTGAGATACTGGACAAACTCTAGTGAAGGTGAAGTGTTTTTGAATAAAGTAAGGAGAGGATGATTTATAAATAAATGAATATAGCACCAATGACGAGGGTTGTCTATAATTATACAAAGCTTATTATTGTTTAACTTAAAATAAGCAGACGTTTCTTATTACTGTGGTGTAATAAAACCATATGCCACAAGAAAGTTTTATCTTGTAGGTATATGAGATATTTATTACAGTCGCACAGCCTCTTTCAGTGTCAACTCCTGTTACACACAGCTAAGCTTCTTGTCATTTTCCTCTCAGTTAAACCCTCACCGAGGTAGACAACTGAGCAAACACACATAATGGCTAATCCATTTTCTTATCTGTCAGATGGTGTTGTTTGCTGGTGTTTGTTTGTTGTTTTCTGGCTGAGGAGGTTCTCTGGGCTTATCCCCCTCGTTACATTTTGCTGGATGTCAAAAGACTGTCTGCCAAAAATAGAGCTACAGTCCACATTTCAGCATGAGAAATTGGAGAAGCAAGTTAGATCATGCGCTCCGTCTTGCCTAAGAGCCAAACTAAGAGGTCAGCCTCGAGAGCAAAGCTTTTACACAAGCTTTTCTCTAATCCAGTGACTACCGTGCCCATTTTGAGCATAATTGAATATCATCTGTTAAAATATAAATAACTGCCTCTTGTATATTTAAAAATAATTTAACAACATAGAGGTCTTTGGCTTTATTTTGTGGGAAGTACGCATTTGAGGTTTGGTGCGTTGTGTCTGTGCATGAGAGTGTGCATGCATGCTTCCAAGCTTGGAAGTACAGATCTGAGATGAAAGGATTTTCTTTCCCATTCTAATCCACACAGACAGCCAGGCCCTTGTGATTATTCCCGCCCCCTTCGCTCCACTCATCTCTTTGAATGCAGGGCCTTTCTAATTCACCCTAAAAAGGGTTTCAAAAGGGGATTATACCCTGATAGAAATTAAAGGGAGAACACGTCCGTTCTTTGGGACCAATGTCAAACATTCATGAGTCGATGGATGCTTGCACCGAGCACAATGTAGGACTGAATTTGGACCTGGTTTTCATTTCGCAGGGCTCTTTTTATTTTAATACCAAACGTCTGATTATAATGGTTTAATGATTATTAATTATGTTTTTGAGAAGTTGTCAATGTAAATGTTTTGTAGTTGTTACTGAAAAATGTCCATGCCATGCAGACAGCAGCACCAGAGCATACACCTACATACAATTTGTCGGTCCACATGGCTCCCCCTTAATATATATATATATATATATATATATACACACACACACACTTACCTACCTATAAATCTGTTTCTCCCAAGTAGTAAGTGTTCTGTTATTCATATTATGCAAATTGCATTTTTTAACAAAGAAATGTCATCATTGTTATAATGCTAAAAGTGACTTTATTATTTACATCCTTTAAGAGTATCATTAAAGTTGACAATTATGGGGAGAAATTATGTTCCAGTCAATTTAAAAATGATTTTAAATAACTATAAATTAGGATGTCATTAGGGTATAAGAGCTATATTTCATTAATAATAGGGAAAATAATATAGGCAAAGTGCTTTATTCAAGGACTTATTCCATTTGTTCAGCAGTATTTGCCTTATTAGATTTACTTATTCGGCAAAGCATGATTCTCATGAGAGCATTATACTGAAGCCATTCATGTTAAACATGTTAGGGAAGGAGAGTGTTTGTTTGAGAATGAGGTAAAGCATCATGTGGCTCACTGACCTGGGCTTCATTCCAACAACGTAACGCTTCATCACCACTGAATCCCTTAAATCCTCACCCCAATCTAATGGTCTTCAAGAGAAATAAATAGATAAATAAACTTTATATGCATGAAGTGTACAAACACTGTTGGATTGTACTGTTCTGCTGCCCTAACTGAAGTTGAGCTTTGCTGCCAAGCCCTTTCAAACTCGATGACATGGAACTATTTAACTTTGGCATCAAGGAGTCGGTCACTGTTTACATGACATTTTCAATTTATGCAGTTGGCAGAGACCAGAGCCAGACTTGGCCCATGAATGGGTGAGAGTGTTAAAATAAAAATATATAAAGAGTTATGATGAAGTTATTATCAGTGGAATGACCATATAAACCAGCTCTACACTGCAGATGACTGAGCCAAACATTAACTTCAAAATACATGTTGAGTTTGGGAAATAATAGAGTCATAATAAACAGAGCGTAGCTTGTCCTCCACCCAGTGTACAGTGTGTGTGTGTGAAATTTTCTAAGCCATTTATGGACTAAATGTTAGAAAATATTGGAATTGACACCTTGTACCTGATCCATATTCTGCAACTTTACCCCTTTATTCCTCCTCTTTGTCCAGCAAATCAAATCTCCTTAATACTGCAGACTCGCATTCCAGACTTTTGATCCCTCCGTCTTTATAGATTATGTGTATTTGCATGATTTACTACATTAAAAGCCTTAAATGCCATAAGTGATAAATGTAGGTTGTTCTCTTCTTATACTTCTCCTCAAAAATTGGTTGTGTGCCAATGACTTTTATGGTCTCCAGTGTGTGGAGGTTTGATTTTCTCATGCTGTTTCCTTTCCTTAAACAAGTGTACCACATGCATCAAAGTCACCCCTGCCACAGCAGTCCTCTTATGAATGCTGATATGCTCAATGGAGACTGCATCAGTGTCCTTGAATACAGAAGCCTTGCATTATCTGTTGTAGGCAGAGAAGGAGTCGGCTGTCAAAACAGTGTTCATCCTTTCTTGCTGTGTTTTTCTCCCATCCCTGTTCCAGACCCATTTGGTCAGCAGTCTTGTCAGTTGTTTTTTATTTATTGCAGTTATGGGTAAGGCTGTGATGTGGGTAGTACTGCTTCAAGTAATTAAGTAACCACAACTGTGCGAAGAAAAACATTTAAGAGTCCAGGTGGATATTACTCTTTATCAGAATACTTGTTGGCCGACACCTTAACAACTATTATCCTTCCTGGGGTCAACACTCACATTAACATTGAAAGGCATTTTAATTTTCCCCAATACACCCAAAATTAATGTCTTTTGGACTGGCAGAAAACCAGAACCACCTGGAAGAAACCAATGCAAACACACTGAAAGTGTCAGGCAACTATCTTAAGTGCTTTGAGCCCTTATTCATTTCAGTGGGACCAATGGGTCGACGCAGTGGGGGTGCCAACGCAGAGGGCCGTGGCAAAAAAAAGTTGAACCTTGCTCGGCTTTTGCCGCAACACCATGCAACTTCATTCGGCTATGCACTGTGTTAGCCCATTAAATATAGATATGTGCACATTCCTAGTAGATTACTTTGTAACGTGAACACTACTGTTTGCCAGTCAATCGTTGAGTTGGATGATTAAGTGATAGTTGTGGGATAACTTTACAGCATTTTCAAATCCTGCTTCATAGTATTACTACACTCTTGGCATCTGATAAACCTTCAAACTTTTGGATGTATCCATCAAACTGGCCTTCCAGATTGCATTGTGTTGGATGGAATACACCCACTTAAGTGAGCTACTGCAACACCATGTTGTTGGTGTTTCCAAAGTAATCAGTGTTTCAAGTGTTCAATAAAAATCCAAGACCAAAATAAATATAAAGATTTTTCTTTTGGGGTATTTTGCTGGTTCAGCTTACTTTGCCAGACATACAATACCTGATTACTTAATAATTTCTGCGCTTTTAAAGACAATCTATATTTTCCGCATCCAATGAGGCTGTGAAGGTCCGTATGGAGCATTTTGTCGTCTGTCTATGTCCGTATCCAGCCTAAAACCTCTGTGTATGCAAACTCCCAATGTATAATATAAGCAGAACTGTCTGAACTTTCTGCAGCTTTGGATCTCCTTGTTGCAAATGTGAAATCATTTTGAAATGTAAATAAATGAAGTCGACAGGCTTGCATTTAGCTGGGTTTCTGTTTTTGTCTCAAAGTACTTTACTGGTGCACAGATGGGCTGAGGGCTTGATGGCTTGGCATGTTAAGAATGGATGTTATTTCCCTCCATCTTGATATACAGGACAAGCTTCCTGAATTAGTGGTCCATGTAGTTGTTGTTTTGCTGAGACGACTTTTCACCTCCCACTCAAAGAATTTACAATTACCCAAGTAGGTACTGTTTTTCTTATGATAGTTAAATAGCCCTGAGTGCATTTCTACCCATACACCATACCATTTCCAAATATCCCAAAAGGACTTTAGGGTGTTTGTGTAGCGGCAAGAGGAGAGGCTGCGTGAGTGGATCAATAAAGGTGAAGTTAATATGGAAATGAGCTCCTCTTTGTAGTGGAGGCTGGGGAGTTGTTTAGTCCTTGGCGATGAGCTGAGCTCGCACATTCAATTATGTTTCGTAAGTGGGGCCTCTCTGTCCATCTGGAAAACTAAATTATATTTAATCATATCCATTAGGTTTATGTATCCCTTGAAGAGTGAGACATTTTGCCTTTAAATCCATTCGCTTAAGTCATATGTCGCACTTATTATGGTATTTTTTATTGTTAATAATACAGCAGAGGCTATTACTCTAAAGGTCCTGGCAATTTGGTTATTGCTGAATAATGGGACATTTAGTATACCTAAAAAATATGATGAAAGAATTCACAGGCTTTGTTTCTGTGCTGCATGACCTTCAGACTATATGGTTTTGTCCTGATCTAGTTAAGATGAATGCCAAACCTGTTAACTCAATGTCTCCACTTGAGTTTTGCAGACCATATTCATATACTGTGCATTGTATTAGATGTTAGCTGCAGGGCTTCATTGTTCTTAGTGGAAGTCAAGAGTAAACACAGAATAAACTTCAGTGACTCGTCAACTGAGGTTTTTGAAGAATTTCTACTATATACTCTTAATTATTTATTCCGATCTGAAAATAAGGCAAAGACGCTGTTTTGTTAACTCATTCTTAATTAGCATCTTGAAACATATCACTGCATATATAGATATTTGAAAATTCTCAAGTCACACTATCTTAAAAGGCATTTATCTTTACTTAATAATACATCATTCGGACCGCCTGGCTCTTAAGACAGTAAGTCCTGAGGATAGATAAAGATGGAGGTATCATCTGTGTTTATGGATAGCAGCTGCAGACAGGGAGGAGGGGGAACTACAATGACTGTTTATTTTTATCAGGGCATTAGCAGATTAGGCACTCAAACTAACAAGGTCATCAAACTCTGATGGCTGAGAGCAGCAGACCTCTGCTAAGCGGCTGGCAGAGAGGGGAGATTTGGTGCGTTATAGTGGGTTTCACTTTACTCCTGCTCCCTCGACATCACCACAGCCCGACTTATTAGTGCTTTTAATGATCTGAAGGACACAGAGATATAATTTGTTTAGAGATTCCCTACCAGCGACTGCAGCTTGATGGCTTACTGCATTGTGCTGACACGTCGCCACATGTCCTTTTGATTAAGCAAGTGTCTTAGGAAAATTTGAGGGTCAATCTCCTTTTGTTGTTATGCCAAAGTGCATCTACTGAGTAGTTTCAAACAGCTTTTAGATTGATTTGATACTTGCTAAAGTAGATTTATCTCCGTTTTGGCATGTTTTTTCACTCCAGAAAAGGCTTCTCACATAACTCCTTGGATTATACTCAAGTCAGTTCCAGGCTATAATTATCAAAATAAGTCATAGACGTGCTGCGCGGATCAGAAAATAAACTGCGGTGTAACTTACCCTGTTATGCTCTTCTAGTGACCTGTCTTTTCAACTATTTTTCCCTCTCACCAGCGAGAGTGTTGAAATGTCATGTGGTGCGAGCTACAGCGTTCATTGCCCCAAGGTGTATAAAACTCTATAGTGCTTTGAGGCCGTAGTGCAGGAACTACTGGCACTCGGTAATAGTGCACATCACCGTCCATTAAGATAGACATGGTTCAATAGGAGTTCTGTGAGACAGCCAGCAGTAGAGGTCGATCAGAGTAGCAAGCCCTAGTTAAAGTAGCAGCATGAGGGGCAGCGCAGTGAGTACAGCTCAAGCACTATCTGCAGAACTGAGCGCAGTGCACTCCTCCACATGTACAGACAAGAATTTCTACTCCTACAGCCATGACCTTAACCTCTGCACCTTTACTGCCTCTTTTGCCTAGAATGGATTGTGGAAGCTAATCAAGGGATTACTAATCTAATGACTGTAATGTAGGTGTATTTAGCATTTTATTACTGTTTAATTGTTTACAGTTCGCCATATTGCCAAATTCAAGTTAATGTATCATCCACTACTGTAATTTGGATGTTGCACAAGTTTCCACAATCTGGCGCCCACATTGAAAGTGACAAGTCTATGTTGTGCTAAGTATAATATTCATTGTTTGTTTTTGTCAGTCCAAGTAACAACAAAACAATAGAAAGTAATTCGGCATAACTTTGATTGGGGGGAAAAAAAGTGTGTTCATTGATGTGTGGCTTAGGATTGTCTTTCTAATGTTTGGAGAAGGCACCACCCACAGAAGAGCGTCAACACAAGGGAAACAGACTAACAGAACATCTATAAATAGTTTGAGGTTAGAGGCTCTGGGGAAATCTCACAGCCTGAATAACAACTTGTTTTCCTTGTATAATATGTGGGACTAGTAAAATGTCTTTTGTTGCTTAGCTGATAAGGTTTCTGGTTTGTTTTTGCTCGACTGCTTTAGGCTTCTGAATTCATAAAGGTAGGTACCTGAAACTGGAGGAGCTGTCAACATTATGGTGAACTGTAAACATTAAGCACACTACACAGGGAGCTAGGTTTATTTCCTGCCTGATCTCATAGCCTTGGCCAAAGCCTCAGACTTGTAAGACGTCAAAGGGTGAATCATTGGTATTTGGGTGGGAATCTTAGGTGGCTGAGCCGTTGATGACAGCCCCTCAGTTTGTTGTCAGGTTTCCCTTTGCTGTGAGATAAGATTTATGACTATGGAGAGGGCTTGCGAGAGAGAAACCGGCGTAGGCTCAGCTTAGTTTATCTGGATTTCTGCTCCCAGCACAGCCTCTCACTCTGTCGGGCGCAAATGGGTGACCTTGGCAAGAATGTGGCTTATTGTTGTAACAGATACTGTTGTTGTCAACTGACCTGTGGTCAGAGTGGGAGGATGAGAAATGGGAGAAAGGGAAAAGAGGAGAGACTCGCCAATAGAACGTAGCAGAATCGGCTAGATAGGATTGTGTTCAAATCTGTCCCAGCTGATGCCGATGTAAACATGTGCGAAGCTTACAATGTTAAAATGATTTACCAGTAATCAATGTGGCACTGCAGTTAACTTTAGTTGCGATATCATATGTCGCAGAGAACATCCAGCCACCACACACTAACACTGAAACCACAGACTAGAGCGGATCAATGATTAGATTGATTTTGATGATCTAACAAATCGTTTTTTTTGTCATTCTTTTTAAAGCAAAAATTACAAAAAATTGTTGGTTCCAGTATCTCAGATGTGAGGATTTGATGCTTTTCTTTGTCATACATGATCATAAACTGAATATCTTTGGGTTTTGGACTGTTGGTCGGACCAAACAAGACATTAGTGTCAGGTGTAAACAGGGCCTATGTGTTGCTAAGAACATCCAGCCACTAACCACTAACTGTGAGACCACAGACTATTAACAGCAACAAAACTTCTTTCTGTCTGGTTGGTTTTAGTAAAGTTCAGATATGTGTGTGTGTGTGTGTGTGTGTGTGTGTGTGTGTGTGTGTGTGTGTGCAGGCAGTTCTTCATGTAGGCATTGAACATGTTTTATCAGCCGTGAACATAGAGATGTTCAGGTCGCCCCACTTCTACTTGGAGAGCTTTTAGTCCTCATGATACCCAACAGCAGCTCACCCCAGTGCTCCTCTAACCCAACCCCCACCCTGCCATCTAACAAACAATAGCAGGCGTAGGCTAAAGGCAGCAAGCTGAGCCAGGGAGAGGAAAAGAAGGAATTAGGTTGACAAGGTCAAGCTGAACCAAGACAAGTGAAAAATGTACCAAACCACCTGCTGTATGTAAAGCCAGCCAGCGAACCAGGCATCCAGCTCGCCTGCCAGATCTCTGAGCTAAGCAGGTACGAAATCAAGTCAACTTTTCTTTTTTGAGTTAATCTTTCCAATTCTCATTTGTTTTGAGGATTGCCATGTAGCACAGAGGAAATACTGACTCCCTTAAGGGAGCATTTACTTTTGTCTTCCCATATGGTTGTTAGCCTAACTGGGTGTTCAGAGTGTAGCTTGAGGTTATAATGAAGGAGAGGAAAGGTTTAATAAAACCTACACGGTATATCAGGGAGTTAACTAGCTTGTATTTAGCTCGTCACCTTCATCAGACAAGCAAAGTGTTTAAGAAGTTGGTTAGTTTCATGAGCTTATGAGCACACAGAACAACAACTATAATAGGCAACATTTAAGAGTAACTGAACACTAAATCCATTGTAGCAGTTATTTGTCTATAGAAAGTGCCACACTAGCCACATTGCTCTAGGGATGTCTGTCAGCAAGTCGATACACCACTTTGGTCCAGACTGACATATCTCAGCAGCCATTGATGAGATTGCCATGAAGTTTTGTTGTGCCTAAGTGCAACTTCACAGCGCTGCTAGCATAAGTCCTGTTTGAATGTGAAGGGAGCATGGCCACTCGAAAACAGCAGTTGCTTTTTAATATTCAGGAACGTTTTATAATACACCGAAAAAGCATTAAAAGCAAATAAAGTAGTTTTTTTGGGGGTTTTTTACAACTCGAATTTTATTTTCTTTTTGTATTTTAATCACCAAATTAATTGCTGAAATCTGGTGATGCAGGGACTTTGCTAACGGCGCTAGGAATATGAGCATTCAAACAGGCAGAAAGGTTTTAAACAAACACTCAGTTTTACAAAATATTGGTCTAGTTTGACTTTTTGCAGTTTGATAGTAGTAGTAAAATGAGGGGATTTTTTCCTCTGTGTGACTTTGCTCTACCGGGCAAATTAGGCCACTGCTTCATAAGTGAGCAAATTGGTAAGCTCCACTTATCTTGGCTCAGTCCTCTACCCTGCGGTCCCTTGTGCCTTCTGTCTTTTTATATCACTTTTACTTCCCATCATGTTGCTGGTAGCTGCAGGAGAAGTCTCTTGACTAATGTATGTTGTCCTTTCATCAGTGAGTCCATATGTCTCCACAGGTAGACCCTCTCTTGCTCTCTGAAGAGGTTTCTCTTTGACAAAGCTTTGTGTACTTTTTGCCTTCAGTATAATCAAAGGCCTTGGTAAAATAGTAGCTGTGAATGAGTGTGTCACACTAAGAAGATATTGCATTTGATTCCTACTGAAATCTAAAGCACTACTTGTTTTTCTAACAGTTAAGCTGTAATTCACAGCTGTTGCTAAGGGCTGTGAGATGAAAGTTCACTCAGTGCTGCATGTGAAGCTGTTGCCTTTACACACCTCTTTCATATTTATGTCTTTGACTGTTGTATTTCCGAACTTGGAGGTTGTGTTGCGTCATAAAAATGTGGCACTAATCAGTATTTCCTGGAGACATTTTTAAAAAAGTACATGTTCTGTAAAGGTTGAGGTGTTTTTTTTTTTAGGCTTTTAAGGTAAAATACAAATGTGTTTTACATTAATTCAAACTTCATTCTAACTCCCCCACTCTTATATGAAAATTGTGTCATTTATATGCGCGGCATAGGCCTGTATTGTTAGGAGTCATATGGCAAACGGCTTCTTTGTTAGACAATAACTGTTTACGGTGAGATCCAGGCGTACTCATTATGGCTCCAAAGAGATTGTAGGTCGTGGGTGACCAACTTCATCACAGCTTAGGTTCCTCACTGCATTATTTATGTGTGGTTATGCTTTCCTGAAAGCACAATTAGCAGCAAAAACTGGGAATAGTTGCCTAGAAACTGAGTGCCTTTTGCCAGCTGGTGGTCTACAATAGATGTCAGGTGTTCCTGTTTGTGTTTTCTCTCTCAGTTTCTGTGATTACTCTGAGCTTCAAAGAGAAGGAGTGTGGTTTTAGTGAAGGAATTAGGCCAGTCGCAGTGTTTGAAAACAATCGGCGAGGTTTTCTCGACTTGAAAAGGAATCCAGACATTTTATGTGTCTTTTTCTCTCTGTCTCCTGGCTCAATGGAACATTTTAGTAATCAAATTAGATGAGGCTTGAGCATTTGTTCTCAATTGTAGCTTAATGCTAATAACCATGTTACTTAAGTGCTCTCAATAATACGTCTCACTTTAAAAGCCACCAATGATTGTATGCCGATAATTAGACTCTACATTGCAATTGGACTGCTTAGACTTTAAAAGCTACTGTTCTTAAATTCATTATGTGGATTCAACAACATAGTACAGATTACAAGTCCCCACATTGTTTGTATGACGGCCAAATAAAAAGGGGCTTTGGTTCCTTCTTCTAATGTCTCTTAACTGGGTGTCAGTGGTGCTGAAAGAGGCACCGACCAGAGCCAGCAAGAAGTGTAATCTCCACTGGCCTTCGACCTCAGTAACTCACCAAAGATGTTCACAGGGTTTGCCCCTGGTGTCAAAAAGAATTACATAATTGAAGCTGGAACACTGAACTCGGCCAACTAATAGCACTTCAGCAAGGATGGCTTTTTACTTAATGATGGCCCCCGTGTGTCAGGGAGAATTACATTTTCTCTTTTCAAGACATGTTTTCTTTCTTTTGACATGGAAAATGGTGTTTCCCCATGCTTTATCAGGCTGAAAAATCTATTCTGTTCAGTTGTTGAACAATAAACAGGGGCCAAGATCAATTGTAGTCTTTTCAAACCAGTGTTGGGAAATTCTACATGCATCAGATTATTATTATTGATTAGATTTGATTGCCAAAACGATTCTTAATGCGTTTTGATATGCCGCAACTTAGACATGCCGTCTTCCAGACGGTTTGAAAACAGTCAGATCAATAGGCAACACTTAACTTTAACCTTATTTAGCATTTATGAGCAGTATATAAACATTAATACAATGGTTTATGACACACTATAATGTAGATAAAAGCAGTGTTTATTTATGCTTTTGTCAACAGCTATAACTCCTCCTGTGAGGCACCCAGAAGTGAAGGCTGGTGCTTAAACAGATATTGAATAGTAAAACATAGTTGTAATAATGTAAAATATGTCTTCATAAATGTTTAAACACTGCTTGTAAATGCTAAATAGGGGGATTGCAAGTAAACCTTAAGAGATTAATAACATAAGTATGCCAACAGGCAGATTGAGTTAACCACATGCTCTGTTGCCCTCAAGGTAGCTTACATGTGTTAGCTTAACATGACGTATTTATGTTGCTATTGTTGTGAATTCTATACATTTCACAGTCTACAGCATTATTTTTGGATGATATCGAACACTGTAACTACTCTTTTGTACGGTAAATGCTCTTCAATTAAATAAAAATTGACCCATAAAGCACTACTTTAAGATTAAGAGAGTAAGGTTTTTAAGAATCAGTTTTCCCACCCTCATTTCATACAAAAAGAGAGGCAGAGAAAATAAACCACCCACATCGACAGTCAGTCCAAATGACCTGGTGTGTGTTATCCGACCTGACTTCAGGACCCCACTTCCACCTAGAGTTAACGCAAGTCTCGACTTTGGTATGAAAGGATAAACACAGAATCCTATCAGCCATGGGTATCTCTCCTAATCTTATTGGCGTTTACACAGCACTGTGCACAACTACCAAACTAATCTTTTCAAAAAAGAGCAAGATGAAAAAAGAAAGCATGAGTGGGCACCCAAAATCAGCATGTGAGAGAGAGAGAAACTGCACACAGCGCTTATTTTATTGCTGGTACCTCCAGGAAGAAAATGTAATTCTATGGTTTAGCAGTGATGTGTATTGAACTACTGTTGCAGACATGATTCTCTGTGACCTGTAACAGCAGTCTCATATGAAAGAGTAAATAACCAGATCCATGACCAGGACATGCATTCATTATCCTGTGTCAAACATGAGGTTTGTGTATGAAAGCGACGGAGACCGTGCATTGTTAAAAATGAATGTTGGCTTTATTCCCATAACCATTTTAGAAACAATTTCCGTGTTACACATCACAAGGTCGCATGATTTCCAATCCAGAGAATAGATAGTTTCAACTGGTTAGTGGTGACCAGTCTAATGGTTTACTATGGGTTTATTACTGTCAAATTACCCACAATAACAACAATCAGGCTTTGGCTGCCTTAGATTTCCTTTGTGTTCATTGTTTTTCATTACTCAGTATTTGTGATGCATGAATAACAAGCTTGTTTTCATGTCATGGAGAATACAGTGAACAAAACAAATCATCCATGCTCATTGTTTGTGACATTAATGGTCATTTCTGTGTTTTTCCACGTCTCCATTTTAGCGAGTTGAACAGAGAGTAGAGGAATAGCTGTTTTATTGGTTCCCAGAGTCAAGTTAAAGCACTTGTATTGCTGACTGAATCGTGATGCACAATGACAGATTGGAAGCATAATTTGGTCAACTATATTCTAGCTCCACACCACCCACACGAGTACATCCAAGACAGGTGTCTCGGTATGACACTACAGTGTAATCCTGTGGTAATCCTCGCCCAAGCTCAGTGCTCAGTTTCTTAATCCCAACTCTAATAAACAAGTTAAAGCTGAAGTTAATGTGTCCAGTAAAAAAGTGCAGCATGCGTCTGTTTGCCAGGGGCGAGTTATTGTGTGGAAATCCAGGCACAGTTCCCCCTCTGTCAGCGCTGTGAGGTATGCTCAACACCAGTCCAAGATTCATAGGATTTTTGTCAGTCAGTTAAACATTATTCTTGCCAGTGTGGCTTTCTGAAGGAGTTGGCATGGGGTTTGAGTTAAGAGAAGGTTTGCGTGACACTCAGGCATTGTGGTTGTGGGGGAGATTTTAAAATCTGTTTGTAAAGTCTTGCAAGGAGGGAAGAAATCATGGCATTTGGCATCAGCTGAGCATCGGGTAGAGCCTTGTGTAATCTGACAAGTTGTGTAGTTCAGTGGTTTTTTTCGAAAAAACCCCGGACAAGACGTCAGGCATTTCACTGTGTGGGTTTACATTCTGCAGCCCCAGAATGAAAAGTCCTTTTGTTCACTTGATCCATTGATAGAACGCCACTGTTCGTGCACATTGTAAACTGGTCCCATTTCCGTTGTGATTCTATTCTAATTAGTTTGTCCCATTACATAGTGAATGGTTCTTTTATCGTGTAGCAACATTAGACTGGCTTGTCACTTTTATTTGTGACAATTGAAACGAAACAAGTCTTTTTAGCTTGCTTGGTAACAGGAGTTAAGTGGAAAAGATAAGAAAGGCAAAAGCTCATCCAGGCAAGGTTATACTCTATCTGAAACTGTAAGATGGTGCTGTGAAATTCATCAAGAGGATTTGATTCACAGAAATGATTAACCTCGGGAATATAAGATGGGATTCTTCTGGGAATCTCCAGCTTTCAGTGTTTTTAAGTAATTGGAGAGTTAGAATGAATAAAAGGCTTCTGATACTAAGGCGATACTTAGTGTCTAGGCTAAAGCTATTCTAATAACTATTCTGATAAGCGATCATTTTCAGTCTTTTTTTTAACAAAAATGTCAAAAATGATCTGGTTGCATCTTCTCCAATGTGAGTATTTTTCTGCGTTTCATTGTAAACTGAATATCTTGGGGTATTGGACTGTTCAAAACAAGACATTAGATGACATCAAAAAAGGACTCTGAGAAAATGATAATCTTATTATTATTCTTGTGACATTTTATAGACCAAACGATGAATAGATCAAGCATAAAATGTGTGCACGTGTGAAAGAAAACCGTAATGGCTGAAGGAAAGAGATTGAAGGCTGGCTGGTAAGGGGTTGTTTTAGCCTTACCTGGTGATGGCATCTTCTTCTTTTGCAAGTTTTGTTGTTTGTGGTTGGAAACAAATCTGGAGGTCGTCAGCTTAACATGTTTCAACAAAAGATAGGTTGGCAAACCGATGTAGGCTCTCTCTCAGTCCCACAGTAGCTCAACAAAGTCGACAACCTCCAACACATGAGCACGTAATACACATGGGTCTCTGACTTTATTGTTGAGCACCGCCTGCTACCAGGTAGCCAAAAGAAAGAAGGAGATTGATAATGTGAATCTAATGATATGAGCCTACAACCTAACAATTTCAACCTTGGTCACAAATATACAGGTTTTGGCTGTATTTGTGACCAAACTGTCGCCACAAACGGTTTTAGGAGTTGAGTCAATTTAGAAGAGGCTCTGCATGAACCTGTTTGCAGCGTTCTCCGTTCGCTGTCACTCTGAAGGAGGGTTCGCTGTGTGGTCTTGTCTGTGGCTCTCTTGTGTCTCCATAAAGCCCAGGAACAGTGTGTGGTGACAGCTCGGGTGATTACCTGTCCTGTCTCATTCACTCAGCCGGCCTGCAGCTTGGCCACATCATGCATCAGAAACTGACACACTGTGATTACAATGTCGTTAGGCCTCACTCTCTGTCGCTCTCTGCACACATTAATTTGCTCTTCGTCTGAGCACCAGGAGAAATGGGCTATCCACGCTCATTTCTGTAAACCATGAAATATGAAGCTTCTGTGAGGACAAGTCTTGAGCTAATATTAAATTTCATCAGGGACTAATGTTTTTCAAAGGTTTTCAAAGCACTCAGTTCATCACGGATTCAGATTTCTCATTCTGTGATTGATCTGAAATGTCTCGCACAGCATAATTCATGGATGTATTGTTCTCGAATAATTGGGTTTATAAATCATCATCAATCACAGCATTTTTTATGAATCTCAAATAATCAAATGAATTCAAATTCCATCAAAAATAATGTTCACCTTGAGCAAAATGTTATGAAAATAACATGGCATCACATATCTAATAGTACATCTTAAATGGAGACTAGACTTGCGTAGTAGGTACTGCAAAGTGTGACTTAGTCTCGCAAGATTGTGATCATTATGAAACCCCAAAACACTGAATGAAAAAAGATTAAAAAATAATTCAGTCCCAATAGCTAAATGCTAACACTTGCATGGCATCATGCTCACCATGACAATGGTGATGACAAGATGCTGATGTTTAGCAGATATGTTTACCATCTTAGTTTAGCATGCTAACATTAGCTAATTAGCAGCTGAGGCTGATGGGAATGTCATTAGTTTTGCAGGTGTTTGGTCAAAAACCAAACTACTGAACAAAAATGTTAGGATTCATCGTCTGGGAACTATGAATGGAAATTTTCTGTATATAGATAGATCACATGCTGAGATATTTCTCAGGATCAGTAAAATAAACTGACCTGCTAGTGGTGCTAGAGGAAAAATCAGGGGATCAGCAAAGCCATTAGGGTTAATCCTCCGGGGACCATGAAGTAAAGTTTTTCCCAAATAGTTGAGTGTGGACCAAAGTGGTGGACCTACCAGCTGCCCAACATTTCCATGCCTAGATGGATCAAAATTAAGCAGTAACTTCGATATATGCAGTGATAAGTAGTTTTAGTCCTCCACACCATACTCAGTTTGGAACAGTAAGTAGATTAGAACAATTATTTAAAGGGTGTAGAGAAGCTTATAAACCAATGTGTCAATTGTTATTTTGTTTTCTGAGTCTAATTGGATCCAGCATTGGCAGCATATTCCCGAGCACTGAGTGGTTTATGCCCAATTAATAAATGTGTGGTGCTGGCTGCAGCGTGGCATTCCTTCTGCAGTTCATTGCTAATGATTTGGAGCACTTTAATGTCGACTGCCTTGAATGAAGAGCACTAAGCCTGGTGTCACAGTGGCCCTTAAATCACCATCAGTCTTCCTCGGTCTCTTTTCCACCTACACACTTTTCTACCTCCACTTCTCTCGCAGCCGCCTCCCCTCAGTTGCTCTCATCGTCTCCCTCCCTTCCTGTTCTTTTCATTTTCGTTTTCCATGTAGGGCCCCATTGTCTCTTCATTGCTGTCACAGTGTGTCAGAACAGGTGGAATCAATTACTGACCCTCAGCAGCCCGCTCCCCTACCACAACTAGCGCTTTAATTGAGGGAATTAATGAGTGATCAGCCTGTGAGATGATTTGGTGTCACGGATCTCGCTCGGCAGTGTGCGAGGGAGGAAAGCTGGGGGAGGGATTGTTTGACCAATCCTGCATAACTAATTCTGTCCTTCCACAGAGGCAGTCAAAGCAGTTCACATGTCCCTCCCTGCCTTCCCTGCCTGCTAATCACCTCTAAGGTTGAGGAAAGACACTGTAGTTTATTACAACACTAAGTGCTGCATTCACTCTTTTACTGATTAAGATTGCTTTCAAGGGCCACTGGCATACCAGGATGACTTCCATACGCTCAGCACTTTAACTTCCCCCATTGTGGCATCCATTGGCTGTATCTGAACATCTGCTCTGTATGTGTTTATACAGTGGTTTTGAAGTGTCTCATGTGTTTCTCTCTCTCTCTCTCTCTCAACCCCCCACTTCTTTCTTCACAGATGGAATCTCCTGTCTCCACGCCAGCCCCTCCCCCTCTCCACCTCCTGGCCACAGTAGGCAACAATGAGATTGCCTCGCCGTGTGAGCAGATAATGGTGCGCACACGCTCGGTGGCGGTGAACACATCCGATGTGGCCCTGGCTACCGAACCTGAGTGCTTGGGGCCCTGCGAGCCCGGTACCAGTGTCAATCTCGAAGGCATTGTCTGGCAGGAAACTGAGGATGGTAAGTGAAGTGGTTTAACATGCTGTTTCGTAGGGGCAGGAATCTTTTAAGTATTGTATCATGATTCGAATCCGATCTATTCTGGATTCCAAACCAATTCCATTCATTAAATTGAAAAGAGGCTGTTACACCAGTGCCTTTTGTGTAAAACCAACAAGACTTACTTTTTCTTTTTCAAACACATAGGGATGCAGATCTTTTGAAATTATACTGGCTATGGACCGCATTCTTTTCTTCGCCCGAACAGAGTTGGGTAGAAGTTTTGTAAAGTGGTACGTGGCGTTGGTTTGTCGTTTCGTTTGCTGGTGCCAGTGTTCGGTGTGCTGCTTTGTTAACGTTAGCCTCTAGGTGATGCAGTACAATGTGAGCCCCCATGTTTCAATATTTCACATATTGTGTGAATCATGTCAAGCTCCTTCTTCCCCGGGAGATTGTAAAATCTAAAATGCGCCTAGATGCTTGTTTAGATCGACTTTTCCTCCTCTATAGCAGCAGAAGATATGTGACTCTAGCGTGTGCACACAGCAGTCCTGCCCTTTTCGTTCTATAACCATAATGTTATTAACGGCATATAAGAATAGATTTTTGGAATCTGTGAATCAATTGAGAATTGTAGAGGATAACATGAATTGATCCCTCCCAGCTGTTTATTGAATCTCTTGTCAAGGCTTCAGTGAAGCCGTTGTCATTTAAGAAATTATCATCTTACTGTCATTACCATACATATTTTGCCTGCTTAAATGTAATTGGACCCTGACTGCCTCAGGTGCTGGTACTAACGCGTGCTATAACAGCACACATGCTGCATAATTTTGCCAACAAGAATAGTAGTTGGCAGGCAGTTCTTAGGTGGCCTTGATATGATTTTTTTGTCGGGAGTATGCAGACGGGAGTTTGTTGCACAGAGATATCTGCTCTCAACAACAACATGCCTCATAACACAAAGCACTTTTTTGCAAGCATGCCAGTTGGGAATAGAGTTGGCTCCTCTCCTGCGGTGCAGTCCGAGTGAAATCTTAGACTCTCTCAGTTTTCCTGCCTTTGATCGAAACCGCATTCAGCTTATTTAATTTTAAGATGTATCACCAGCACTATCAGGTTCTGCTGGGTCTGAAAAACTGCCCTCTTTTTCTGTCGTGCATGTGAAATAATGCAAACACCTAATCTTCAAAGCAGCTTGCGTTCAGTTGCTCTGCGGGCATGCTGAGTACAAATCGCCCACACATCCACAGTGCTGCTTGTTGGTTCACTTGGAGGAACTGAACAGAAAAAGGTCCCTGCCTCATCAACATTCCCAAAGCACAGTCCCTGCTATTGAGTGGCTTTTTTCCCCCTCCTCTCTCCTGATTTTTGCTCCAGCCCTGGGCTGTGTCTGATTCACCCCTGTTCTCCTCTCTATTGCATTTCTTTTCTGTTACCAAGCATCCCGCCAGTCACCCCTTGACTCTGTTTCCAAGCAAACTGGGAGAGAGCGAGTGCAAGGCAGGGGGTTGGGGCAGGGGGGGAGATAGACAAGGCTACTTCTGTTAGTGACACAAACATGGCTCAGAGCCAACACCAGTACTATGTTTGTGCTCCCTCATTCTCTGCCTCCCACAGAGTGATTGACCCTCCCCCTCGCCCTGCCCCCTTCCCTTTCCCAGTCCAAGTCTGTCCTTTGCCTGCACTCACTCTCTCAAAGCTGCTATTTTGGCTGAAAAGGTAGTGGTTTGGCCTGATGGGGCTGTGTTTTCTTCTCATTCTACTCTATCTGGCTCAGTGGGGAGGGGGCTGGTGAGAGCTTTTGAGTGGTTTTAAAAGTGGTATGGTGGAGAGGGGAGGTAGGGAGGTGGTATGTGTTGAGGTGAGGGGGGCACTCTGCAGGTGTAGCGCACAGGTTGTTATGGCCATCAGAGCTGTGAGGCCAGGAGGGTGTCCAGAAACCAACCCACTTTGCTCTCTTTGAAGTCTGTTTTTTTTTTTTGTGTGTCTCAGAAAAACCTCTATCGGTTAGACAGTCGGGGTAGAAAACCATGTGATAAAGGAGGAAGAGATATATTTGATAACTGCAACTATGAAGTGTCCCTCAGTTGTCTGATGCCACAACTTGTTCATTGCTGTGTGTGTTCAGAGAAATTTGTTGTAGTTGAAATCTTTGCTGTTCCCTGAATATTCGGTTTTAGCTGCTATATACAGCCATCAGTGAACTCCCTCTTAAAGTGCTCTTAAAATACAAGATTGAATCTGTACTGAGTTCTAAGGAGACCTTTCTCGATAGCCTCCATTGTATTGCATTTTGCACACTACATTAAACAACACAAAGATGTGTATTCCTTCTACATCATTTTAATGGTGCGATCCCCTAACAACCCACTGGCTAGTTTTAAAATGAAAGAGACCCAGATGCTGCTTACTTGAAACTGCACTGCCATTCTGCTGTGTTTCCCCCTCAGAGACATATGAAAGCAGACTTCTTTCATTGTGGGGCAACTGAGCAAATGAAAACCAAATGAGGAAATCAAGCAAATACCAGGGAAGAGCAACAAACAGAGGCCCCAAAGACATAGCAGAGGCATCCTGATTAGCAGTGAAGTTGAGCAGTCCCCCACTTCTCTGCATGACAAGTCTCATACAGAGCTGTTTAGGCATGCACTGTGTGTGTGCGCGTTTCATTTAGCATGCCAACCAACAGCTGCTTCATCACCTCCGCCTTTCGGCCTTGTGGGAGTAAATGAACAACAGGCTCTCGGTAATTGTCTGCGCCTCACCCGACTTACCGAGCGCCAGAGAAAGAAACAGATGAGGAGGAAGCAAGCGACACCTAACAAAATACGATCACAGACGCTGCACCTTTGGTCAGAGTCGACAAGAATCTTGCCTGATGAGGCTGAATGCATTTTTCATCCTGTGTAATTTGAGTACAGATGTAGCAGCCTGTTCAGCCAAATCTGGGTAATGGCAAGATTTAAATAGCAGCCTGATTGTATACGTGGATTGCTGAGTGACCAAAATAACCCATAAAACTATGAACAAAAACACAATTTGATGCATTTAGTATTGTATATGAGGAAAAAATGGATAATATGAGATGAGGGGTGAGTCTGTGTCATTCAGTCAGTCAGGGGGCAAGTGAAGCGTAGACAGGAGGAGGGGGGCGGGGGGGGCAGAGCCATGGTATTTTAAGGCCCGGCACTGACACAAATCCCCTCAGCACAGACGAGGCAGTGGCAGCTCCCAGGGTCGTGTCGGCAGAGCGATGGGCCAACCCCTCCCAGGCTTAGCATGCTGATACCTCCAAATGTCATCTCTAAAATGCTGGAGAAGTTTATTGCTCTTGAAACGGAGCCCAGAACGCCTTGGCTCCTGCTCCAGGGTAGAGGGAACACAGAGGGGGCCCCTCTGGCCAAACACTGCAGCTCCATGCCAGTGCGCCCCAGCCTCACACACATACACACACATGACCCTCCAGTACACAGCAGGCTATTCCCCAAGCAGGTCTACAGCTTCTTAAGCTCCCTAATAGATGAATAATACACGCTGTTTGTGATAAAATGTTTGCCTCATGGATTATTTATGCAACACACGTTACATCATTGTAGCATTGGCTTTAGCACAGGAGATAAAAGGTGTTTGGCATCTGAATAGAAGAGGTCAGTGTGGAACGGATATTCCTGTATAAACATTTGAGAGGTGTCTTTTCTTTTTCTTTTTTTGCTATTTCTCCAACCCTGTCAGAGAGTTGAGAAGGGGAATATTGTATGAAAGGAGCACTTGGCTCTGTAGCTCACTTGCCAGCTATGCTTCCTTGCTCTTTTGAAGACCACCTGTCAGTGGCCTCATTGAAATGTTTTTACAAAGGCGAGCAGTGGCTGCTCTCTGTGAACTCGCAATAGAAACTGTCCTTGAAATAAGAGTGAGCATTCTCAGGAGGCCTGTAGCCCTCTGCCAGGCCAATGAGCAAAAAGAAGATGGAGTGAGAAATCAATCACAGAAGACTAACTTCTGCTAACAGTAGAGGACGTATTGAAAAGAAAAGAACAAAAGTGATAGGCCTTTTTCTTTCCCTAGCCCACAGATTTTCATTCGCCAGTTCCTTAGCCATGTTTACTTTCCAACCTACCAAGCCAATCTTTACCCTCATGAGTGTTCACTATGCATGAGTGGAAGTAGCCAACTTCCAGGGGAAAAAATATGAACACTCCCATGTAAAGAATTCAGCAGTGTTCCTAAATATGTGGTTGAAATAATACTCTGCGAGGAAATTAAGACATAGATGACTCACCATTCTGTGAGGGAGGAGGCTTGTCTTGTTAGTCACAAATTTAGTCCCTGGGTGGTGTTACCAAAATGGCGCCTGAGTGAACCCAAATCTCTGAAGAGAGACTTGGTTCCTATTCATATTGGCCGACAACTGCATTTTTTTCAAGCACTTAAATGGTCTTGAAATGTAAATCATATGCCTGGAGGAATTGCAGGCTTTGCCAGAGGTTGTCATGAGATATCATGTTTGCTATATACACGTCAACGAGAGTTTGAGTAATGCGCCTTTGGCAGACCTGTCTCTTAATCTCAGCACCATCTCCTTTATGGAAAAACACCGGAGGGTTCGTTTTCACAGATAGATTGAAGATTTACCCAGATGCCATTAAAGGTAACTGCTCCTTGCCTCACTACAAATCATTTTAAGTAAAGTAGAGTTGGTAAAGATGTCAAATATTTATTTTTTGGCTGTTACATTTGTTACACATGTTTTGTGATCTACTCCCACTGTAGGAGTAAACATGTACTGATTTTTATTTATTTTTTTGTGGAGGGAGAAACTGCTGCATGCAGCTGATAATGCTGCGGCGATGTGGAAAGCATACTAATGCTCTCTTCCTTTGCCTCTCAGTGGTATGAGAGAATTGACCTTCTCACAGACTGTTATTCTTGTCAGTGAGAGTGACTTTGCACTTTTACCTCTTGTGAACCGGAATGCAGCCTGAACTTTTCAGATAGGGCCCTCCTGAATGCTCTAAAATTCAAAATAAAATCATCAACCATACCCATGTCACATTTCCTGGTCATTGGTAAACCTTTATCAGTGTTGTATTTCTTGGCTTTTTCTTTGTAATATAATTTACTTTGGAAAGTGCAATGGGGCTGCAACCAACTGCTGGTGGCAGATTACCCAAAGTGACATCTTTTTAAATTGTTTGTTTTTGTCCAAAACCCAAAGATTTTATCATATGAGAGAAAACGGCAAATGCTAACATTTGAGAACTGGCGACTTCCATGGCATTTTTACAGCAACTCAATCGATTATTGAATCTAAATAATTGCCGATTTAATCTTATGTCGATCAACTATTCAATTAATCGACCAATCGTTTGAGCTCTACAATGTAACTTTCGCTATTATTTGCACATCAACACTTAATACTCCATTCCACTTATACAACCAGCATCTCCAGTGCTGTAAGTGACTCATACATTTCGTCCTAAATCCCTGTCTGCCCAGGATTTAAGATAAGGTCGGTCTCAGGACTTTGTATTCTGACACTGACATAACCGGACAAGCTCGGCTTCATTTTATGCACCACGAGTGCAGAAACACTCTTAAAATGGGCTGTTGGAAACATGCTCAGACACTTGAATGCTCAAACGCTTCATTTATCAACGTTACAGTTATTGCTCATGGCAGCACCCGGCTATCTTTTATCTTCTCTCCGTAATGAATACTGACACTATTTTTCTCATTGTTCTCACTTTCTTGTCTACATGCAACCTTGATGAGTGGCGCTTTTTAGTGCAGAGAAAGTGGAGATGAGAAAAGGGCTGTTTTCTAGCAGGATACGAAGAGAGTTGTAAAGTCTGTCAATAATTACTTTAGTATCTGACTGTGTACAAAAGGTGATAATTGCAGGTGCTGGTAATTGTTCATCTAAGTGTTGTTATATTTTAATCGAGACTTGCCTTGTTTTAATGGGAATCTCTTTAACACAAGACAAATAGAAATCTTATTTATTTGCAAGAACAGTCATATAATGTCGCACCCAATCATTACACAGAAGTGCTCTCCCATTTTCAAAGATAACAAAGGCATTTTGACAAGGTCAGTCAGTGAAAATGCCATTAACCCCACTGGATTCCTGTTGAGTTGAGGCAGAGCAGAGGTCAGCCAGTGAACCCATGGCCCTCACCAGCAGCAGAGGACCTGATATTTTGGCCCTACTGCAACCTAATGAAATGTGTTAAGCAGGGAGGAGGGGGAGGGGAGGGCTGGAGGGGGCAGTCACCCATGCAGCAGACAACCTACTCCCGACTTAATTTGTCCCCTCACATTACCCTCTTGTTCAAGTAATCCTATACAAGTACGCAGTGGAGTTTGGTGCATAAGGAGGGCTGCCATTTGTTGTTCGACAGCATTGAAAGGAAATGAGTGGTAAAATTACAGGCCAATTCCTCTCAGTAATGTGGGCTTCACTCAGCTGTCATGGGTGACCCTAATAAGGCAGACACAAGGGGTGGCCCCCCAAGCCACCCCTTGTGAGGGGGCTGGGTTTGCTCCAAATCAGCCTGTTTCTTCCCCAGAAACAAATCCGGTCAGTAAAGAGAGAGAGAGATCATGGCTCACACAAACACGATATGTAACTCCCCGTGTGTAAACAAATGATCATGCATGGAAAGTCAGCTTCTTGTGCAATAATTTTGCTTTCTGCCACAGTGAAATTTGTTTGGGTTATTTTTTCAAGGGCTTTCCATGTTTATACAGACTTGGCGTTGACATCTTTGTCCCGACAGCTTGAAAATGATTCCTAGGATCAAAGTGTACAGATAAATTCAAATGGCTTTCAGCATTGAAACTTGATCTTTACCTCATTGCAAAACCATGAGCACATTTTTATGATATTGCAAATAAATTCTATGAATTTATATCCCCGCTGTTAAGAGACATTATTAAGTAGTCGAGTCAAAACAATGTGTATCAACACAATAATGATTAAGAAGTTAATTAATGAAGAGGTCCTGAACAAGGTACATTTTTGATAAGAAAATATGTCTACTTTTGTACGCAGTGTGGTTGAACTGATTATTGTGCTTCACTTCACTTTGCTCTGAAAGAATCATTATCTCCACAAAATAATCAATACGACTTAAGCAAAGAATCAAGTAGAATTACAGTATTGCAATAATGATGTAAAATGATTTTCTTGTTAGTTTAGAATAATCCAGGTTGTTTACCTCAGACTTAACTATTTGGCTTGGAAATTGAATTTCAGAGCTCTGATGCAACTTTTTGGTGTCAGCAGTGAAAAGCCTTTTCACTTATGCCCGAGATGAGGAATATGATATGATGACTCGGTCTGTCATTTTCAGTTTCTGTTCAACACACTGAAAGCCCTGAACAGCATAAATCTAACTTGCCTTTTTCAAACAAATTGATTAAACATGAAGTGCGGCAACACTTCGAGTTAGTAACCATGTCTTGCTTTTTTAGCACCATTCCCATTTGAGTTGAGATGCATCCAAATTTCTTTGAATGTCCTTGAGATGTCCCACATAACGCCCAAGGAACTACTTTATTAGCATTCACAGAAAGGATTGCAGAGATCTGAGGTGACCCAGAAGCCAAGGACCACTCTGACAGGATTACAGAGTTCCTTGGCTTCAACATGGGAGGGTGGCCAGAAGGACACCACTCGGAGCCTCTGAGCTTGAAGCAAAGAAACTGATGGAGCGAAAATTGAGCTATTGGCCTATAATGTTAAAGTTTTACAGGGTTTTCTGTTGCATATTTGTTAGTGATGGTGGATGTCTACGTCCATTAGCAATAGCAGTAGTTAAACACATTTTCCATTGCTGCCGTATCCATGTGTTATAGGGTGCTTAATGATTCAAGGGTTTACTCGCCTTTTGCCACTGATAACACATTATTTCTGGGAGTGTAAATGCTCAATAAGATTGGTTGATTCATCACGTTGTCCACTTTCGCATTCATGAGGCAAAGTGTTTGCAACCCTACGCCGTGGGCTGCTTTTCAGTGGCAGACACCTGAGAGTTGTAGTTGAGGGAAATGCAGGGAGATTCAGATTGTGGCAAAGATTTATGTTCCAACAGGACAGTGATCCGTATCACTCAGCCAAATACACTATGGAATTTCTTGAGAACAAGTCCTTGATAACCGAGCCAAAGGTCAGACCTGAGTCATGTTGAGAAAAAAAAAAAAGCTTTGCAGTAGCTTGAAGATGGTTTTTGAGATACTTCTCACTCAGCTTGACTGAGTTTGAGGAAATCTGTGGGAGGAATTACAGGAAATCCAAAACTCTTGATCTTGATGCTAAGTTAACAGGTATTTATTGCTGTATCAGTGCCGACTTGGGTTCCAGTAGTACCAACTTAGATGTCTGTATTTCCAGTATATTTTTTAAAAAGTGTTACACTTTGTCGTTTTGGTTTATTGCATTTGAATAAAATTCAATGTTCATTTGAATTAATTTAGTTTTATTATGTAAGCATGTGCTTCATTTTGTAATTTACACTTGTGAAATACATTAATTACATATAGTCATAAGTATGAAAATAAGGATCCTGAAAGGAATTGTTTGACGTTGTGTGGAATATATTTATTGCTTTCTCGCCAAAAGAGTTAGAGGTAAAGAGGTAAAACACTAAATACAAAGCTACTCCCGATTATCTTAGAATAAAGACTGGAAACTGGATAAATAGCCTGGATCGTACCAAAGCTAAAAATTATGAGAGTTGTATAAATATTCTCATCTAAGTCTTGGCAAAACAAAAGCAAGTAAACACATTTCTCAAAATGCTCAACTATTTCTTTGAGACAATTTTGATTAGTACTGGCAACAGTAACACTAAAATCCCATCCATGCTGATCCTTTGTCACAGCTACTGAAGTGAGGAGACAGTCTAACATAAAGACTGAATGCTAATTTAAAATGATTAAAGACTTCTAACAACTCATGGTATAATTTCTAAACCCCTTGCTAGAGAAAGCTGGGAAGACTACATCCTGCACATCATGAAAGACTAGTCATTCATTTGCCCTGCCTTGATTTACATCCTGCCACAACCAGCTGCCAGAGCCATTTTGTGTTGGAGTGTTTGGAGAGCTTAGGGGGGGCGGGCTGTTGAAGGCGTTTTAGAAAAGGTCTGTGTTCTTTTAATGTGACAGAAATCTGAACTCGAGAACCTCTCCACTACCTTGCTCTCACACAAACGGCATTTGCAGTTGGATCTAGCCTTGACCAAGCACTCATATTTTCAGGCCATAGGGTGAAGGAAGAGACTTGTGGCCAAGTGTCAGCAGGTTCCTGTAAACATATATAAATGCCTTATACACTCGCTGCTTTATGCCAGAGGCAGCGAGAGAAAAATGAGGTCTGAACCGTGACTTGTGTGTGGGAGGGAAAAAGATTGTAAGCCAGGGATGGTTATACCATTGAAAAAAGGAAATGAGGGTGAGGGTGAAGGAGAGAGGTTTCCTAAGCTAATAAAATGCTCGGAGGGACGGAAGCTGCCAGCCAGCATTCCTGTGCCATTAGATAAGTTAGCTCACTGCAGCCTCCAGTTTCTCTGCAGTGCTGAAGTGGCAAGCTGAGGTCACCACCGGGGAGCGAGGGGGATGGTGGGGGCAATAAATTCAGAATGTTTTTGTGCACAGCCGTTGCTCCTAATCCTCTGACGCTGTTTGGTGGATGCTTTACTTTGGAATTTACAGGCAATATCTGCAAATTATCATTCATCTGCCTCCACCATGCTGTCTATTTAAAATGTCTTTTAACAGCAGCCACTCGATGCTATATTCTTTGCATTAACATGAATTGTATTTACTGCAGTTAAATGGGCAAAGGGCAGGGCTTTAGCGTTGTAATTTTGTACAAATCTGCATGCTTGATTTTGACATGTTGACAACATGCAAGCTGTTGCCAGATGAACAGTATTTGGTTTCTTCAGAAGAAACATTACATAGAGAGTCGTGTGATCTCGCGGAACTAATTTTAAATTTTAAATGCGAGGTCAGGTATCGCACTCGGCACAGGTCGGATTGTGTAGCTCACAACGAGTGCCACCAAATTCACACTCGCCAAATGGCAACACAGAAGCTTCTAAGTGTGACAGATTGCAGCAATACCAGTGAAGTCAAGAAGCTTCTATTGCACACTCCGTTACAGTCTGTCAAACTGAACCCTTCACGTTGAATTGGTTTAACCCAGGAGCTTGTTGCTTGTTTTTAAGAAGCTGCAGTAGTAGATCCATATTCTCCCCAAGGTAGTGAATTTCCATGCTGAGATAGAGGACTGCAAAAAAAAATATTTGCCTTCAAAAAATTCTCCTTCAGGGAAATCTCCTGCACTGTGAGATGGCTTATTTAAATGGAAAGGGTGTTCAGAGAGTATTCCCTGGTAACCTCAGTGCGATCATTCTTAGTGAGCCCTTCTGCCAGTATCTTATACAGGTTCTACAATACTGACTGCAGTTGAGTCTCTTCCAAGTCATTTAGAAGATATAAGTCAGTCTTTCCCCCGCGGCTTTACTGTGTGAAGAAGATTAAAAAAGGATCTTTTGACTTGTATAATTGTCTTGCATATAACACCCTGTAGCAAAGATCAACGCCTTGATGCAGCCACGATGCACTTTTTGCTCACTTAGTGCAGACAGTTATACACGAATCTCACTGTAAAACATTCTCTGTTGTGTTTGTATTTTTTTTTTCTGTGTAATTTGCATTATTATCATAGTTAACACAATATGAATGACCTCTTTAATTCATTGTCTCACAGGCATGCTGGTCGTCAACGTTACTTGGAGAAACAAGACATATGTGGGCACCCTGTTGGACTGTACACGGCATGACTGGGCTCCCCCGAGGTAAGGAGCATCGCCCTGTTTAGTTTTTATTTCAACTGGAGAAAGCAGCAGGACATAGTGATGTTTAAATATGCGTCATTTAATTTGCACTTGTTCTATTAATGGCATCACTTGTTTGGTGTTAAAACTAAAGCTACATGCACTGACTTTGCATAGTATCTGCACTTCATAAAGAATTTACTGTCACACATGGTAGTTGTAAATGTCAAGGTAGAAAATACTTCATGATTGCCATAAATCATTGATGAATTCTCTCCATCTAAGCTGCACTTGGTCTCTTAACCTTTTCGTATTCTGTGCGATATGAATCTGCTGTAGTAGCATCAGCTCAAGGATATATAGCCTAATGCACCAACTTGCCCATGTGCAGCTGGACGTTCCAAGTCCATATTAGTCTTTATCTTGCGTCTGGGGAAACAGGATTCATTGGCAAACTACTGTTGTCCTAGGTAGTACTGGAAATGGAAAACTACTCTAACAAGCCTGATTGCAGAATCCAATTATTGGGCTAATAGCTTTTCCTCAACACTGTATAATATTTTCTATCACAACGGCTGCAATTTCTTAGATCAGTGTTATGTGGGCGGTAGCTTAAAGTGTTTGTAATTTCTGGGTATTTTGCTTTGTTATGCAAAATACACAGGTTATGTAAAATACATTTCTTAGCACTTTGATTTTGAACACCTGCACGGTATCTAAATGTAAATATAAATCTATATTTGAAATGCATGGTTAAGTGCAATAGAAAAAAAAAATCAAGATTAAAGCAGTGCTAATGGAAAGCAAGGAGAGGCTGTATCACACTAATGTATCACAGTATATCACAATAATGTTCAGTAAGTGAGGTTTGCTGGGCTGTATTTGCTCCAAGATAGTCTTACAGTTTGCTGCACGACTACATTAAGGACACACCATGAATAATTCAGAAAGCTTTCAACGAACTGAATATAAACTTGGGCTTGTAATGAGTCTAAATTCCTCTACCACTCTCAGACTACGGATGTATTCACATCTCCTGCTGGGGCTGAAATTGTTTGGAGAGAGGAAGCTGTGAGTCATACCAGCCCGGTGTCTCTCTTTGTCACAGATTGCTAACCTTCACTGCTGTGCAGAAAGATAATTACATTACTGTTATGGAGAGATAAGGCCAAACTGCTATTTTAAGTATTTGAATGACTGTATGTTTTGATTACAAAGCAGCGAGAATGTTCACTGCTGTCTTTTCATGTTTACATGTCCTTCATTTTGGAAAGTCATGTGGCTTTGTTTAAAGTGCTTACTCACTTATAGTGCACAACATATCAGGTTGGTATGTTATGAGAGGACAGAGACAGAACAATGGTGTACATATTTTGATATCATTGCCCTTGTTTATAATGGGTTCGGAACTGAAAAGGACTTAAACCCCCTCCCTACTATTGTCATCATTGGTATTACTGTTAAGACTTGTTTTCGGATTTCTGAATGTCCTATGAGACAGTGTGTAATTATGGCATGTTATTTGGCATACCAATACAATACATAACAACAATATGTGTATGAGATTCCCAGCGGAAATATAAACAAACCTCCTGTAGAACAAACTATAGAAAGCCAAGCACAGAAATAACCTAAAATCTTGTATATATGTCTTGAGTAGAGCAAAACAATAATGCCATCAAGAGCATAGATATAAAGGCCTTTTAAAGAGTATTACAACTGCCAAAAACTGACCTTTCTTTCCTTTTACCTTGAGAATCAAATGTTTTGGTTCTATGTGATTGCCTAGCAGATAATCAAGGTAACTGGAGTTTGCAGAGTAGCTGTGAAACACATCTGGACTTTCCAGATACAAGTGTATCTAACATAAGATCACTTGTCACATCTTCATTACACAGAGGTGATCCCCATTACACTGATAACAATTGACTGCACCAATGTGGATGTATGATAGTGTGATAGTTATTGGGGTAGAGTGCTTATTTTTGTTTTGTCTTTGTACTTACTAAGATCAATTGTAGAGATTTGTTGTCATTTTTCATGAAAGACTGTTGATCATTGTCAAAAAAGCCAATCATATTCACAGTAATTTAATATTGTAAAATTATAAAAATGAAAAAGTCCAATAAGGTAAAAAAAAAAAGTTTGCATTATATTATTCAGTCCCCACAGCAATGTTAATTAAAAAATGAATTAGTAGCTGAATTTCCATTGTGTTATTTCAGAATCTAAACTAAAGCACTGAGTTGTATTGAAATCAACCACTGGTACTCTTATACGTGATTTTTGCCACTACTGCAGGTTTTGCGAATCCCCTACAAGTGATCTGGAGATGAGGAATGGCCGTGGTCGAGGTAAGCGAATGAGACCGAATAGCAACACCCCTATCAACGAAAACAGCAACTCATCAGACAACAAGGGCACCACCAACAACAAGACTCGTGCTGCCTCTAACAGCAAGGGCCGGAGGGGAAGCCAAACGCCATCAGAGCGTCGCACCCCACCTAACAGCAACACAGAGGACATCAAGGCCAGTCCCTCCTCAGCTGGAAAACGCAAGACCAAACCAGCCTCAGACATGGAACCCAATTCCAGCTCGGAGGACACCAAAGGCAACAAACGTATGCGGACAAACTCCAACAGTGGAGGGGCGGGACCAACGGGTCTCCCTATCCCTTCTATTAAGACTGAGCCACTTCCACCTCCACTCGATCGCAGCTGTCCCTCTCCAGTTCTTATTGACTGCCCACACCCTAACTGTAACAAGAAGTACAAGCACATAAATGGTCTCAAGTACCACCAAGCCCGTGCCCACAATGATGATGACATAAAGTTGGACTTAGATGGAGACAGTGAATATGGAGAGGACTCAACTCTCCACCCTGAACCAGGGAACTGTAATGGAGCATCTATCTCTCAGAAAGGATGCTTGTCTCCAGCACGTTCAGTTACTCCAAAAGGCAGGAACTTTGATGCTCAAAGTCCTTCCCCATCTCCTGGCAAGTTTGGTTCAAAGCAGAGTAAAAAGAAAATTGCGGAGACAGATCCAGAAACGGGAGGTACACCGACGGATGGGTGTGAAGATGGGCTATGTCTCACTGATGAGGCCAGTAATGATGGTATAGATGATAAGAGAGGATTAGACAAGTCCAAAAAGGGTAGCACTGGCACAAAGGCTGATAAAATGGCTCAGAAAAATATGAAGTCACCACGGCCCATTGGCCCTGGCTCTACAGGTTCCCAGCAGATGTACCCTTTTCCTCCTGGAAACCCAAATTCTTCCCCGGGGCTTACCCCAATGATACAAGGAATCCCCAAGAGTCCTCAAATGAAGGGCACACAGCCAAAACCCCCTGCCATTGGAGATCCTGCCCCAAGTAGCTCCAAAGACAAGAAGAAGAAAGACAAGAAGAAAAAAGATGGCGGGAAGGAGGCTGACAGCCCCAAGCCTCCGGGAAAGGGAGGAAAACTGGAGGAAGGAAAGCTTCCATACTCTGAACCTTGTGATCAAGGAATTAAGGGGGAAGGACTCCTCAATGGTTCCTCAGATCCACATCAGAGTCGCTTGGCCAGTATCAAGGCTGAGGCTGACAAGATTTACAGCTTTTCTGACAATGCCCCTAGCCCATCCATTGGTGTAGCCAGTCGGATAGATGGTAGTGGAATGCCACAGCCTCTTACTCCACTTCATGTGGGGAACCAGAATGGTGCTGACAACTCTTCAGTCAAAACCAATAGCCCAGCATATTCAGACATTTCAGATGCTGGTGAGGATGGTGAAGGGAAACTAGAAGGCGTCAAAGTCAGGACAGAGGACCAAGCCATTAGGGAAAGTGTCAAAAAAGCGCTCTTTCCAAACCAGACACCCAACAAAGATTCCCCGTACTATCCCGGCTATGAGACTTATTACTCACCCAATTACGTCAACCCCAGTCCCGGTGGGCCCAATCCAGGCACGCCAGTGGCTGAAGGCCAGGTTAAGATCAAAAAGGATGATGACCAGGATCAAGGTGAGGAAAAAGTCAAGGTTGAGGTTCATGAAGACCGCAAACCTGACAGCAGTGCTCCTGGCCAGCAGCAGCAACAGCAGCAACAGCAGCAGCAGCAGCAGCAACCGCAACCGCAACCGCAACCGCAACCCTCAGTCATCCAACAGCGATCTAACATGTACATGCAACCTCTTTACTACAACCAGTATGCTTATGTTCCCCCATATGCATACCATCCTGATCAAGCTTACCATAACCACTTGATGAACACCAACCCAGCCTACCGGCAACAGTATGAAGAGCGGCAACGACAGATGGCTGAACAGCATCGTGCTGCTGAGAAGAAGTCAGACGTAGCCATAAAAGAACGAGAAGCGTCCATGAAGGAGGAGTGGAAACAAAAGAGCCCAATGCTGCCAAGCCTCTCCAAAGCCCCAAGTCAGTCTGACCTTGGAAAGACTCCACAGCCCCCGAGCAAATCCAGGGACTCCCCCCCTGAGCCCTCCTCCAAATCCCTGGGAAGCATAAAGGGGGAGGACCCAAAGTCCCAGCAAGCTGAGGGGCTAAAGATGAAGCTGACTGAAGGAGGCCACCATGGAAAGGAAGACTCCAAGCAAGCACTGGAGTCCAGAGGTCAGGCAGGGATGGAGCAGGCCATGTGGTACAGACAGGTAAATACCAATGTTAGAATATATGCCTGTGAATCTGTTGTAAGAATGTTTTAGAGTTACTTCAATATGTAGATGCTGATTTGTGCTGACTTGGACCTTCTTTCCCGCCTTCAGCAGTACCCCGAGATCCAGAAGCCCCAAGCTGACGATGAACACCAGCAACAACAACCTCGATGGAAAGATGAAAGGGACAGAGAACGGGAACGTGATCGTAAATTAAAGGAGGATAGGCCGAGGCCCAAGGACAGTCAAAGTGGGCCCAAGGAGGATGGCAAAGAGGGTAGTGATCCCAGAATCACTTCTGAGGACCACCGGATCATGAGCAAAGACTCTCGTTCTAATCCCCACATGCAGTTCTCATCACCACTAGCACAGCACCAAGGCTACATGCCCTACATGCATGGTTACCCCTATGGACAAGGCTATGACCCCAACCACCCTGGATACAGGGGAATGCCCTCAGTCATGATGCAGAATTACCCAGGTATGACATTAGATTAACACCAAATACATGTAAAATATCAAGGTTTTTTTATACACTCCTAGACAAAAAATAATATGTTGTATGAAAGATTTTGGTGGAGGTTGTTGGGGGCAAAACACAGCATGGGTGTAATCTGCCTGTAAGTTAGATAGGTCAAGTCAATAAAGGATTGATTCTGTTTGACATATGTTTCTAACGGTGGTTCTGAATAGGATAATTACTTGTGGAAAATGTTGAATACTAGAAAGCATTGCAGGCATCCTTCCATTCAGGGGTTGGCTAAATTGCAAGCTCTTATAAAGACTACTGGGAGCAGTTGAATTTGTGTTAATCCACAAATTCTTGGAGGTCTGATCTGATATATGTAGCTCAAAGAATAAGTTTAGTTTTAGTTTTTATCACACCGACGTGGCTGGTGATTCACCACAAAACATGGCAACCGTACTGTTGATAACTTACATAAAACATCCATGTGGGCACAGTAGAGAGAATGCTGGTCCTAAGCCACTTTCCTTTTGTAAATGAAATGAAAATGCCAAATTTGCCATTGCCAAATGTGGTCAACAACATTGCAATATTTACAGTGTGTGTTTTCAATTTCAAGATCAAAATGATCCCATGTAGAGAAAATGTGCTGGAACTAGACTCTTTTAACTGTCAATACTTGGATGTAGCCCTATTAAACGGATGATGTGAGATTTTGTCCAGAAGTCAAAATGGACTGGTTAGTGACCAAAAATCAATTGCGTTTACCATTCAGCTTGATTGATGTAAGCATTAATGAGAATAATCAGTCATCACTTGTCACATTTGTATTCCATATAAACCCAAATTTGAACCCTCAATGTTCTTCGTCGCTCTTAGGTTCGTACCTACCTGGAGGCTATCCATTTTCTCCATATGGCAGTAAAATAGCCGGAGGTGAGGAATGCAGCGACAAATCTCGCGCTAGCCCTACTGTCACCAAAACGGCAACAGACTCCAAAGCCCTGGATATCCTGCATCAGCACGCCAGCCAATACAAGAGCAAATCCCCCACAGTAGGCGACAAGCCACCCCATGACAGGGAGAGGGAGCAGGATAGAGGAGCTGGTGGAGACAGAGATCGGGAAAGGGAGCGTGAGAGGGAAAGAGAAAGAGACGTGGACCGACCACGATCCTCGCCCTCCCAGCGCATCATGCCCTCTCACCACCACCTGGGATACCCCCTGCTCTCAGGGCAATATGACCTGTCCTACGCCACAGGTCAGTCAGTCCTCAGTCGTCCCATCTCTGCTGTTAGACAGTGGATTCACTACACTAAATGTTATACTGTTCTTACATACTTAATAAGGTACTATACATGCAAAGTAGTAATGCCAGTTACTTAAATAAAAAAGGCCCACAGTCCAGAATACTTACTGTAAGTAGATGCAGACTGTTAAATAATGGCAGATAAACAATCAGCGATCTAAATTCAGAACCTAAATAGGAAATATCACTGATAGCCATACATTTTCCAACTCGTCATAGGTCTCTCCTCATCAGCTATTGTTGCCAGCCAACAAGCAGCAACCCCCTCCCTCTACCCACCACCACGGAGGTGAGAACGGTAAGACCCCCTTAGCTGGAGAGACACACAAAAGACTGACGGTGAAACAAAACACAAACCTATTTAGACACATAGATGAGGAGTGCTGACATTGTGCTTCATATAAACAGTGCACATAACTCAAGTTATGTAAATATTTAGGTTATGAGTACTGGCACAGATGTAGATTGTCATGTAAAAATAAAAATATCTTTGTCCAAGGTTGATTTTGATTCGAAGCGAAAAGAACACCCTGCTCGACTCTTTCCTTGCAACATTTATGTTGCAGACTCCGAGGCAGCAACCTGTAAAGAAAACAAATCCTGGCCAAACAAAGCCCTTACGACTCTGCTGCAATCTAGTACAATATGCAGTGCAGCATTTAGCCCCTCAGCTCATCCATCCTAAGTAGGTCCTCTGAGGACAAGTGGATCATAGTGTTGATAATAGAGATGTGGAATGAGCCTTCTAAGACACTAAGCCAGAGCAGCCTGCACTGACATCTAGTGGGGGCTCTTTCAAATTACAATTGATTCATTTGATAAATAAATGTTCAGAAGGCTGCAGATCCAACACATTACAACTAATGACGTACCTCCAGTGGTGGAAGGAGTATTCAAATCCTTTACTTAGAAATACCACAAAAAATATACTGCATTACAAGTAAAAGTCCTCTTACTTACATGAAAGTACATTAGTATTATCTGCAAAATGTACCTAAAAGTACTCATTATACGGCATGCTATATTATTGTATCTATGCTATTATTGTATTGCAACCATGTATGCATTAATGTGTAAACAGTATTTTAATGTTGTAATTTGTCAGTGTAGAAAACAATTTTACATACAATATTGTGTCGAAAAAAACAAACACATTTTTAAGATGATCATATATTTTATATATAAAATCTTAATCTAAGAAAGTAAATAGTTAATGTGGTTAATAAATAAAGTAAAAAGTCCAATCATTACCTCTGACATGTAGTGAAGTAGAAGTATTGCTAGTATTACTGCCTACCTCATACAGAGAGGTGTGTAAAGCATTTATGAAACAGTACCCATTTTATATACATGAACAGGTGATCTGGTGATAAATAATTCTTTCCTTTGTATCTTTCACAGGGAAACCTGACCGTCACACCTCAACCCTGCAAAGATTCATGTGACTGGCTCACATGAAAAGAAAATCTCCCGGGTGTTACCTTTTAGACATCAGTTGAATGGTGTTTCTATCTATATTTTTAGTTCTTCTGCCCCAAGGATAGGCAGATTGTCGTTTTTTTTCCCTCCCCTCGTAAATGACCCCAAATTTTCCAGACCTTGGACTATAACAGGACTGATAATAACCCAGGTTCAAAGCCATCACTCTGCCTGATCACGCAGAGGAAACACCAACCCGCTGATTATCTAGTCTTTGCACTGTCAACAAATACAATGCAAAAAGAGACTATTGGACTGCCAGAACAGCTTTTTTTGTTGTTTTTTTGTTGTTGTTTTTTTCTTTCTTTGACTGCATTGTTTTTTTTGTCACACGCAGAAAGAAATTGGCAGGGGATGTCGGGTGACTGATGGGGAAAGGGGGAGTCAAACTAAATTAAAGACTGAAAAGAAAAAGTGAATCATATTGAAATGATTTCAACTCTATGTCTTTGGCTTATTGTATGCCATGAAACAACAGTATATCCTTAACTTGACAAATGTTTGGCTATATTTCGCGGGGAGAGGGAATATGGCAACAGCTGCTTTCTTCAGAGACTTAAGAGCCTGAGACTGAAGTTTTTCATTTTCCATCGTCATTGTTGATTCCCATCCTCCTTTGAACCCTCAGTTCTTGTTTCAGGGATGACGTCGTCATGTTTCGCGAAGGGACCGCATACACCTCAATGGAGAATAAACACTATTCATGTTTTCTTTTCTCAGTAATACTTAACTCCATATCATTGTGTTCATCCTTGAATGTGTCTGATGCTGGTATTAGTCCTGTTTTTTGTCCTCACAATGAAAGGGTCACATCTGTCTTTACACTCACTCAAAAACGGAGAAGCCACATTAGCAAGCGATGAATTCACGGGACGTTGTCGTCACTGCATTAGGCCACTTGTGGGGGTTTTGGTGTTTTACTGTAAGATTGTGCTTCGTTCAGCTCGTCAGGTTTGATTGTTTTCTGTAAACAATGTGAAATTTCACTCAACTCATGTATTTTTCTGCTGTAATATAGACTTTTAGCCAACGTTTATGTGCATAAATGTTTATATTTATCCCAGCACGCAACTGTTGTCACTGTTAAATAGCTTTTGGCTGTCACAGCGTTTAACATTATGTGCTCAGATCATTAATGCTGCAGAGTCCCTCGACGTCTCGCTGTGCTTCTTCTTGGCCCCAGCTTTGGTTGTCTTGCTGCACTTTTATTTCTTTTATTTTTTTTACTCACTTGACCTCCTGCTTTGTCAACACATCACAAGCTTGGTTCACATCTCCAGTGATTTCAGTGATTCAATGGCAACTCAAACTGTCAGATTAAGTGAAAATAAAAAGGTGACTCAGTCTGATTTTAGGCTATTGTGCACCGTCAAAAGGCGAACATTTCTCTTGGTGCTTCGCTTGCTCGTGTGGCTTCACTATAACACACAATCACCTCGGACAGCATGGCTTTCTTACCAGCGGCTTTGGATGAGTCCAAAACTGGGCCAGTGAGTCTGATACCTCAGACACCAGTTCTCTTTGTTCAGTTGCTGCCTGTGCTGTAACATCAACTACTGGCACATTAAACACGAGCGCATGAAACAACCCAAAAACTAAATCTTTCAGCTGTTACTATTACAGAGCAAACACGAACCAATCGGACGCAGACAAAGGAAGGGTGAGCCGGTAAAAAGCTTGGAGCAAAAGCTGACACAGCAAAACGAGTGAAGTGGGACCTTGATCACGCACACACGACTGAAGAGCTGAAGTTGCCCCATCAGCTGAAAAGAAGCACGTTGCTCTAGGCTTTCCTTTGGATCTCAAACTGCTGGTGCCACTCTGTAAATTCAACCCAGTCTGGTTAACTCTAAATCTGTCAACAAGGCCTGTTCTGTCAGAGGACCCTCTTGGCTTTAAATTACAGTTCTCTTATACCTCAGGGGTTGTAAGTGAAATTCTATCCATATGCTGTTTGCATTGATTTGAGAGGGCTTCTGTTTGTGGGTGTGAAAAAAAAGAAAAGAAGCACATTTCCTGCTCTGAGCTGGATGTGCTGTAGTGGTTCATTCACAATTGGCTCAGAATAGGGAATTATTAAAGGCTTTATGCCACACCGTGCTGTTGTGGGTTGTGAACAGTCTTTACGTTCCTCTGACGCATTATAGTGAGAGTAGAATATTGACCATGTTGTCATTAAATTTAATTTGACTCATTTTGGTTTTAACAATCACTTTTAATGTTCCCATTGTTGTAGTTTGTTTTCTCATTTAATACTGTATGTGTTGGAGTCCATAAGCCACCAGTTAATCTATCTAATCTGTCTAACACCCTGTGAAGGTGGATGTCGGCTGTTTGTTGAGACACTACTCACGATTATGAAACTGCAGCTCTTCGTTTTGAGGTTCTCGGACATTCCCAGTAAATAAGTTGCCACTTTCTCGTCCCACGGAAGTTTGCAAGGTGGTATATCTTTTGACTTTTTTGCGCATTTTAAAGAAGAATGGCTGACATGAATAAGCTGAATGTGGTGGTGTTTGACTTGTACTTAATCTGTAAGGGTAGGCAGCTGTGATGTTGTCATTAAAGTCAGTGGGTTTTAGTACCAGCAGACTGCATACAGTGCATATAGTTTTATCAGACAATGGTTGTGACAAGTGCATTTGTTCTCTCTCTCTCTGAGAGTAGTAATGTTATCTCAGTAGTAAGCAAAGCCCAGTGAAAACCATATAATATACTAAAGTGTATGAAAAGCCAGAAAAGTAATGTTTGCTATCAACATATTGGAAAGTGCTTGGCTCTTGTATGTTGCAGGACTGTATTTGTTTCATGGTGAAGAGTATATTTATTGGCCAGCAGTTGTCTCAATTGGTGCCTAGTTGAACATTCTTCTGTGAAAACACAGAGACACTTGCTCGTTTGTTCTTTCCCGACCCACCTACTGTCACACAAACCTCCCCCCACCCCCCCTCAAAAAAAAAAGTACCAGTTCTGGTGCTTGCAAGGATGTTTACAATGTCTTCATTTTCTTTCTGTGTGAGAAATTCAGAACTCTTCGCCCTCTCCTCCTTTCTCCCGCCCTTCAGGAGTTTGTGTAAAGTGTACATTACCATGGTTCTTTTTTATACAATACTCTGTAACTTGCCTTTGTAAATTTGGGCTGGAAAAAAATAAATCTTTTTATGAGACAATCTGTCCTGGGGACTGCTCAATGGTTTCTGCTCTGTCGCCGCTGTACAGGTAAGATAACAATACTGTTAAATGATCCTAATTTCAACTACCATTAAGTTGTTTGTGCAAGTTTTGTCTTCTAAGCAATATTCATCAACCTTCAAAGTCGAGAAAAGAAAAGTGTAAGTCATCATGGAGTAATTATTTCACTTAAATCGCTGCATTACAAGTGAAAATGTTCTACTCGAACCTTTACTTCAGTAAAAAGTATCAAAAGTAAAAGTACTCATTGTGCAAGTTTTGCAAGCATTTCTGAGTGGACTGTCATTAAACTGATTTACAGTTTTTAGTCTAAAGTCACAAGAAGGCAGGACATACATGTCCAACATTGCTTTTTAATGAATCCTCCTTTACTGGAGATGTCGAAAGAATGACGCTGGAAACACACATTAGAATATGGAAGCTGCACTGTGGCGTCCGGCCACAGGAGAGCAGCGTCTCTGAGGAGGCCACGGTCCGTCTCAGCTGGAGCAAATGTTAGATTTGAGCCTGTTTTAAGGAGTTTTACTGCTGACTAATTTTCAATTTTGATCAATTTTGAGAATCAACTAATGTCTTTAAGTCCCTCCTCTCAAAAATGTGTTTCGCTTATTGTGACTTCACTGTGCAGAATGATGTATTCACATGAATCTGCTGACGGAAGAAAGTTTCTCTGTGCTCACCTTAAAGGTGCCCTGTACAGTTTTTTTGTAAACAAACAAAAGTTATATTTACATTCATTTCATCCTTGAGGTCAAACAAATGTGTTAGAGTGCATTTACTTCCTCATAAAACGTATTCAAGTATTTTAAGTCCAGCGTTGTTTACCTCCATGTTTACTAGCTTGCAGTCTTTTTCTACCCTGACTTTACTGGTGCATTGCAGCACATCTTGGTGAGTTACCGCCACCTGTTGATTAGTGGCGTAGTGTGACACCGTCGGCAGGAGTAACTGTGTGCCCTCGTACGCGTGCATGAGATAAACAAAACGGCTTCAGAAACAGCTTCGTAGCCCTACTTGAGGTCAAAAGCTCCACAGGAAACCCTTAAATCTGAGTGTACCAGCAGGATTTTGTGCCAGTCATCATTCATTTTTTCTGGATTTTTCAATTAGGGAGGAGTAGATGTAATTTTAAGAATTTGTAATTAGTTTATTGATGTTTTTTGTGTCTGTATGTGTGTGTAAAAACCCCATCAGAAATTATTATTCAAAGCAGAGTATTTTGTGTCAAGTCTTGAAACATGTCTGAGGGGATCTTTAAGTCAAAAACATCTTTGGCACATGCTTCTCAAACGTGAGGCTTTGCTTCTTTTTTCAGCTCTATATAATTTCAAATTGAACATCTTTTGAGTTTTCAACAGTTGATCAGACACATTATGCAAATTGAGCATTTTGTCACTAATTTATGGACTGAACAAAATACTCTAATGGATTGAAAAATAAAATAATAATTAGTTGCAAAGTACACGCTGTTAAAACTTGATCTGCGTGTGCTGTGGCATTCACTTCTCTCAGTCAGTTGGGATATTTTTAACTGCCCCTAATGCTCCTGAACTGAGAGTGCGCTCTGTGCATTAGCATAATGCAACATCAGTGACGGGGAGTGATTACGCCGGGGATGATTTTGTTGAGTGTAAATGTGAAATCTGATTATCCTCTATGCTCTCAGTTCGGCAGAGGGAGGAGGGCCGGAGAGAGAGGGAGAGAGAGAGAGAGAGAGGGAGGTTGGCTGGAGGAGAGATTCAGAGGGAAGGAGGGGTTAAGATAGCAATGTGCTGAGCCAATGGCTTTTCCACAGAGCAGCTGGCTGGCATCAGGACAGGCCGCACAGAGGAAGGATACCTTGAGGACGGCTCTTCTCCGCTCGCCGTAGGACACTGAGGGTGACTTCCAGGAGGTGTTCATGGGATGCACTATTTACGCAGCCAGCCCTAAGGCCCTGCCCGCCGACGAGGCCCCAGGCCAGGACAGATACTACCAGCTCCCCCACTACCGCCACCCTCATGGTAACTGCAGTCAGAGGATAGCAGCCAGCAGAGCCAGGTCAGTCAACACCACACAGGAAGTCCACTGAGGGTACTGAATGTGTGATGTGCTTGTCACGCCGACAAGGTGATTCCAGGTAAAAGCAATTGATGCTTAGTTGATGGCCCTTATTGCATCTGAACCAATCACAGAGGAGCGTTAGATGTGTCAGAGGGACGTTTCAACCGGGACAAATGTAATGTGGATGGAGAAGTAACTTTTATACATACATATTATGAATAGCATTCAGTGTCTATATCTAGAAAACGAGACTTAAAATAAAAAAAATAATGAGAAAATATTAAATATATAAATATACAAGGAGACATTTAACTTACAGTTAGGACGTCCAGTCTGAGTTTGCAAGAGTTTTTGCTGTTGGGTATCAGACGTGTACGTGCACTTTAAAAAATGAACGACAAATTAAAAAACGACCGAGTGACGGGATTTAATCACCTCTGCAGCATTTACCATCTGTGTGTGTCAAATCTTCTTTGTCAGCAGTTCTGGATATTTCATCATGAATTTCCAGACTTCTTCTCCTCTACATATTACAAATGTTTTTGCAGCTTGGACACAGGTGATTCAGCCATGACTGGAACTCTGTTTAAAAAGTTTGCGATTCACAGCTGACAGACCTGCTTCTTGGCATTGCAGAGCGAATGTGGCCCACCTTTGTAGCAGGGTTTAGATTGCAATCAAGTCGCACAAGAGTTGATACTCATTAGGGCGGGTGGGAGTATTTTTCCAGCGGCATTTATAGTGAAAAGTGCCTCTGTCTTTTCACCAGAGAGCCTGAACTCTCTGTAACGTGACAGATGGCTGATGCTTGAATGTTTGTAGCTCTGTACCGTAGAGACGACTGCAGCTAGATTGCTTATTATCACTCTACTCTCTTACTGTCATTTTCATCATTATTTGCTTAATCTATAATGTGTGCAAATCTCTATGGACTGTGGTTACATACACACACCCAGTAATGGAATGTAACTGTATACATTTACACAAGCACTGTTCTTAAATACACTTTTGAAGTACTCAAGAAGTACTTTACTTGAGTATTTCCATTTTCTGCTACAGTACTTTCTTCTTCTACTGCTCTACACCTCAGAGGGAAGTATTGCACTCATTACTTCACGACATTTATCTGACAGCCGCAGTCACTAGTTACTTTTTCAGGCGAAGATTTTACATGTAAAACATTGTCAGTTTAAAAAATATGATGCATTCTTATAAATTAAACTATATTACAGTATATTAAGTAGTTAAACGTATCTCTACTTTGACAACAAAATGCTGCTTACATACATGCATCATTAATAATATTCCAATGATATACTGTACATTATGGTAATTTTGCATAAGGCATAGTTTTGATACTTTAAATAAATGCTAATAATCAAGTAATAAAGTATTTTTACTTGATCTGGATTTGGAATGCAGGACTTTTACTTGTAATTTACTTGAGTAAAATATCTCAATACCTCTTCCCTCACTTGAAGTTTCTAAGAAACTGAAGGATGAAGTGTTCCCTTATGGGAAAAGACGTATCTTATAGAATATGGTCATATTAATAATATGCATTGCTGTAGATTAAATCAGTAAAATGCAACATTAATGCAGCAGTAATATTAATCCAAAAGCATCATATATAATAGTGAAACACTGACCATTTTTCTGCATAATGAGTACATTCACTTTAGCAGACAATGCTGTCATAAGTTATGTTTTGCATGCAGGAGTTTTACTTGTAGTGGAGTATTTTCACAGTGTGGTATTAGTACTTTTGGATCTGAGTACCTCTCCCACCACTGCCTGATGGGTATACATTACTGTAGGAGGAAACTCAGCAGCCATGACCTCACTATTAAAAGACAAACTACAGAAGCTCTTGCAGTCATATCCTATCACTTATTATTAACGAGCAGTCGTAATGTTATTCTGGGCGACTGTGGGAAGAAAATAGCCGCCGTTTAATCCCTTGGCAGTGTGTAAACAGCCCACACTGGGCTATAGGTAAGCTCAACCCACCTCACACAGGACACACACACTTCTGAGGAGGTTACAGCTCCGTCAACACGTCCCTCTCTCTGCTTTAGCTCTCATAATTTGGGCCGAACTGAAGTTTGTTTGGTCAGTTTTTCGTGGATAAAGAACATCTAATGGTTTGACCGAGACATGCAGCACAGACCAGAGGAGTTTCGTGGAGCTACGAGGCGACAACACGGCGAAAAAGGTCGCGGCAGCTTGTGAGCTACAGGTAGGTGAGCGATGTTAAGCTAGCGAGAGGAAGAGCGGGGCTTCCGGTGACGATTTCAAAATAAAAGCGCTAGTGACAAATTCTGGACTTCAATGCACAAACTTCCAAAATAGGCATAAGTATATTGTTTTTATTAGTGGATACTGGTGTGTAGTTATATATTCAAACCAAATGCAAGTATATTCTGAGTTCTTATTGACATTCATAAACGCAAAAAGTGCTGTAGAATATTTGTAAGTAATTATTTTTTATCAGAATTTGTGCAATTTCTCCCGTTAGCCGTTTCATTATGATATTTGAATTATGATTCAACATAACTAATTATTGTATTGCCCTGTTGCACTGCATATTTAATATTTATTCTAAAAGTGAATTTTTTTCCATTTTATTTTGAAGAATCGCTTCTGTTCCGCTTCTTGAACCTGGCTTCTCGTGACAAACTTGACGCCATTTATTTAGAAAGGAAAGTGATGCATATACATCTATAAATAAAAATATAAATAAAATGTATATTTAGGCCTATTCAAAGAAGTCTTTTAAAGGGGAAAATGTGAGTAAAATGAGATGACTTCTGCCCAGCATAGTTTTCTGACAGTTATAAGACATTACTATATAGCTTACATCAAGTGCTAAAGGGAACACTTCCCAATACAAATTGAAATAGAAAATGGCCAAATGACATTATGCGTCTTAATGAGACAACACAAACAGTGACCAGAGTAATTGGTTTTGTACAAAACTATTCAGTTTTACTTTTTCCTCCATGAAATCCCTTCTGGATTCACCCTTTCACCCTAAACAGTCATTATTACTGTGCTCCAAATGGTCTTAAGCAAGAAGAACATTTGGTGCCTTGTGCTGGCTTAAAGACACACTTCTGTCATCAAAGGCTGTTTTGAGGTACTTGCACAATGAAGAGGTTATTTCAGGAGGTCTCAAGCAGTGCCGAGTGCAGAGTCCAAAGGCTGTGCTTCTGTTGCAGTTTCACAGACTCTGTGTGTGTGTGTGTGTGTGTGAAATGCCAGGAGACCAAGTAAAGTTAATGTCCAACAATAAGGAAAACAATCCAGGGACAATTGGTACAATTTAAAGAAAAATGCCAAGATTTAAAATTATATACGTAAGGTGCAAAAGTGTCTTAGGCATGGATTGGATGTCTTTATTTCTTATAAGAACACTCTTCTTTTAACCCTCACATATGAGAGAAATCTCTCACGTGGACTGCCTCTGAAACCGCAGACAGCCTTAATTTTCTCTAATAATAAGACAAACCCACCTTCAGCTTTTCAGACAAATTTAAACCTTTGCTTCTACACACCCACTGTAAACAATGCAGACCACATTGCTTACAAAGCTGTTTGGCTGCTGTCTTGCTGGGGAGTCTTCTTAAGGCGTGTAGACTTGACAGTCCTGTACACAAAAAAGTTCTATATTGATTGGCACAGTACTTGGCAAATCTTGGGAAAACCATTGGCTGTTAGTGACCTTGTTTGTTTGTAGCACCTGTGATTGTAGCTTCAATAGCTTGTACTATATGTGTACAAGAAGCTTATAACTGACGTAGAACAGTGTAACCTTAAAACTGGACTTGAGAAAGAGAAATTTAAAGTTATATGCATCAAATAACAACAATTTAGTGGCACTGGGCTAGAGGGAAATGAGTGACCGGAGGCAGAGAGAGTGCATGAACTCTTCAGCAACAATCTCAGTGGCTAGCAACCTTAACAAGATTATAGTTTATTGGATTGGACGATGTCTTGTGACAGCACAAAATGTTTGTCTTCTGAGACAAAGAAGGACATGGAGGAGGAGGAGGGGCAGCCATGGGGGCAGCTGATTTGTAGTTCAATAATATATACAGACCATTCTGTTCTGATTAAGTCATTGTTTGCTTGTTTGTTTTGGAAAGAAGTGACAGTGCTACCATGGTTGTGGTTGTTCAGACCCTGTTTCCTAAGAGGGGCCCTGTGTTAAAATCTAGTTTGAAGACCATTTTTTTAAAAATTCATTTGTAATTGTTGAAATTACCACACAGCAAACTTGTTCCCGCACACTATTCCAGGAACAAGGTACACAATGAACCGATGGTTAACAGGGGTCAGCTCATTTTTTCCCCCGTCACTCCGTGGGACTCTCAGTCAAGACTCCTCTCTGTTCTGGCCTCACAGTGGTGGAATGAACTTCCCTCTGAAGTTAGGACAGTAGTCACTGCACAACATCTGCCACAAGATGAAACCCACTTTATCAGATTACACCCTCAATGCTAGCATTTAGCGATGTCTCATTTCCTAAAACAGAAAACAAAAAACAAGAAAAAAGCGAATGAATGTATTGCCATCTAATGTAGATCCCAATGTGGGAGTAAAGCTGTGTGAAAAAAGGGTTTGATCCGAAAGTCTCTACACTCAGAGAACCATGGTTACATTTGTAACTTTCAGATCAAATTGCCACGTGGGGAACAGTTTGTTGTGCCGAACAGTTTGCTTACTAAATGATTCTGTATCAAATAGGATCGACCTGCAAATGAGGTTGTTTGTCCATTAAGGGGGCATGTTCTTTTCTTGCAGCAGCGTTACGCATGAGCATCTTACTGCTTATTTACCTCGGGAAGTTGACGGTCTGGTATATTCTGTCTCCCTTTTGCTTTCCTCGCCAACATGTACAATAAAACAAGTGCAATAATATACTGGCAGAGGAAGGCGCAGGTTGTGGTGTAGCTGAGGAAACATTTATTGTGTATTTTTGATCATTCAGTTCCAGTTCCCAGAAACCTGCATAGATTAAAAAAGACCAAAAACTGAAACATCTTCATGGCAAAAAAAGCTTTTCCTTTCAGTCATATAAAGAGAGTGTTTATCCAAGGGCTGTTTGTGTCAGTGACTATGTCACAAGGGCTGGTATTTTTTTCATAAGGTTTTCAGACTTCAAGCAAACATTTTGTGAATGAGGTAACCAAAGAGCCATCCAAAGTCTGTTCCCTGGGCCGCCAGACACAGTGGACATAGTGTGGTGTCAAAAGATTCCCAGCTGTCAGGTCATAAAGAGTTTGTTTTCTCTACCTAAACAAAGAAGAAGGTGACTAACTGTCCACTATCTCATGCAAGTTTCACATCTCTGGTTTTCATATGAAAGTGAACCAGTAGTTGTCTGGAAGGCAGGGAAAATATGTGATTTGCAGTTTTTGTAGTTTGCATGGTCTAAAACATTCGATGCTGCTGGTATGGTCCTTGAAAAGCTTAACTTCCCATGTGTAACAAGGACTTGAGTAAAAATGTGTTGAGGCAGAATGCAGTTACACAAACACTTGAGATTTCACCCAGGAATATAATTTCACCAAATTTAGGAAATTATTTATTTATAACTCAAGAAAAAAAAACAATGTTGTTCAGGATGTTTTAATTTGCAGCAGTTGACCAATTTTGAGTAACTCTTCAGTTAAAATATGTAAGAATGCATCTTAATGATTTTGTGGAAATCTTTGCTTTAATGTTGTCCATGTCATCAGCTACTGCTCTGGGGAATCGGATTAAAATACTCCATACCCAACCATTTCCTTACAAAGAATATCTGAGCAGAACTACAAGTGAACTACTTCTAAGTGAACTGCAACAGCACCACACGGCTCTATTTTGCCCTTAGGCCCACACATCTGGGATCAGATACCCCTCCCAAATCCCTTAACCTCAGGCTTAAGGTGACCCCACTAACCCTTTCCTTATCTATTACAACAGACCTTTCACCTCTCATTCAACCCTCTGTGATCACAGATAACCAGTCAGATGTAAAACCTCAAGGACCAGGAAGCCCCTGTTGTTTGAACAGGTCAGTGGCTGACGTAAAGCTTCTGGCCAATTAGAGATAATACATTGGAAACTGCATGCAGGAGCCTATTTCCATCAGCACCTGTAATTATAGCCAGGCAGGTGGTAACGACTTCCCCTCTCCCAGAGGAAAATATGGCACAGGGCAGGTGGCTGTTTGTGAGTGTATGCAAGAAAGAAAGAGAGAGATTTTGATGTGCAGATGAGAGGAAAAACACAATAGACAGTTTAAAGCTTTCCAGTACTTGTCCTGTTTTACGACAACAATGCAAAGCAGTTAAAAGATCATTCAAGCTTTTCTATTCTTAGTTATTATCTATCTCAGTGATTCCCAACCAGTTGGACGTGCGTAAAATGTGACATAGCTAAAACTAATAGATAAACAGTTTAAATAGTGAGCTAAAAATAATAGATTAATATTTGACACAGCTAAAAGTAATGGATAAACAGTTGACATAGTGAGCTAACATTAAAGGATAAACATAACACAGTTAGCTAAAAGTAATGGATAAACAGTTGAGCATTTAACTACAAGTAATGTTTAAATAGTAAAAATAGTTCTCTAATAAACTGTTATTGGATAAACATTTGAAATATAGGCAGTTAAAAGTAATTGATAAACAGTTGGCATAGCTAAAAATAATAGATTAGCATTTGATATAGCTAAAAGTAGTTGAAATAGTTAGATAAAAATAATAGATTAAAATTTGACATAGCTAAGAGTAATGGATAAATAGTTGAAATAGGTAGATAAATGTGATGGAAACAGTTGAAATAGTGAGCTAACATTAAAGGATAAACATAACACAGTTAGCTAAATGTAATGGATAAACATTTGAGTAGTTACCTAAAAATAATAGGTTAAAATTTGACATAGCTAAAAGTAGTTGAAATAGTTAGCTAAAAATAATAGATTAGCATTTCACATAGGATAGGATTGAAATAGGTAGACAAATGTAATGGAAACATTAAAGCTAACATTAAAGGATAAACATAACATAGTTAGATAAAAGTAATGGATAAACAGTTGAGCAGTTAGCTACAAGTAATGGTTAAATAGTAGAAAAGGCAGTTGACATAGCTTAAAATTGACATAGTTAAAAGTAATATATAAATAGTTGAAATAGTTAGCTAACATTAAAGGATACACATAATATAGTTAGCTAAAAGCAATGGATAAACAGTTAAAATAGTTAGCTAGCAGTAACGAATAACAATTAGCAATGAAATAGCTAATGATGCTAAACCATTTAAATAATTAGCTAAAGTTAATGGATAAAAGTAAACGGTAACAGCTGAAATAGATAAATGTAATGAACAGCGACTTAAATATAATCAATAGTGTTGACTAACATCTAGTTTAAAATCCAACACATCTGAAACATGATGGGTGGTGTTGGTTTAGGGGTACTTGAGCTCATCCGATAGGAGTGTGGGGGGTACGTCCGACAAGAAAGGTTGTCTAGTCTAGCCGAGTAATATAAATCACTGATTTGTTTTTTCCACTGCTTTTGTGGCCTCATTGTAGATGGAGATTGCAGAGCTTGTTTTCCCTCCACAGGAAGCTCTTTGCTGCCATCCATTTCAAACTATATGCAAAACAGCTTCAACAAAGCCCTTAAAATGACCTGAGCCATATAATCCACCACGGTAAACAAGAAGATTTGTTTCCTTCGGCGTCTCGGTCGAATCGCTCCTTCACTGAGTGTGTTCACATTAGTGTGTTTGAGCATGCTTTGCTCTTCTTGTTGTCAATCACCACCCACATGAAGAAATGTACGTCTTTTCTCTTGAAAACATCTCACCTCACACAAGTTACGGTCACATCCTTGGTTTCTCCTCCTCCGTCTTCTTTTGGTATCTGTGAGAGTTCATTTCATGAGACATTTGGCGCTGCAAAGTTTCAAAGTGTAAAGTGTATTTTTAAAAGCTCAAAGCAGCACATCAGGTCAGCCATCTGCACAACCTCTGAGGTTCCCCGTTTCTTTGTAGGCATCTGGGTGAGACAGTCACTGACCTCATTTACACAAGCACAAGAACACGGCTTTATTTTGCTGATTAGAGACTTTTAATGTAAAATGTGTAAACCAGCAGAATCAGACTTTGAATGTTGCATCACCGCGATGTTGATTTTGAATACAGAGTCCACTTGTTGGCCCCATACACTTTTTGAGAAGAGCTCTCTCTCTCTTTCTCTTTGAAGCCAAACCTGGAGACAAAAACAAACATCATTTTCTTTTACAAGTGTACATGACGGTCCAGCGGAGAGTTGCCTGCTGTTAACATAGAGCTGCGTGTTTGTGTGTTTAGGGCCAGGAGCATGACTGAGCAGCAGGAGCAGAGCGAAGAAACAGGCCTGCTCTCAACACAGGACCTGGACCCCTCCAAGGATGACGACACACACGGCCACTTCAGGCAAGTCCCACACAAACACACACACACACACACACACTGCTCTGCAACACTTGCTGTCTTTCCATGCTCCCCCACTCGCACACCATCTGTATCCTGTGCATGGTCATGGGTTACAGCCCTAGGAGATTTATTTTCACAGCACTTATTTTGTGCTTTTATTTCAGCTGTATTTGATGTCACAACAATGGTCAAACACACGCGCGCACACGCACACACACAAGGAGGCCGCAGACAGAGATTTACAAAAGGACGTGTTTTCTTTTCCCCTAAAGGCCTGTGGAGAATATCTGTGTGATTAGAAGATTTTTATTGCTGTAGTTATACTAGTAATAATTAATCCACAACATATTTTGTGTGCAAGTATTCATATGCACAATGTCTGTGTGTATCTGCAGACAGAATGTGTGTGTGTGTGTGTGTTATATAAGAAGGATTCAATGCAGGGGCAGTGTAATCCTGGGGAATCTGTTCTGGGATGGGATTTAGCACTGAAGCATGGTGTGTGTTAGTGGACTCAGTGAATGGGAGGGGCTTGAACGCTTAATGCACATGTCAGTCTTGAACATGCAGCACTCAGAAAGCTGTGTGTGTGTGTGTGTGTGTGTGTGTGTGTGTGTGTGTGTGTGTTGTGTGTGTCTTTTATCTCCTCCCAGCTTGATATTTCAGGTTGTAAATATTTGTTTACTTGAGTATTTAAAGCTCCATTCATTTATTTATGGTCACTAGGCAGCAGAAAAACATCAAAACAAAGCTGACACCACTTATATTAAAAGGTTGTTATGGCTGACAAGTTACTGTAGCAAACAATTTGGCTATTTACACATCTCAACTCACTCAAAGCAACATTAACATTCATTTTGAATCTCAGTCTCTGGCCAAATGAACTTATATTTAGCATCTAGCTCTTTAACTGCTGAATGCTCCGCTATGTTGACCAGTTTGTCTGCAGTTTGGTGCTCAACTGTCTAACTCAGTATTTGTAAAGCATTGCTATTATTTATCCAGTGTAATGTTTGAAAAGAGAGAAATATTGAACTTTATAGTTTGAAAAGTCTGAACAAGTTCAAAAGAATCTAAATTATTGCACATTTAAGCTTTTTCCAGTGATTTTATGCAAAGTTTCCTCCCAGAAAAACTGGACTTTTCTTGTTCCATCCGCTAAACAGTTGACAGTTTTTACAGCTCAAGTGAAAGCTTTAAAATATCTACCAAGTTCCTCCAAACTGCTCATGCAACATAATTTTAGCATGTATGTAGCATGTAGTAACAATTGCATTGCGATAGAATTTTCCATAATTTCCTTACTGTCAGTGTTCGGGTTGCACTTGCTGTATAAGGAAATTATCAGACACATGGAGGTTGATACTGAGCTTTCAGGTAGACAGCGTTATATTTATATATATATATATTTGACTACACCATAGATCTCTTTTACTTATATCTGTGTATCTCATACCTTTTATAGTTTGCTGCAGGTGCTCACTCAGTGTGTATATCAAAATATCAACTGACATGAGGCTGATAAAAGAATGACTTAATTTTCACATTTGTATGAACTGTTTCTTTTTTTTAAAAAAAGAAAAAAGTCTTGTATCAAATGAGAACTCTGATCTCTGAATTTGATGCTGATTTTAAACTCAGGAGACAATTTGAAACTTCCTGTACTCCTCTCATCGTTCCTTATCTTTTCTCACGGATACTTTAAAGTGTCATAGTGAGTCTATCCACTTCTCTCAGCGCTCTCAGTCCCACTTTCTTCTCCTCAAGCTAAATTATTGACTGGGAGTCCACTGCTACACCGGCCACCGATGGGAGGTGTTCGCTTTCTAATTTAGGATTCAATTTAGGATTCTTTGAGCTTGTAATTAGTTTCACTATTCAGCCTCACAGCCAAGGGCACTGAGATACACTGACAAAGGCGCATGCGTACACACACACACACACACACACACACACACACTCGCAGCAGGCAGCATTTTGCTTTGCTCACGTGGATTTAAGCTGATACGCAGGTTTAGTTACATTTCCAAACACACAGCTTCTGAAAACACGGTAGAGATCAAAGACAGTTGTTCTTGCTCTGTGAGTATTTTTTGGGGTTATTGCGCCTCATTATACCTTCTGTGAAGGACTCAGTCAGGTTCACTACATGAACAGGATGTGATCCACAGTTCACTGAGCCTCCTGTCACCTGGAAAACCAACTTCTTTTGCTGCTGCTGCTGCTGCGTGAAAACTTTACAAGACCTGCTTTAGTGATTTTCATGTTCCTACTTCAGCTGGAAAATCGGATGGTTCCTCGTGGGCCTGTGAATTCACCTCAAACCCTTTGAATAATGTCCAAAATAAACCTTAAGTGACTTTTTGGTGAAGCTAGATGTCCCTGTTGTATCTTTGACAACTGTCCATCATTTTTTAATGTCATCCCAGCATGACCTTGTTTATACGGCTCTCCTAACGGCGTGATGGGAATTGCCTGTAGCGGTTTTCTTCTTAGACTCACCTAGATGTACCAGCAGTATTGATTAAGACCTGGATCTTGTGTAAAAGAGGGAGACAGATGGAGAGCGAGAGCGAGGACCAGAGAGCCGGTTAGTCCCCACAGAGCCGTCTGTGTTTTTAATAATCACTCTCTCTTCTCTCCACCTGGGAGTGCAGAGCCTCTGTGGGGCCTATTTATAGGCAGCAACCAGCAGGCAGAGCAGCACACATGCACTATTGTTCATAACATGGTCACAAGATAATGGGATGTCTTTTCTAGGAGGGTGATTTTAATGAGGAAAACGATGAATTTGCACATCTAGGACATAAGCTACATAAAATAATTAAATGTTGGAGAGGTTAAACAGAGGTCAGCATTTGACTCCTCGAATGACCTGATTTCTGCTGTAATTTAGTTTGGTTATGGATAGTTTATTAGATATCCTGTTTTCTAAAGTCATGTTAACTGCATTGAAATTGCTTTAAAAGTATACATCTCACGTTTCTTATTTAATGTACAGGATATGTAGGTTTTATAAGAAAATATGTTGTTCAAGGGGAAAAACGAAAGAAGCAACATAAAGAATATTTTCACTCTTCACTTTTACGGCAGGTAAGAGACTATTTTGGCACATTTTGGAGGTTTTAGATGGGTGCAGGGTGGATTTTCTTACTGCTGTTTTGAAGAGAATATGTGATGTAAAGTGAGAGATGTATCACTTTAAGTGTCTGTGAGGTGTCCAGCAGATCCAGCAAGAGAGCTGGCAGCGCTGTCACAGCTGTACTGCTCTGCTGTAAACAACAGCCTCCTCCTGCTCTTACACATACACAAGCACACACACACACACACACACACACACACACACACACAGCAGGCAGCCGTAGCATCTGCTAACCTCTCTCTGCTCTCTGACACTTAAACCCTTGCTTGGTCTTTTTCCAGCCTGAGTTGAGGTCTCTCACTCTGATTCTCTAACTGAAGGAGAAGATGATAGCAGAGTAACAAAAGAGACATAAAAATGAATTATGCTTGAAGACCAGTGGTGGAAACTAAGTACATTTACTCAAGTGAGTGAAGTAACATTTTGAGGTACATTTAATGCTATTTGTACTTCTACTCTACTACACTTCAGAGGAAAGGATTGTACTTTTTACTCCACTACATTTATCTGACAGCTATAATTCCAAGTTACTTATCAAAAATTAAGATTTTAAATAAAAAAAACATATGATAAGCTTATAAAATAAATTGTTAAAGATGAAACCAGTGGCTCTCGTCCTCGGCCTTGTTGGGGCCTCTTGACAGGTTTCAGATGTCTATGAGTTGTTACACCGTGTCATACAGGATTGTAGAGGACATTGAGTTGAGATCATTTTGTCAAACCTCAGTATTGTTGTAGTTGTGTCCTATGTTTGCAGGTATGCTTTCATCTGTGTATAATATTAAAATCCTTAAAATTAGGTTAGAAACATGTTTCTACCTTTTTTTGTTTTGCTCTGCACTGTGGCAAAAGATCTGTCTCCTCACTCCACATAGTGCTCATCGCTTCGGTCTTTTTTTAGCACTCTTTTGTTAGCATCTTTCTAACTCACTCCTTCCCCCAACTGCTGCTCTCACTCCAGCCCTCTTTTTACTTAACAGCTAAGTTAGAAGCTGTTACCCTCTCAGCTTTAATACTACACATTTGTACATAAGGATGGGCTATTATATAGTATTACTGTATTACTGTAGGCCATCTTTGAATGGAGTCATATGATTAAAATCATATTATAATGATGCAAAGTTCACTTAAGACATTTAACAAAATGAAACAAATCAGGGAATATCATTTTCATAATAAAAGTTATTCTTCCATACAGAACAATGCGAGACTTTTCCCTGCTTAGCATGTTATTCCTCAGCAGATATTGATTCATACCCTCACATGGTCTGTATTGTACTGTATATAGTGATGGCATTACATGATGACCCTGGAAGTCAGAGTTTCATCTCCTCTGTGTGACTCCACCATGAGAGGAAAGAGGGACATGGAAAGAGGCAGCAGAGTCAGGGAGGGTTGTTTGGGGACAGAGGTCGCACTATCTTCTTACCCAGAGGAGAGTCTCTCATCAGAGCAGGGACACTGACAGTCCGTATGCTATAAAGGCAACAGTGAGGGGTATTTTAACATAGTGGCACCTTGCTGTTTATTAGTAAAGGACACTCTTCAAGGAGAATACAAATGATGTTCCTGCTGAATCATAGGGCAGCCATGTTGAGAAACAGGTTTTCATGAAATATTACTCTGGAAGAAATAGTGAGGATGAAATGGATAATAATTATTATAAATTTTTTTGCTTTTCATTACTCTGCTTTTGCTTTAGTTTAAAGTTTTAACAGACCTGTGCTAACAGCTAGTAAGGCTAGTAAGGGGTTTGCTAAGCCCCGTCCCCCTTAGTTACTGTTGCTACCTGTGTCAAGCTTTCCTTTCTAGCACGGCACGTATGAAGTTTACAAACAGTGGCAGATTTTCCATCGAAAATTCTCAATAATTTTGAAAATAAAGCGACCTTGATTTCATACAGAGGTAAACAAAAGCAGCTATTTCATTTCTAGCCAGCGACTGTTGATTTTGTGGTTGAAATGATAACCGTAACTGGCAGATTTTGTCAGCAGTAGCTAGCTAGCTGATTAAGCTAACATTAGCTTCAGGAGTCGGTTGACAACGCTGTTGCTGGCTAACTTTTTAATGTTTCATGCTGACTCAATTTAAAAGGAGAATCTTGTAAAATGGGGTCTTAAATATTCACTTGATGGCTACATAGCCTACATGATATCGTGCTGAAAGACTGAGGCTAAAGCTAACAGGTACCAGGCAAAAAGTTAGCATCCTCAAAAGATGATGATTCAAGGAAAATGAAGAAACAGCATTGTTCTTGTACTGCGAAGTAGAGCTAGTTAGTCCTAGTATTATAAGTAGTGAGTACTGAGATCTTTTATTTAGCTAGATAATAGTAGCAGTGCCACAATGAAAAAATACTTTATTACAAGTTCTGCATTCAAAATCTTAATTCAGTAAAGGTGCATTTATTGGCAGCAAAATGTAGTGGAAGTATCAAAAGTAGTAGTGCAAAAAGGACCGTTCAAAGTGTCATGTTTATCATATGTATATATTGTTGGAATATTAATTCAGATTCACTGACATGTAAGCAGGATTTTAATGTTGTCATGGTAGAGATAATTCTAACAACTGTATATGCTGTTGGGAAAGTTAATCATAACAATGCATATTTTGTAAACTGATAATAGGTTTTATGTATAAAATCTGTGACCTGTAACTATAAAGTTCAATATTTCTCTCTGAGATATAGTAGAGTAGAAGTATAAAGTATCATAAAATAAAATTACCAAAGAAAAGTTCCTCAAAATTGTGCAGTACTAAAAGTAGAAGTACTTAGTTACTGTCCACCTGTATGATAAGGAAAGGTGTATCTGACCGTTATTCATTTCTAACATAACCCTGGCTACTTGTTCGTATTTTCAAACTGGACTGTAACCGATATGTTTGGCAAATGTCTTCCTGTCTCCTTCACATTATTCCTGTTGGACTCTGTTGGGTTGAAGATATCAAGGCTCACTTTCCTCCCGTCGTTTGATGTCTTTCTCTGTTGCACCGTATGAAAAACGGCTTCCACGGAGTGAGATAATCCATCACAGTAAACATGAAACTGCCATTTGTTTTTTTGCCAGAGGGTCTGTTTTTATCAGTATCTCCTTGAGCAGGAGTGTTTTCACATCAGCACTGTGTTATGTCGTGCTCTGCTCGCTGTCAATCACCTACAGTAGCACTCACAGAGAGATACATGAAGAAAGGGAAGTCTCTGTCAGAAAATAATCCCTCAAAAACATCCAGCCTTTCAGACTTTATTGTTGCATGCACGTCTTCTTCTTCTAAGCATCTTAACTGGGACAGCAGTTCATTTCCACGATGACATTTTCCTTAAAGGGCTGATTATACTGTATTTTATCTGCTGGGTGGTTCTGTCTGCATTAGCAATAAATATGAGTATCATGCTGTGACATCTGCTGCACTGCTCTGACTATCCCCCCTCAGGCGAGCTTGATGCCAATGATGTGACTGTGTGTGTGTGTGTGTGTGTGTGTGTGTGTTTGTATATAAAAAGAACAACATGTATAATCTCCTGGCATGGTCACTGTTTGTGTTTAAACAACTCAAATATTTATCTTTGATTATGTTGTTTTTGTGACAGCCCTCGTCTCCCCGCCGTTATGCACACACTGATGATTAACTCGTCATGTGGAAGCTTTGACCCAGCTGGGCTTTTCGTGCAATGTACACATACACAGATACATATATACGGTACGCACATTCACACAAGCTAACCACCATTTGTCATGCAGCCGAGGACTGACGAAGGCATGAAGCTGCCGTCGAATGTGTATGAATATATTGAAGTATACATTTGTTTTTTAAAGATTTGTTTGTCCACAGTGGCACATTGAGAAGACTTGTAGATGCATGTTATATTTTGCACACATCATCACTGAGAGCTAAACATGCAAATTAATCATTTTAATTCTAAGTGTATTTTCCTTTGTTCATCACAGGTTTCAGCTGATTGAAGACCTGTCCTATGAAGATGTGAAGAAGTGTTACCGGGGCTCGGTGAGTCTCTTTTGATCCTAGTTGTTACGTTTAATCTATAATAAAAGTGGCACTCCCTGTTAGAACACCACTTTCCCCTCTGAGGAGATCGTTTGTTTTGTGAAAGCTGACAAAAGGTTTCCCCCAATTTGACAATCAAATGCATATTTATTTATTTATCTTTTTTCATTATATATCTGTGAAAAATGACCAAATGTTTCCTGCTTACCCCCCTTTAATGTGAGATTTGTCAAGCTCAATTATCTGTAAGATTTTAGACTTGACATATAAACCCGAACAGAAGGCAAATGCTTATATTTTTATTGACAAGCTCAGCGATGCTATATAATCATTAATTACTATCACATTTTATTATCCTAAAATACATACGAATGTATGATTTACCTTGTTTTCTATGGGTTATCCTCCTTTTTGAACACTGAAGAAGGCAGAAACGTCAGTGCGTTTTTAGCTTGTGCTAAATCTTGACATTGAAAACTGAATAAAAGGAATAATCTAATTGATTTGGGTGTGCAAACTCCCTTTTTGGACTAATTTGGACTGAATTTTTGTCTTTGGTTGAGCGCAATGTTGTTTTCTTGTTCCCCTCCTTCCATCTATCATCACTTTGTACTCAATCACAAAACAAACATCAAATCCTCAAAACCTCAAAAATTCATGAGTAGTTACATAATGTAGTTAGGCTGGCGAATTGTCCCACATTTTTTAAAACTTGACAATTCAATCATTTTGCACTTTGGGAACAAAAGACTTGCTGCAGTCCTGACCAGTGTCCTGCAGACATTTTGAACATTTCAGCCTTGACATGAGCCACATACATTAACAGTATCATCATCAACTAGAAAAAACAACCACACCACAAGCTAATCATCTAATACAATTTCATCTATGAATTCATTCAGTAAATAAATTAACAGTTAGCATCAACTCTGGGCTTTCCCCCAGTGGTGATCGAGCCCTCTGCATTTCTGTAACCTACTGTAAGCGCCATATTCCTGAGGACAGGAGCTGCTCCAGCACGAGCTATTAATAGAGAGACAAAAACAGGAGCGGCAGACAACAGCAAACCGAGCAGATACGAGTCGGAGGAAAGATAGACGAGATTCGGGTCAGGACAGAAAAATAGGGAAAGATAGTCTGGTGGCAGAGATATCTAGAGCTGGAGGTGAGTTTGAGCTGTGAGGGAGGAGAGCAGGGAATGAACGAGACCTCTTGTGTGTTCTGGCAGGAAAATGTATGATGTTCTTCTGAAAAGTGAGGACTCTTAGTGTGACACTACAGACAGCAGGAGAAACTGACAGATGGGTGGAGGGAAAGGCAAAGGCAGGGAAAGAAAGGACTTCAAGTGAGAGTAGTGAGGAGTACCTGTGTGTGCGAGAGTGGGTGTTGGTTTTTTTTCAGTTCAGAATGATGAAGGGCAGAGAGTGTGTATGTGTGTAAAGGAGGGAGAAGGAGAGGGAGGGTGCTAGCTGGGTTCTGCAAAGTGTAAAGTCACTGGAGGTGTATTTGAGACAGAGAAAGAGAGCCTTGTAGTTTCTGAGAAAGAGCTCAGTGGCTGTAAACTGAGGCGCTGCTGCTGTAACTCTGTAGTAGTGTGTGTGTGTGTGTGTGTGTGTGTGTGTGTGTGTGTGTAGGTGTACACATTAGTGGCAGGTATGTGCTTGTACGTGCATGTAGAGTAGAGGTAGTTGCACGGAGGCAGTCCTCCACCTCGGGTCCCGTACTGACCGGCGTCAGGGGAACAGTGTGTGTCTTGCAGCGGCTTGCTCCAGGCCTTGGATGTGCGCGAGTGTGTGTGTGTTTACGGTGCCAACGTGCTGAGCCTGGTGCAGAGCTCGCGTCCTTTGAGGGAGAGGGTGGTGTCTGCGGCGAGCGGAGCCGGAGTGGCCGGTGGTGGCGGAGTGGCCGGGGGTGCCGGTGGTGCTGGTGCTGTGCAGGCAGGCCGGTCCGCCAAGGAGCTGCTCATGACTCTGCCCTGTCCCTCTGCACAGACTGTCAGCAAGTACAACTCGCAGTACCACAAACTGTTCCAGTGTGTGCCCAAGGATGAGATTCTCATGAAAGGTACTGTCCTTTTTACCAGAAGGAAAACTTTGTTGTTTTGCACCGACACATCTGTTTTATTAATCAATTTGTTAATATTCTTTGACATGACATGCTTCAGCTTCACTGTAATTTGTCTGTTATGCATGTGCACTTGTTTCTCTTTTCCTAATCCTCTCAGTCTAGTTTAATTGATATTAGCCTTTTATTAAATATCAGATATTGGCTATTAATGTGATCTAGAGCTGAAATGATTAGTCGATTAATCAGTTAGTCAATCGACAGATATTAATTGCTACCAATTTAATCATCAAGGCAGAAGAATCTATCAAGTTCCCATCTTTCAATTGTGTTTCAGTTGTTTTTTATCATTATAAATTAAATATATTTTTGGATTGTGAAATATTTTTAGTTTTTTTTAGGTGTCAGATTAGAGAACCTTTAAAATTGTTAAATAGGCTTTTACACCCAGACTATAGTACAATTGTGGTGGAAACACTGAAACATGCAAGATTCTGCATGACAATATTTAATGTTTTTGAGTAGCTGTACAAAATACTAGAAGTTATAAGCAGCTTTAATGTGCTGGCACTGCATCTTCAACAATAGCATCTGTGCTGCCTGTACCGTATAGTTTCTCTTTCGTTTCTGCTTTTTGTTCATTTAAAATGGCTGTCTTGGCACTGTGTCCAAGCTTTGATTCTTCTTGCTTCAGTTCTGTCGTCTGGCTTAGCTCAGAAACACTCAAGCTTTCAGATTTCACAATAACCAACATCTCCTGCGCAGCATCAACTCCTCTGTTTGCACAGTTCAACCTGTTTTACCATAAAACGTTGATGCTATGTGCAACCTATCAAAATACAACCAATGATGTGTAAATGAGTGTTCGGAGACATTGTTTTAATAAGCCTGTATGTTTCTCTTTATCCTGTTTACAATTGTTGAAAGAGTGAGAGGGAAAAAAAGTGTTTTTGTCTCTTCTGTTCTCAGTGTACTCCTGTGCTCTTCTCAGAGATATCCTTCTACAAGGCCGGCTCTACATTTCCAGAAACTGGCTTTGTTTCTATGCCAACCTCTTCGGCAAGGACATTAAGGTACGACTGACGGCTTAATAAACTCAAACTGACTGACAAATTTGAACCGAGGGTCACAATCTGACAAGCTGATTGGACAACTTGACAAATTATTTGACCGAAAGTCAGTCAAGATTATTGGCTGACTTTCCGTGTCACAGTCTTAATTCTCCCACATAGAAAATGTCTCTCTCTTCATGTCTGCACTGTGAAATTATGTTCCAAGAACAGGTAGACTTTCTGAACCTTTAACCTTAACCAGTTATGTGATTTTCTCTTTGATGTTGTACATTGTTCCTTTTCCTTCATTTCCTTGAAACCAAACCTCTCCTGACATCTGAGTGACAATAAGCTTCTTATTCAGACTGCATTCCTCACATTCTGACTGAAATAAGACACGTTTCATGTCCACTGATTTTCTCCAGGGGCTTTTCCTGAGTGTGTTTCAGTGTCTGTCTTCCCTCCACCAGTTACTCAAATCGCACTGGTGTTTTTATCTTACCCATAATTGTCTCATCATCCTGCTTTTAACTTTGCCTCCTCACATCTGAGTGTCTCCTTATAAATGTTATTTTTGCGTCTTCTTCCACCCTCAGGTGGCTATCCCTGTCGTCTCTGTGAGGCTGGTGAAGAAGCACAAGACAGCGGGCCTTGTGCCCAATGGCTTGGCTATCACCACAGACACTGGCCAGAAGGTAAACATAGTCACCTTCATAGTCACTGTGAATTAAAATACTTAAACTGATTAGCACAGCATGGATGTATTTTCCAGGAGAGGTGTGATGGAAAAAACAACACCATGCTATAGATAGCAGCAGAGTGGAGTCCCAGCCTGGTAGCACGAGAGAGTGAAGGGTTTTTCCACCATTACAGCACTGTATAGAGGGGCTTCTTAACTTTCTGTCACATCAGACTCAGCCTGTCATCAAGTGGTGTTTTCAAAGACATAATGTACTCTTCATCTTCTGTTCTGGCCCCCGAAATGATGGGTAACATTAGCATGTGGTGCATCTTCAACTGCAGTCAGTATTGTGAAAACATTGTAAAAACTCTATGTAACGTTAACCCAGTAGACAAGAGAGTAAAGAGAGAGCAAATTAAATAATTTGAATGCAAAATTGGTCATTTTAAGGCGCAAATTAGTAATTGAACCCAGTGATTTATCAAAAAGCTAACATGCAATATTTACCTGGTTCACCATCTTAGTTTAGCGTGTTAACAGGTTAATTAGTACTAAATATAAAGTAAGTCATAAACCAAAGTATTAGATGAATCATCATACTCATGGTGGCGACTAGCATGGCTAGCCTACCGTGTCTGACAGCTACTGGTTTTCATTTATCTTAGATAGCATGTTAGCATTTTAGCTCAAATCCATAATGTCGTCTTAGTTGTCCATTCTGTAATCTGTATGGTGGAATGTGGTCAAACACTAACAAAGATGTATTAAACGTGGCACATAGTTAAACATTAGAAGTGTTGGCTGGTGAAAAGATGCAGAAGATCAACATAAATAAAATCTTTACTAGTTTTTTAGGTCAGACAGGGTTTCAGTAGTGGCTATATTTTTCTGCTAGTCTCTGGAAATGTTGTCAAGTCTTTTTGCTTAATACAAGGACATAAATTATAGAATATTTTGCATGTTTCTAGTAGTATCTCACACACACACACACACACATATATCAGCTTCATGCACACAGACGCACACATGAGAGCTGGCTACTCAGAGCTCTGGCAGCTGTCACGAGGTTGCTCCTCAGACATGCATATACTCCACTATACACTCACACATACATACACCACAGTACATGTGTTTTGCACCTCATCAAGCCGACATGGTTTATTCATAACACAAATCATTAATTATTAATAAAAAGAGTGACAGGGCTGATTTTTTACCAGATAAATGCGAAAGAAAAAGTTGAATTCCCGCACGCTGCCAGTAGTGAGGTCTAAGTTTTGCATTATATAACACTTAGTTTTCCAGATAAATTCAAAACGTCTCAGCAGAAGTCTTCACATATAACCTTCAAATGGTCAATGCTTCCCCTCTCTTTCTCTATTTAAGGTTACATGTTAACTCAGCTAGTCAAAGCACGACCCAGCAGTGTAAAATAGTTGTTTACATTCCATTTGTGTAAATATTGAAATATTAAACAACTATATTCCAACCCATTGAAAGTCTGATCCACAGCTCAGATTAAAGCAATAACATTGTCATTTAAAGCAAAGCATGTGAGACATATAGCATATACACATGGATGGTATGTCTCATACTGCACAAGGACAAATATCCTGTACCTTATATGTCTGCGTGATTGTGTAATATGCTGCGTTACATAACCATGCACACATTCATTCATGGCCCTGTACAGTGCGACTATACTGCTGTTTATGAGGTGAAAAGTTCACCGCTTGTGTCTGTAACAACAAATTTCAGGCTTGTTTATAATTTTTCAGCTCATTCACCAACACAACTGTCTGGAGAGACACAGCACAGTCATTATGTACAAACCAGAATAAAGTCATAAAACAAATACAATTCCTACGACTGTTTGGACAAAAACACACACACACACACACACTACAAAACAGTGTTTCAAATGCTGATAAATAAATTCAAAAGTACTTGTGTGGTATTTATCCAGGTCAGAGGGAGGTTTGTGTAAGCTGTCACTGACCTGTCATTTATAGTTTCTCATGAAAGAATAAACTGGAACAAAAATGTGATTAGAAAAATATCCTCTTTGTGTCCCAGATTAAAGCATTTGAATCCCTAAAGTGTTGCTCACCCAAATAATATAATGTATTTTTATATGCTTTGTATGGCTGCAAATACAGATATTAACACACCTCTCTTTCAGATAAAGTGGCCAAGGTTCAGATACGTGTCTGTGATATCTACAAAGGCAGGCTGAGAAAAAGAGAAAACCTCCTTGATCACTTTCTTTACTCCGTTTCCCCCACAGGGCTCGTCAGAGTTTAACAACATCTCTCATCTAAATAACTCATTTTAGTGATAAATGAAAATCTAGAGTATATAGATTATCCATGTTGTTCAATAGAAACATCTTAAAGAATGCATTAATCACACCTTTAAATGAGCTCAAATTGTTTGGCTATGAACATTTTTATGTCTGTGGGTAAATTCAGAATAGTTTCAAGAGGATCTTTTATATTTTACTTGTGTATATGAGGTTCTCAGGAGAGCACAGTGAAAATCAGAGGTGGAAAGTAACTAACTTAAGTACAATTTTGAGGCACTTCCTACTTCTACTTCTACTTTTTACTCCATTACATTTATTTCACATCTATAGTTACTAATTTCTTCTCAGATTAAGATTTTACATAAAAAAAACATATGATATTCATATAAAATACAACACATTGTTAAAGATTAAATCAGTGATTCTTCGTCCAAAAAGCAATGTCTTACGGCTCCTTGTGACGTTTCAGATGTCTATGAGTTGTTATCAGTTCCATCAAAGAGTCATTTCTCCTCTAAACTTCTCAGATGGTTTTAAATTTAAATGCTTGTTTGATGCTTAAAGAGGTAAAATTATATATTGAAATGAATATTTCACAAAAAATGTAATGATTTTATGTCACAGTATTTCGTTTTTTCCTTCTTTCCTCCCCCATTAATCATCTACATCTACAGGATCTGAGTACTTCTTCCTCCTCTGATGAAAATGATAAACAGAATATCAGCAGGTTTCTTACATCACTGTTTCTCTCTTTTATTTCCTCAGTATGTATTTGTGTCTCTGCTATCAAGAGACAGTGTATATGACGTCCTCCGCAGGATCTGCACACACCTACAGGTCAGGACACACACACACACACACACACACACACACACGCATACTGTTCATTCAGTCTACATACTGTGTGGTGTACATGCCAGTTAAAGAGGTGATTTGTTTTCCATCTCCAGGTCAACGGGAAGAGTCTGAGCTTGAAGCAGTTCATGGAGGAGCCGACCTTATCGTTGGTCAGTGACAACATGTCTTTCACAGAGAGAAGCCCTTTCATAAACCAACATAAAATCATAAAATTGTAAAGATCAAAGTGGTTGGAATTACAACATATGGTCATTTACAGGCATTAAAGTTACTTTAATGTTTCCTAGTCGTGTTTCATGTCGGCCTAAAGGCCTCCGACAGCTCGTTCTTACTGACGTGAGGCCTGACTTACCTTTGTACACTTGCAGTGAATTATCCCCTGAGTTGGCAAGATGCTATCAAAGAGCTCTGTGAAGTCACCTTGTGTGTGGCCCGTCATCCACTCTGCGACAGAACAGCTCTTCTATAAAGGAATATTTAAGATCCATTAACATGCGCCGCCTTGATCACGTGCTAATCTACACTGAAAGTATTGGAAGGAAAAAGAGTGTTTGTTCATGTTGCCAGCATTTTCCATAGGAGGTTTTGTAGAGCTTTGCTAATGTCAAACCCAGAAAATGTTAAGATGCCTGATTTATATTAAGATAATTGTTTACCTTACTGAATATCTGTCACACTGTAGCTTCCATAGGGCTTAATAGATAGGCCTTCAAAGTTTTAAAATGAATTGATGAGTACCATTTTCTAATACATCACCCTTTAGAAAGGGTTTATAATTTGTAACTAATGGCTTTACTAATGGTTACTAAATATTGTACTATCATTTAAAATCCCTATGGATCCTCGAGTATGGATCACTATCTGTTGCAGTTGGATCACCATCTTTCCAACGCATTCTCCTCTTTCCTCTGTGCCGCAGGACGAGTTCCCGGCTACAGACGAGTTCCCGGTGGTTGACGAATTCCCATCAATGTTGAAATGGAGAAGGAAACCCTCAGTGGTGTCTGTGTCCTCCTCCCTTCCCGACCTCCTGGGGAACTCCACCAGCAGCCTGAGCCCCGCAGACACACCCTTCAAATCAGAACAGTTGCTGGAAGGTGATAAAACTGTACATACAATGATGATGCAGTATCACGAAGTCCAAGGCTTCATCCATGGCCACACTCTTTCAGTTTATTGTTAGGACTGATTGGCTGGAGGTTGCTCATAGTTTGCTGAAAGTTGTTGGCATGGTTTATAAGCATCTCTAATGTGAATTATCACTGATTACTATGGTTAGTGAGCTAAATCAATTTGAACATCAAAAGTAGTTCAAATTCAAAAATGTGCTTGTGGGTAACTGTACTGAAATCCGTGACAACTGCAGATATTACGACAAAACTCCTACATTGTGTGATAAGAAAACCTCACTGTGAAATGTTTTGAGTTAAATAGTTTAGTGTTAGTTGTTGATACTTTCAGTTTTCAAACTGGATATCAGCGTCCTGCAGGACTTTGTTCAGTAGCCAATTTAAGAGAAATCCGCTCTCTCTTCATCTGATCAAGTCCCTGTGAGCTCTTTTGTTTTTGTCCACCAAAATGTAAGTATGTTTATTTTGAGCGTAAAATCACATAGTGTCTCAATAGAAAGAAAGAATACAATTGCCCAAAGATAATAACAATGTAAAATATATTAAAAATACATCATATATATATATATATATATATATATATATATTGGTATAGGCTTATTACTTATTCATAGTAAAGGCTGGAAATAAGCAACAAAACCAGAACAATTACACACACAGAACAATAATACAATTCAACTTTAGGGAATGGAAAATAATCAATATGTAATTCATTTAAAAATCTCAATATTGTTTCCTCTCTGATCAGCCGAGTTAAAGCATTCAGCAGTGGAGCATGGTAAGAAAATACTCTGCCAGCAATATATTTCTTATTAACCTTTACAATAATGAGAGCCTGCATTATGTAGTCGAACTAAATGTGGGGGAATAAAAGATTTATGGAGTTCTTCTAAGTAAGGAAGTGCTAATCCATGAAGAGTTTTATAGGTAATAAGTAACAGTTTGTCGTCTGACCTAGATGAGATTGGGAGTCAGTGAACTGAGGACAGAATCAGTGTTTCGCCTTCAAAATGTCACTTACATTAAAGAGTAACAGTGTGAATGTCATCAAATCATATTTATATTGTGATATTTATATAGTTAAGTTGTTTGGAGGCATATGTTTGTGTGTGTGTGTGTGTGTGTGTGTGTGTGTGTGTGTGTGACAGAGAGCGAGTACTTGCTTTTTGGATGGCAGACTCTTTTACGCAACAACACATTTGCCTCCAAATGGAGATTAAATCATGTGTGGGTTTGTATTAAAAAGCTTTGGGCAGATGCAGATTAAGTCGAGATTATCACAAACAATGTCTGCTGTCAAAGTTGTCTGAGGACAGTTTAACAGCCGACAGGTTTAACATTTTGTCCTCTTTTCTAAATGTGAACCTACATTAATGTTGCTCTCTATCATGTGTTGGATATTTGGTCAGTGTGAGCTTTTGTGTACATTATCACAGCTCACATGTGGACGGGAAAGCTGGGAGGTAATGTAATTAAAATATATATATGCTGACTAGATATTATAACCTGAGTCAATACTTGTATTCTTGAAGCTTTACATCACACACACATATAGGACCTGTGCAAAACCAAGCAAAGCGCACACGTCAGCGAGCGTACAGTAATGTAAGAGATGTTGGTATATAATAGTCAGCTCAGGGTTTATATGATTCAAACAGTATAGTTTTCAATGTTTACAATATTTAAAATGGTTCATGGTTCAGCTTTATTGTCTCTATACAATACAGGATTGCACAGTGAAATGCAGTTGTAGCCTCCTCCATGGTACACACACACAGAATATTTATTAACAAATATTCAAATATTTTAAATTAGAATAGAATAAAACAATAAAATAGGCAATAAAATAGAAACAAAATATGTAAAAGTAGCACTAAGGGAAGAGATAAAAAAGGAAAACTAAATTACACAGTTGCGTATACTATATACATACATATATGTGTGTATATAAAGATATGTACAATATGTGCACATAATTAAATCATTTACATACAAATGAATCGCTTTTTTTTTTTTACAACTTCAGGAGCCTTAGCTACGTATGAAGTGACATAAAATGCACAGAAGAGAATGTCCTCATTAATATAAAGAAAAACAATTTTTAGAGATCTCTGACAGTTCACAGTTTTCATTCATATCATTTAATTGCACCCTCAGACATTTCAGGTGTAAAAACAAAAACGAGTGCCCTTTGGAAGACATAATTGATAAGATTTACTTGATATTGTGATTAATTCTGGAGCTCCAAAGTGCACATTGTCACACCATTAACTGTGTGAGAGCGCTGCATGCTTGTGTGAGTCACACTAACAGGTGGGCCAGCACTATTAAAAGTGAAACATGCAGTACAGTCAAGCCAAGTAATGGTTTTATGTTATAGTGTGTGTGTGTGTGTGTGTGTGTGTGTGTGTGTTACAGAGCGAGCTCTGCAAACAGACAGGGGTCTTTTATCAGAGCCAGTGGCAGAGCTGGGCCAGATGGAGTACCAGCTGCTCAAGTTCTTCACCCTGCTGTAAGTATACAGAGGGACACACACACACACCTTCACCTCCGCCAACAGCTGACTCACAGCTACACACACACACACACACACACACACACACTGTGAGCATTAACATGGAGATATAAATAGTGGATGATTCAAACAGTCAAACTGAACACGGGGGACCAGAGCTGTTAAAACGCTTTTTAATTTGTATTTTTTTGTATGACAGAGAAGTTGCCTCACATGAGACTTGACTTCATTATTAAGAGTCATTGCTGTTCATCAAATAATCAAATAGTCTCAGTGAGCACCATGCTCTCCACCTGCCCTCCAGCATAGCAGGGCGACACAGTGATCAGGGAGGCTGTCCTTCACCCAGAGGGCGTGAAACCGCTCTGCTTAAGTGTCCTTGAGAGAGCAATTAATCCCTATCTGCTCCTGAAGGGTTGTCATATTGCTGACAATGACCTCTGACCCCACGGTCAAGGAAAAAAAGAGAACATTTCTCTCTTGTATATCACAGATCCATATAATTTACACTGAAAACTCTATACATTTATGTTTATAATAGAATACCCAATGCATGTAATAAAGCCAGACATGCACGCATATTTAGTAACTGTTACGTAAAGTAAAAGTTTAATTAATTAATTATGTATTTTCAAAAGTTATATTATCATTGAGTGGTTATACAGTACATTTTAAATAATCTGCACTGTATTACCATGCAATGGTATTTTCAAATGAACAGAAAAAATATATACAAATATATATGTAGACTTGATTTTCTCTTGATTTTACAACCCATGCAGGTTTCAGTTTACTGATTTTTCACTGTTCAGAAATGAAACCAGTGGCTGCTTGACAAGTACAAAAAAACACATTAAAACTTTTGAAACTCCTACTTTATTACACTGCTGAGGTCCTTTAAGACATATTCAAACTGGTTGTACAAGGACAGTGTAGTGTCTGATATGTTGACAGTAAGTCAAACATTGCCTCCCAGTGTTCAATAAAAGTCATTACAGCTCTGTGCCTCCACATCAACAGAGGATTATAGTGTCCAAATGTCATAACAATCCTAAAACGTAATGATTTGTGTGTCTCCTCTTCTTCCATCAGTATTATTCTCCTCATCCTGTCTTCGTGCTACCTGGCCTTTCGTGTTTGCAGTCTGGAGCAGCAGCTGTCCTTCCTCAGTAACCCAAATCTGCCCCTGAGAGAGAGGTGACACTGCATCAGCTACATCATCAGCACGTTATGATGGGTTAAACGGCAGATTTTTCTTTTACTGAAAGAAAGAACACAACACATTAATATATTACAAGATACAAAATAAGATAGATACAATATACAAGGACTTTCAACATCCATGAAAGTTGAGGTTTAGAGACTAAACAAACCAAAAGTGTGAGACAACTATCATAGTTGAATTTGTAACAAGAGGAGTTTATTGTATTGTATTTTGTGGCATTGCTATTTAACAGGGACAATGCTGATAGCTATTGTTCCATCAAAATAAATACATGTCTCAGATGTAAGCTAATTTGCAGCTCCTGTCCCTTTTAGAAAAATAAAAGTAAAACAAATGAGGTTTGGCTTGAGTTAGTTAGATATTCTTGCACATATACAGTGTCTGTAAATGTGAGAGTGTGTGTGCTGGGATCAGTGTAGGAGAGGACAAATTTAAAAAAAGTTGATTTACCCTCCGTTTTATCCTGAGTCCACTAACCTGGCTGCTTTCTTCTCGTCCAGGTAGCCACTGCTCCTCTCGGATTGGCTGCTGTTTTTCTCTTCTCATGCTTTGAGTTGATGACGTCCTCCTGCACAGATCCAGGACCAGCTTTAGAGCCCCACCCTCCCCTGCAACAGCCGCAAAACATAAAGGAGCAACATCAACCTGAGTCCAGGAATCTTACGGACCTTCTCTCCGCTGAATGAGTTCCTATTTTAGTGATCACTTCCAGACTATGCAAACAGACTATTTATTCCTGAATTTAAAGTAGATTTTACTGTAGAGTATGATTGTCTGCCCTGCCCTCTCCCTCTCACAGACGTTTCATCTTTAACCACATGACTCTGCAGTGTAAAGCTCTTCAGCCTAAACTGATGTTGAACTTTAGGAGTGGTGATGGAGACGAGAGGTGAGGTTGGTGTTGGAGGATGGAAAGGTTAGAGATAATTCAACACATTAATTACTTGAATAGGCTGATAGTAAAGATATTTCGGGTGAGTTTTCATGACTCGTCCATTAATATCCGACATATTCTGACTGACAACAAACCAAATGGGGTTTTTTTCTGGTGAGATCTTGCCATAGCCATCAGTAGGAAGGCTAAAACTAGCTGCGACAATGCACTTTTTAATATATGTCCATATTATTTCAAATGTATGTAACTGTTTCAAGAGTTTAGATCTATTTTTTGCTTGATGATGAGGTACTCAGTTGTCATTTTTGAAGATATTTATGGAAGGAAGTAATGTTATGACCACAGACACTTGACTGAATGAAGTTACCTGTCATTTAACTGTAATATACTGGAGCGAGAGAGAAAAAACACCACTTGTGGGTGTTACCCATAATGTGAATGCGATGGATAGATGGCATCTTTTTTGTTTTTAGCTGTACTAATCTGCTGTGTGAAAGGAATCTACAGGGTGTTTATTTTTTTTCTTTTATACATCTCAAATGAAGTCACCAAAGACTTAAAAATGACACACTGAGGTTCTGAGTGTTCATGTTCAAGGGTGAAATGTAGTCCTAGAATAGTTTGTGAAATCCCTATGAATTAAATCGGCAACAAAACGGAGATAAATAAAAAAATGTTTGCGGCTTTTAATTTATATTTTGGCCATTTTTGGTGCCAAGACTTCACTATCAACCGTTCCATCTTGTCATATTGGCACTATATACAGGACCACCATGAAAAGCCTTGACTCCAACAGCACAGCATTTTTTTTGTAACCTCTACAACTCAGTCTAAATTATATAACTGGAACACAATGTTGGCAGAAGCACTTAATGCTTAATAAACTACATATGGAGCGTTGGCTGTGCACCATTGGCATTGGTTTTCTTCCACATGTTTCAGTTTAAATTTAATATCTCGTCACTGTTCTCATGAGTTAAAAATGTGTGTTTTCTAAAATGTCAGCTGTTCATAAGATACAAAAACCAACCTTTACTTTAGTGAAGGAATACACGAATACAAATACATGTTTGACATTATCGGTTTGAAAATGCTCCATAAAGTTTGATGTGAGAGGTTGATGTGAAGGGAGCTGGAGTTACAAGCTTTTCAAGTGACAACAGTGATGAACTAAAGTAAATAGTGTATCTGAGTGTGATTGTGGACATTGTCCCATTTTAAAAGGTAAATATTCAGAACAGTTCATGAAACGAGGATCAGGATCAGTCCCTTTGCCTGACGAATGCGATCTGAATTTAAAAGGACATCTGCAGCTCAGATTGTTAAATGATAAACAGAGTTAGTTGACACTGTTTCCACACGACAGTATGGACATAGTCTTACTGCCATTATTCTGAATAGAGCAACAGTTAAAGTACAACAAGGGAGTACTAAGAGGAAGAGCTGGATCAATTCTTAACTCCTCAAAATACAGTTTTCCCTTTTATTGACCTTTAAATAGCTTTAAAATAATTTACCTCGCTGCACCAGCTCTTCATTGGAGCTATGTGATATTTACATTTTTAAATACATTACACATTTAAATATAGAAAAATATTAATACTCAAACCCAAGACTCCCAAGTTTTTTTATGGCTGTGCCACTTCATCAATGGAAGATATTGATCTCTTATGCATCATTTCCCCACATTTCCCACTTTGAAATAAAGTTCAAAGTAAAGTTAAACACATGGCAATATGCTGTAAAATAAAACCTTTTCTTTCAACAATACAAAAACCAATTGAACAAAACGGTCACTCGTTACTTCTTTATTCATTTCAAAAAGAAGAAATAAAATTTAAAAAAAAAGTATGTTTTGTCAATTTGGATTGAAAAAACGAATTAAATCACAGTATGAATCTGCCTGTGTGTCACACAAGAACTTACGCTGACATCTAGTGAACATACAGCACAGAGCACGGATCACACAGTACTGATTTTCAAATAACTTAAAAATGATGCGTTGATCACTAAAATTCTCCAGTGAAACTCGTATTAATGCAAATAAGCCATATATACACGATTGTACAAAAAATATTCATCACATCACTTGCTCAATATTTCAATGTAATGCTAGAAAAAAAACCCAGTTTGCCACTGTTTACTACAACAAAGGCCGGACCACCTGGATACCATGACAACCTCCATGATTGACAGGTGGCATAGTTCCTGACTAGGGGTGGGGGCAGAGAGAAAGACACCTGGTTCAGAAGGTCAAGTCATCGTGCCTTGAGACTGTTTGAGGAATATGCCAGGAATCTGGCACAGCCGATCCTGAACAAACCTGCTGACAATCGTGATTATTTTCCCCCTTTAACACCAAGGTAACTGCATTTAAAAATATCCCCCATGAGTGCTCCATGTTTCCAATACTGAAGTCCATTACTCTAATGGAGATCTTATCTCTGGAGGATGTTTTTAAGAATCAGATTTAAGGTTTGTTATGAGAAAGACAGACTTTTAGAGACCATTAAAAAAGAAAAGCTTGTTCTGTGTATCCTACTGTTGATACATCAGAGCTGTTAGCTCTCATCGGCAGAATTGTTTCATCTTAAAATGGCAGAAACCTCTTTCACCATTTGGTTGAATGCCAAAATGTTGAAACTATTTAACTGAACAAATGCTTTCATTTAACTATTTACTACAACATGAAAATGCTACTTACATATTGATGCATCAGTAATAACAATCCAATATTATAATATATAGTTATATAACCCCGACATGATTCATTCTGCATAATGAGTACTTTTACTTTTGATACTGTGAGTACATTTTTCTGATGAATACTTTTACTTAAATGACATTTTAAAGGCATTTTTCCAATGTAGTATTGTTACTTTTACTTAAGTAAAAATAATTCTTCCATCACTGACACATGCCAACTTTTTAAACTATGCAGAACTGTATAACACTGAATGTAATAAAAGTACTGTAGAAACAAGTTTATTATATTTATTAGCTCACGCAGCACCCAGTATATCGGCCTCAGTCGAACAGCAAACCTTCTGGAGACCTTAAGAAGCACAAAGGGCCAACTACTGTAACACTGTGAGTGTGTGTGGAGTCAGTTTTAGCTGTAGAGTAATGGGGGCAGCTCAAAGCAGATGGCCAGACAAGTTGCAGCCTCGTCCATACCTCCAGGGAGCCCTATCGTCTGTGCTGGAATGCTTTCCAGGTGACCTTTGACCTCTGTGGTGTGAAGGAGAATGCTGACTGTAACTTCACAGTAATGGTCTGTATTACACACAGTAAAGTCATCACACACAGGCTGCATCACTGGAGGTTCTCCAAGAACGCATTACCTCAGCGGTGCATTAAAAATGTGTCCACGTCTACAATCCAAGTGCATTACAGTTCAGCAGTTTATGAAGTGAGAGGTGCCGTGTTTCTCTGCAATACACTGTGCAATCATTTCTTCCTAACCAAGGGGATTTTGGAACCAAACATCTTATGGAAATATTCTACACGGAGTGAATAAAATGATCCTTAAAAAAGTTATGTAAGTGCATGTTTAAAAGAAAAGGATTGATTGAAGAAGTAAGATGGATGTACATGCATTATTAGCTGTTATGTCTATTTCTGTGTAAGTGCAGTCAAGTCCATTTCCATGTATGTGTTCACATACTTCGCTGATAAAGCGGATTCAGATTATACTGCAGTTTCGCCTGACAAGGCCTACAAATATATTATATAATATTCCATGACTAGAATTAAGCATTATTTATTATTATCTTATTATTAGTAAGATGAGCAGGTATTTGATTTAAGTGATCTCTATTAGCTATTCCAGGTGCATCTACAGTTCTGTTTGAGATTTAAAAACAAAATCAATGCTATCTCAGTGAAGAAACAGTTAATAGGGGTGCATTTTTCTTATTTCCATGGAAAACCAGCCAATAAGAAGGCATGACATCATTCTACGCTGGAACTGAGTTTGATTGTACAAAAATATAGTCAGTTTCAATGGTAAAACCTTTCATTTATCCCCTGCCAGGAGACCTCAAAGGACCAGAATGCAATGCAACCACATGTTAAACTGTGTTTTGATTAACGGAGGTTGACTGTGACCACAGACACACCCCAGTGTTCACAAACAGTTTGGATAGCTTCACTATATTTACGCGTCCATATACTCACCATTGACTGAGAGCTACAAGTTCACACCCATTCTCTGGAGAGCTGTTGAAAGTCATTCTGGGAGTAATGATTGCTCCAAAACAATATATTACAACATTTCAGCACAAAATAACTCCTGGAATGAATCATACACATATATGTATGATATATACACTGTTAAATTATATAAGGGAGGATTTGTCCTTAAAGGAATGATTGTTCTTTATTGGACAAAATCTCAGCAGTTGGGAATTTTGGTTAAAGTTTCGTGATACTGTTCAGTGTTTCACAGGTTGAACCGCAGCTCCTGATGTGGAGGAAAAACAACCATGAAGGTCTGAATCTAACTGTTTTCTGTATGAACATTACCATTACCTTTTCATTTTCCTCTTCTTCACTCTCATCTTTTCCTCTTCATCTTTTTGTCTGCTTCTTTCTCCCTGTGTTAGCATCTGCACTTCATCAGCTCCTTTGATTGCTTTACTTTTCCTTCCAGCAAAAACTAATTCAACCCAGCAAGTCCATCGTTGAAAGATCTGCGGTCCCTCATAACTCTGTGTGTATACGCTTTCCACAGAATCAGTGGCTTATTACAGTATGTTTATAGAAGACACGTGTGGTGAAAGAAATATTAGTTTTCATATTTACATTTTTCAACTTTGAGCCATTAAAGACAGAATGACTAGTTATTCTAGTTCAAAGTTAGTTCAAAGACTCAAAGTAATAGTTTGACATTTTGTGGAGAATACAATTATTGTCTTTCTTGGCGAGAGTTAGTTGAGAAGATTGATACCACTCTCATGTTTGTACTCTAATGTAAAGCTACAGCCAGTAGCCGGTTAGCTTAGCTTAGCATAAATACTGGACACAGGGGGAAGCAGCTAGCCATGCTCTGTCCAAAGTTAACAAAATCTGCCTATCAGCACTTCTAAACCTCACTGATTAACACATTATATCTTGTTTGTGTAATCTGTACAGAGCTAGGCTAGCTGTTTCCCCCTCTTTCCAGTATGTGTGCTAAGCTAAGCTAACCCGCTGCTTGGCTGTGGCCTTGCATTTACCATACAAACGTGAAAGTGGTGTCAATCTTTTCATCTAACACGTGCAAGAAAGCATGTAAGCGCATTTCCCAAAAATGTCAAGCTATTGCTTTAAAATATCTGCCAGGGTTTAATATTCACTGGGGACTACTTCTTTCCCTGATGCTAATATCAAAATGGGATTTATGGGATTATTTATATAAATTATTAGTCAATTTACACAGTACTTTAGAGGGTAGCTCCAAATCCCTGGTTGCTAATAGAGTTTGATAAAAGTCAAGTATTACTTGACACCTTTCCATAAACTTTCCATTACTTACACCTTATAACTGTTACAACAGATTTCCCCAAATGTGTTTTTCATGGTCTTGTCCTGCAGTTTCACATCAGATTTTAGGATTAAAATACTTTACATATTGAAGCTGTGGCCTGCAGTTTCTTATTCTCTGCTGTGTCTTTGTTGGATTTAAGAACATTAAATTGAGTGCTCATACAATGAACTACACACTTCAGTGAGGTGAACAAGCCTGACTGGCACTTCTGCATTTCACTGGTACAGTTTGTGAACATGGAGCACAACGGTGAGCCATATCTCGGGGGAATCACGCTGCACATGCGGTGGAGCATTTTATTCCAGCCTTCTCTTTTCATTTCTGATGTGATGTTGTGATATGGACTTGACCTACTTGCACCTCCTGTCCAAGAGAGACATTTCTAACTGTGCAGTGCACACCTGGAAACACTGCCATCCAGGATGTAACTCTGTCGGTTTGGGCCTCTCGATAGGATGTTGCTTGTTTTAATCAAACTGATTCTCACGCACGCTGCTGTAAATGAACTTGTTGTAGTTGGTTGCAGATGTGTTGTGACAGGACATGAAGTAATGTACAAGAACCAAAACTCCCGAAACAGATTTTACTCTTTATTTTAAGAGGTCGGAGACAGTTCTGAGCTCACTTTATGGAATATTATGTTTTGCGTGTAAGTGTATGTGTGCATTTGTGTATGTGTATTTATATGTATCTACTCCAGGCCTGAGGGGTTCAATCTGACGAGTAAATATGAACCACCTGGAGACCCTGGAGGGGAAACCTTGGCTGCTGCTCCTGAAATCAATTACTCTAAACACTGATGAAGAACAGCGGTGAGTGAGTTCACTAATGGAGCTCTGCGTTTGTTTATGTCTGGTCATAAATTAAAGCCAAATACATAGCCTCCTTAAAATGTTTCAGCTATATATGTTGTTAGTGCAGGTAGAGCACAAAGCTGTTGACGCATGTTTTCTTTTGGAGGATATATCCAAGTCAAGTCCTCACAGGAAAACTGCAGGTCAAGATGCATCATGGTCTGTGAAGTGTTACAGCATTTAAATATTTTTCCTTTCAAAGCTGCGTTCACTAGCAAGAACTGTGCCACCACAATATGAGTTTAAAGGTTTAATGAAATGAGTATGTGGACGTAATGTTGTTCACTTCGTCCTGTCACGAGGGACAATATAACTATGTTTTTTGTACCACTAATTCATTTTACAGTACCTTTGGTCTAACTATTGATAATGGCATTTTCTGATTTGTAATCAGTATCATCACATTTGTTGTCCAACACTGTTGGATACACTGGTTTCAAGTAAATACCGCAAATGCCAACTGCTGCCTTTAACTTTTAATGACTGTGTGTTTAGCTCAACATCATAATTGTAAATACTATGACTTTCTGTTGTTAATCTATTCTGTAGACATCTGACACGACGTCTGTCTGTCCTGTTTTTCCTCATTTGAATCGAGAGTCTTAGGACAGAGGGTGTTGTAGGCTGTTCAGATTGTAAAGCCCCTTGAGGCAAATTGGGATTTGTGTTAGTGGGCTGTATAAATAAAATTGACCAGTGCATAGTGAGGGGCATAAGAGACATGGAGACTCGAACCTGGAGGTGAAGAATGGCCTTTTTTTTCTAATCACAACAGCGATTATCAGTAAGCCTACTGTTGATTTACAGCAGAACAAAACCAGCAATACTAAGAAGCTTTGTTTTATGCCACAGAAAGCTGTGTATAATTTGCCAAAAGAGCAAAGTACAGGATTTTGTAGGATTTAAGTTTATCCATCTTAGTTCAGGTTATCCAGCGCATAACAAGGTGCACCTGCGTAATATCCCCTCAAATTACGACACCAAACCTGGGTACACTGCTGTAGGTTTAGACTAACAAGACCTGAGATGACAATAGACAGAAAGTCAAGTTCGGTTTCCTCGTAGGCACTCATGGAGAGGACTTGGTTTAATTGGCCATTTAGAAGCACATTTGTCTAAATGAATGTGCCTTTCCCTGGGCTCTTTGTCTCACTAATGCAGTGTGCTGCCACAGCGGTGAATGCCCCGGCTTTATGGCATTTTATTAGGACAATAGTAAACCCTGACGCCTCGTTCGACTGGTTACTCCGGGTGAAATATGCCTGTGGGATGTAGATGTGCACAGGACGCCAGAGGAAGGCGAGTAGAAGGTGGAAACAGTCCAAGCAGTGTGAATTTAAGAGCAGTGCAGGGCAGGCAGCCATATCAGGAGGTACTCGTGATTATACTGTATGTGGTCGATTAACTTGGTGAGTCCAATTTGACGTAGTAAGATTTTTAAAACACCCCTTTTTTTAAAATGACCCTTCAGATTTTTAATCCCCCTCTTAATCATAAACTACAGGCTGCTTTCAGAAAGCCAAAAAAGGAAAACTATGAAATGACTATTTATCGAAATTGTGATTAATGTTGACTTTTCACAATACTGGCTTTTGCTTTCTAGGTAGGAAAATGATCTTTTATTCCTTCAAACTCCCCTTTTCTGAAATCTCTTGAAATTTCTGTGAAACATCTTTGTTCATCCCAGCCCAGGTCTCTCTTTGCTGCACGTCGATCCATGTTGAAACCCTAAATCCTGTTCCAACTGATAAAGCTCGCTTGTAAATATGTCAGAGGCTTCAGTCTCACTCTGAATATGAAAGTTGTAAATAAAGAATAGCTTGGCCTTCCTGTGCGCTTTCTTAATTTAAAGTACAATGCTGGATGACAGTTTGAACTCTTACACACATTCTACTTTGGGACTCTTTTGGTAGATATTTCCAATGCTTTTCTAAAAATGAAAGCTGTTGCCTTTTTATAGATGAACATAAAATAAATGGGGGAAAAAAACCTACAGATTTCTTGCAATTAGAACACAATGAAGTTTTCAGCTTTATTTTGCTGCAATCCATCATGCCATTCTTTCCACAACAATAAGACGTGTTTCAATGATAAGCTACAGCAAGGCAGGCCAGGGTATCAAACTTCTACACATTTTGAGTGCTGACTGAATTGTTCATAGCACAGAGAATTGAAAACTACTATACAAAAAGTACTGAAAGTTTAGTTTGAATGTTTTCAGATTCTTGTCTTGTTTACTTATTTTAAATCTATTTAGTCTGATTTCTGTCATAATTTCATTATTTTTTATTTTAGGCAGTTTTTGTATCGTGATTTATTGCTGATGTCTATATTCTCCAAAGTAAGGTATCCAAAAACACTTAAAAATAGCTCAACATTTTGGGATCAAAATGCTCTAATAATACCTTAAAGGTGTCACTTGGCCAGTGGTTCTGATTATTTTGCATTGATGGTTTAATTTGGTAGTGGACAAATTTTTTGTCTTTCCTATTGCATGTTTCACAACTGTACTTAAAATAAATTTAATTATCTATATTCAAGCTAAACACAAACAGAGGTTTAATAAAAACCTGTTATCCAACATTTATGCTTCAGTAAAATGTGAATGTACAAACCTGCCAATTCATTTCTTCAGTGAGGTAACTGTGTATTCAAAATAACATACAATTAACTTTGCTGATGGAAAATGTAGTAAAAGTGTCAACATATTTACAGGAATATACAGCTGGGACTTCGAATAAAAACCACAAAACAAATGTACCATTTTGTCAACAAAAAATGTGACAACAGTAAAATTTATTCAATCAACAGACAATGAGTTTGATACTTGTTTTTTGTGAGACCATAACAAATACATTCCATCACTCAACATTGCCCTTTGTCTGATAAACACTCACAGTGCACGTCTTACCCTCTTTAAAATGTTTCAAAACTAAAAGTTTGTAGTTGCAGACATAACACCTGTTCCAACTGAGAAACAGAATACAGATGTGACCAGGACAGATGTGACGTAAAGTAAGAGCCAAAGTTAAGATGCACATTCTTATTGTCAATTCTTGTTCATTTAAAATGACCCTGAGCAATAATCTGTGTAAACATTTCTACATTCGCCCCAAACTAATACAATGGAGAAAAGAAAAGTCTGACATATTCTCCATCCTCTCTTAGTATGTACAAGGGAGTAAATTCTTTTATAGGCATGCTGGTGTTCTTGTTTACATATTGTATGTTGCTGTGCATATACAAAGGATAAACATGACACCAAGTGTTCAGTGAATCATTAAAGATTCGTAACATTGCTTTATCTTTTTGAACTTCTTTCTGTTACGGAGTATGATAGAGACTGTAATATAAATATACTTCATGTATGGTTATATGTTGTATTCAAGGAGTGCATTCAGGTGCTCCAGCAGTAGATATGTAGGAGGATGACAGCTGTTCTGCATATAGCGAGGGGCAATCAACGTGCTAAGGAAAAGACAGAGAGCAGCAGAGGTCACTCTGAGCTAGACTCTGGATCAGTCTGCACCATTCAGCCCTCTTCTGGGTGATGTAGGCTGGGGTGATGATTTGCACAGGAAGGCGTGGCGAGCCCTCCACCCTGGCCTTCTCGCATAAGGCCTCTGCGATACAGATAACATACATGCCGCAGTCATAGCTGTTCTGCTGTGATGGGCAGGGCTCCTCCACAAACAGCGCTTTTCTCCCTGCGCCCAGGAAAGGCTCTAACTTGGTGGTGATGCGTCGTGCGTGCAGTGAATTGCTGCCATTTTGAGAGTCATAGTGGGCAAAGTGGTTGGAGTTGTGATGGTAGACCAAAAGGCTCCAGTGGGATCCCCCGGCGGTCTGGTTGGAGTTGTCGTTAACAGCTAGGAAGACCCACTGACGAGAAGCAAGATCCAGCGGCTCCAGAAATAAGGCTAACTCAGCAGGGCAGGAAGCACACTTGATGAACTGGGTGACCTCCGGACTGATGAAGATGATGGTCTCCCCCAGGACTCTGAAGCGCTCAGCAGCAAAGTACTCAAAGGCAAAACCAATGACTTGGTCATTGAGCCAGTAAGGTCCTTCCAGTAAGGACACATCAGAGCGCCGCAACAGGCTGTCCTGGTAGCTCAGCACTACAGGGTCCATCCTCCAACTTGGTCAGAGAGTGTCAGTCTGAAAAATACAGAGGAGCTCAACGTTTAGCCGAGAAGTAAATCATCAGAAGATTTATTAACTTTTTTTTTTGAGAAAAAAAACAAAAGCAATTTGAAGATAATTTGTGATGTGCATTTTTTTTACATTCTGTAGACCAAACAATGAATCCATTAATCAAGAAATTAATCGGAAGATTCTGTAGTGCTGCAATGAATAGTTGATCAACATTTAATCAGAGGAGTAATCAAATTGGATTGTTGGTTGGACGAAACAAGCAATTCTACGGTGTCATTTTGAGTTCTGGAAAAATACAAAGGACATTTTTCACTATTTTATGTCAGTTTATACACCAAACAATCGGTTGGAAAAACAATCCACAGATTAATCATTAATAAAAACAATTGTCATTTGCAGCAGTAGAATATTTCGCACTGGTCTGTGTCAGTTTACAAACAGAAATCTTTGTGCAATTAGTTTCAAAATAAAACACTTTTACTGTGACATGTCACAAACCACATCCTGAACATGATGATGCAAATCCAAATTGTTTGATCTTCATTGGATGTGTCTCTAAACCACTGCGCTGCACAGGGATGAAGCTGTGTTCAAGTTGAACCATGTCAAGTCATCCTTAAAAACATTTTAGTAGCCCTAAACAGAATTATCCAGATTCCATTATTTGGTTCCATCTTGACTTGGTTTGTTACTCACTGAGACGAAATTGTCTTATCGTATTAAGAGACAGTTATTTTTTTTTACAATGGCGTTTAATCGGCTATAACTGACAAACTTCAGGAGCAGCTGTCCGGTAATGCCACTGCGCACATTGTCACATTACTGCAATGCGTTTAAGTTAGTTATAATCGTTTTTGCCAGCAGTCAGTCAGTCAGTCAGTTAACTGCTGAAACGGTCTTTAGCTTTAGCATGAGCTAGCTAGCCACCACTTTCATCACGAAGCCAAACAACTCAGTAAAACAGTAATCTTAACCTGTAGAACTTAAAGCATGTACTGTCAAATTAAAATACAAGCAGTTGACTAAATGTCCATACCTGTAAAAGAAACTTTCACATAAAAACTACCACGGAAACTGCCGTCTTGTCCCTCATCGCAAAGCCTAACGTAAACCGCTGCAACAAGACCTTAAACATTTTGCGACAGAGTACCTGCGCAGTACATTTACTGAAAGGCTACCAGCCTGTTTCGTTACCTAGCTACAAGGATTGAAAAGTTATCGATACTTTAGCTACAGTTGCATAAGATGAAAGACAAACACGTATGTAAAAAAGAAAATACAACACAACTCCCGTCATGAGGATCTTATATAAAATCAAAATAGACGCTCAGGTTTGGTTTAACCATCTAAAAACATGTGGTGTGAGGTGTTATTTGGTTATTTCCTGCTTACTTCCTGTTATGTCGCTCCGTCCATGGATGTAGATATCCTGGATACCGCGTTCAAAGATGGCGCCCCTTTCATTCCAATGAAAATCGCTCACTACGCCAACAGCCTCTGCGTTATTGGCCCACTGGGCATGCGCGCTGGAGTCCTTCTCCGGCCGAGCCGATTGAGAGCTCAGAAAAATGTATTCGTCGCTATACAGCCGCTCATTTTCCAATGATTGTGTTGGTAGGGGGGTGCTTTTTGGGCGTGATGAACACGGAAGTTGTAATACCCCGTGCGGCCACTAAGACAAACTCGCTTCTCAGCCCAGCTCCGGTCCTGGGGACCTGGCTCCGTCCTCCCTCTGTGTTTTCTCCCCGCCCAGGAGCACAGTGAACGCGCACTGCTGCGCGTCCGAGAGTGGCAGCACTGATTAGCAAGGCAAAGAAGAGTTTTCAGCGACCGTCACCGAGCTGCGAAGGACTGCGTTTTAATTTCACTCAAACAGCGAACACGCACGGATAAAAAAAAAAACCCAACATGCGCAGATATCCAGCGCAGACTTGAATTTCGAAGAGTTGTTGGGAGGCGATCGGCGGCAGAGAGAAGAAACCCAATTAATTCAGTGGGAATGCAGGGAATTAAATAGAGACTTAGGCTACTACGTGTGTGCTGCTCTGCAACACATCCCGAGAGCAGACGAAAAACTTGAGTCCCACTTACATTTGACTTCAGCGTTCACGTCTGGAGGTAAGAGCGTGATGTTCAGTAGTTAGACTCTGTGGTGTGGTGGGCTGCCCCGCAGTGGGAAGAGGGGCTTTGGGCTGCAGCCAATGAATCAAGAAACCTGTGCTTTTAATCTCCACTATTTTCTCTTTTCTCTGATTCTGATTGCAAGATGGTTTTTCAGCTGCCATGCTTTTAAGGTGTGTATGGGCTCAGCCGGTGCTTTTGTTGAATGAGTAGTCACAATCAGAGCCTATGTGTGGTGTGAAAGCTCGTGAAAAGTTTGCTGCTCACTGACATGTCATTTCACATTGCAGCTACAGAGTGCTTGCTCTGCATCTAAAGCCACAAATATTATCCTCATGAAATGCAACACTGAAGAACCGCAGCCCTGTGAAAATGATGAATCCTGGTTGGATTTACTTTACTTAATGTAATACTTAATGTAAAGATGATCATTTTCATCTGTAGTTCCTGGGCAGGTTGGTGTTTCTACACATTAAAAGAAACAAACAAGGCATACATACAAAAGCATCAGTGCACATAGAGGATGATGCAGCATAAATGAAAGGAAACAGACACATACGAGCACATAAGACACTCAGAACCATGCAACATTAATTAATTAATTTGCCAGCACACATACATCTGGTATTTTGTATTAATATTTGTTAAGGAATAAGAAGAGGATGTGAGCTGGTTTGAGTGTTTGGCTGCAGTAGGGTGGGGTAAATGTTTACATGTATTATTTAGTGGAGGTCAGACAGTACAGCTTATAATGCAGTGGAGGCAATAAAGACTGCAAAGCAGCTGTAATTGTACAGGGAGGTCTGATGGGGTGAAGAAGCTGCTGAATCATGCGTGTACGCCTCAGTCTGTCAGTGGACAGAGAGTCGACTTTCACGGCTGCAAACTCACAACACCAGATATCACTCTGTTCTGTCTTTAATGCACCTTCAGATATTTTGTATTTTGTCAGTTTAGTATTCCTTTGGACTCTTTGGCCTACATTGTGTCCGTGCTGCTCAAGGATGAGTTTAAAGTTACAGTACCTTGTTGTGCTCGCTCAGTATCTGTCTATTCTTTTTGGGCACTTTAAGCCTTTATTATTACAGAGTAAATAAATAGATGGGGAACAACATGCAACAAAGGGGACTTTGCAATTCATGGTCAGTGTCCTAACTCATAAACCAACAGGGTGCCCTTGATCATCTTTTTAAATCTCCCATCATTGTATTTAGAACAGGATTTCTGTGATTATTAGGGCTAAACATCTTCATATCATGGTTCTTTCCTTTGCTTGAAGTTTTTGTCTTTTTCATTTAGTAAAAACATTTGTAATCGTTGTTTCAGATCCCCGTATCCTTTCATAACTGCAAAAAACAGTTAAAGAAAATGGCTTTAATTCAAGTAGCTGTGAGGTTCCCCATGAGAGCTCGTCCTGCCCTCAGATCAGCACAGGTGATGAGAGTAAAGTGGGCCTGTCCTGCAGGAATGTGAGGTCTGAGAAGACACAGCTGCTGTAGCATGAGAGGCGGCCCAGGCTGAGACTCCAGCAACTGGTCCCTGTCGACATCTGACACCCCGCAGGCCCCCACTGTCTGCTATTTCTAAAAGACTGGCCTCAGTTCGTATCACGTCGGGCTGCGCCGTGCGATATCACCGACACCACCTGAGCGACTGAAGCTGTGGTTTGAAAGGTTGAAGGCTCACAGTTTTGAATCTTTGCGGGAGCTAATCTGTGTGGCTGTAGGGGATTTTGTGGTTATAGGAACGAATTTGAAGCATTTGAATAAGACAGTCTGCCTTTCTAATTCTACTTTGAATATAGAACGGTGACGCGAAATCACAAACGTTTACTCGGAACGCAGCATCACTTCATGAAAAGTTTGTGGTTCAGTCAGCGGTCTCTCGGGGAAACAAGTCATGTTACGTTCGTGTGTTCTTTTCAACGGCTCTTTGGTACGAACGAAGGGAACCGAGTCATACTTGGTGAGAGCTGTTCTCCATCGACATCATTGTGCCCAAATTTCACTGCCTGCCCTTAATCCACTGCCCTTTACTGGACAGTGAGAACCAGCCAGTCACAGTGTTGCTTGAGTTGCAGTCAAGGCAAAGCAACTTTATTTACATGACGCATTTCATACAGAAGGTAAATTCAAAGTATTAAATTCAGTGTTAAAGCAGAGGGATATGGTGTCATATGGTTTGCAATGCAGGGGACTGACATTAGGTCTGGCAATACGAGTAATTTAGTACCGCTAAACCTCGTCCACACATGCAAAATCAAATTATATCGGTGGGATATTTGAATCTGATCCGAATCTTACCCTATCATTATCCTACAATGATAATGACTTCAGGTTTGTCACCTTGTACATCACGTCCTGTCAGACAGTCAGACCTTGGGTGTGGCCTCACGTTTGGCCAGTCTTGTCCTTTGTGTCCAACTCAAGTTCATTGAAATTGATACGTCTTTCACATTGAAACTATTGCCATTGGCCTTAATGCAAATATGACCTTTCATAAGTTGGTAAAATGTCTCACAACCTTTCATAAGTTGTCATAGATGGTTTCAGGTGTATGTCCTCATACATCTCTGGAAAATTGCGCACAAAAGAAAAGCAGATTCAAAGAGGGAGGGACTTTAGTTCACTGAATACAGTCTTTGGCTTCAGAGGACACCTCCTCTGTGTTTGAGAGTGTCACATATATACTGCAGCACATTTTAGATGTAGACCAGCAGAGGCATCATGATGGCAGAGAGAGCAACAACCACTCTGCAGTTTTAAACCCTCCTGTCATAAAATATACACCAGCAGTACTTTTATATATAACCTCATATTCTTTTGACAGGGAATTCTGTCTGTGGGTTTAGAAAATAATTCTGCAGTCCATTGTGCAGCTATCAGCATTATTTCTACTGTTTTAAACACGTTATTTTTATAATACATTTCTAACTGAACAGGAAAACAAAGGAAAGTAAAAGCAGATTAACATTTTGCCTCATTACCTGCATGAAGTCCACCACACTGTGACCCTAACACCAAGGGCCTTTAACTGTGACCTTCAACCCCCTAATGCTTAAATAGGCCCAAGTAACACTTTTTCTGGCGGTTTCTGTAAAATTGCAGCCTTGGGAAGAAGGTTACAACAGTTACCAGGGCCTATATCCCAGAATTCATGTCATTGTTCTGTAAAGACATAAATACAGTGTTCGTAGTGCAGGGGCTCTTCAAACGTGCTGTTTTGTTCTCTTGATAACTGAGGTAACGACCCTCTGTGCTGTGACTCGCCCTTTGCACATCCACAGCAGCTCCAGCGGCCTTCTGTGAGCATTGCTCCTAGAGCCTCTAACATAATCTTAAAATAGGAATGACCCCATCATCAGACCCCCCTCAAGGTGTTACCTGCTGACCTGAGTCGCAGCTTGTGTTTGGGGGAGAACAACGAGTCACGTGCTGCGGGCTCACATGATCGGGATGTCCTGAAAAGTGTTGTGGCCTCATGATGGGATTGTGTGGCGTAAGTGATTGGCATGCACATGAAGTCATTAAAGAGGAACCTGCTTGTGTTGCACCGAACAAAGCTCCCCTTTCTTTAGTAGGCCATTATATGAGGGAGGCTTTGGCCTCAAAGGCTCAGCTTCCCTGCGTTTTGCATTTCCCCTCATTAACTCACTGTTGCTAACAGTAGCTGGAGTGAGATGGAGAGAAGAAAGTGCATTGTGTTGCTCTTTGTAGTTTTGTGTATGTGAGCTTAACTCTTTTTAATTAATCCCTGGAAGTGGGAAATTAAGTCAACAAACAATACTGATCTTGCGGGAAGCTTGGTCTGTATCCCCTTAAATTAAAATCTTACAATTAAATTAGTTTTGGACAGAGAAGAAAGTGTTCAAAATCTCTTTTTGTTGAGAAACCCTTGTGGTAATTTTCAAAATGTCATGTAAATAAAGCCGTTTGCTGAGCTTCAAGACCTTTTGAGTTTCTTTTTCCTACTGTATAGTTTTTATAAATTGGCTCTGAGTGATTATGTGTTTCCATGATTCAAAAGGGCTGTGTTAAATAAATGAATAAAGTTAGATGTGGATGTGGATGCTCACTTGCATGGAAGTGGATGGTTAGTGGCTTGGATGGCCACATGGAAACTGTTAATCAGTGGAGGAGGACTGTTTCAGATTTGAAACTTAATGTGGCAACACCACAAAGTAAAAGTACTCTTAAAAGTCCTGATTTCAACATTGTACTTTAGTTCAGGTACACCGGTATTAGCAGTAAAATTTGCATGATGACACACGCAGGTTAAATGTCAGGAGCCTCCAGATGCCAGTGGCACGTTACTGCAGGGTTTTGGCAGCAGAGCGCTGGAAACTAAAGTTGTGATTTGCTGAGTTTTTCTGTGTGTTGTGACACAGCTGTGACAATAGCTACTGGCCCCCCTGCAGCCTCTTATGGTACAGACAGGACAGGGCCGACAGGGCCTATGGTTAATCCCCAGGTATGTGCTGTTGTGTAATGGTACACAATACTGTCCTTTTCTGCAGAGCAGCGCTGAAGCCTTCATATGGCTGCATTGGCTCCAGTGTATGTCATGGCATGAGGAAATATTAATTAGGATATTTAACCAGCAAGTGCTGTGTTTTGTGTTTATATTTTAACACCAACTCAGGGATAAATATGACATTAAAACTTTAAATAAATTATGTGATGTATTAATTTTTATTTCTGGGATACAGGCTAGTCAGGAGGACAGGATATGAAAGAAAGTTCATGCCCTTCAAGAAACTTTATTAACAATTTGTTTTGTGTACAAACAATACGTCAAATCAGTATTGAAATACTCATCACATAACGGGCACAAATTGAATTGACATAAATAAAAAACAAAAGAGGTCGCAAGAGGTCTTTCAACAAGTTTGAGGTCTATTACTGATTGTAAATATCTGACTGCATTTTTTTCTTTCCGTAAAGTTCAAGTTAGAGAAGGAGGTTAACATATGCTGAAGTTTAGTGTTGTTCTGAGGAATCTTGTCTTATGGTTGAAACATTTTCCCAGCAGAAGAATACAGCCAATCCAAAGTTAAGCATCTTTATTAATGAGTACAGAGCCGAAAATGTGTGTTCTGAGTATGTGCAGAAGAGTAAGTACGGTCTGCCGTATCTATATCACTTTTGGAGGAACAGGGTGTCGAATAACCTGATGTGAAGCACCATCAAATAACTTTATTTGGAATTTTAATTTGCTTAAAGACGGTTGATTAAAAAAGAGAGGTAAGGTGTGGGACCAAACGAAGGGATGTCCTCACCAACATTGAGAGTGCAGTTGTTTTTTTATGGTAGTGAACATTATATTTCTAACACAGGTTCCCAAATGGGAGAACGTTGCCTGTGTCATCTAAAATGTAAAAAACCAGACCAGATATATTATAAGTTTAGAGTTCTGCCTCTACAGTACGCTGCCGCTCTTATCTGTGAGGAATGCTGTCAGTTTACAGTAGTCTGTGCACTGTCAGAATGAGGCAAGAGGGGAGGAAGAGTGGAGATAGTTGTGGTAACTGACAACAAACAGGCCGTGATAAGGTGGATTTCACATGCTCACTAATAGCTGGAATGCCTCTCCTGTGTAATCTATACTGTAGTTATCAGCGTAGTAAATGAGCAGATGATATAGGCTACTTTGAGATTATTCTCAAGTCTAATCATTAACTGTGGAATTAAAACTCAGTCGGTTAGAGATGCTGCTGTCACAGTAACCTTGTGTTAATCGTAGGCAAATTACTTTTGTATTTGTTTTGGAGGCTAAATCAGCCAAATATCACCCAAATATAGCATTAATGTTTGATAATTAGTTTTTTATGCTGTGAAATGACTTATGTATCATATTTTGCTGGTGAGGTTTTTGGTCTTTTAAGTGTCAGAATATCTCAAAATGTTGTTATCAGATTTTGTTGAAATTTGGCGTTAAGTTTACCTTGGGGCCAATCAACAAGTGATATGTTTTTGACGATCTGCATCCTGGTGCAACTCTTGAATTTCTTAACATTTCTTTCCTAACATGTTGTGTATTAAAATAACTAATTAGAGGGTTGTGTAGCCTTGGCGGAGGTGTGTGCTCTCAGAGTTTTCTTTTTGTAATTAGAGATAACAGATAACAAGAGATACATGGTCGATTGTTTGACCATCAGACCATGTTTTGACGTTTGTATTCTGTTTGTGTTTATTCGTATGAAATGTGTTATTGTGTGTGTGCGTATGCCTGCGTGGGTATCAGTAGGTTGTTGGTCCATTTGTAGTGGAGATGATGAGGTTTTGCTCTCTCTGTGTTTTATTGTTTCCTTTCACCTGCCCGGGGACTACAGATGGAAATGAGCTTGTAGCTAAATCTGGCACAAAGCATCTTTTCTCCTTTTTTGAGATTCATGTATTTTGTGCATGGTCCCTGATATAAATAAATGTACTAAACTAAACTAAACTAGCAGACAAGGCAACCACCAACAACAAAAAACAGCATTATGTGGTGATTAAAATATTTCTGTCCTAATGCTGCTTTGAAGGTGCATAAACATAATAATTCTCTCTCAGTCTCAACAAACAGAGCCTTACATCTTATTAAAGATTCCTCGTTTGATCATTAAAACATCAGGTCATCACATTTATCATGAAAGAATGATATATGCGCCCTCCACTGAACTCTCCTGAGTCTTGTTGAGCCACAATGTTCAGTTTAATGTCCCCGTCCTTTTACTTTGGCACCTACCTGCATTCATCTAGATTACCCACTGATGCATTTCAGAGCGGGCATTCACTGCAGTGACTTAGTAGTCTGGTTGAACGATTATGGTCAGACACCCTGGAGACGATTAGAGGGTCCCTATTGTCTCCACAAAGTCAGAGTCCTACACTCGGCCTGAAAGAGCCCACTTCACAGTGAAGCTGTCTCGGCTTAGCAAATAGTTTTGCTCTGCATTTCATCCTGGCTGAGCTGCACTTCAGAGCAGGTGAGCTATGAGAGGAGACTCAAATGCCAACTGTAATAAGTTTCTCCCAAGTCCTAGTTTTGGGGGTGGAGAGTCCGAGCCAGTGTGAGCTTAATAAGGGTTCAGATGGAGGGTTGGACTTTTCTGACCTTCTCAACTGAGAGAATGAAGTATTGTTCTGAGAGAGTGGACTAAGTAGTTTTGTTCTTGACGTTAATTCTCTGTGGATTTATGGTCTCTTTTGGTTAAATAAGTATATTTAAAATATGAAAGTGCATATTGTCAGTTCATTTAAAGCGGGAGTTTGTTTTAGGGTGTAGAGAGAAATCTATGTACCTAGTAATCAAACAGCTGCTGCGTTGATTGATTCAAACGTGGAAATTTGCTATGGAAATGCACTATGGGAAATTGTGATAGGTATTTTGAACTATTTTTGAACAATCAATCAATTTGCAACCCCTGAATGTACCCAGACTTCCTTTTTTTTTATGCTTCCGTGCCGGCGATAGACGTGGCTGAAGGCATCATGTTTTTGGGTTGTTCGTCCATTAGTCCGTCTTATTCTCGTGAACGTGATATCTCAGGGACGTCTTGAGGAAATTTCTTCAAATTTGGCACAAACGTCCACTTGGACTGAAGGATGAACGGACTTGAATTTGGTTGTCAATGGTCAAGGTCACTGTGAACTCATAAGACACGTTTTTGGCCATAACTCAAGAACTGATGACCATATTTCACACAACGAATGCGTGACACGAGAAGACAAAAGTACCACATTTTGTGAAGCTATACTCAATAAGAATCCATCTTTACATTGTAATAAAGTACGTGTGTCCCTGTCGAGCCAATACATTTATGATAATCCTTCATTAATCAGTTCAACAATGTGTATTCACTGGAATCAAACATGTATCATCAATATAGTGATAACTTCCATTTAGCCAAAAAAAACACATTTTATAAACACAAAACATATTGCATTTTGAGTGAAAGACTCAATACTTGTCCTTCTTTTCCACAAACTCTTGGTCCTTGTTGATCCTGTTCCTGTTGTCATTGCTGTCTGCACCAACACATGAAACCTGACTGAATAAAACAAGACCGTGCACGTTTTCTGGGGTTGTGAGAAGGCATTCTGGGAAATGGAGTCTCAAACTGAAGGGAGAAAGAGGTGAGACATGTTTAAGGGAAGTTTAGTCGCAGAATAAACTCCTACAACACATGAAGATCATAGATTAATGATACGAAGTGAAAGAGTATCTGAGGATGGAATTTTCCTGTAACCTAGAATGTCTTCTTTATTTCTTTTTTTTTTCACAAAATCTCGCTCCACATCCCCTCTCCACAAGCTTTGGGTGTGCAGTACGCCATGAGGCCATAACTTTATACGTTGCCTCTCTCAGATGATTCTCGCCAACATCTTCTGTCACCTCCGTGAAGCCTGCAACCAAACTGGCGTCATCATCGCGCTGCTGCTGCAGCTCGTGCTGCCTCTCTGTCGACTGCGGCTCTGACTGCACCACCAGGCTCAGATTTCAAAAAGATTTCCTGCGGTCTGCTGAAGGCAGAAAGACAGCAGTCGTCCCCCATCCTCAGAGAAGACAGCGAGAGCCACTGTAACGCTGCCCTGTAATTACAGGTCATGTTTTTTCCTAATACGCTAAACAGATGTGCTTAAAATTATGCTGAACATTCAGACCCCGAGTTAGACTTGATGACCTGTCATTACTATCAGCTGGTGAAGGCGCACACTGTTTCTGTTGCCTAGATGGATTTGAGAGTCTCATGTTACAAAAGGGTTACTTTTATTCTCGGTGACAAAAGAGATGCAACGTCAACGGATTTAATGGACAGAAAGTCATTTTCACAAAAAAGCGAACAAATTAAACATAAATTGAACAAATCACTGAGTTATGGAAATATATTTTAAAATAAAATGACACGTACTATATATAAAAGAGACATTCTAGAAACTGTTGTGTATTACTGAATATTTGAAAATGTAATATATTTAATTTAAAGGTATCTTTCTATGGAAACCACTTACCTGGAAACAACATTGCACACAGAACTCGCAGAATTTAAAAAAGAAATCTCTTATTTGTTTGTTGTGAAGACTTTTTATTTCAGCGCATTAAAATTCTGTTTATCGTGATTTACATTTCAAAAGAGCTCTTTGAAATGAACTGCTATCCTAAAGAGGATTAGACAGCTGACTGCACTGCATCACACAAGGATGTCAGGTCGTCTGATTTTGTGTGGTGGGTTTCTTTAACTCGCCGTACGACAACATATAATACAAACTGACGTGCAAACATGTCCATGAGTGTAGTTTTGCTTTGCCAAAATCTTATATATTACATTCTAACATTTTCCTTTGATCACTGGTGCCCACTCATGTATTCCATGATTCATAGTGAAGTCTTTGAAATAGCTGTCAATGTAGGTGTCGAATGCCCTTAAGGAAGAAACCTTCCCTCGGTATCGTTATGCAACGCGCCACAAAAGAAACCTTTTGGCAGCTAATTTGATCAAATTCACTGCAGCTAATTGACCGCGAGGATGACGAGTCCACGTGCGCTGAGGTTGAGAAGGAACTCTTTTGTGTTTTTATGCCTTTTGTCCGCATGCTTGACCTCATCACAGGTATCTAAAATAGGAAACAGTGTTGATCTCTTGGTGCACATTTGAGGACGTCTGTGTTCATCGCTGTGAGGTTGGAGGCATCTTGGCACTGTGCTGTGTGAGCAGCTACAGTCATTACTGCTCATCTCCACTCGGCTATGAAAGACGAGATGAGTCCTTTTGGCACTTGCAGCCTGTCTTACTCTGAGTTTGTGTTTGCAGACGAGCTCCCAATCCCTGCCACCCATCCCATTGTGTGTATGTATGTCGTGCCCATTTGTGTTTAGGTCTAACTTGTTTGTACACACACAGAGCCTCCCTCCTGGTTCATATGTTGTCTTTCACATGTTGAATGTTTCTGGAGGAAACGTGCTGGCGTCCTGGCTGCTCCTCAGCGCTGTCTTCCCTCAGGCCAGGGGCGGCTGAATGGGTCCGTTTGGCCCAATAGACTCGCTTTCTGAGGGGGAAATGGAGTGTGCATAATCCGGGGCAATGATACCACCTAGTCCCTCACCGTCTTCCTCTTCTCCTCCTCCCTCCTCTTCTTCCATCTCCACTCTTTACACTCTTTTGACCAGTCAATTGTTACTAAGCTTTTTATTATAGCCTGACCGATACAGTATGTTGTATTTTATTGTAACCATGAAATGGTACTGGGCAGGACATTTGAATGGTGACACCGTTTCCATCACATCTTTGGTATTATTGTACTGCAATTTCTTATCACTTATATCTGCAATGAGCTAATATCCACTTTTTAGTCTCTTTCACTTGATAAGATACCAGTTATCAGTCTTTTTTCGTCTATGACGCCTTGCTTTTTACATACACGTGTCATGCAGTTGTTTTGTTGAGGTTCAAATGTTTCTACTTCTCACATTGAAAACATGTGGATTTAATTAACATTATAGATATTTTAGAAAACAGAAGTCAGCATCCACATTTCTGTACATGATTTCCAGAGAACCATTAAACCTAAACACGTTATGCCTTTGAAACAACAGCTGTTGATGATGTGCTCTCCGTTTGCTGGCCCTTTTTTATTGCGGGGTGGTGTACTTTTCCTATTCCAGCGGCCAAATGTAGACCGTGCAGCGTCATATTGATATTTCCAGAGCTAGAATGGAGTCTGAAAGGAAAAACATTTTTCCACTCTCTAAAACAATATAATGTAAATGTGAGGTCAGTTCCAGAGCAAGGGCCTTGTTTTAGACTCAACATTTTACACCAATGCTCAATAGTCGTACAGTACATGTTATTCCAATCTCTCCAGCTCCACTAGTTTGATTAGACCACAACTCAGGCCATTATTGAGTAAAGGGGAGCAGAGGAAGCTCCTCAGTGAAACAGAAATAGGCATGTTGAGAAAACTGCTCACACAATGTCCCATGAAATGCACTTAAATAAATGAGTGTGTTGTAAAATGTGAAAGGGGTTTTCAGATTTAATTGGAAAACGCTTTGATCTCTGTAATTTTGTACTGAGGCCGTTTATTACAATCACAAGCTGACTCTTTGAAGAGTCCTCCACACCACTGACCTCTGATAACAGTTAACCATTAAAGCATTAGCTCACACTTATTTAGTTTTACGGCTTTGACTAACACTGAACTGGACTGGTTCACTCTCACATCATCGGACAGTTCATATCTGCATGTAGACCCTTTTATTCGTTAAGAAACAAGAAAACTGACGTGGATGGATAAATAAAACACTCTGATCTCCATGAGATCTAGCCCACCATGAGTAGGAGGCAAAGAGAAGTTAGTTTACAAATGCATAAGATAAGAGTGAAGGCTGGTTAAAGAGGAAATAACAGAGTTACCAAAGACAGAAGTGTTGGAAAGAGACACGGAGAGACACTGAGTCTGAGACGGGCAACAGGTTTTCGAAGCTGGTGTTTCAGGATCAGCGGACACGGCCGTCTCATCTGCTATGTCTGGCCCCCGGAAGCAGGAAAAACTGCTCTCCAGTAACATAAACCTCAAATTGATAATTTCATGGGTCCTTTGGCAGCGAGATAACTCCTTTTGAACGCTGTGTACTAATTGCAGGAATGATATTTGCAGGTTCTAAGAAAGAGCATTCATGGTAAAAAAACAAGGTTGTGCAGACTGAGGAGTCTAGTCTGTGACTGTCTAAAATGTCACATGACTGGTTGTGTTGCATTGTGGAAAAAACGTTTTTTTCCCCGCTTTTTCTTTCTGCACTAAATGGTGTAAAACTGGCTTTGTCAGTCTTCCACCACAGGCCTTATCGTGTTATTTGGGTTTTAGACCCTTGTGTTCAGCGCACCTCCTGTCTGAACGTAAACAACGCTGCAATGGAATACTTACAAATTTGTATGTGGCGCCATAGTCAGCTGTGTTTCAATTGTGGTTTAAGTTAGACTTCATTGTTTGCCCTCAAAATTGGCTGACTGTGAAGTCTTGAATGCCAATTTTCTCCAAAACTCCTTTGTCATGGTTTGTGTATCTGACTGAGAGTTTTGAATCGGCTTACGCGCTCAAAAAAGGGATCAATATGACATGAGAAGCATCTTTTTGTAGAAGGCGAAATAGAAATATGAACAATGCCATGATGCTGTTGTTATGGTGTTGTTATGTTGAAGCCCCCCTGAGCTACACTTCCTGTCTCTCCCAAAGCTGCTGTCGTTGTCCAGGGAGTGGACACAGGAAGTGGAATTCTCCATGGCGACAACAACAGAGGAGTGGTGCTGTTTACTGCCACTGTTTCTAGCACTTCACTTTCATAGAAGCTCCCAGTTGCATTTTTTTAATAGCCATTCTTCGCAGCCGACTGTAACAGAGTTCAGTTTAATGGCAACGAGTCTGTTGGATTATAGTCATCATTAACTTAAAATGGACTTACCACATTTAATCCTAAGAGCATTTTCCTACCAGTAAAGTAAATCTAAAACTTGGCATACTAACTGTTTGTGACCTCTGACATAAAAGGTTTACTAGACATGTAAAAGTACATTTTAAGCTGTGTGTGCGGGAGAGAGCATGTTCCCATTTCTTTCAGCCGCTTTCCCCTTTTATGAGCGTCCATTAGAATGAATCCACCAGTCATTTACGAGCTCTAGACTTTAACCTTGCACTTTTTATTTGTTGGTTTTTGTCTGAACCTGAAGTAACATTGAAGCTTCGACTGAAACTGGTTGGTTTAACAACATTTGCTACAATGTAAAATGTAAAAATACTCAGTGAAAACAAGTTCTAGGTGCAGAACTTGCAGAGACTGTAGATATCAGAGCACACAGTAGCATGCAATGTATTTCTTTTAACAATGTTGTCCTTGGAACTTCTGCTGTATTAGTTTCCTTCCTCTGCTTTCTCCCTCCACTCTCTCCAGCCCACAATAACAATAACAGGTCCTGCACAGCAAAGTCAGTTAATTTAGCAAACACACGGCACTTCCTCCTGTGTCATATTTTCACGTCAGTTGTGTCACCTGTTGGTGTTCAGCCGGTGGAATGTGGAGGGAGTTAGTGTTCATTCAGAATGACCAGCCACAGTTATCCTCTGCTGTGTGCTCAGACGGGACTAAGAGGCCTTCAGTCATTTTTAATTACGGTGTGGACAGTGATTCCAGCATGAACTTGTTCCAGCCCGGCTCCGGCCAGGTCTCTGGGTAACACACTTCCTGTAACCTAAAGTACCAGCAGCATAATGGCTAACACGTAGTTTATTAATTGATTCTCTTGACTCAAACTGCTAAAACATTTCTGCTCCTTTTTCTTGGTCTCTTTCCTCTTTCACCTTAATGATGTCCTGGTTCAGTTTGGTGAGTAGCAGTTTGTTTAATCAGCTGTGTGTGTGTGTGTGTGTGTGTGTGTGTGTGTGTGTGTGTGTGTGTGGTCCTGAAGCTATCCACATAAATATTTTGTCCTATGTATGACTAAGCTAAGCTCAATAAAGTTAAATAATAACAATTTAAAAGTTTACGTTTTAGCTCCTTGGCTACAAATCCTGTATGTTTTACATTTTTACGGACAATTTTAGGCAGCCATTGGTTTCCATTCATTTCTGTATGGTTTGACCATCAAACTGCTGTTTAATCATGACTGTAAACATCAAGTCTGATGGAAATAATGTAATGCAGACTTCAAATCAATCAGCACTTAAATTGCATGTCCATGTTATGATAATGTGAAATATGAAAAATGCAGCCTTGACGGTCACTTAGATGAACCTGGAGTGTGCGCCAGTAGATTTTCATGTTGTATAGAAATGAATGGAAACCAATGGCAACAGCCCAAGGTGACATATTCAAATTGCTTGTTTTGTCCGACCAACAGTCCAAACTCTAAAGATATTTAATTTACAATATGATATGAAAAAGTGAAAAGCAGAAGATCTGTACATTTTGAGATGCTTGAAGTAGCAAACGTTAAGCGTTTTTCTTTGGTGAATAACAAATGTAAATGGGCTTAAGTATGCAAAATCACTAGTATGGTCCTTTTTCTAAAGTTTGTGCTCAAACCCAAATCAAGGAAAGATAACCTCAAGCTCTATAATGTGGTTAGTAAAGATGATGAAATGTGTGTTGGATTAAAAATTGAGGTGAAGCCACATTGTGATAGGAATGGAGGGAGACGTCAGGTAGCATCTGCTGCCTGCTGCCTTGCCATTACTGCTCGTAAACTTTCAGCTCCAAGGGCACAAATTTTTGCTGAAATGGTGGAATAAACCGGCTGTTAGACAAATGGTCGGGCCACATCAATAATCGTACGCAGTGTAGTCTCGACATGCCGAAGCCAGGTTGTCTCAGTCTTCCTCTCTTTCATTTCTCACTCTCATTCCTTTCTTCTGCGCTCAGTCTCACTTTCCCACAGCTCGGATTTCAGGAAACTAACATCCTCTTCTCTCTCTCTGTTTCTGTATCTCCTTCATTTTCAGTCTCCATTTCCTCTCAGTTCACTCTCTTGTCTCACTCCTGCTGGCTGTCCTGAATATTTCGGCTGAAGCTCACGTTCCACATCCCGGCCACCGCTTCCTAGTCATTAGTAGTTACAGAGACAGACGGAGAGACTCGAGAGTCGTGTGAGTGAGTGCACAACATGCTTTAGGGGTAGTAAAATGTATGTGAGGTTATGTGTTTCACTGCAGGCCCTGAAGCCATATTACAGCCTGTGCATGACATAAAAACAAGTCTTCCTTCTTGGCTTTAATTGACAAGTTAATTCAGCAGGGATACAGTTCACCTCCACTCCCTTAAATTCACCTTGACTCATTCCTCTCTAATGGTTCGTCAGAGTGGTAAATCTAGCTAAACTAGATAATAAAGGTTTATTGGTGTATTTATTTTCAGGTACTACTTATCTAATTGTTTCAGGCTTGCCTTGTTTATATGTAAGAAAATGTTTTTATTTTATTATTTTTCCCAGGCGCCTCAAATCTGAAACCACAAAAGGCATCAAACATGTGAGACCCCTCATCACAGGGGCTTAGTGTGGGCATTTTTACCAAAGCTATCTGCTTTTTTTTGAGAATTTTGAAAGGGTTGAATAAGTAGAAGTGTCCAGTATTAACAAGAAACGTGCTGTAATTTTGACCCCTCACATTTATCTTGGGGCCCCTTACCTACTTATTAGGATTCTGATCCGAGTCCTTCAGTATGTGGTATCTGCCAACACAGGGTCTGATGAGATACTTATATTACTACTTTTATTATTATCATTTAATAAATCTGCATTAATACAAATCACTACCATCACTGTCCTGGTTCAGAACTATTAAGTCGATCAGCTTGAAATATTGGTATATCATAGCCCAACAGATAATAACATTATTTCTTTTATTATAACCAAGGTACAGACTGAGCAGAGTCACTCACATGTGCAGTGAAATGCTCGCAGTGTAGAGATCTGCTGTGGTAAATCAGAGCCACACCAGCAGGCTGAGGTGGACAAAACATAGTCGAGTACAGTAAAGAAAGGATCAGATTTTCATCGTGTTTATTTTAGCCGATAGTGATCCATAGGATTGGCTCGGGACATCTCTAGTTTTGGTGTTAGATATCAGGGAAAGTTAATAAATCATTCTTTCAAAAAGACAGAATGGGTTCACAGACAGAAAACAGAAAAAGTTGTCATCGTCACTTTAAGAAATCATCTGAAGATGTAGAGCTGCTTTCAGACACTCGAAGCCCTAAAAAGCTCCTCTGAGAAAATATTTCCTATGTTAGCAAATCTGCTGGTGCTGTCATTCCCAAAAAAGTACAGTCCAGGCTCTGGAGCAGTGAGCACAGTCTACACATTCGAGCTTTGAGGAAGCATTTGCATGTATTAACTGCAATTTTAACAAAACCCCAAAAACCGAAATGTTAAAGACGCTGACTCCAGTGTTGGCATCCTGCGCTCCTTGTTTTCCATTGACCCAAATTAGCTTCAAACATGGTCATTCACCAGTGAGTTAAATACAGGGAGAAGCTACAGTAGGCTGCTGTGTCATATCCTCATGTTACAGTCAATTTACCACACAGTCTGAGGAAAAAAGTTAACCTCTGTCAACCATTCTCTTTTGGGCAGCCTTATTGGTATTTGTACACTTCTCCAAAAGAAGAGGTGTAAATTATAAGATATACTGTAGTCAGACCTACAGAACGAAGCTACACAGTCATCTAGGAGCTTTATCTTTCTGCTTTTGGGTCTGCAACTAACAATTATTTTCATCATTAATTAATTTTTTTAATTGTTTTTACACTTAATTGCTTTTTTTCTTTCATCCATAAAATGTCAGAAGATGTCAGAGGAAGATAAGATATTCAAAAGATGAGGCGTCGTCACGCCAAAAAGTGTCTTCCTGAAGAGTTTCTAGAGGCTTGGTGACATAGGGACAACTCGCAGGACTCATTGGTAAACTACTGTTGCTAGCTGCTAACACGCTAGTCATCTGGAACATGCTAGCGCTATTCAGTCAGAGTAGCTCCCAAAGCTTCTTTCTATTTACTGTGACGTTTGCTCCCACTTGGCATTTTGTTTTGATCTCATTCAATAAAAGTTGATGAAGCTAACAAGCTTATAACTGTTAGCAATCACTTTAATTCCACTGGAATTAATTGATTTTTTGTTTGTTTGTGTGACCAGATCTGGAAGCAGCAAATCCTCACATTTGAGAAACCTGCAAATGTCTGGCCCTTTGGCTTAATGAATGACTTACATTGTCAAAATTGTTGATGATTCATTTTCTCAATCAACCAATTAAGTACTTAGCAACTATTCTGTTACTTTCGTAGCACAGAGTCGGAGCAAGCCGGAGAGTTGTTGCTCTGTGCTGGATGAGGTCAAGGATGCTCTCTGTGAGCTACAGTGTCGCCTCCAGCCTGAAGATGAACTTAGAGTTGTGTTGCACACTGATACATTGGGGGCCAAAGAATGGTGACCTGTAATTTTGTGTGTGTCTGTTGAACGTGTTGGTGCTTGTATGGCACGTTCACTACCACATCAATCAGCTGACCCCTCCGTTCCTTTCATACTGCAGCCACTTCTTCTGCAGTCTAAAGTAACGTCCAGGGGATGCATCTGAGAATGCTGTGAACATGTGAAAACAACCTGCATCAGTTTACCAGAGCAAACATATCTAATAAGATGTTCCTGTATGCCTGTAGGCTTTCTGAGCTCCTGTCTGATCCAATCATGACTCGACAACATTTGGCGACCATGATACATTTTCACCTCCATGGAGACGCAAGGTTTAAACATAGAAGACACTTAAGCTGGGAAGATACTGTGTGTTTTTTATTAATCGTGTACGTTGTGTTAACTCACGCTGGATGTTTTAATCGGCCTGAACCTGCGACTTTTATCCTCACACTGCTGCTGGTCGGTTTTGTCCAGTGACAACTTCAATAAAGTTTTTTCAAACAAGATGGCCACGTTCTTTTGTCAACAGTGTTGACAAAAAGAGAGAAAGGCAGCAATGAATAGAAGGTTCAGTTCAGTTTTATATCACAGCAGTCTCAGTCAAGATTACAGTCTGAGCCACAACATGTAAAATACTACTCCAGTAATATTAAAACATGCTCACTACAGTTTATAGCTGATCTTTTGACAGCAGCCAGGAGGGAAATCAGACGTTGGAACTGCTCAGATGGCAGACGGCCGATCAAGATCACCAGAAATCAGTTGATCATTGAGGCTTTAATTCATCAGGCGTCGCGTCCTCTTAGGCTCCATACACTACGCTGACACTACAGCATGTGGAAGCTCTTTACAGCAAAAGCCGCAGGCGTTGAATTATTTTCTTTGAAACACTTTCAGTATATCTGCCATATGACAAATCCCAGCACATTCTTCAGAAAGTTCAGTGTTCGTGTTCATGAGCAGCTCATGCCCATGCCTTCTCTTTACACTTGGTTTTACGACTGCTTGTACTGTATGTGTTTTATGTCCGAAGTGCAATTTCCTCTGCCTGTAACAGTGAGGGGGTTGGGCCTGTTTTTGAAGGCATGAAGCCCCATTAAAAGCAGGGAAATGAGTTTCTGTGTAGTTTATATGCTGCATAACATAGTCTGGCTCTCTGTGCCTTATCTGTCTGTGTTATCTGTGCTGTAATGCATAATTAGCACCTTCTTTCACACCTGCGATACAGGTAGACCAATAAACTGAGCGTTTTGTTTCGTAATCACACCCCTTTTTTAAGAGTGTTACAAAGTACTTTCCAAATCAAAAAGGTATTCAGAGAACAACTGACTCAGTCAGCAATGAAAATAACAAGAAACTTCATTGTTTCATGACTGCAAATTTACCTGTATTTTAAATCATCAGCTTCTCCATCATAGATTTTATCGTACTTATAGTATTATTTCTTTACGGTCAAAAACAGATCACCCAAAAAATCTATCATTTGGCACAAGCTCAAGTTGTCCGTCAATCTTTTGAGATCTTGAGCTGATGTACTGGCAGACAAACAAAGCTGTGTGAAATCACGACCTTCTGGGCAAATTACATAATAATAAACATGTCTTAAAATGCTACCATATTGGTTGACTGTTTTCCAGTGATAAAAAACATATAACACATTTTCCTGTTTGCATGGACTTTGACTTCAACAGTCAACTTTACAGGAAGTGCTGGGGCAGTTAATCGTGAACTTCACATGGATGTTAAGCTGCATGCAGACAGAAAAGAAGATGATGGGTAATGAAAAAGGATTTGAACGCTGCGTTTTGCAGTGATCGTTATCAGCCATTACTCTGGCCCCAATAAGGTCAAAGATCTGAACTGCTTTTTAGCAACACTTGATTGCAAATTAATTTCTATAATTTATAGAAACCTGTGCATGACATAAAAGTCAGCAGTAAGAAACAAGCAGCGTGATCCTGTGACATGTAGTTTATAAACATGGCAGCTAAATTTGGCCAGATTCACAGATGAACCCACACAAAAACGTGTAGACTGGCTGTGAGAGTTCACAGTCTTGTGCCAACTCACACACCTTAGTGTAACGCATACACATTCCCAGTGGCTAAAGGTGTAACAAAAGAGCCACCACAACATCATGAGCGCTGAATATACGAGCTTAGCCCTGATGACAGTGACACACACACAGCTTTTCAGAAAGATGACTTCACATCGTAGAAAGCTGACCAAACTTGATCCTTCACTCTTGTGCAACAATGGCAGCCATTGAAGAGTCTGACTCACATGGTTGAACCTCTCCTTCGTTTCCTGTCAGAGGGAACCTCCAAACAGGCGTTTCTCACACGACGGTCAGATTACAGAAAGATTTTCTTCTAAGTATTCCATATCTGTAAATAAAATATGTACATTTGCGAGCATCTTGGGTACATAAAATTCTCAGAAATCACATCTTCAGACCCGCAAAAACAATAGATTCGGTTTGAAAAGTTGTCCACCTGTTAAATGCATTTTGCTTCATTAAATCCACTGCATTTGCAAAGAAAAGGGGACACATACGGCAAACCATTGTTTCCATGTTTCGCTCAACTCAAGTACAGATGAGTTCCAACATTACTCTTAACTTGCACTCTGAGTTCAAAGCAAGAACGCATGCATTGTTTGTTTTACATTTCAGAATTTGCTTTGTCTGAATTCCAGCTTTGCGGCTTGTCGATGTCTTAGTTGAGGTTGGTCTCCTCCAAACAGATTCCAGGTCAGATTACTTGACTGCGATTGCTAATCTCGGACCATTCAGGTGATGTAACCAGATCTGTTTCTGGTTCAGTTGTTAGAGGAGAGCAGAGATGAGAAGAATCCGCTGCAGGTTTCCTCCAGCTGTGCTCCTTCTGCTTTGTCACCTCCTCCAGGGCACAAACCTCTGGCTTATCTACATCAAACCTTTTTTAAGTTGCCGCACAGCGCTCAGGTGAAATGACATCATGCCTCAAACATTTTCTCTTGCTCACTCTGATGCTTTCTGTCTCTTTGCTTTCACGCATTTTCACACTGAGGACACTTTTAGCAGCAGAGTGGCTGTATGTTTGCTACTTTGAATACGTCGTCAGTGCGCAATGTGAGTGATACCGTCAGTGCAGGGCGTGAGAGTGCATCAGGGACTGTGTGTGTGTGTGTGTGTGTGTGTGTGTGTGTGTGGGAAATAGAATACTTGCAATGCAACAGTTGTCATTATGTTTACTTTTTAAAAGTTTTTAGTATCACAGTTGGCCTTTTTTACAGTCCAGAACAAAATGTTGTGCTGGTGTAGAACAAGTAGGCCTGACGAATGAATAGTATATATGTTATCTAAAGAGATATTTGATTCTTGGATACAAGTAGCATTCACTAAGACAATTTTTGTGCAACCCTTGGACATCAACGAAACAACATCTTGGAGGTGGTTTCAGTCTGTTGTCTTACCGAATATACAGAATAACTGCACGATCACTGCATGATCCAGACCCCTGATAACGGCACGCGAGTGGTTTTTGATACAACAGGAACAAAATGGTGAAGGGTATTGCTTACCTTGATGACATGTTGGAGGTTTTAACCATGATGAACGTCATACATCTGTGACCAGCATATGAACAGCAGAGCGTGATAAAATCCTTCTATCCGATCTCCCAAATTCCCTCTATTCTCCTTTCTTGTGGCAAGAATAATAATAAGTTGGCGGTATAAATGAAAGGAAATAGGTTGTAAACAACATTGACGTACACTAAAAACTAAAAATGTAATTTTATTTCCAATTCCATACAATGTGACGTATTTTTTGATCCAGACACAAATGTTTGGGTTCACTTGTTCCCGGTTCAGAGCAAACAAAAACATCTTTTCTACGTGATTGGGAGTCTGGTACGCATCTCTCCTGTCTGTTGCAGTCTATGCGGCTGTACCACCACCTCATTACTGTGGCTCCCTACAGGGTAATCTCGAAAAGTCACCACCGTTAAAGTGAAATGAAATACAATAAAAGCATCTGCTTTTTCCTTAACTTGTGATATCTTTCCTGATTAAAATGACACCTGTTAAACTTATCTAACCAGCTCATTGTGGCCGCTGCTTGTTTTCCTCTATCCTTTGCTTGTAATGTTATCCCGTCCAAAACTGATCCGCCAAATATTTATCAACAAGGATTAGATGAAAACCGGTAAGACTGGTCTGTTTGTCTGTTGTCAGAAGACCAGAGCAGCCCATTTTTATTTTTCTACCAGATAATCTGTATTTGTAGGTTATAGCACTTTGTGCCCTGAACGCTTAGTTTCATCTAGTTTATGTTTTTCAAAAAAAGCCTGTAATTTTTGTGTAATTATCATGTTTTAATCTTTTACATTTTGAGTGGCAAATTGCTGAATGACAACAGGCTGAGTTGTTGTTTTTATTGAAATGATTTGCTTGTGCTAATTTGTCATTGAAATACCTAATTTTCTTGGTTTGTGTTGCTGAAATAGGCCTGCCAGTTGTTTTTTTTTTTTTTTCAATGATTAATTCATTATTTGATGTTTCATGTGTTAAACAAAAGGCTTAAAATTTGCCCCTTTCATGTCCCGCATGTCACCTTGATCCATTCTAGGCAGAGGTTAATGCAGTTGTCTGTAAATCTATCAGAGGCAACATAGCAATGGGGATAGTTGTCACTGGGAGATGTACTGTGATTGGTAAGATTTCCCCGTGTTTTTTCCTGGAGGAGATGTCCATTAGCTGATTGTCCTCATGTGATGGTAAACAGAGAAGCAGCCAGCATGGCCCTGTGCTGTCCCGCACTGACACAACCCTAAATCCCCCCTCCCTATCCTTTAAGCAGCGAGCTGGCCATCTGTTCCAGGCGCCAGGCCCTAACTCGGTGCTCAAAACACACACTCATACACACACACACACACATACAGACGCACATTGTACAATCACTCAAGCAGCGAACATACATTCATCACAGTCAGTTAATACCTGTCATTGGCTGTGTGTGTATGGATTCAGCTCCATGCAGTTAGATTGATAGCTTTGTGTGAGGTTAAAACAGGTATGTGTGTGTGTGTGTGTGTGTGTGTGTGTGTGTGCGCGTTTTTCTGTGTCTCATATGGGTGTGTGTGTGTCTGTGTTTGGAAAGGGGTCCTGTGTGCATGTGTTTGTATGGCTCATGGTTATATCAAAGTTGCTGAGGCGACACATGGCATGAGAGGTTGGATATGAGGCGACAGGAAATGACCGGGGGTGCAGCATTGTATCATTTCCCTGCTGGAGTCCTTTTGTGATCCACTCTGCGCAACAGCTATGTGGGTCCCTGTTCCATTTCCTGTTTTCACTTTTTTTGCTGTGGTCATGCCGCTCACGCAAGTTGAAAGTAGGTGAGGAGTATGATCCATTTTCTTCTTCATACATTTTGACATTAAAGATATTTAAATGACAATGATGCTTGTCAAGACAAAGAGTTGTTACAGCTGTGAATAATAAAATAATGTAATATACAAGTTGAACAACTGCTCACTCCAATATGAGTTGTTTGCCAATGAAAATACTGACAGTTAAAGGTTTGTCTCTTTAACTGTGCTTCCTTGCGTGTTCACCTCGTCAATGTGTAGCTGTGTTGTATATTCAGTTATCAATCTTCTACTCTAATTCTGAAAGTTTGGGACTCAGCAGACCGCCTATGTTTCATTAACACGAAGAGATGTAGATAAAGGAGAGAAGACTGATAACACAAGTTTTAAGGTTGTGGGAAATTATAGTGGGCATATTTCTAACTTCTGCACAAACTCTACGCTCTTTATAGTGAAGAATGCAATGCAGCCTCAACACGTGTTACTCTTTCATTAATAGGGGCAACTTAAGTAACACCGTGTGCCATTCCCTTTCTCTGCCTGCATGAAAAAGCCACAGCTGATAGCAACAAGTTGGAGCCCATCCTTCTGCTTTGAAAACCAGTATCTGAAGTAGAAGTTGGCGAGACGAGGTGAAGGAAAGCCGGTGCAACATAAAGCCAAATTACAGCACGTCACATAATAACTCCTGGAATGCATTGAACATTTCAGACTGATGATACACAAGACTGTAATGCTCTCTGGGTTAGACACATGGTCTGTTGCATTGTAGGCTTCCTCTATGGTCAACAGACTCTTTTTGGTTGATATAAACACCATAAAAGCGCGTCATAGCTGATAGCCAGAGCCTGCACAATGTTCTACACAGCATACAGGCAAACAACTCACCTGCTGTCCTCCACAGTGGCTCTTTAAGAGACATAACATGTTTGGTTTAAAGGTTTTTTAATTTGCAGTTTTGCCGACTGCACATAAGGTAGATGAAGCTTGTATGGCCCTCTAACCCCCCACCCTCCATCCCCTGCTGTGCTGAATATATTGGTTATCATTGTTTTAAGAGGTGATGAAGTAGTTTATGTGCTAGTGTTTGTGCTACAGAACTGTCTATCCTGATGAGAGCCAAGAAATCACAGAACAGCAGAGTTTTTGTTTGCAGCTCAGTCATCAAACCCGTCTCTCTCTCTCTCTGTGGCCTTTACTCACCCCATGATGTCCCTCTGCTGTGTATTAAAGAGGGAACTTGTGAATGGCGTGATTGTGTATTCAGTAAAGAGGATGGCAGCTGCTGGTTGCAGCGTTGGCCAGAGCTTATATATGTGTGTGTATGTGCGCTTGGGAGTGTGTATGTGTGTTAATGGTAATCCTGTAGATCCTGATGACTTATCTTCTTATCTTTATGAGTATGCATGTCGGGCTAGAGCAATATAATTTGGCCCTTTAGTAGATTACATAATAGCACATGAAGTCTTTGTGTCATAATCTGACAAATTTCGTAATCTGTGAGATTGCAGAGGTTTTAGATTAATTTAATAGTCGGTAGAAGTCTGCTTTTATTGCAGTTTCAGATCTTCATTACATGATATCATTCCTGCGAGTGCTGCTTTGCTGTTCATGTTGTTGATGTGTTTAGCCTGAAAGAAGTGATATTTTTAGTCTTCAGGGTATTGATCAATCTTTGTGTCTTCCTGTTCTGCTTTACAGTGGTGATGTCTTGAGTCGGTGGTCTCTCCAGCCCAGTAAAGGACGTGCCAGTGCGGGCTGCTGCTAATGGGAACTCCTGCTCCGCCATGAGTGGTCGTGATGGCGTTGGTGGCGTCGGCGGCATGGGCACCCTGGGACGGCGGCAGCGCTTCGAGAACTCAGAGTTCACCGTGCGCATCTACCCAGGTGCCCTGGCCGAGGGCACCATCTATTGCCCGATCAGCGCCCGTAAGACCACCACAGCCGCTGAGGCCATCGAACGTGTCATTGACCGCCTGCAGCTGGACCGCACCAAGTGTTATGTTCTGGCTGAGGTGAAGGAGTTTGGTGGGGAAGAATGGATTCTGAACCCATGCGACTGTCCCGTGCAGAGGATGATGCTCTGGCCCCGTGTGGCCCTGGAGCACCGCCCACTGTCTGGCGGCGAGGATTACCGCTTCCTCCTAAGGCAGAAGAACCTGGATGGCTCCATTCACTATGGCGGCAGCCTCCAGATGTGGCTGCAGGTCACAGAGGAGCGCAGGCGCATGGTGGAACGTGGACTGCTACCACAGCCTGATTCTCAGGGTGACCACGCAGATCTATGCCACCTGCCGGAGCTCAACGAGCGTTCGCTGCTGGACAACCTGCGATTACGCTTCCGCCAGGAAAGGATCTACACTTATGTTGGAAGCATCCTCATCGTCATTAACCCCTTCAAGTTCCTGCCCATCTACAACCCCAAGTATGTGAAGATGTATGATAATCATACACTGGGAGATTTGGAGCCACATATTTACGCTGTGGCGGATGTGGCGTACCACGCCATGCTGCAGAGAGAGAGGAACCAGTGCATAGTTATATCTGGGGAAAGCGGCTCAGGGAAGACGCAAAGCACAAACTTTCTCATTCATCATCTGACCGCTCTCAGCCAGAAGGGTTTTGCCAGTGGAGTGGAGCAGATCATCTTGGGGGCGGGGCCAGTACTAGAGGTAAGCAAAAACACTACCATTCTGGGTTTTTGCTCATGTGTTCTGCTGATAACAAAGCTGTGCTCTAGAGACTAGAGACTTGACTTGGATTTGCCCCAGAAGACTGACAGCTCTCGCTAATAATGCCGCCTGGTTCACATTGTTTGTAAGTTGAGTTGGCTACATAAGAAGAGACCTATAACATCCGTAGACGTTCAGGTTATACCAATTTGTGTGGGCTACAGTTTGCCTGTATAAATGGACTGATTCCTGCTGCCACTCTCAACACAACTTGCTGTGAATGAGTTTCTGTGTGGCTTTACACAACACTGCTTGGCCACTACTGTCTCTATGGTTGGCCCTGAGTTGTGTCTGCTCCCATACAGAGGTTTATTGCACTTTCAGTCCAGCTGTGTGGGGATTATGCAGCACACAGAGGAGCTCTCTATCTGCAAGCGGCCTATCAGTGGTTACAGTTTGTAGATTCTTGTTTTTGTGAATCCGACCATTTTTTTCCTGCACAGTGGAAAGATTGTCTCAAGGTAGACCTTGTAGAGGCCCAGCCAAAGGTTGTGAAGGAAACTGGTTGTTTTCATATCACTCAAGACATTCCTCTCATATTCTTTTTCTTCTTCAGGGACCTGTCACTTTAATGCACACCAGTCAAGAGGCTTTGACGTGTTCACAACCACACATTGTTTTCTCATTTGTCTTCAACATCAACTGAATTCCTGAACGTTGCATAACACCCTTTTTAACTGCATGCACATTGCTGCCAGTCCGGAAGGCAAATACTGGATGCTTATTGTCAAGAGCGTTGTTGTATTTTAAAAGGGTTGTATGGTTCACTATCACGTCACCTGACCACCAGCTGTTTACACTTGATTCACTTACAAAGAACCGGGCAGTGTACACAGAAATGCATACATGTCTTCTGGTATTTCCTCATCTAGGTATAGTCAGTGTTACCAGATGTGTACATTATCTGCCAGCCAAGTAATTTATGGTATCTGTCTGCAGGATACGATGTCAGTTTATCACGGTCCGAAAGCGAATTCTTTTATTTATTTATTTATTTTATTTCACTTCCTCCCCATAAAATAAAGCATCAATGTCAAGTTGAAAATGGCAGCTTAGAGGCCAAGTTCAAAGGTAACCAGCAAGACAACAATCCTTGCAACAAGTAGCTCTACTGCGTTTTATTGCCTTCGGTCTAGCAAACACAGCTCGCAGGAATGCCATTCATCGGTGTGTCTCCGGGGTTAATGTGTAAGCATATTGGGTTAATCCTCGACGCGGCAACACGAGTGAGTAGTTTTGAGTGCAGAGGAGCAGCCTTTAATTGTTTGCACAGTAAGATTGCGTATCTGCCCGCTGGTGATTGATGCCAAGACTGGAGCTACTGCAGAGAGAGAGAGATAGTGGAGAGGAGGGCAGGAACAGCAGCCAGCATTACCTCATAGGAATACTTCATCTTCATTTCCTCGAAGCTCTTCATTCAGGAAAGTAGACGAGCCGCACAGGAGGAATTATATTTGATATTTTTGATATATTACCGGACTTCTGTAATCGCTCCTCATCTCTGCTAGCAGTTCGAGGCTACATTAGCTGCAACTAGCATAACACACCTTAATGCATTGTGGGTAGTGTAGGTGCTAGGTTTTGATAAGAAAGGAGAATGTGTGGAATAAAAAAGACAATATCTCTGTTTCTGCTGCATCGATTGTAATCTTGTTTTAGGAGTGCGATGATAAATCTGTGGAGTGCTCTTTTAAAGAACAGAGAGAAGGAACTAGTGAAAGACCTGAAAGAAAAGAAAAAATCAAAGCAGATGTTACAGAGTTCGTAAGTGTTGTTTTCTTTATGTTGTGCACACTTCAACTCATCACATGCTTTTGTGGATATTTCTTGGGTTGTATGACAGACGTCTTTGCCACATCACCTATGTTTAATTTGGGTCGTCTCTCATAACTTTACGGCAGCCATTTAGCTCGTTCTTACAAGTGACTAATTGTGCCTCCTATTTCATGTGTCGTGTATTCACTCTTTTTTGAGGATTCGAATGAGCTTTGAGTTTTATAAAATAACTAGAAATGCCTAAAAGAGTGCTTATTCTAACAAACCAAAAGGCAAGACTTGGTATAATTCAACACTTTGTTGTGTTTTGGAGCACAAATTGTTGATTTGTGGAATTACATTTTCAGATTTTATCAAGGTTTCGACAAGACTTTAAGGTAAAGCAGTTAATTAAATGAATATTATGTAAGACTTTACTGAATCATGACACGTAATATCGTAAATATCCATAAAGGTTTGAGGAGCATTCACGCTTATTTTCACCTGAAAACACCCATTAACTATGTTTTAGTGTTGGCCACTGAGACTAACTTTCATTCAGTTTAAGACAGGTGCAGTATATTCTTTTTGCTTCACACTTCCAGGCATTATTGACTGGTCCAGTTCATCATTCAGAAAGACCAGGACAGTGTTGAGCCCTCAAGTTAACAATCCTATAGCAAAGCAGACAGTTTTCTGCTGACTGTCGGTCACAGGGCAAACTCACCCGAGGGTTTTTTTTTTTTTTAACTCTTGAGAGAGGATATCACTTACAAGAGGCTTTGGTCTTTTTGGACACCAGCCAACAGCTGCAGCTATGTGTTAAGATCCTGACAAGCCCTGTCGCTCAAGTGCTTCAATTAATAAAACTCAGCTTGAAGGAGATGAAAACGTAAACCATGAGGGCATGTTGTGCCGGGTTAGATAAACACAGCAAGTTACAGCGTTTTGGTTGAACGTGGTTATTATTCTAAATTAAGGCAATTGGAGACGTGACAGGCTTCAATTTTGGGGTTAGAGATTGAAGGGAAATAGGCTGATTTTACTTATCCTACTTTCAACACCTTTGGACTTCAATTGACCTTTGCAGAGTGATGATGAACACAAGCATACGTGAAATAAGACAAATACTTCACCTAATGTTGGTTTAGCGCTTATCTACTGTATGTCATTCCTGACGTTGTTTACCTTCTTGTGCCAGATATGACTCAAATTGACATTAAGCCAAAAATTCCTGTGACTACATTGTTTGAGTAGTTTTTATCTTCTTTTGTCTCCGCACCAACATGGAACATGGTATGTAGGAAGCTTTGACTCATTCTCACGAATGCAGTAATAATATATAATCGAAACTTTACTGCTTTACACTTTACATCTCTGCCTTTTCCCAATATTTTAAAGCAACATGCTGCATAAACATGCCTACAAACAAGAAACATGGCCGACAGCTGTGACGGAAAGCCCATTTGCTGAATGTTTCTCTGCTTGGTTTCCATTTGTTCAACAGTGCTCATCAGTAATGATAGGTTATTGCAGAAAGCTGTGTGTCTTGTATTTGCGATGAGATGTCTGCTGAGTTCGCTCACATAATAGTTTTCTGTTTTTTTTAGCGCTTTGTGACATATCTACAAAGACCAAACATCTGCTGCATTAAAGATTTACTCATGAAAAATGTATCCTGAATAGTTTGGAGATGGATCCTCGGTGTACTTTATTTATGAATTTGTAGTTTTCTTCTACCAGCTAGTCATCATCTAGTGTTTAACTACCACCCAGGCGTTGAATCCAGATGTCAGCCTGTGGACGCTTTGGGTTTTCAGGTGGCTGCCTGACATTAGAGAATGATTGAAAGCATAGTTGGCGATTGAATGTCCCAAGTATGTATGGTAATGCACTGCAGGATGGGGAGTCCGGGTAGCCTAATGGTTAACATAACCTCATTGTCCGCGGTTCGATTCAGTCACAGAGACCTATTGTTGCATGTCGTACCCCTTACTCTCTCACCATGTTTCCTGTATATCTCTACAATCTCAAAAATAAAGGAAAAGTTGCCAAAAATAATAATATTAAAAAAAGAATTCCTCATTTAATATGGATGTCCTTACCAGAAATAACAAATTAGGATTTGGATTCAAGTCATTTTATGGTACCAAAACAGGGCAATAATACGCTGCTATTTTAAGAAGGAACTGGTTCAATGCTGTTGTTGACACTGACGGAAACAAAGGCTCACAGGAAGCACAGTCATTTGTTTTTACATATGAGCCAAGTGACAGCTTAATATGAGCTCAGCTGTCTTCTGTTGTCCCCTGGGTCAAGAGGGGGAGAGTATGGGGTTACCTCACACTGCTCACTCTGACAGCGCGTCATCAGGATCTGCTTTCCAAGACCGGAGAGGTGTCACAGGGCATTAGTGCAGGAGCACAGCTAATGGTGTGTGTTAGTGGGGTGTTTCAGGGGCACTTCAATGCGCCTGAGCTGCAAGGAACTGCTGCTGCATCAAAGGATATGGAAACACCCGCTTTCATGGGCGCACATAAACATTTCCAGCCAGGAAAAGAGACTTGAATGCTCTCAATCATTACACTACACATTACAAAAAAAGCCACTCCATTTAATGCAAAAATCATCATCATCACTGCTGAGGTATGTAAATGTAAGGATTTGCTGTTTGTGCTTTTTTTATACTATTGTTATTTTGGAGTTTTGTGCTGGTGGTCAAACAAAAAAAGCACCTTGCGCTCTGGGAATTTTTCACTATTTTCTGATTTATTGTTTATATTTTATAGGCCAAACAATTAATTACTGCCCTACAATTAACACATAGCTCTCAATCTCTGCGGAGCTGGGTTTTTTTTTTGGGCTCTTTGTTTTGCTTGTATGACTTACAAATGTACTGTGTAGTGTAGTTCTGTCTTAGAAGTTCTCATCAAGCCTCGTAGGCATCTGTTTCCAGTTAAAAAGCTCTGACAGACCCCATCTGTACGCCAACTGCCTAGCACCAAACGGCAGACAGACAAACATCCAGCAGATAAACACCCAGATATCTTCTCACAAGTTGGTGGAGACCAAAACAGAGCTCAAAGGAGAGTCAATGATGGCCTTACGTTCATCATGTGAAGAGAGACTTCCCTGCTGGATGAAGTTGGCGTCTGTTTTGTTCAAACGTTTGTTTTATGTCTGTGTATATATCGGTTTGTTTTTCCGTTTCCCTACCCTGTGATGGCCAAAGATCTATCAATGCAACTTTAAAACATTTGTTTACAGAATTATGGAGTTTATCGTGAGGCAACAGGTCAGACACCACAAGCCCTCTTTCTAATTTTGTCCCATAGTTCTACAAATGTCGGGGTCTAAATGACTAATAGGTACAAAAAGTTTTGTAATTGGTCCAGTAGATCGCCTCAGCTGGCAGCCACAAAACGGGCTGCAATGGCCTCAACGTAATCCTTGCGGGCAACTGGAAAGTATGTTCGCTGCTTGTTTTTGCCACTGACAGGCTCAGATTATTATTCTTGGAGACTAACAACATCATGGAATTGAGCAGTACAGAGATAGACCTGTTTGTTAAAGATAACTTACCGACTCACGTTTTCACCGTCGTCTTCCTGCAACAACTCGCCTCTCGTGTGATTTCAGAGCGAGACTTCTCCTTGAGCGATACTTCTGTTTCTGGTTAAACAAAAAGGATCTCACTCTTTAACAAAAAGGTCAATCTCCCGTTTGCAGCTGCTGGCTGAGGTAATCTACTGGATACCAATTCCAAAACTTCCTGTACTTATTAGTCATTAAGACCCCAAAATACATAAAAATAGGGCCCAAGTTTAAAAATACAAGAATTACCCTTTAATGTGCAGTGTCTCTGGAGAAAATACTCCTACAAGTATTCATATTTTGTGCATGTTGAGGACCTGCAGAGCTCGTTGGCCGGTGAGCGCTGGAGCTCCTGTTGTGCTCCTGAGTGTTCCCGGCCAACAGAAACACTCCCAGTGCGAGTCGACCCAGGTCAGCAGTTTCACCTCTCAGCATCTCCTTCACTGCTGTCTCAATACACACAGAAACGCACACACACTCACACATTTAATACCATCTCCCCAGAGCCCTAACTAATACTGAGTAGGATTAGTGTGTATTACGGGATCTCCCCCAACTGGGCGGGGTCACGCGAGATTTACTGTGCCCTGAAAGTGTTGTTTTCCTCAGGCCGACGGGGAATGATCGAGCACCGTTCATGTGCGGCGTCCCTCGGTTGAGTGTAAAGTTACAGTGCTGTGTGTTTTATTGAGGTGAAACTAGGGGAAAGAGCGTAATACCGGCCAGTGTGAATGCTTACACAGTGGGCTCGGCCTATAGGCTGCATTCCCAGGTTGAGTAACATGCAAGTCTCAAGTGCCAGGTTATCTGTACTGCGCTGGACTCTAGTTGAAATAAGGACAAGAGCATAATGGAGTAAAAACACACAGTAGGAAGTTACACAAGCAGTCTACCACAGAATTGTTTGTGTTGCAACTTGAGGTTTGTATTTGAAATATAGAGTTACATTAGTTTTTGAGCAACGACTCTCCTCATCATGGTGTGAGGATTACGTAATATGAAGCCATATGTTAAGACTTGTTCGCTCAGGGTTGTCCCGCGTGATCGAGCGAAGGCTGTTCTGCCACGGACACTCGAGTCATGTTCAGAGAGCTCTATTATTAGAGAGAGTTATTATCTGTTTTATTCTGTTTTTAGTCTGTCGATTATCTTCCACTTGTTGTTTGAATTAACCTAGCCGATAGAGAGTCGAAGTCCATACCTCACTTCCTGTCTTGCATCTGTCAAACTGGCCGCTGTGAGTCAATGCAATCTCTAATTCAACATTTCTTTCATCGTTCTTTGTGAAAAAAATACAAATTTTCCTTGGGTTTACTTTCCATATCCAATTTCACATTCAAAGACAAATTGGCATCCATTTCAGTGCTTACTATTACTAAGTTTAAACCTTCAGTATGTAAACAAAGATTGCTTTGTGAGCACTCAGCACAAGTACTTACGTCATCATTGTGTATCCATAAAACCCCCCAACACTCTCATGTAACGTCGTTTTTCCACCCTTTTAGCTGAAATCTCTGTTGTCTAAAAATGTTAACCCACCCACCAAAGACGTTTAATGTCGGCTAATGAGAAATGCTGTTTGTTAAAGGCCACTTTTTTTCCTTCTTTAGTCTTTAGTTCTGATGAGATCATGCGTCTGTGCCGCCTTTGATTGTGTTTGAGTGTATAAAGTAATAAAGATAGATTACCAGAACTGCTAGGTGAGTTATGCTCCTTTCCTCATCCAGAGGATCATGTCCTTCCTCTCCTGTCTGTAAGTTAAAGGGTTTGATATTGTGGTCACACATGATTGACAAATTTTGTCATCTTTTTGTCATTTGCCGATATTGTAGATATTTAAATGAATTTAGAACACATTTCAAAGTTGTTTTTTTTAGTTGCTTGGCCTATCGCTGAAGCAGCTAGTATCAAAATGGGTGATGGCAACTCTGAAATGTACCTTGGTTCCAAAACGTTTTCTTTAATGTCCGTAAAACAAACATAAATCTGGTGGAGATGCATCATAAGGCACATAAGATATAAATGAATATATGATCATAAATAAATAAACGCAATGAATCAGTGTGGTCACACTCGAGACTTTTTCAGAAAGCTGTTTTCACACATTTGCATATATAATGTTTATCTTCTATATTGGGACTAGTGGGAGGACGGAGCAGCAAGACAGCATTGCCTTATATATATACACATGTGTATATATATGTATATATATGTATATATATGTATGTATATGTACTATATGTATATATATATGTGTGTGTGTATATTATAGCTGCAACTAACAATTATTTTCATTATTGATTAATCTTCCAATTATTTTCTGAATAAATCGATTCATTTCTTGGTCTATAAAACATCAGAAAACTGTGAAAATTCTCGACAGCCCAAGGTGTTTTTATGAAATAATATTCAATTTACTATAATGTAAGATCAAAAAAAGCAGCAAATTTCCACATTTGAGAAGCTGGAACCATCAAATGTTTGGCATATTTGCTTGAACGATGAATGAATAAATGAATTGATGAAATAAATAGTTTTCTTCCGAACAACTAATCAATTAATCGACTCGTTGTTGCAGCTCTAGATTTCATTTGCATACAAAAAGTGTCCTCTGCAATGGAACCATGTGGGACATTGCAGCAAAAATGAGCTTTGAATGTTCTGAAAGACACTAAAATGTTGAGTGAATTGATAAAAGCTTGTTTTCATCTTGTCAAAATGTATCATATGATAACTCACAAGCAACAGTGGCAGACTTTGTAACGCCAGTGTTACAACTGATGGCATTTTGCTCAGCTGAAAGATGAAGAATGGCAACAACTCCAGCTGTTACTTTTCACTGTTTATCTCTCCAACTCGGTGCCAAGCTCTTATTTTTCTGCGAAACTGTATACATGAAGGCTGGTACCACTGGCTGGGAAAGAGGAGTACGAACTGTTCCTGCTTTGTCAACTATCAAGCAGAGGGTAGTTTTGATACTTCTTCTCACTCCGGCTGCAACAGCTTGAGGTCAGAGGTCACAGAGAGATTTGGAGCAGCAACATCAGTCTCAAAGGGGCCAGAGTGATTTGTTTGACTTTAAGCACAGTGTAGTTTGTGTTGTGTTGCGGGTCAAAACAAAGCAAAAGTCGAGATAATCGCGACTTTAATTAAACTTTCCTCCTCTCGCTGTTTAAATGAGATTTGCGGAATTCTCACATGATGAAGGATTTGCAGTTTTTCTTCGTCATACGTCTTCGTAAACTGAATGTCTTTGGGTTTTAGACTTCTGGTCGCACAAAACAAGACTCATGAAGATGTCACATTTGGCACAGGTTAACTGAAAAAATAATCTGCCGATTAATCGCTTAAGAAAATAATCATTAGTCGCAGCCTTATATATCTGTGCAGATACATTTTATCAGCAGGTTTTTATGGCCAATCAAGTAAGATTTCTTCCTGGATCTTCGGCCTCGTCTGCTGCGTCTTGTGTCTCTCATCACACTTTTTGAGCCAACTAGTCAGTCGTCGGCAACAGATATCAGCAGCAGCCCGACAATGTGCCTGTTTGTGTCCCCTCACAGGCTCTCTCTTTATGCTGGGGTATGCCAGAGTTTGCAGGTGCCTTGTCAGCATCACACACACACACACACACACACACACACACACACACACACACACCACAGTCAGCACTTGCTGTCAGACTCGACCAGCTGCCCTACTGCCCTGACTACACCTGCACCAGTGTGTCACCTAGAAAGGAGATGGACAGAAAAGCCTTTATTCTGTGTGACGTGAAAGTCAGGGTGCCAAATCCCGTCACAGTGGAGCTGCTCTTTTAAGTTCCTCTGAAGCTCATCTGTGTTGTTGATGCCTTCAATTATGGCTTTATTTTGTTTGGATTTGATGTTTTCTAATGAAAAGTCGCACTAATGTATATTCAGTCGTGTAGAGCTGAAACAATTAGTTATTGAAATATTGAAATACTTGAAATATTTGCTGGTCTTCTTTGTCATCTGTGCTTGTAAATTGAATATGTTTGTGTTTTGGACAGATGGTTGGACTAAAGAAGATCCAATGTAAAGTTTGGCATTGGGACATTGTGATGACAGACATTTTTTGACCTACTTCATGGACCAAATGATTAATCGAATAATTGAGAAAAATAGCTGGCAGATGATTTGATAATGGAAATAATCGTCAGACATCAGTCTTTTTAATTCAGGAGACTTAGCTAAAAAAAAGGCCGAATTGAAATCTCTGTTTTGTGTCTCCTGCTTCTCTTAGATGACAAACACACACTCTCTGTCCTCCCTTCTGTTGCAGCTGGACAGATGTGGCCTTCCTCCCATCATCCTTCCTTAGAAACTCTCCTCTGGTTTTGTGAAGGAGCGGATGTTCAGGACTTGTTTTAAAAGCCCTTTGAGGGATGCTCAGTCATGTTCCTTCCCTCCCCTCTGCTCTCCTTCTGCAGGAGTGGCAACAACAGTAAACAGCCCACAAGGTCTTCTTTTGATGCTGTTTTGCTGAAAACGGTCTCAAATTCAAACATTTTCAAATTCAGTAAGAAAGCTGAAGGTTTGATGATTATAAAAACAGACTCTGAGACACCAACGGTTAAAATCTGAGACCACCTCTCGCCCTCCTTCAGCAGATTTTCCAGCCTCATGATTTTGAGTATCAATAAAGTCTGTTACATAAATGCTGAAAGCACACCCTCCACTCCTCACTTCAGTTACATAAATCCTCGCAGGTGACCTCTCTGCTGCGAGGTTCTTGTGTGTGTGTGTGTGGTTTGTGGTCATCTTGTGCTTCCCATATTGTCCAGATGTGGTAATAAAACCTAGTGTGAAAGGCGCACACATCTGGAAGGGAGCAGAAAACATGAGGGATGTCACCCCCGGAGCAAGTCGCTCATGGAAAGATCATCCCAGCCGGCCGCGTGCTGCACTGTGTGTTTTTCCGGTAGTTTGTCTTGGATTTGTTCTTGTTGAGGAAAGTCTGATTTAATTTTCTCTCTGAATGGCAGGTGGTCATCTCCTCTGGACATGAACGTTTTGGCAAAGATAAGATTTGACTTTTGTACCCCTGATACGTCATCACTGCAGGGAATTAAAGGCATTTATTGAGTGCCATTATCATCTTCCTTATTCTCTCTTCCTCTCTCCGTTGGCCTACAATACAACTACAATAGTGGTCTGTCTATCTCTGCTCGCCCATCCCAGTAAGAAGACAAGTGTCACTGCCACGCTAAGAATAAATCTTTGTGCTCTGGGAAAGTTGCCTGTGGTAGTGTGAATGACTCATTTACTGTCCAGAACAATGGCTCTGAAGAGGCGTCACGCTGCGTTTAGTAAGTGCGGAGATATGGTTCCCCTTCTATCATAAAGCTTTTAACAGACACCGTCTTCTGCTGAATAAATATTGACCTCAGTGACAGGATTATGTTTTACATACGGCGGCATCTCCCTTTGATGTTGGACTCTCTGTCCATATCACTCTTTTCTTTTCATAATCATGTTAGACTTTCTCAGGCTCTTTGGAGAACTTAACTTTGCATTTATAGGACAGTTAAAATCAAATAGAAAAGAAGGAGGACATGGAGAAATTTAAATTCAGAGGTCGGGTACAATGCCTGCACAACACACTGGCATAAAGTCCATGTGTCAGTTATTTTCTTTGCAAACTTTGTGGGTGTCTCACTGTGTTGGCGATTACATCCAAGTCAGTGACCGATGGAGACGATGTCGTATACACGAATACAAGTGGGTGACGTGACACACATCCCTGCCGACTGCAGCAGGCGCTAATCCAAGGAGGTTGCATGAAATCACTCAGCTTCACACTCTTCCACTGAAGGAAACGCATTCAACGTGTTTATTAAGCCTCAATGATACACAGACAAACGTAAAGATGACTGTGTTTGGTTACAAGAATACTTACCTCGACATACAAGTCAAACAGGGGGCAGCCCAGGTTTTTTGGATTAGATCATTAACCAGCTTATTCCAGCCAATGTCTGTATATTCGTCTTATTTAGGTTATTCGACTCTTTAAAAATGCATCTATGTGCCAGTTGAACACATCTGTGTGTAATGTAAGACAGAAGAGCTGAAGGGGACGGATTGGACAGAGTCCTGATGTTTGTGTCTCTCAGATCTAACTAATTGGATTGACCTCCTTCCTGCTCTGACCACGTGGCTTAGCTTTCGTGTATTGATTGTGCTAAGTCACTCCACTCACCTGGCTGCATTGTCTCGCCCTAGCGTAGCTCAGCGTTAGCCTAGCGCCGGCCAACTAATGCTTGACATGTGGCCTACATATGGACGTGTTGCTGATAAGACCACCTGTTCCGACTTTGCTCCAGCGTGGCTAGCTTTGTGGACGGAGCTTTACTGTTATGACCCGGGTGCTGGCTAATGACTGAGAGGTCACAGTACAACACACACACACACACACACACACACACACACACACACACACACACGCCCATATAGAGACTCATCTGTCAGCTGAAGTTTAACTCGAGCTTATATACCTGACTGGGCACATGTACAGTATTTGTCATAACAAGAGAGAGCTTTTTAGATTGTGAATGCTAAAGCTATAAGCTATTACACAGGTACCAGTCAGTATGATGAGTGGCAGTGTAAGTGTAGTTCTTTTAAAGGTGTTTTTAGGTAAGAACTAAATGTGTGTGTAAACCTGTAGGTGAAGGACAGAAGCATAAAATAACAAAATACGGTGAAAATATAAATAATACTACGCCGCAAATAAAAAATATATAAACCATCGCTGTTTTGTGATAGCCAGGTACTCCCTTATTTGGTGACTTTTTAAAGATTTCTGATAAACTGAAGATTAAATGCCAATAAAGGCCAATAAAACACTTTCTTTCTCCTGTAACAAAGTCTCAAATGACAACAAAATGTGACGATGTGAAAGAGGTCGCTCGAGGTGATGAACCTACAGAGAATTATAACCTGGATCTGCAGCTCTACTCGGCTTTACAGAGCTTTATAGTGAGTTTCAGCTCATTGTTTAGATGTACGTGTTTGGGGTCACTCTCACTGCTCTTATAGGGTTGTTTTCAACTGCAGCAGGAAGCTAAAAACCCACTGAACACTAACCTGCCCAGCACTAAACAGCAGGCGGACGCAGTTAGAGACTAACTGATGACCATGGTGGAGCATCATTTAGCAGCTAAAGAGACAGATATTTCCATTAGGAGTTCATAGAGACCTACAGAGCTAAAAGAGTGAATATTAGACTTATTGGATCAAGTGGACAGAAAATAAGCAATTTGTTGATGATATGTCAATCTTGTGTTCACAACTTGTTTCAACAAAAACAAAACACAACTCCGTCAGTGCTTTCTCCGTCTCCTCCTTCAGCCTCAACAGGTGTCGTTTTGTCCTCTCTGGTATTCCTCGATGAACATATAAATATTTCCAAGTGCACAAGCAGCTAAAACTCGAGCAGTGCTGACAGTGTCGGGTACACAGCTCGGATTTATTGATAGAAAGTTTCTAGATGTAGTGATGCTTGACGTCAAGCCAAGCCCTCAGAGTGAAGGCAGATATTTACAAACCTATCTAGACGAGTTAAATGGGAGCTGGCAGCCTCAAAGAAATTCATTTCAGAACTAGCTTGAATGTATTTGAATATGCAGTAAGAGCATATGGAAGATCAGAGATTGGGAATTTTACAGAACCTGATTCTTCCATCTGTCTAGTCTGCTCGTGGTTTTTAACCTGTTAACCTGCTGTAACCTTTCAGCTGTGTGAAAGAATTTCAATATCGCACATTTAAGTGTCGCTATTGTTTCTAATTTTCCTCTGAACTTCAGCAGAACCTGTTCTTCCATCCCAACATGTAGTCGATCCTTCTCGTTTTTCCTCACATCCTGTGCGCATTCAGCTCGCTGTGCTGATTTGAGAAAGTGGGGATGCTGAGGTCCAGCCCAGCAGTGACTGATCTGTAATAACAATTAGCAACAGCTTTGCACTGTTGGTGTAAGGAGACTGTTGAGCTTATAAGTGCTTGAAGAGAGCGAGGTTTATATTTCTGTGGCTGAGTAATCCTCTCTGTCCTGCAGCCATTTTTCAGACAGAGTTCATGTGAGGAGCTGTGATTTCTGTCTTTTTATTGTCAGTTAGTAAGGAAGTAACTTTCTGCGTTTTGTCAGTTTTCAGTGTTCAATATTGAGTTTCATCATTCTTAAGGACACTAGTGTTATGTTACAGCCTGTAACTGCAGTGTGAGAAAGGAAAACACATGTTTATTTACCCTTTTATGGCCCATTTCAAGAATCTGATGCACATACATTGGAGTAGGGCTGTAATTCTGTTCATCTTGATGAATTGATTAATCATTTAGAGCTGAAACCATTAGTGGATTCATCAGTCAGTCAATCTACAGAAAATAAATCGGCAAATATTTTGATAATTGATTAATCGTTTATTCTTAAAGCAAAAATACCCAACAAGTTTAAGCCTCTCAGTTGTGAGGATTGGCTCCTTTTCTTTGTTTAATGTGATCGTGAATTGAATATCTTTTGGGTTTTAAAATGTTTGTTGAACAAAACAAGACATTTGAAATCGTCACCTTTTAAATAATCTTTAATCTTATTAAAGTCACTGTCGAATAACGATACAGTCACATTACACGTCTATCCAATAAAATTGCCCCTTATGTCAAAGTCTCTAATATTCTAATTAATAGATATTGATGAAGTGATAACAAGTGATAAATATAGTGATGAAGAAAGCCACAATAATCACTTTCTCAAACACAGTGCATCAGTGTTTCTACTGGAACAAAGGTGAACTCTGACCTCTGAGTCCAGCGGAAACAGGAAGCACATGCTTGAATTTGTCCATCGTTCGGGGTTTAATAGAAGTAAATGGGAGACGGAGCAAATAATCGTAGGCTTGAAATGTAACGTGACTTTACCTGAGAACAAAGAAAAACAGCAAATATTTAGTGAGAACCTGGAACGAGGGAATATTTGTCATTTCCACTCGAAAAATGACAGTTGATTATCAGAACAGTTGCTGGTTGTTTATCTGTCGATCGATTCATCATTTCAGCTCGACATTCACTCTCAGAGTAAGAAAGAAACGTGCAATTTGCCGTGTGAGAAACACTATAGATATTTCAGATCTGGTCACAGCTCTCTCCTGACTTTCCCTTTGTCCGAACACTGAACTGGGACGTGACTCTATGTTTTCCAGGACATCGCGCCCCCTCCCCTCCCTCCTCCTCACTATTACATTCCATTTCACTGTATGGTGGCCAGATTTGGGAAGCTTCTTTCTGCGCCTCCTGCGTTTCCTCTCTCTCTGCTGATGTCTGGTCTGTTTTGGCTTCTCTCGCTCTACAGTGAGCGTCTCTCGTTTGGTTTAAGAGGAGTGTTGGGAGGAGATTTTACTCATTTTCTCTGTGGCTGTATGGAATTACAGCAAATCGTGCACATTGGAAATGATGAAATATAGTGTTACACTGAGTGTTTTGCGTTTGGTTTCTTAGTCTCCACACAGACGTTGACGCTCACAGAGTGACAATATAGATACAGATAATCGCATGCACACAGTCAGAATGCAAAGAGTTGGATTACAGTTTCCTCTACTAGCCCAGAAAGCTGTCACCACTCCATAGATCCACCCTGTGATCCCTCATGGCACACCTCCACACGCAAAACACACAACTATGTGAGTGTGCAGTACAAAGCGTAGGAGGTTTTATACGGGGATGCCTTTGCTTTGTAACCTACAATTGTCCTGAGTTATCTCGTTCAACCCATCCTCTGCTGCACTCATGATTGTGTTTGTGCTCAGCTGTGCATTTCACTTTTCCTGTTTTGGAAGCAGGATAATAAACTTCATTAATGTTTTTGTCACACACTTGGTTGACATGAGGAACGATATATCAGACACACTTTGTCGTGGAAAACAGTAAAGAGGTGATAAAATCTAGAAAATGGCATCATTTATTCAATAGGATCATGCTGTTCCTACTGAAGTTAACGTGCGCTAACTTTTTACATTTGGCTGCAAGTAATCAGTATTGGAAACTTTTTCATAGTTGATACTTTTACTCAAGTACTGTACTTAAGTACAATTTTGAGGTACTTGTACTTCACTTGAGTATTTCCAATTCATGCTTTTACTGCATTTTAGAGGAAGAGAGGGTACCTTTTACTCCACTACATTTATTTGACAGCTGTAATTACTTTACAAAAAAAACATATATGAAGTTTATAAATACAATGTATTGTTAAAACATTAAACCTAATGTATACTTGAATATATTTAGCTGATGATACTTCAGTACTTTTACTTAAGTAGGTAGCATTTTGTATGAAGGACTTTGACTTGTAGTGGAGTATTTTTCATTGTTGTATCGTGCATTTACTTAAGTCAAGGATCTGAGTACTTCTTCTAAGAGGGGGGCGATATTGCCTCTGAAGCTGCAGCAGGTTATCCAAGCAACTTGCTGGCACTGAGAAATTGCATATTGACACAGGCTTCTGGAGTGAGTGGGATTAGTGTTTGCTCTAAAAGATAGGCCTGTTTTCCTAATGGCTGAGCACATTTACTTAGCGCTTGTCAAACACATCCTATACAGGGAGGCAAATTGACTCCGGTCACTCACCCCTCCGTCATCATCAACGCACAGCGCTGACTGGAAGGCCCCCGAATCTGCTCCAATTCTGACAATCTCTGTACATCTCTCTGGTTTTAACAAAGTGCCTTTCGTTAAGTGGGATTAAGTACGATTTAGCGCTTGAGTATTTATTCTTGAGACTTTACATGTTAATTTAACTACATTTCAGAGAGAAATAAATCACTGTTCACTCCACAACTCTTGTTAATAGCAGTATTTAATAGTTACTTGGGAAATGAGGTTTTGAGTACAAACATGTACAGTAATAATACCACACAATAAAAATTCAGTGTTGGAATTTAAACTAGCTAGAAGCATATAGAGTAGTGAGACAGCTACACCATTAAAACCCTTTGTAATGGATCAATAATATCATTTTGAATGTGAGTTTTCCAGAATTGGTCCTTTTACTTTTGATATTTAAGTGCATTTTTTTATACTGCTCATATAGTTCTGCTTCCATGTCGTTTTAAGGGTTTTATTATGTTACTTCCTCTTTTACTTGAGTAAAGGCTTGGACTGTTTTCATCACTAATGTGCAGGCTTGTGTTCCTTTTTGTGTCTTTGTTTAAGGGCTGAAACTAATGATTATTTTCAATATTAATTACATCAATTGTTAAGTCTCAGAATGTCAGAAAATAATGAAAAATTGCTCTGTGCCTAAGCTGACGTCTTCAGACTACTTGTTTTGTTCAACCACTGGTCCAAAATTCAAAAGTATAAGGATAGAAAACAGAGAAAAGCAGCAAATCCTCACATTTGTGAAGCTGGAACCAGGAAAATATTGTTGATAAATGACTTGACATTCTTTTTTAGTTTTGCTGTCAGAGTTGTTGATTTAACACTGTGCTTTTGGAGGCTGTAGTTTGTGGTGGTATTGTATTAAAAGCATTATATTGTAGGGAAGTGTATTAACTGGAAACTTAACTGTATGTTGACGTCTTTTCCTGAAAGATCCGCTACTGCCCCAGTGGTTTTGGACTGGAGATGAAATGCTGAGTCCCACTTCAGCCCACAGCAGGGCTGGAGCCAGTCCCTCACACCTCTTATGGACAGTCCTCCGCACTGCTGTGTACATTAGGATCTAAATCCTATTTCCTAGGTTTGCATTTCATCTAGAAATCAAACACGGTGACCAGTAAAAAGCACTGGAGTGTGACTGACTCACTCTGATGCAATTCATCCTCTTCCTGAAGTCCGTGGCTGTACTTGGACCTGAACATCATCCACACCCAGCCGTTAAAATAAACATTTTGAGTGACGAGGGCATGCATGTGAGAGAGTGGCATGTAAAGGGATTTTCCTTTGGAAGCTATTACATCATCCGAGTGCGGAGGCTTGTAAATGTTGGTGCTCGCCAGTAAATATAATCTCCCCTCCCTTGTTTTTATTTTACTTTTACTTTTTTCTGTGTGAAATCGCAACACAATTGTCATATTTTACGTGAAAGCACATCCTTTTCTTCTTTGTTGGTGCGTCCTGTAGAGATTAATTATTTACTCCATCGTCAGAAAATTAATTGGCAACAATTTTGACAGTTGCTTACGATATTTTTGAAGCAAAAATGCAAATAATTATCTGGTTCTCTTTCAAAAGAGCTGTGTGTGTGTGTGTGTGTGTGTTATGAATGAAAGACAGCTGTTCCCCTCAGATGCTTGACCAGCTGCCTCTGTGACCCTCAGCAACACAGCATTAACACTTTCTGAGTGGATTCATGTTGTAGATGGACCTTATTCATGATGAAGCCGATGATGTGACCAAATATGTGAATATTTCCCTGCTAATATTTCCCAATTAACAAGCAGTCAAACATTGTAGTTACCAGTTAATGTGCACTTATTCTTCAGTGTCTTGATGAGAAGGGCTTTTGGCGAGGCCACACCCATGTCTGCAGTGCTGCATTGTGCTGGCAGAGATTCAAGCTGAGGGCTCAGACTCTGTGTGTGTGTGTGTGTGTGTGTGTGTGTGTGTGTGTGTGTGTGTGTGACTATTGGTTTGCATGCTGAAGAGCGTGCATGTGGATCAATACGAGTGACGCTGGCCTGGTGTCCCAGTCGCACACTGTTTGTCGGCTCAGGTTAGCTTCTGGTTTGTTGTTTGTGTGGGTTTCATTGATGCCAGCTGGAGAAAGTGTGTGTGTGTTTGTGTGTGTGTAGGAACTGCAGCTAACTTCTGACAGCTGACGAGTGCAGACGGTGAAAACACTGAACACTTTTGTCACAGAAATGTTTTCAGGATCAGGTTCAGTCGTGGGTGTGTTGTGATTCATGTGCTATCACATTATCTACCAAGGGCTGCTAGTCTATCTACTATCTATCAGTTTACTGACTGTCGTTTAAAATGTGCCCTGTTATTCATTGTGTTGTCTATAAAATGTCAGAGTATAGTAGTGACGAGTGAAAATGCCGTTATAATCTCCAGGCGTCTTGTACTATCGTGCACAACAAAGAAAAGCTCATAAAATTATTTGATTATTAAAATAGTATCAAAATAGGATGTTTAGAAATACAATCCAAGGTGGATTCAAATATCTTGTTTTGTCCGACCGACAGTTTAAAAGCCAAATATATTCAGTTTCTGTTGTAAAAGATGAAATAAACCAGCAAAAATTCACATTTGAGAAGCTGGAAGCCGTTAACTTTGGGCATTTTTTGCTTAAACAAATCGTTGCCAATTCATTTTCTGTTGAGCAATTAATCAAATAACCGCTTCAGCTCTGGTTACTGGTTGCGAGTGCGTTTTCTGTTGTGAATTTGTATCATCGTCTCCCCGCAGACTCTTTATGTGGCTCATTACTGTAGTGGGTGCAGTGGTCTCTCTGATATTTGACTCAACAATCAGGTCTTGTTTCTCTATATGTTGGTGGAGTGACTCACAGCACTGAGCTGAGCCTGTGGGCTGAGTGGAAGGAATGACAGCGTTTCATGACAATCAAACATCAGCTCCTCCCACTGTTTTGGTTAAAAAAAACAAAACAAACCCCAAACTGCAGTAAGCTGCTCTAATGAAGACTGACAGTGAAGACATTTTGTACGTACTCAGTCACATATGTGGTCAAAACTGAACCATCAGTCTGCATCTCGTTAATCCATCTGATCCTAATAAGACTGGACAGGTTGGGCTGGTCTGGATGCACTGCGGTTATCACTGAATATGACCGGAGGATTTAGGTTCCTCTCAAGTTATTTTTTTTGTCTCACCATGACTAAGTTCATATATAAACTAACTGTGGGAGATGAGCTTTGTGTATTCATGTTTTATTGAGTTTTAACAGTTACTGATACTGGAGGACTCAACATTATGGTAATACTGCAACGCAGATCCAAGCTTTTTTTGTGTTCTTCATGCCTGTGTTTGGGTGCATATTTAGCACATCACTTTGTATTATCGTTGACGCGTTTGGGAAGCGCTTTTCCGCGGATTCCCGACTACATCCACGGATAAGTATAAGTACGTATAATTTCCCCCTCGGGGATCAAGAAAGTATGAAGATGACCTGTGAATCTCAGGTACAGATAGTGGGAGCTGCGCTGTCTTGACACCAGGACCAAACACGCAGTATAATATGACCTCAGTTGTTATCAAACCTTTAACAGGCGGTACAGATACAAGTATATACATACATAATCCCCACTCTGAGATTAAGGGAATCGTCTTTCCCGCCTCCATAGAGTCATTTCTTTCACTCTACTATTTTATCTCACAGACTTCACCTTCAACTTCACATCTTCTTCAGTGACGGGTGAATGGAAACATTACGTTTTTTTCTGACTCAACTCCGCCTCCAGGTTCTGATAGCGTCAGTCATAATCTGACCTCCTTTGTCACATAAGGTGGGCTGGCTACGATTGGTACATCTCTTAGGCTCATGCGTATTGTAAAGTTAAAAAAGGTTCACAATGAAAACAAAAGTTTATGTTCCTATATTCATTTAGATTTCATCAAAAACAAGACTTATAAAATGAATAAATGCTCAGTGGTATTGAATTAGTAATCAAACGCGCTTGAAAAATGAAACATGTCAAGTTTGTTTGTCTAAAAAAGGCACAAATACCAGATATTGATGAAAGTTAATATTCACAAAGTATTAGGGATCTGTTCTGTTCCTACCTAATATTTATTTTATTTATATTTCATAGATAAAAGGAATGCTGGGAATTTCTCAATATACTTCCTCATTGTTTTGCGTCTTGACTTTAAAATATGATCTGACCACATTTTAAACATGACCACCTTCCTCTTTCCATATCAACAAAGCACATAGCTTGCTGTCCAAAGCATCTTGAGGATACAGTCACACTATACTATATACATATACATATATATAATATTCCCCGCAGTGGGAAATGCACTTGCACACGTGAACCGTAATCTATATTTCTTTCTTTCTGCCCCCCCCCCTCATTTTTTCATCCCTCTCAGTGCCTCTCGTTTCCCTCCTTCATTACCACGAGGAAACACAGCGCTATTGTTTACCCCAGGATGTCCCCGTAAAGTTGACGCTGAAACAAGAAGCTCCCTGGTCCCGTTTGCTCTGCCACGCTTAGTGCTCCTTTTTAGATCTAGAGCGTCTTTAGACCACATTAACGTATTTCTCTCTCTTTAGAGGCTGAGCACTCTTATGCAACGCCGGGTCAAAAGTTCAGTTGAGGAAAAGTTATTTTCTTTGAAATTGTCACATGGCAGAAAGAGCAGGAATAATGAGGTGAATGACTGAAGAACAGAGCAGACACTGTGTGCCAGTGCGAGAAATGACATTGCGTCAAAGGCATCTTGACAATGTTTGAAATAAATCCTGTAAGGCAGCTGTTCTTCACAGAAAAGGACGAGGCCTCGGCTACAAATAGTCGCCCCGCAGAGCAAAGGTTCAGTCTTCTAGTTACACTGAAGGAGAAGAATGTGGTTTACCTTCTTGGAATAATGCAGAAAGGCAGACCTGCTGTCATAATGTTATGATTTTAGGATTTTCTTCAATGTAATGGCCCAAAATAGTTGATCCTTTTTGGTCCGCATGTGCAGTAACTGCAGTCTCACCTGGACCTTATCTTTCTAAATAATGGCTATTTTTTCAATATATATATATATTTATATTTTTGACTTTTTATTAAAAAAATAAATCTTAATTGTTTACCATCAGTTTTATTTTTCAAGAAATTCTTATAATGTGATCTCATCAGTGTTATACATTACAAATCAATAGAAAAAAACAGGTTGGAAATCAATATTATCATTTCAAATGAAATGTGGGAGGAAACATTTGAAACCAGACATAACAAAAAAGCCCAACACGGAAAGAATTTGAATGGAAGGTCAAAACTCCCTTTCGTTTGTCAAAATACAGTATAATGATTCATCTGACTTGTATTGGAGGGCCTGTGGCTCGTGGAGGACTTAAAACCATAAAATCAGGGACTGCCCAAAACTCTACAATATTAGCAAAATGTTTAAAAAGAGGTTGATTTGATTTGAGGTATTAATTTGACTCCATATGGTTGGTTTATGTCCTGAAGGAGATCGCAGCAAAGCTCCAGTGTACAACAGAGATATTTATGGGGACCGCTGCACGGGTTATATATAGTTGTCAGTTAATTAGGTACACCTAGCTAAAACTAATACAGTCTAATACAGCAGTCGTGCTATACATCCAAACTTTCTGTAGTTTCTGGTGCTGTTGAACTGTATTGCATCATGACAGGTGTTTCTGTTATTTTGTCCAACCCGTTTATATCAATAAGGGTCGACTAAATGACAGAAACACCTCTCTGAGTAATGCAGCTTTATCTCCATAGAGTGTTAACACAAACATGTGCAGTATGTAGTACCTTTTACTTCCTGAGTTTAGCTCCTTGGGATCCTGAGCTCCTGGGACTGGGAGAGGCCCAGTGTGAGCCTTCATTTCCCATTTCAGTTTCCAGTTGTGTTGAAATGTCACCTCCCTGCTTGTGGCCACATGCTGAGTCTAGTCGTCACATCTCTAATTTTAGCTGTTTTACAGAGCACACACACACACACACACACACACACACACACACACCACACAAAACACGACTATTTGATTCTCTCTCAGTATATCTGTATACTTGTATTAGATCTGTGTGTCAGTGTCTTATACCTCTGCTCTTGTCAAGACAGGCCTTAGTGTGCGTGTGGTGTGCGTAGTGGGTGCTGCGTGTGTGCTGGCCGGGGAAAGTCGTGACTATGGAACTTAAAAACAAAGAGACTAACCTTCAATTTAGCAAGAGCACTCATATCTCCCCACTCCAGCTGCATACTAATCCAGATCGAGTCATATCAACACCGTTTCCTCCCACAGAGTGAGTTGCTCTTACTGTTTTTTTCCTTACACATGTGATAGTTATAATATTTTCGTATCTCCTTCTGGCATTGCCTTTTGTTATCATAGAAATGTACCCATAAACTTTGCGAACATTGCTTGCAGCAGATGATAAACATTTACCTGCTGTACAAGCGACAGGTGTGAATCTTAAAACACCTTATCATCACGAAAGGTGAATTTAACTTCAATCAGGAAAATTTGGATTCAAGAACAATTATAATTTTGGAACCTTACGTCAGTTCAGTGACGATTATCCAAACTGAGTATTAATATTTAATCGTATACAACTCCTTCTTCTCCTACATGTGAGTTAGTAGCTGCAGCCTTTTAAAGCAGGTTAAAACCTTTGATTAAAGTTTTGTTAGAATCTATAACCAGACTGCACAAAACAACACAAGCCTCACCCCTTTCTTGTACAGTGACTGTGCAAAACGTGCTGCTATTACAAATAAGTTCTTTAGCGATTGCTGTCACTTTTTCAATTGTATGGTAGCATCGATATGTTGAAAATTGTGTCAAACGTATGAAGTCCACTGTTCTGTTCTGCTCATACTCGGTCTCACAGCTCTTCCTGTTTAGCTTTGGTGAAGTGGACGTTTCTTTATGTTCGCGTTCTTGGTTGTTCTGTTCTCTGTCCCTGTTGAACAGTCCACCACAGAGATATTTTAATCTCGATTTCAAGTATTTGACCCTCTAACCGCGGCTGTAATGAGTTGTGGTTACTAATAAAAAGATTTCAGTTTCTTCTTGTCGTGAAACAGAACAGATGCCATTACCGCTAACATTTGCTGGTGTTTGTTTGTCCGCTGGTATCTGTGACGTGTGAGAGAAAGTGATGGAGAGAGAGAGAGAGTGGAGAAGAAACGCAAATAAATCAGGGATCAGAGGGAGCCACGTCTTCATTGCAGATAGGGAATGACTGGGCAGCTTCCTGTGCTGACTCACTCCTGAAGACAACAAGTAAACATGCTGCCACTCACAAACACAGGGAGTCCTTTAGCCAATCAGCAGCATTTTCTCAAGCTTTCTCTCATAATGACGAAGAAGGTGGATCGGGTCTGACCTTAGTGCACAGTTTAGGCTGATTTGTGTGATGATGCAACAGTCCTCTTATCTTTATGTTTTTTTTATTCTATTGAACTCATGTTTCATTTGATGTTTCCAGTTCAATCAGTGTTTCACTGCGGGTTGAGAACATTTTCCTTCCCCTGGGCTCATGAATTCTTTGCAAAATCCAACACTTAACTCAAACAACAAATAAGTCTTGAGTCTGTGTTCCTGGAAAGTGCTTTCTTCTGTGTTTCCGACTTTTTGGATGTACAGAATTGTCTCTGGTACTCAACGGTAATTACTGCTAATGTTAACATCTTCTCTTTAGGCTAATTTAGGCAAAGATTTATCTTGACTTATTCTATACCTTTCAGATCATTATCAGTAAGCATTCATTCAGATATGCACATCCTACGGTATATTGTTCTCATCGCTCTCTCCCCACAATTTCCTGGTTAATACAGTCCCACTTTTCAAACACAGCACAATGATGAAGAGCTTCTTAAACGGCCCGAGGATAAGAAAACTGTCTTCTGTCAGGATTCATACACAGGTCTGCGGTTTATGGAATAGCATGGGAAATGAATCTGCTAATTTCAAGGTTTTTGGAAGTTTGAGATTTGTTTCTGTCTGAGGGGCCTTTGTAACTCAGGAATGTGGCTTTTTCCACTCATCTTCTGTAATTCGGAGAGGTTTATGTTATATGAGAAATGTCTCTGATAGCTGAGGATGTCTCTGATAGCTGAGGAGTCCTGGAGATCCGTGATTATTTTTCTATTACGCCTTGCTTTCATCTCCATCCCTGTGACTAATGTTCACTTCCTTCTGACTAACTCAGGAGGACTTTCTGATTGAGCCAAATACTTTAGTCAACCATTGCACTGATCAAAAGGCCACTGCTTTTTCTAATTAGGTTTTTCTTGTTTTCTTTCTCATTGTTCTCCCTCTTTCTCTCTGTCACACACGTACTTGTCAGCTGTAGTCCAGTGATTCCCAAACTCTTTTAGGGAATCGTTTGACTTTTTGGGAAATGTGCTTAGTCACTTTCTGGTGGAGAGTTAGATGAGAAGATCGATACCTCTCTCATATCTGTCAGGGGGGAACAGCTTGCCTGGCTCTGTTCTGAGGAATCATAATCTGCCTTGTAACAAGATCCTTTTCACGTCATAACTAGATATTTTAAGTGGTTTTATGTGTTTTTAGGACATATTTGCTCATTATTATACCATACCAAATAATTCAATTTCTACAAGAAACTTTTCCTGTTATAACACATCACTTTATCTTGTTATATGACAAAACCTTCCCTTAACATATCTCATTAAAGAGTTTATTTTTTGAGAAATGTCATCTTTGATACAAGTACAGTAACCTTACATTACATTCTTACATTAGTATGCACACGCAGACGTATTCAGTATGAATAGATGTGACTACAGTTTAAGCCGAACTTGAAGCTGAAATTCTCTTGGACGCAACGGTTGAGAAAACCCCCAAACAAACAAGCGCTGAGGTTTATGGCCGTTCTTTCGAGCCTCTTGTCAGAGTTGCACAGCTTGTCACGCTTGATGTCTATATTGCTAATTTCACTGGACCATCAGATCGGCTCCCAGGGGTGTTTGAGAATGAGAATTATGGAAGACAGCTTTTCTGACCATCGTTAACAAAAAGCTTGATCTTTTAAACCGAGCTTACAACCAAACATTGGTACCTTTTTTTTTTAATGGCTGAGTCAGGTTTCCCTGTGTCACTTGGTGGTTCACAGTGTTTTGCATGAACCCTCTTTGCAAACATTTGCCTTGAAATAAAAGCACTGACATGATTTGTGTCTCTTAACTGTAAACAGAGAAACTTTCCTCAATCCACAGTGTTTAGTTACCCATTGTGGTTTCTTAAGTTTGTAGAGTTGGATGTATTTAAAATCTTTATTAAGATAAAAGATCAGCAATTCGAATGTGGAAAACGTTTATACAGTCGTGCCTCTTAAGTCTGTTAAGTTACTGTACATTAATATTTTTGCAGTTTCCTTTAGAGCAGGACACTGTCAGCCGGCAGAGGTTTAGCCGACCAACTAACCCACAGTTCACTGTGAAATTAATCAGGACGAACATATTGGACATGATCCAGTATGGGAAAGGAAATGTCCTGTACTGTTAAAAAAGGTTGTCATTACATTTATCATTATGAAGTAAAAGTGGTGATTTATCTAATGTAGTTTTTAGCCATGCTGGTGACTCTGTGGATATCAGTCTGCTGGTCAACCACCTTGGTCCAGACTGAAATATCAATCCAATATCCAATCATCCAATATATACCAATTGGATGGATTGCCATGATATTTTCTACAAACATTAATGGTCTCCAGAAGATGAATTCCACTGACTTTGGTTTATTTTAACTTATCTACTTTGTTTTTTAACAAAATACTTCCTAAACCTCCTAATGAGATTCACATCAGCATCACATCTACTTATTGTTTATTACTAAGCTAGCATGCTAAAATGCTAAACTAAGATAGTGAACATGGTGAACATTATACCTGCTGAACATCAGCATGTTAGCATTGTCATTGCTGAGGTTAGCATTTAGCTCAACAGCTGTGGCTAAATACAGCCTCACAGAGCCGCTAGCATGACTGTAGATGCTTATTAGTCTTGTTAGGACATATTGTTTATTTTCTGCTCAAAGTGGGAAAAAAAACAAGCTCACATATGTTCATTGCTGCTATTCCATGTTGGAGAAAAGCCTCTTGAATGTTTTACGCTGACAGTTAAACCTGTTCACATCCTACCTCAAACACATTTTAGAGCACTGTTTTGATAGAAGCAGCCGCTGCCAGAACCCACATCCCACCGCGCTCTCACTGAGCTGGGAACCATGACTGCTGATCCCCCCCCCCTCCTGTGATTAAACAACCACAGTGACCACAGTCCACGCTGGCCAGCATGACTCTGGATGTGAGATTACAAGGGGCATGGCTACGAATTAGCCTCTGGAGAACGTTATCTGCCCACACGCGCTGTGACATAATGATGATACACGTTGGGGGGGGGGGGGGGTCACTCGCTCCTTCACTCTATTGTTGACATCCTGTCCATGAATGTGGTGGATGACTCAGTCTGGCAGTAAGCTCGGAGAAGGATATGAATCTACAAAGGTTAAATGAGCAATGCCTCTTTTGAGTTGCTATTGAATCACACAGATGCTCCGTAGCTACTGTCAGAGAAGGAATGCTAAAAATTTGGTGACACTTTCCTAAATCACTTTGCAGTCAGTGAGTCAGAAGAATGCAGTCTCTGTAGCTCACGGCCCATTTCACTTAAGTAACTTTGAAATTCAGACAAAGCATTTCTCTGTGTAGTTTGAGGCCACGCTGTCACATGACCTCTAAACACAACCCAGCATGGAAATTCATTTGTAATCCCGAAGCAATTAATGACTTACTAAAAGATAATCCCTTTGTGAGTTAAATCAAGCAGTCTTTTGTCTGTGCTCTCTATCTGAGCGCGTAGCGTGACCTCTCCATCCGTTTGAATCACTCCCAACTCCCTGCAGACTCGATCCAGTACAACAGTCTGTTTTCCTGTTTTCACTCTCCTCTCCTCTCCTCAAGATGCTACTAATGAAGTCATCCTCACATGATTAGAGAGCATGTGTCTCTGCTCCACACTGCATGAGTCAGAGCAGACAAAGACCTAATTACCTCACTACAGACAGAAGCATTAATAGAATCTGGACTGATTGCCTCTGTGTGAGGCAGCGCTGGAAGTCTAATTGATTTCCTAGAAGAGAAACGTCCGTTTTAGATTGCAGTTTTCCTGTTAAGAGAGCTATGACCCTGTGTATCATGTATTCCTCATGCAAACATTTTTTTTTTTTTTGGCAAAACTAGTGATTTATTGGTCTGATATGCTAAATATTAACAGATAGACTGTTTAATGAGGCCTTGTGCAAAAGATCAGGTCCCGATTATTCTATGTCGTCACAGAATTGGAACTTGGCAACTTCTGCAGTTGTTCAACTCAATCAAAAATACATATACATACACTGTATATACACGTTTGTGTTGAGGAGGAAAACTGCCACGTTAAACAGGATTACAGATAGGTGTGTGGCTGATCTTTAGTATATTTATCGTCACAATGATCAATAAGTTACCGGCTCTGATAGGTCGACTGCACAGCACACGCACAACACCTTAACAGCAAGTATTGAGGATTGAGAGTGCGTGAAAACAAGTAGGCAAGCGAGAAGAGAAGTCAAAGCAGATGAAGCTAAAAGTAATAAGGATCTATGGATAAATGCAAATTTGACATCTTAAATTCCAGGATTACTGAGATGTTGTCATAGACAATGTCACATGACTCATAGTTGGAAAACTTCCAAGGCTTAGATCAGCATGCAAATCATCTCTATAAAAGATTAACGACTGCGTTAGAAGATATCAGGTTCTTTGATTAAAGGTCGAAGGTACGTGTCTGTATACATAAAAACTTTGGGAGAGAAGTTAACTCCCAAGGTGCATTTCAGCTAGAAACATCCAATCACCGAGCTGAAAGTTCCGTTACAGAAAGCTAAAGGTGACTGGAAACACTTCTGCAGATTAAGTCAGTTCTGTTTTAAATTCTGTGGTCGACTTGGGATGAATTCATTGACTATGCCGTCATGTTTTGTTCCCGACTGCACCGACAAAGTGTTTGTCCGCCTGTGCTCCTCTGAACAACTTTGACCGAGCCCGTAGGCAGACACATTACACCCAGAACACACTGGCACCGTCTCAAGTCTGTCATTGGTCTGCTTTTGGCTCAGTCTGTGGTCTGAAGCCAAGAATAATGTTGTTGACCTGCTGGAGTGACTGAAGTGGTGCGAATCACGTCTGTACAAACAGTTTGAGCTCTTGGTGTCCCTTTGAGTTTTTGTTACAATTCGAATGGGGGAAAAAAACTCTTCCACTGTTAGAAGTTCATTTGTGTTTTATGTTTCAGTCTTCCCATTTCACCTCAACCTGTTCTGTCTACTAGAACTTCAGTTGGTGACTTAGATTTCCCAGAATAACTTTTGACAGCTCCCATGGAGAAGGGGCAAGAACAAATTTGCATTGTTGTGGGTTGTTTGCACAGGTGGCGAGAGCAAGAGTGCAGGAAAATAATTTTTGCAGTTGAGAACAAATTACTGAAAGCACAACTTTTCTTGTGGCTGCTTTGCATTCGGGTCTGATTAGTGAAAAGATGTCTTCTGCAACACAATTGTCACTTACTGTTTGATGTTTTTGTCTCTTGACGACACGTTACAATAGATTTCTCTGTTGCTCTTCCTGCTTCTGATGTTGTTATGAAAGTGTGACAGATGTTACTGGCAATATCTTTTCTTATTCTTAGAAATTGAAATGTTGGATTTTTGACTGACAGCTGGCTTATTTCAGTTTATTTAGCACCTATTTACATGTTGTGTATACATGTGTATCTTATGTAGATTAGGCTTTTCTTGTCCCCTCCAGAGGTCAGTTATGACATACTGTGTGATCCTTTCTGTGGCGAGATTTGTGTTTTATTGCCGTTGATATGGAGCTAGCCAAGTTTAGAAAGAATACAAACGGTCGGCTGTAAAAATGTCTTCTTGAACCATGCATCTTTTTTACACAGACCAGGTGGACGAATATGCAGCGCCTGAACATAAATCAGCTCTCAGTATTTTAGTTGTTCCACATCCTGCTTCCTGCTGGCCCACAACACAACATGTTGAATGTCAAGCCATTTAATAAAAAACACTGAAAGGTCCAATATCTGACTTGTCTGACCCGAGTTCCTTACCGTGTCTGCGAGCAGATTGTTGTTATGGTTTTTATTGGCTGTCCATACAGGAAGTTCTTCCCAACTTAGGGATGCTGACTGATGGTAGTCTGTCCTCGTCTGACCTGTAGTTCCTGAACCAGGCAGGTTAGCCAGTTCAGAGACGGGTGGAGTGGCGAACAGAATACCAGCTCCTCTGGAATATCGAATGCATCTGGCATCGCATTTTAAAACTCACATTTCTGGATGTGAAATTGTATCGTCACTGTTCCTCATTTTGACCTTGTGTGCTCCTTCTTTATCCAGACAGCAGAGCTGAATATGTTTTTCCACAGTGTCTGCCCATTTTAATGATTTGTTCAGCTCGGTGAGTCATAAATGAAGGGCGAGTTCATTGCTGTGATCCAGTTGTTTGAGCCTGGTTCTGCCAGGAGTAGAGAGGCCAAGGGGTTCTGGGTTCTCCTCCGTCCTGATTCCCAAAAGCATCTTAATGGTATGATGATCTTTGCCTTGAGACTTACAATGGGACAGAGATCATTGAAACCTTAAGATGCTTTTGGGAAACGAAGCGCTGGTCAGATTCAGAGTTTAAGTTACTTACTTACTTTCTACTTTGTCCTGATTTATTTTCCTATAGGGCTGCATTATAACCACATGGGTCTTTTAACTTTTGCAAATGACTACACTAAGTGCCTTGTACATTACCCTATGTATTTTTGGATCTGACAACAACTGTCATTGACTCACTTGAAAGGAAAAAAAAAAAACACTTGCCATGGCTTGTTACTCTGACTTGTTGTTTGCGGCTGGAAAAGAGAACCGTTTTCTTTCTTCTGTTTTGCATTGCAGCCATGTATCTGTGAAACCATGACCGCCGTGATGGTTTTTGAAATTCAATTGAAATTCAGTTTAGGCTGCAAATTTGTACATTAACCCTATAATGTTGCCTATTAGCTTGGCATTAGCCTTCTCCTAGCGTGCTTGTATGTTAGTAAGTGGCGTTGATGAAGGGTGGGGTCAGAGAGGGGTGTTTTCCCATTCCACAGATGCAGGGCTTGGGGAAGCTCTAAGTGATTCACTGAGGAATTTGTTTACTTGTGGCGGAGCTACAAATAACTGCAGGGTTTATATATGGGGCGAAAAACTACTTCCCCTCCAGGCAGCCATACAACATAAACAGAGCCGCGAGGGGAAATACTGGGCCGTCTTATTAAAGCACAACCACTACACATGTTCCACAAGGCCACATGGATCCCATTACTCACTGAGGAGGGACCTTTTTTTTTTTTTCCATCAGGCCTGCTCACCCTCATCCTCACTCTGGCAATTTGTCCAACTCTGACTTGAATAGATCCTAAAACCATGTTATTAATCTGTCTCCGACTGACGCTGTTTGAAATTATGTAAGAGGAAAAGCTTGCTCCGCGGCGTCCAGGCTGACAGCGTTTCAAGACAATGTTTGGCACCAGGCCAAAGTCTCTGTGTGCATTACCCACCAGCAAATTATCCCCACCTAAAACTTGACCTCAAACGTCTGCCGCTAACCTGTGTGTAAGATGTGTAATATGTGGCCTCTTCCTATTTATTTTTCCCAGCGTGTATTTGCTTTCATCTCACCACGTCTTCCTCTCTTTCCCCTTCAGGCATTTGGGAACGCAAAGACAGCCCACAATAACAACTCAAGTCGCTTTGGCAAATTCATTCAGGTGAACTACCAGGAGAGCGGCACTGTGAGAGGGTGAGGAACCAGAGACAAATGATTTTCATTTTCCTAAAAAAATCAAATCAAATCATGTTGACATTGTGACCATTTTGTTGTCCTTTTTTTTTTTTTTTTCAGAGCATATGTGGAGAAATACCTCCTGGAGAAGTCGAGGCTGGTCTATCAGGAGCACAATGAGCGGTGAGCACTTCTCAGAAAAGCAGATCATAATCAACATCTTAGAAATGCGAAACTGAAGTTGATGGTTTTGTTAAACAGGAAGTGACACTTAGAGACAGCTTCACCTCTGAGTAATGGTAAATAAATGCAACCCCCCCCCCCAAAAAAAAGAGTGAATTTAACCAGGAAAGCTTTTGTTTGAATTTGCCAAAGTATGATTTATGAGGTGAATTGAGCTTTTAGTGAGACTGACACTAATGTGCTGGACTAGCTGGACGGTGTGGCGAGGGTTAACCTCACCATGGGGGGGCTCACAGTGGGCCCCCTGCATTAGCCACCTCTTATTGAGATGGATTGCTGACTCCAGGCCCATAAAAGCTTGCGTGTGTGTGTGTGTGTGTGTGTGTGTGTGTGTGTGTGTATTCAAAGAGGACCTTGGCCACACAGCTGCTGCACACTTTTCACCTCTAACCTTAACGCTGCAGCTAGATGCTGTCAGAGAAGAAATGCACACACACACATACACACAAACAAACTGAGATGCATGAGCTGTCAGGATTCTTTCTTCTAGCTTTTGCTTTTGTTTTAGCCACGTTAGCATTGTGGCTCGAGGGAATCAGCACATTAATCTGGTGGGTAATATCTCGACAAGTAACAAGTTTAACACATCAGTTAAGGAGACGTCATTTCTCTCTTTCCACTGACATGCTAACATTACCCTGCTGACATTCTAACATGCTAAACATTTGCTCGTTCCCTGAAAATGCTAAAGGTAAGCATGTTATGAAGTTGTTGATGTTATGAAACTCTTCGCATGATAACATGCTAAGCGTTAACAGGCTGCTAAGGTAACTGCACACATATTAACATCCTGTAACATTTTAGCACATTTGTTGCTGCCATTATTAAGCTCACATGCTAAAAGTTAACATGCTAACTGAAGGCATGCTAAAATGACCGTTGTACAAAAGATAACCCTTTTTATTTAGGTAACTTATTATAAGTAGAGAGAATCCAGCAAAGTTTTGTTTTGTGTTGTGTGGATATACATTTTTACTCTTTACTTTCTCAATTATAGTGCCAATGTCTTCCTACTTTTGCAAGCCATAACTAATTAATGACATCATTTTGTCCCACATTTACATGGTATTCTCATATAAAAACACTCAAAAAGACACATTTTGATTAGTTAACAATAAATCTTGCATTTCTTGTGAGTTTAAATCATAAGTGGAAATTTGTGTTTTTTTGTTTTTGTCTGTTTTTTCTAGAAACTACCATGTGTTTTACTACCTGCTGGCAGGATCGAGTGAAGAAGAGAGGAAAGCCTTTCACCTCAAGAAGCCTGAAGAGTATCATTACCTCAGTCAGGTGGGACCTTCATGATCAGACACTGTTTGTTTATCAAAAATATGATATGTAGTCTTGCCTGGTTTTGTCTTACGCTGGTTGTTGAAAACAGGAAAGAGAGAGAAATCAGGACACAAAGGAAACACATTCCACTGTTGGTGGCTTTCAACACCTACTGTATAGCCCCACACACACATATGAACAAGACCTGTCAAATCTCTTCACTTGTTTCAGAGAGAAGGGCAGGAGTGACTTATTTCAAACATCTGTGTGTGTTTTTGTTAATTATATTGTGTATTACTTTGTGTCGGTGTAACTGAATGTGTGTGGGTTTCTTACTCACACTGGTCTTCATTTACCTTGTGACACATACACTCACACGTCCTCACCCCTACACCACCACTGACAAACACACACACACAAAGACAAAAATAGTGTTTTTCCCTTGTCTCTGTTTCTAGCGTTGCCCACAACGAAAACAGGTTTCACATATCCATGAAACAAAAGCCACAATAAACAGATACACACACACATATGGAATGTGGATGTTGTGTAAAACTTGTTGCGTCTCTTCCTCCGAGCTTTGACAACCAGGGACCTGCTCCCCTCCTCCAAAATCCTTAACGCCTGCGCAGGAGAGAGCAGGGAATTCCTTCCATTCCTCCCGGCCACTGACGTGCACACGCAAACACACAAACACACAATCATACATAAATACATACACACATTCTTGCACTCTGTTCTTATTCTACCCTCCTCTTGCATCTCTCTTCCTCGTTCCCTTTCTGAGGCTTTCTTTCTGTCTTGTCTGTGGAGTTTACATAAAAACATCACACTCTTCGCACCAGCTGGAGCTCTTGCATGGATTTCACAACCACGCAATCAAGACGACTTGTTTACAAGCTACGTAAACACGTTGCAGTTGTGGCTGTTTTCATTCATTGTTCACACCTTAGTCCTTAATCGTGACTCACTCTGCATCTTATTCCATTAACCACAAATGTACATTTAACTGACCAATGTGCAAAGCAAGCCATAGGTTTTTAGGTTGATTTCCTGATTTTGTAGCAACCATTGGATGTTGATTTAAATACTGAATGAAAAGTATTTCGCAGAGACTTGAAACTTATTTTAGATAGTTGAAATATGAAATCCATCAATTACAGTGACGAGTTAGTGTCCTTAACTTTCATTTTTACATCACTATTGTGCTGCTGTAAGCAAAACCCTTGAAGGTGGTGCATTTAAGGACACCCTCACTCACGTCTTGCTGGCTGTCAAAATGCTTTGCATTGACTAGATGCTGAAAAAACTCCTGAAGGCGTAGACGAGCAGACAGGGATGCTGCTTAAAAAGGATCACGTGAATCTGGTCATTTATTACAAAATTTAGATTTCATAACTCAAGCAAGTTCAGCGTGTCTACAAGTTAATTTTCATACCTTATCTTAATGAAATCAATCATGAAAGCGCATGGTATGCTTTAAAATAATGGACAGCTGTAATGTAACGTCATTCATTCTGAATCCTATATGTGCACAAATCTGCAGCTTCCATTCCACCTTCTGACCCTGCTTTAATGACTTTAATGACTTGATGTGTTCAGTCATGACGTGTGCTTATTGTTTAGAGTCTGTGAATGATTTTTGTGTGTACACATCTCATCAGTGTCTAAATGCCTTTGAATGTTTGACTTCTGTCCGAGTACTTGATATTGGTCTCTATGTGATGAACAGAGCCGTAAAAGTTCAGCCATTGCTTGCGTCTTAACAGCACGTCCTTCCATTGCTGTTAGTTGCACACAAATCTGTGTACAGTATGTTTTGTCATGGTAACGCTGCTGTCTAACCGTAACCTCGCCCCCCCTGTAAACTCTGCCTTAACATTTCCAGATGACAAAGTCAACCCACCAACTGCACTGGGACAGTTACTATGAGAGTGAACCGGTCAGTATCTGTGCCTCAGCTGTGTGTGTTTACCGTCCGTGTGTCTGTACGTGTTGGAGAAGTCACCTGAGCACTTGCAGCTCAAGCCACACTTCCCCTGCACAGTTGCACCCTCCCTCCCTCCCCCCACCTCCCTGCTCATTTTGTTGCTTTTTTGATATTTCCTGGTTTGGTTTGGGTAGTGTTTATTTTAGCTTTGTTTGTTTTTGCTTTTCCCTGTTGTGCTGCTTCTCGGAGTTATGTTGGTATGTCTAGTCATATCCTGGCCACTGTAGCTGCCTGGGTTGCTGTAACCGGTGTGACTTTTTTTGATCATTGACAGTGTTTTCTAGTACCGATGTGTACCGGAAGTCCTCTTTAAATTACTTAAAAACCACAGTAGAGGGCATGACTCCCATGTGGAGAGGTTTTTGTCACCTCCTGCACTCTATTATGATCGCTGAACATTTCTCAAAGACCTGAAACCTCTCCAGTAAATATGGGATTATGTTGCACGCCTTTCTGTATCACTTACATCACATTTACTCTATGACATCTGGCAAAGACTCTTATCAGGAGGGGCTGTCTCTGCTGCTCAGTGTTCATGACTGAGATCGAGTTAAGAAAGACGCTTTGACGACTTAAATCATGTCAGTTAATAAGTCCAAGAGGTGCAGGACAGTGAACGTGTGTGCTAAACGAACAAGCCTTGAACACACATATTTCCTTTTAAAGCCAGTCATACTTTCCTTTCTGTACAATAGAATGCCTTCCTGTAGAAATGCAAATGTTAGTTCTGGTTACTGTAGATCAGGGACACAACACATGCAGGGAAGAAATGACTAGTTATAACCATAGATGAAACAGTGAGCGGGTAGCTTCCTAGAGGTCGTCATTCAACAGGCTTAAAAGTGCAGAATACTTTTCTATGAGTTGCCTGAATAGAACAAAATGCATTGCAGCTACAAGACGTGTGAGTTTTAGTCACATACTGTACATGCCCCATTGCTCACTAGCTAGTTAGCGACTGAGCGACAGTATGTTTACATGCTCATACTTCTGGGTTGCCACAAGTTATTTGCCCAAAGAAGACACACCTTCACCTCTCAATCTGACTCTCAAATCTCAAATCACGCTCACCGCTCCGCGGGAGAAATGCTGAGATTGTGTGATGTCAATGATCAAAAAAGTCTTCTGTGATTTGTGTTGGGATTTGTTGTGGTTTTGTGGTGGGGCATTAAGGTTTCTGTTTATTAACTAACACATGTATGTAACAGTGCATGTTGATTTTTGAGTTACATTTGATCAAATCATTAATTTTCCACTCCCTCTGACAATACTGTGAGATGCATAATGTGGTTAATGTAAACTCTGACATTAGTGAATAGAAAATACTGTAAATATGCACTGACTTTAGTGTGATTAGCGCTGTAGCAATGGTCTATATCTAGGAAGAATTTAAAGGAATGAATATGTTTTAGTCAACTTGAATTTTAAATAGCAAGGAAAACAACTATATTATAACACGCCAGCAAAGAAAATGTTATTCCAAAATGATGTATTTTAATGATAATGATGATTTTTTTAATGTTGTTTTGTTTCATTTACAACATCTGGAATCCTCAAACACCTTTTTACTACATCGACAGATTGTTTTCACTGGAAAGAAGTTGAAGTTATAGCAACATTTTTGTTTTTTTAATTAAATGTCGATTTTCCTGCTATGGGAACATAACACCAGAGTCACTAATAGGTCAGTGTGAGTCTCTGCCATGAAAGCAGAGAGTGAAGGAGACAAGAAGGAGGCCCGCTGGTGTAAGTGTGTGAGTCTCATGTTTGGAGTGTTTGTCTTTCTGAGGCCTCGGTATGTGATAATTATGGCAGCCATAGTGGAATGGGCCCATAAAGAGCTAAGAGCAGACCTCACATTATGGTGGGTGTATGTAGTGAAAGACTGTGTAGTTATGTAGTTACATCAAAGCATGTGTTCCTAGTCTGGGAAAAGCTCTTCCTCTTGTCATAAACAACTAATCCAGATCCACATTTATCCACAAGTTTCCCCCTTTTCTATGCATTTGTTTGCAAAAAGATATTTCTGTTATCAGTTAAGTATTTTTATGCTTTGTTTCATTGTGTTGTAATGATTTCAGTAGGTTTGTGTTGTCAATGAGATCTGCACTTCACGTGTATTAAATGTACCGCGTGAAATTTGCACTTGCTTACGTGAACTTGTGCATACAAGCAACTGTCTGCACACATCACAGTTGTTGCATTAAAAACAAGCTCCTCCTGTGTCTCCTCCCTGCCAGTTTAGCTTGTCGTCTATCAATCAAACACAGGGAAACCCATGACTTGCTGCTCCTCTCAGCTCTTTTTTGCCAGCTTGCCAGATTTCTGTGGATTGGTTTTAAAGGGTAAAGCCAGGCCGGATTTTCCACTACATGAGCAGAACGTGCACACATGCTGCTGTTCACTAGAACGCTCTGCACATCAGACTGAAATGTGTTGCTGTTGTGTTTGACCGCCAAGCTTCTTAATGATAGCTTATTTTAGTGTGAGTCATTCATTTTGTCTGCTTCAGGCCGCTCTGCTGTTTTGTGTTTCAGCTGCAAAGTAAACTAAAAAAACTATTTTAAGCATTGTTGCTGGACAACCTGTAAACGTTAAAAACATTTGGGCACTTTGTATGTCAGCAGTCTTTAGTAAGTCCTTCTAAACTTAATAGTGAGTTTAGCTCTTTTGGCTTCCAGGCCGGTGTGTCATAACAGCTGCTGTGTAAGCCTGATAACACCCGGTTTCTGCTTTTCTTTGCAGGACTGCTTCACAGTCGAAGGAGAAGACCTGAAGCATGACTTTGAGAGGCTTCAGCTGGCCATGGAGATGGTGGGCTTTCTTCCTGCCACGCGCAAACAGTGAGTGACACACACCCATCCGTAAAGAGTGTGTGATAAGATTAACTTGAACCTTAATATTCCCCAATGACAGATTTGATGTGTACAGAAGAAAGTGTTGTTACAGTACAAACCGTAATTGCATATGTACAGTATAAATACAGCACATCATTTGGTTAATGTGTCCATACTGACCCCCATTTATACAGTCTCCTTCACACTCAAATCAAAGGATCCCAGAGATTGAGAGTAACTGCAGCTACAGACAGATCCACTGTATTTTTCTAGTCTCTTATCCTGAACTGTTGTTTAGGATCTTCTCCCTGCTGTCGGCTATCCTTCACCTGGGCAACATCCGCTACAAGAGGAAAACCTACAGGGACGACTCGATCGACATCTGTAACCCTGAGGTGCTGCCTGTCGTCTCAGAACTGCTGGAGGTAAAATTACATTCCAGCAACACAGAAAATAGACTTTTCACTATCTCACGCTTACAAAATATGACATAAATTAAATGTAGTTTAAATATTGGCGGGTTATTTTAGTTATCTGCTTTAAATTCATGCACACAAAGACACCTTTCTATTTGTTGAATCATTAAGTTCCCAGTGACATAAAGTGCCACGCGACTTTTCTGCACTTATTTGTACATGTATACTGCCTGTCTCTCATTTAGTCACCAAGTCAGACATTTCAATGCATTCTTCAGCAGACTACTTCTGTGTCGATCACACATACAAGACTGTCGTTTCGATGTGACTGGATTTTTTAAGTGGAGACTTGACTCACTTTCTCTCTCGCTGCCATGACCAGGTCAAAGAAGAGATGCTGTTTGAAGCCCTGACGACACGGAAGACGGTTACTGTCGGAGAGAAGCTGATCGTTCCTTACAAACTTGCCGAGGTGAGACTGTTCTCATGTAGCGCTGACATTAAGTATCTGACTAGTGTAACGCAGTATTAAACATGGTGAGTTTAGACATGTAAATACAGAAAAGCCACGGAATTTTAATGAAGTCTCCATTGGTGGAAATCCTTACAGGTGATCGAAAAACCAGTCTTCTACTTTCCTGCTCTCAAGTGGAAGTAGACCAGGCAGAATCGCATTATGCTAAAAGTCCGACGTCATACCTTCTGTAGAAACAGTTTGTTAGGTTCATAGACAGAAACTTGCTGCTCCAGACTCCTGGTTGAACTAGATTCACTCACTGGCTTCTCAAGAGAGCAGCGCTAAGACACAGTAATATACTGTACAACTGGTTGTTGAAAATATACTCTATTTCATGCACCATCACTTCCATAGACTGTAAATAACTAAAAGTGTTACACTGAGTGCACACAAACGCTGCATTGTGTTCAAGTTTAAATTAGTTGTTGGTATACTACTGCTCTGCTCAAAGCAGGCAGCCAGTTAAAATAAACTATTGTCCCACAATGCAATGCACAAAGGAAGCGAAGTGAAACAGCTCCAAGGACAATTCAGGAAACAAAAAAATAACTATTACATTTGGAAAGATATTTTCCCGTCTCTTTGTGAAGTCTGATTGGCACTTGAACGTTGCAGTAATGACATCCAATAGTGTAAATATTGTATCACTTCCTGTTAGTGTAAAACAGTTAAACATGTTAATTTCTTACGTACTGACTGCAAAGATGGTATACTATGAAGATTAGTGTGTAGTACATGATGTATACTGCAATATGGAATTAGAGACAGACCCAACATTTTTGTATGATTGAGCATTTTTTAGTGTTTAAATGAAGTATCATACTCAGCAGTGCGACTAATGGCATCTTGCCAACTCAATAACCGCTGTAGCCTCGACTCTTCAGTCTGACCCGGCCGTGTTTACAGGACCGTGTGCACCAGTACCGGATCTCCCTCCTGCTCTCTCTCTCTCTCTCTCTCTCTGCAGCTCTGTCTGGTGCACACATGTACACACTGTCACACCAACACACACATGCACAGAGTCCTTCAGTCTGTTTAGAGAGACGGGAAGGCATTTCAAGTCCCTCTACAGTTTTCATTGGGACCCCCACTCTGAAAACAAACACAAGTCACGGTCTGTAGATGAGAGCCATCTGACAGAGAAGAGGGAACAACATGGATACGCAGTGTTGTCAGATGCTGTAATGCACGCAGATTTTGTTAACTTTTAAACCCGTCATGATGCCTGAATATATCATATTCCTGTGATCTTAAATGTTAAATAATTTCTTGCACACATACAGTTAGTTTGGTCAAATGATTTTCCTATTTTCCAGTACAATATTTACCCTTGGAAACTGTATTTTTTTTTACCACAAACCCTCCCAGAAGATGGTGGCACGTTACACATTCCCATCAAAACGACAACAGCCTCATAATGGCCTGTTAGATATTTAGGAGCCGCTTCATATGAACAAACAGTGATTGTTTTGGTAGCGCACTGGGTGGTCTCTGTATAAATATTGCTCCAACAGTCACAACAATCTCATTGCCTGTTAACTGAAATCAGACACTTGAAAAACCTCAAAGAAATCGGAGTGATTCTGTAATGAGTTTTCTCCATTTGGTCGGAGTCATGAAGCTGTGTCCCTCTCAATGTTTTAAGTCCGACTTCCTCTAAATAATGAAAAGCTTATGGTTCATTAGACCACACTATGTATGGAGTTCAAAATAATATCTGTCCTGACTCATGGAAGGCATGTTTGGTCTGAGGTTGCTAAAAATATCCTGCTTAATTATTTAGAAACAAAGGAATTTTAACTTTTGAGTGGCCACTTATGGTTTGTTTCTGAAGACCACGGCTGCAGCAAGGTCAGATCTTTCCAGCGGATGCGGGAATTATAACGTTTTTTTCCTCAATAATTTGACAAGGAAGCTTTTGTTTTTATCCCTGTGTTTTATGAACGAACACACAACATTGATCCAGCACACTACTCTTTCTCATTCTACACCAGGTTTTAAGTACTGGGCAACGTAAAGTTTATGAATATGATTGAAACCAATGTGACATACTTCTGTATCTTCCAAATATTTAATGTTTGTCATCTGAAAATCATCTTGGACAACCCAGCAGCTGAGTCTCATAGGCTGAATATTTAGTATATACAGTCTATATTTAATATTTCCATTAAGCCATGACTGAAATGTTTACATCGGAGCTTGGCAGATCGAACCTGTCTGTGACACACTCGATTGGATTGCCAGATCTCATGAGTCAACCTGATGAGTGTTGGGCTGGCTAATGACATTAATAATGGCTCAGGGACGTCCTGCTGTGACACAGTGCAGTCTGCCAGCATGTCGTAATGTTGCCTCCTGTCAGTGCTATAGACGTGTCTGGGCGGTGCAGTTGTCTGGTTACTCCTGTTTTCACCTTCTAGGACAACCCATTATACATTTTCCTTCACGAGCTGTGTGAGTACAGTGGCTTCTTACAGTACAGTGAGGATGTGATTTACACAAACTATTCATGTCTGTCTGCGCACCTTGACTCCTTTTTAACTAACCTCTTTCAAACTGGGCCAGTGCTGTCTGAGTTGACCTTGATTATGAATCCATTTTATTTTCTATCTTTAAATAACTCCATTCACTGTGTTTTTGTTTTATGCTGGACCTGTTCAAAAGTGCAGTGTTGCAAGGCCGAGCTGTAATGTATAATACAGATGTGTGGAGCTTGAGGAATGATGTCTGGAGTCGTATCAAGCATCAGTTGGCACCTAAAGTAATGGATGACTCTTCAAACCTCTGGAACTGCACAAATAAGTGTCACAAACTTATAGTTTATAGTAGAACATTTTGGGAATTATGCTTTTTTGCTTTCTGAGAATTAGAAGCACTATTTCTTTGCTGGGACAGTCTGGCGCATAACCCAGAAAATGTCTTTTTACACTTAAAAAATAGCTTCATATTTAGCATACAAACACAAGAGTGGTATCAATCCTCTCATCTAACTCTCGGCAAGAAAGCCAATGAGCGTATTTCCAAATGTCAAACTATTTCTTTAAGGTTTCATTTTGCCAAAAAAACTAGGGTTAAGAGACATAATATGATACATTAATGTCTCTTCTATAATACTGTACATGGAAACGGTTGTATCCCTCATACTTCTCCCTTCTTAATCAAAGTGTTGTAAACTGTGCGATACTGTATGTGTCCACCTCCAGGCTGGTACGGTGCGAGACTCCATGGCGAAGTCCCTGTACAGTGCTCTGTTTGACTGGATCGTCTTCAGGATCAACCACGCTCTGCTCAACATCAAGGACCTGGTGGAGACCACCAAGGTAGGACGACACAAGCACATCGCCTGTTACAATCACGTGTAACAGAGTTAAACAGAAATTCTGGTTGGAAAATCTCCAAAAGACCATTACGGACAACATACAGGGTTTGTACAAAGTTAGGAAAATGCTTCATTTTAACCGTTATGTTTTCAAGGTTAGGAAGGTGCTTGAATTTGAATATACTCCTTGAAAAATGCTTAATTTTAAACATAATCTGGTGTTTCATCGACTCTATCACTCACGTAAACCAAAAATATTTTAATACTTGAAATGAAATTATCCTGTCGTCATATTTGTTTGTTGTCTCCTGGCGTCAAATAATCAGGATCAAAACATACAAACAAAGTGATCAGTCAAATATGAACAGCTGGTTAAATAAACAAAGCAAGTGTTTGTTGTTGTTTTGTGTTGTGGATATAAAGGAATTCTGTTAGCTTCATTTTTTGCAATTACATTCATAGTAACAATGTAGATGTGATGATAAAGGCTTCGCAACATTTTTGGTTTAGGAAACTTGAAAGTGCCTGAAAACTAATTAATTTTACTCATAAAAAGCTGTGCGAACCCTGAACATGGCACAGAGATCTTGAAATACTGATACTGGTTCATTTCAGATGACAAAACTTTTCCATTATTGATGAGCAACATTTTTTCACGTTGTGTTTGTTTGTTTTCCTCAGATCTTGTCCATTGGAGTACTGGACATTTTTGGTTTTGAGGATTATGAGAACAACAGCTTCGAACAGTTCTGCATCAACTTTGCCAACGAACGTCTCCAGCACTACTTCAACCAGCACATCTTCAAGCTTGAACAAGTGAGACATCCCTTAAATATTCTTCTTTCTCTTTGTCAGGGTTGACAGCTCTCAGGAACTGGCTTCCTATTTAAGGGTTTGACCAGGAGCCGAACTTCTGAGCTGCTGTATTACTGCAACTACTATTTTAACATATTGTAGATCTACCCGCTTAAGTTCTCTTGGCTGTGACCAATTTTCAAGGAAACCCCTCCTCCTCATCACGCCACACAGTGCAGATAGATTACAATGACTCTGAAACAATGGAGGAATACTTCATCACATTATTCAACGGGTGTTAGTGGAGAAGCTGACAGCCGTATGACTCAACTCACCCTCCCTGTGACCACCCCGACCGAGGATGTATGTTCTCGTAAGTGAGCTGATTAACTTCAAAGGGCTTTTTAAAGTCATGATCTGTAAGATTCGCCTGTAAGTTAAACACCGTGTTTACCTTGAGATTGACTGAATCAGCAGCCTGCCCTGACATGTCTGAGGGGCTTTCATTCAGTTCACGAATTACACCAAGACATGAAGGGCATGGCATTCCTGTTTTGTACAAAGGCAGTTGGTCACCTTGTCTTACCCCCGTGTCATAAATATGTCAAGACTTATACTGTAGATTTATGTCGTGAGGACAGACTTCAAAGAGTTCTTTGTTTCTTGAGGTTGAGTTAAGTGAAATTCAGAATTATTGTGCTGTAGATTACGGAGATTTGCCATGTTAAGATGGTTTGTTCTTCTCATCATCTGATGGATTATGCAAGTAATGGCCCAAGAATTACAGTTTCAAAGCTTCACAAAGCAAACAAGTTGTCAAGCATGCATGTTTTAATGAAACCTCAGCTGGGAACAAAAGTGATCACGACATTTACGCACACTTTATCCACTGATGCTTTTTTCATAGTTTGAAAAAAATCTATGAATATACAAAAGTTAAGACGCCTAGTCAGTCAATACTTAATTTGCCCCCAAACATTTCTTTTAATCAGCAAACGGACTTTTCATTCTTGCAAAACAAGCGTTGTGCTTGTTATATGTGTTTGAAGTCTGGTGTCAGTGAAGGCCTTTATGAAAACCTTCATCTCTCTTATCTTTGAATAGTTCATGGCTGATTTTAAGGTATGTTTGGGATCACAATCTTGTTATACCTTATTACTTTTCTCACTGACTCTGAGACTTCAGCCTCCAGTATTTGTTGATAGAAACCCACAGTACTTCCTGTGCTACTGGCCGCTGCACTAACCCAGGTCATGATAGATCCAGCGTAGATCAAAACAGTGTTTTTCTCTGTGCTGAATTTTCTTTTTTTGCGTTTGTGTTGTATACTGAAAATGTAGTATTTTGTGATAAGATTGCATATATGGTTTTTCTTTTGATGCATGGTTGTTTTCCTAGCAGTCCTATTGGATTTCCTTGGTCCTCCAGATTTTGTCTTTTCATGTCATCCATTCCTTAATTGTTACATTTATTTATGAGCAACTTAACACCCTATTTGGCTTGAACAAATTTAAAATATGTATTCCAACCCAGAGGGGGATCAAGGATTGAATCTGACGAGAGACCAGAGAACATCATAGATTTTGGGGGTCTAGAGGACAGAATTGCTGGATTCTCTCTGGAAAAAAAGAAAATAGCTGCTGTTGTACAGTAATGAATGCTGAGGAGCGGACCAGGAACAAATGATAAAGTGACTGTACACGTCATCTACTAACTAAGTTACTCTGACCATTGCTGCTGATAGCATGTATATATCTTTTTATAGTATTCAGTCTTTGTAATTCTTCATGAGCTCCTCAGATGACTCCTGCTTCCATGCTTACAATCAGCAACACATCCTTCTTCAACTAGTGGGGATTAAGTCAAGTATAAGTTTTACTGTTCTATTTTTTTCCTAACCAGTAACTCTGCATTCAAATGGTGAGACCCAACATGTTCAGGTTTATTCCCTGTAGAGTTTGTGTCTCATCAACCTGGAAAATGACCAAAACACCCAGAAGTGGCCGTCCTTTAGTTACTGCTGGATCAGTCTAACCTCACTTTACTTTGAGTTTGTCTGCTTGTACATATTTTATATCATGTGCTTTGTGTGTGCAGCTGTGTGTGCTCTCATACAGTGTGTGTGTGTGTGTGTGTGTGCATGTGTGTGTGTGCATGTGTGTGCATGTGTGTGTGTGTGTGTGTGTGTGTGTGTGTGTGTGTGTGTGCACAGATGTAGGGTTATTGAGTGTTTTATCAGAAGGTTAAAACCCTGCAGTAAACAACCATTCAATCAGATAACGACAGAGCTGATGTCCATCCACTTCCTGATGAGTAAAACACTGCCGGCATGCAGGAAACACATTTAGTTGTCTGGTCAAACTGTCACCGTCACTGCAAAAGGCAAAAGTCACACTCGTGATGTTCAGCTGTACTTGACACTTTTGCCTTCGACTGAACCTCAGGCCTGACACTTGTTGGGATGCACGTGCATGATTACACTAGTGACTAAGTTCTATACATTTACATGAGTCTTTGTCTCATCAGTGTTATCAGCTTTTCAGAAATGTAGCCATCCCTGACGTGCCAATTCACAACATATTGACCTGCACAACGCCCAGTTACTCTGCGTGTGAACAGGGCTGTGAAATGAACACTAAGTGTGTTCTCCTATTGATTTCTAATGTTTTCCATGGATCAAACTGCCACTACAGATTTGTTCTGTGAACAAAATGGACACGATTTTGGAGTTTTGATGTTATAACAGTTGATTACAACTGTGCAAAAGACTTGATCAGAGGAAACTGGAGAGCTTTGGAGTTCATAATGGCCCTAAGTGCAGTAGAGCATTAGTCGTGTGTGGAAAAATCGATGTACAGCCTAAAAGCCTCTGAAAATGATTCAACCAGGATAGGTTGACCAAGAGCTGGCTTGCTTCATATTTCCGCTGAAGCCGGCTTCACACCCTCGTCTACAGTTACATACAGTAGATTTCCATTCATCTGTCGACCAGTGAGTCACTCTGTTGGACCATTTATGGGCTAAACGGTTTGCTTATGGGCACGTTGATGGTCATTTGAAGGGGGATATTTTCTTCTTTTTGCTCTATTTTCCAACCTTTTCAAACAACCTCTCTGCCAGTAATCACATTGTTGAAAGACATGAAATGGAATAAGAGAATGTCAGTATAATATATATATATATATATATATATATATATGTATGTACTACAGTACAATCATGTGTTAAATTAGCAGTTTGACTTCAGATTAAATTTTGCTGATCCAAGATGGTCTGATGGCAATTTAACAAGACGAACAAGCGTTCAAATAATTTATTTAAGTAAAAGTAGTCAAACCACACTATGGAAATACTCAATTACAAGTAAGAGTCCTGCATTCAAAATGTAACTTAAGCAAAAGTATTATGTACTGTAAGCAAAATGTAGTCAAAGTATCAAAAGTAAAAGTATTTGTTTGTCAGAATGGGCCCTGTCAGTGTTATATAATTATATTACTTGACAATATTGATGCATTAACATGTAAACAGCACTTAAATGTTGTAGCTGGTTGCGGTAGAGCAATTTTTAAATGCTTTATACACTTTAGGGTAGTTTATAATACTATAACATCATATTTCTTATTATTTCATATCAACACAACACACAAATGAAAATAATCTGTAGAGAAGTTGTGGGGAAGCTGATTCTGCACATGTTGGAGACATGTTAGACAAAATAGGAGTGAATCACAGCAGTTATAGGAAGATGATTTAAAGGCATGTCGAGGGGGTGGACGCAGTATCCTGTGCTATGTGATGCAAGCCAATACAACACCCCCACAAACCACAGCTTAGTGATTACCAAAGAGTTGAGTCAGCACCATTCGACACACAAATTAGATATTATAAGCTTCACAAGCGTTTATTCCAGGGCTGTTGTATTGGATTATAATGCACATGTGTTCGTTTCATAGTTTCCGGCCTGTGTGTCTCTAGTCTTATTAAAAGAGTAAAAACCCGTCTTTAGTCAAAGACAACTGTCACGTTCTGAGATGTTGTGAAAAGAGGAAAAGACGGATGTGTTCTGCAGCTTTAACTTTATTATTCTCCTGGAGGAACTGTGTTTTTGCAGTCAGACATTAAACAAAAAGGTCACATGAGTACACAGATGACACTGAACAGCATAAAGCAACATCAATTAAAGAAATACTTCACGTATACCTTTGTTTATACCTTTTTGTACTTTTTGCTGCTTTAAATGTTTCTATAGAACTTATTCGAAACACTGTCTTGTGTAACTCTGTTGTAGTCTGCAGTCTGGAAAGGAACAGATCTTCCTTTTGATTTTATAATACATCCAAAAGGATGAACCAGCTGCATGTTTCAGTAAAGGAGTAACAGCTTGTATTGAAGAGCATATTTAGTTTAAAACTGTGACATAAGTCTTTTGTTTATAAGAGCTGAAGCTCAGCACGAACTACAAATCAAGTGTTGCAGAATGATGCTCTCAAACTGTTGTAATCTTAATTAAATGTCAAACATTTTTCTACAACAACGGCCAGCAGCAGACTAAATCACCCCCCCCCCCTCTTTTATAACTTTATTGTTTTCAGCGCAGATCGTGGAGTAATTAACTTGATTTGTTTTGACTTTAGGGTAACAAGAGAAGAGAAACGGAGATTCCAGTGATTTTTATTAAACCTCCTCTGGATTAAGGTCTTTATTGGTTAAATCTCGTTCCCAGGAACTCAAGAAAATAACATGTATGTGGAAGAAACACTGATAAATGCTCTGAATGCTCCTTTCATTATTAAACCACCAGGAGGCCAGGAAAGATCTGAAGAGTGTTTTATAGTGAGGGGAGACAACATGAAAGCCTGCACACAAACCGCATTTTGATTGAAAAATGTAAAACAGCCCGACACACATGTCTGTTTATGAGGGCAGGTTGATATTTCATATTTCTAATGCCACGTAGAGATATTGTAGACTCTTTTCTCTTTGAAAAATGTTATGTATTGATGTGATGAAATAAGGCACTTACAGTTATATTGTTTCTGTGCAGTAGGAGCTGCTGATGTGTTCGCTTCATTGCAACATGAGAAATGCAGCCAAAGAAAAAGTCTACCGTTCCTACATTCAATTACAATTCTTTGAAGCTGAGTATAATTGCAGGTAGCACAGACACTGAGCTCTCTGTTTGTATCGTGTGTCCCTGCAGGAGGAATATAGAGCAGAGGGCATCAGCTGGCACAACATCGACTACATCGACAACACAGGCTGCATCAACCTGATCAGCAAGAAGCCCACAGCGCTGTTCCACCTACTGGACGAAGAGTGCAAGTGAGTCTCTCTGGCTACCTGACTGGCTACCTGTTTGACTACTTCATTTCTTTGGAAACTCATTTTATTTTCCTGTGTAGTGAACCATCACGGGCTTCTGGCAGGCAACAGCTCCAGATGGGGACCTTTTGTTGCATGTCATACCCCTCTCCCTCCCTCTGACTCCTGTTTGCCTTTATCTAACAGCTGACAGTATGAAGTCAGACAGGAGTCACCGCCACTGCGGAGAGCTGCAGCTGGAGATATACGTTTTTATAGTAGAATTCAATAGAATGACCATGTGTAATGTGAAAAGGGTTGATTGTAGTGACAAACTGTCACCCAACTCTGCTGCTCTACAGAGCCTATCAGCCTCTTTTAGATAATCGTTTTGGTATTATGGACCAAATGGCAGACAGACCAAGTCACCAGCTGGTGAAGAAAGATGAATATCAAACATCTGAAGATCAAGATAGAGATAAACAGAGATAAAGGGAGAATTGATATTGGACTGTCTGCTGGATTTATGAATTGAAAATTTTCTGCTGACATGTCAGTCTTATTAACTTCATATGGTGACAGCATGTTAGACATGTGTCTGTCAGGACTTCAGGATGTCCCCTAGTGGCTTTTCTTGTCTTCTTTATAACCTTCACCAGATGCAATTGTGCGATTAGTGGACTTTGTAGGGAGTGATGCACAGATGCTACGTAGAGGAGGCGAAATCAGAGCTTTAAATTCATCCCGACAAACTTCTACAAGCTTTAAGCTTGTTGCCTGCTAGCTGCTGTTTTTTTTTTGTTGTTTTTTTCATCACGCCTTTGTTTTTTTATTTCACCACAAACATTTACAGCCATAAAGCCGCTGTAATTATCAATTTGATTAAACATTATTTTCAGTTGGAAGAGAGCTCCCTTATTTATATATATTTCCGTCTTGACGTTGGTGAGTGACAAATCAGCCTGATCCACTGCTCAGCTCATGAAACTATCAAGCATGTATAATAACAATATAGTCAGGAGCATGTAGGGCACTTTAACAGGGGCCTGCCCTACCTGTTACAGCAGAGGAGGGGGCATGAGGCTTCATAAGTTGAAAGCGAACTCATCTTTAATGGACTTGGTCTTAACACTCTCGTTGGGAAGATAAATGCTATTCTTGTGAAACTACGTGCTGCCAGGTAGAGCGGCTAGCGACTCTAGGCACATGGTAGTCTACCCCCTACCTGAAATATGTTAACTGTCCCTGCACATTATAGGAGCGTTGGCACATTTCAAACAATAAATACATTTGAATTGTGTCAAATGTCTTTTGCTAATATAATCTTTTAAATGTAATCAAATAACCACAGTGTGAGATGGAGTTGCCTGCAGAGTGAATTTAATGCTTTCAGGTTCATGACTGTACTGTGACTATTTTTACTAACAATCTTTCCCCTCTTCTCCATTTGGACACTGAATCAGATTCCTCCCACTTAGAAAAGCTGAAAAGCACTGAGTCTTTGGCTGTGTTGTTTTCATAGCTCAGGTTTCACCCTGTTCCGAAACCCCTGGTGTCTCATTCTTCCCCTCTACTCTTCCTGTAAGCTGATGGTTCCCTGCAGAATTGCTGGCTCTTGATATTAAAGGGCTGGAGGGAAATCTGAGCAGAGATCAGCTTTAAATGATCATTTTCAACCCGTGGTGTCGGAGGGTAAAATGTCAAAGACTGGTCGCAGATCAGATGATCTTAACTTGCCTTGTTTCCAGTAGTGTTGTAGTAACTGTTGTCGTGACTGGATTAGAGCCTGGTGGAAAAAGAAACGTCTTTAATTCATTATGTTCCTCGTGGATGATTAGAGCCGGAGTCTGTGTGATTTATACTGCAGTATCCATGACGCACTTCACTTGACAGCTTCAAACAAGTTTATCAACAATGTGTTTTTATATTAAAAACAGATGTAAAAACATTGGTGTTCAAATCAAACTCTTCTCTGCTATTTTATTTATTATTGTATTTATTTCAGTTTCCCTCAAGCCACCAACCAGACTTTGTTGGATAAGTTCAAGAGGCAGCATGAGGGGAACAGCTACATCGAGTTCCCTGCTGTCATGGAGTCCGCCTTCATTATCCGACACTATGCTGGCAAGGTCAAGTACGGTGTCAAGGTCAGTCTAATCTTCGCTTCTACATCTCATCATTGATAGACAGAAAGTCAAGAAAAGGTGCAGCCAATCTCAACTTTGTTCACACACATCATCATCACAACCGTGTTGCAACTAATAACGTAGAGAGATAAACCTAAATAGGTTAAAAGTTGTAGTTCTCAACTATCGACTGCAACTAATTAATGTGTTTTAGAGGTTATTCTGTGGGTTTTCAAACAGCGTCAGAAAGATTGTAAAATGCTCTCAACCCAGAGAAGATTATATCATCTTTCAACTGAAGTTAAAAACATCAACGGTATCTTTTTTTAATCGGATTGGAAGTCACACAACCGAAAAATGAAGTTAAACATGTTTAAAATGAAAATTAAATCATATGAACTAGTGATTGTTACGCCTAAATGGGTGTTGCATATGTTTAGATAAGTTACATATTAAATAAATAGATTATGTAATAATAATGATATTGACCAAAGATATAAGAACTTGTATGTATATAGTAGCATAATATGATATAATATTTTGCCCTTCAACAAATAAATACACAATATTATCAGTTTCTCTTCCCTGATTAATACACACTTTCAAATTCAAACTCTTTCAACTTCAACTTTGTTGTCTTCCAGCCAGGTAACACTCAGAACCCACACAGACCTGAACATAAAACATAGTAAAATACATAAAACAAATGCTAAAACCCCCTCCACGCAAGCTCACATAAAACAATGTACAGCATTGACAGCAGAACGTAGAACCTCTTGTTAAAACAAGATGTTACTGGTTTGTTCTTGTGGAGCCAGAGAGAAAAAAGGGTTCTTCAGTCTCACATAACAATCAGGAGCCATTTTAATCCCTTTGTCTATATCACACAATCAAATCAAGATATGGTCCCAGGGACCCTTTCACCTATTGTGCATGTCTGAGCTTTTACATACAGAGATGCTGGCATGAATAAACAGCTCTGTCTTGGCCTGTCACCCGCAGTCAACCAGGAAAAATCCACCGCCGAGGAATTCTTCTTAGATTTTAAGAAATGATGGAAAACTAAGAAACAACTGAAGATGCATTTGGTTGTTAATAATCAATGCTAGACTTGTTGTTTGTTATTCATAAAGCTCTGGTATTATTTATATGTAAAACAGACTGTCGTGGCTTTCAGTTGAAGCCAGATTACATTCCAGTCTGCTTGTTTTCATGAGGAAAGTCTAAATCTTCAGGTGTCTCAGTCTTTTTCAGCTCTATTGGAGTAGTCTGGTCAAACACATACACATCCCACACACCATTAGTTATCCCTAGACCCAAGACTAAACATTTAAAATATACAGGTATGTACATGGCTTCTGTGGAATGGAACAAGTCACCCATCAGTATTAGAGAAGAAACAAGTGCTTCCACCTTTTAAGAAGCAAATGCAGATGTTCTGAAGCAGATTACAAGACTATATATCAGACGTCGTCTTCGTTTTCATGAATTGTATGGCTGTATTGTTGTATTGTAATCATTCGCTGTCATTTGTGCTTGTTTGACCCACTTTGCCTTTATTTTGTTTATACAATTTATTGATATTACTGTCTATCCGATCTATCTCTGTCACACACACACAGGATTTCAGGGAGAAGAACACAGACCACATGCGGCCGGACATCGTGGCTTTACTAAAGAGCAGCAAGAACGCCTTCATCTGCGGGCTGATCGGCATTGACCCGTCAGCCACTTTCCGCTGGGCGGTGCTCCGAGCCTACTTCAGGGCCCTGGTGGCTTTCAGAGAGGCTGGGAAGAGACACACGCAGAAGAAGACTGGTGAGCTCTCGCACTCATGGAAACTACTAATATGCACCTTATAGCAGGGAGGCAGAGTGCGCTCTGATGTAGGAGATAGAAGGGGAAATATTATCTCAGCTTGGAAAGTCAAAGAAAACTGATATATATATCTGCCCTCAACAAATGTCTGATGTTCAATTTGTGCCTATATTGTTAATTGACAGTGTTTTGCAGCTGCATGATTTTCAGTCATAGATTATATTAGAATAAATATTAAAAATGATGAAAATCGGTGCTCACTTTAGTTTTTGTCAAAACAGCACCAAAGAGTCCACAAAGAGGGAAAGGACATTGAGTTTACTGAATGACATGTGAGCATTACAGGTACTTGTTAGTACAGCGAGAACAAAATCCAGAGAAGGGAATAATATTTTCTTTGATTATTCGCCTCATCTTGCTTTGTTTTTGAAGCTTGCAGTTTTTAGTGTCTGCCACCACCGAAACAGATCGGATGAAGATAGAAAACAAATGAGCTCGGCCAATGAACTGCATGGAATTACAAACATATTTTTTTCCTGCCATGCACAGTACTGTATGCTCACATGCCACGCAGTTACGATTTGGTCCTCTTCCTTCATTATATTTTGCTTTATCTCCGCCATGTTTTGTGTTCCAGTAGTCACTGTTCTGTAGTATGTGTGCATAGTGCTGGTAGTGCTGCCATGTATTTACAGTAGCTCTTGCTCTTTGTCTCTCTCAGCTTTGGCTTTCTATGAATGCCTTCTTTTCACTTAGATTTGACTCTAGCTGTACTTGACATGCAGTAGATGTTACCATCAGATTCAGCCCTGTCGTCGTATGAACCAGACTTGCGCTCTGCACCCTCTTGATCCTTGATGTAGATGTTGTTATGTGAAAATAGATTTTGTATCCTTTGCTTATCCTTAGATATCTTTTAGAAATCCTTCCAACTGAACTGAATCTGCGTTACCCAAGGGAACTTGTTTCATGTCTTCTGAAACATTTCTGCAAAATGACAGTAGAGTTTTCAATAAGCCAAGTCCTGGAATTCTTTTTTTATTGAGTATAATGGGCAAAGTTAAATCACCTTGTCTGAGAGGACAATTACTGTAGAATCAGGTTGCAGAAAAACCTTTAGAAGACATTGTATGGAAGTGCCTTTGGGGGCGAACACCCACTCTCAGAACTACAAAGACAAACATCCTACTGCTGCCACCAACAGCAGTTTTGATTGTCAATCATCTTCTCTCCAGAAGTCTTGCACAGGTATCTCCGATAGACGACTGCATCTCTTGATCTCTTCTTCTTCGCTGTCTAATCTGTAGTTTCTCTCTCTCTTTTCCCCCCCTCTTCTCTTTCCTTGTGTATTTTATTTCTTTCTCTTCTCTGTTTTTCTTTTGTTTTGCTTCTCCAAGGGCATGATGACGCTGCTCCCTGTGCAGTTTTGAAAAGTGTGGATAGTTTTAGCTTTCTGCAGCACCCTGTGCATCAGAGAAGCTTAGAGATCCTGCAGAGATGCAAAGAGGAGAAGCACAGTAAGGCTGCCAATACAACAATAACTCCTCCTGCTTTCATGTTAGACCATGACTTGGGAAACTGTAGGGACGAGGCTGACCAACATCACCAACTTGACTGCACTGTACTGCAGCCAAAGTCAAAATCATGAGGATATCCAAACTTAAAAAGACATAGTGTCACAAAGTTTTTATTTCCTGCTTTGATTTGATTTACAACTCTTATTTTCTAGACTAGATGCTTGTTGGTCTCCGCTCCCTCTGTCTCCCTCTTCCCCCTCTCTTATCCACCTGCATGCATTTGTTCTTAGTCTCGTCTCGCATGTTGTTCACTAGCATGCTTCAGCCGTTCTGTCACTAACACTGTAGCTAGCAAAAGGCTAGCAGAGAAATGCATGGTTGTATCTGCTCTTTTTGGTCTGGGGGAAACAACACAGTAACACCTCTTGGCGTCCATTGCTTTCTTTTTTGTCAGTAATAGTACACGGCTACACTTTCACCTGTCTGCTGGGCAGTGGGTGTATTTGCTTGTCAACCACATCGCACGTCTATAATCAACCAACGTCCCCCGTCACTAATACCACATTGGCTGGTGATGGTGATAGAAGACTGAGGGGGTATACAGGTCTGACATAGTTGGGACACAGATGCGTATATTATTATCACTAACTTGCTCACCGGCAGCTTTACATGTGGTGCAGGACACACAGCCGACCTCATACACTTCTACTAAAGGTCACTTTCCCTCTACAATCATTTCATTACACTCAGATGTGTTTGTGTCTTTTTGTTATTTTTTTGCCACCCTGCAGCTCCAGATGAGAGTGAAAATGTTGTACAAAGTGATGAAACTGAAAACGGTATTTTCTGTTAAGTTGCCAGATAAAGTGCTCTCTCAGATCGCTCTTTAAGTAGGCTAACACACGCAGTGGAGTTCTCTGATTTCTAATCACTGTGATTGATTGGCTGAAGGTTCAGAGGGAATGCTGATGTATGAATTATATCACTTTGCCAGCAGCTGTAGGCTTATCACCGCCAAAACCCAGCCGTCACACTGTAGTAATGAGCCAAATGGCAACTGCCTGCTTTACTTCATGAGATAATTGATTATGTTAATTATGGGACAAAATGTGTTTTGAGTATTGGTATTTTAAATATCTAATCAAGGTTTTAAGCAGAGCTAAAGTCCAGACTTAAATAAATAATTCTTCAGTATCATCTTCCATAATTTGACACTAACAAGAGCAACTCACTTTTAACCTTGCAGATCTTTGTTTCAATCTTAAATCACCTGCAGTAGATTATATTTCCAACAAAAAGGCACATAACACTCACCGCAATAACACTGGAGTGTCACTGGAGCTTGAGATGGGTTTGAGGGATTTGTTTGTTTTTGTCTGTTTTGTGTGTGTGTGTGTGTGAGAGAGAGAGAGAGAGTGTGTGTGTGTTTCTGTGTTCTTTCACATGATGCCAACCTGTCTGTTCGTGATCAGGTGTGACCAGGAAGAGTCCACGTACACCGCTGTCAGACCTTCAGGGAAGCAACACCATCAATGAGAAATCGCCACGGTGAGAGTCTGTGCTACGTTTTTTAAGATTTGTTGTAATAGTTTGTTTCAAGCTTCCGATCACTTGTCAGGTCAAGTCGGCACAATTTTTAGGAAACTTCACGGAAGAAATAAAAGACTGCGGTGTCATTACAGAATCAGAAATACTTTATTGATCCCCGGTGGGAAAATTCTACAATTACTTATATGTGGAAATCGACAAAGCCAGGTCCTACTAATGACTGCATTCATGAAATACCACAGATATGCAGGACACACACAAGCACCTGTACACGTGTCACATGAGGACAAAATGCGGTTGGCACACCCAACAATGTAAAACACCACAAGCTACTGGCTCAAAAATGACCACACAGTTGAACCATTACCGCCTTTAGCACATAAGTTTCATAAAGGTAGTATTTATTGCAGGAGTTTTACATCAGATGGGATTATAATGCACAGTTATATATATTATTTTGTCTATCCCCTGTGTATATATTGATATAGTGGCACAGTGAAGGTAAATCAGCTTTTTCCACTGCTTCTACTCATGCATTTTTCATAATATGAAAGGTTATTGATTACTTACATATTTATCTCCATGGTGTTTGTTTCTGTATTTTCTTTTCACCTCCCCTGTTTGGCTTCTTTGGATCATTTACTCTTCATATTGCTTTTATTGAACATAAAAGACAAGAAAAAAAGATGATATAAGACAAAAACATAGTGTGACAGTTGTTTGAAGGATGTTTCTTTATATTTATATGGACTATTCACCCAGACTCAATTGAACAGTACCGGGTAGAATGAACTTTTTTTGTTTGTTTATTTGTTTTTCTCCAACACTTAATGCCTTTATTAGTGAGTTGACAGTAAAAAGAGGAAATGAGGGGCGAGAGAGACGGGGAACGACCTGCAACAAAGGACCCCGGGGACATTGTGGTTCAGTCCTCATCCCTAGGCCTCCAGGGCGTCCCGTAAACTTAGTATTTGATCTTACGTACGTTTTACAAAGAGCTCTGGAATGAGTCAGCTAGTCAGTCACTAGCCCCTTTATACCTTTCTTGCTCTGTCATACATTTTTTAATCATCATGCAATGATACTCACCTCCGGGCGTTGAGACAGACATGGCATGCCTTTAAAATAGAAAGTTAAGAGTGTGCCGTGACCCCGAGCGTTGCTCTCATACTACCCCACTGAGACCTCAGTCCACCACCCCCTCTAATTAGCTGCGGACCGTGAGATTAGCAGCCCACGACCACGACTGGTAGCACAGAGCGGCTCGTACAAGAAAGCTTTTGTTACACAGGAGCTCAGTCTGGAGCTGTTAAAATCCCTCCTTAATGTGATTTGCAACCTCTGCCCTCCCTCTCTGTCTCTTTCTTTCACTCACACACCCATGCACACTCATCCTCTAGATACTAAGGGAGCACTAAACCCCGTGCAGCTGCTTCCTCTGTGATGTAAAGTCAGAGCTATGCATTGGAGAGGAGTGCCCGGAGAGTGATAAATATTCAGTCCCTGCAGGGTGCTTGTTGGCTGGATCGAGCGGCAGACAGTGCAGTGCTTTATGGGACTCTCAGAGAGACTATGGAGATAAACAGTCACTACAAGAAGCATATTGTACGATCAGCATTTACTGAGATCAATGATCAACTGGGGAGAAATTTATATGGTAGGCCAGATGCAAACATTTGTGCTTTTGTGATTCTTATAGTACATAGCGTGGCTTCAAAAATTACTGTCTGATTTGGTCATAAAGAATATATAAGGATAGAGTATAAACCCAGAAATAGATATACACTTTGATATACACTCATATACTAGAGCTTTGTGGATCGCTACCACATTTTATCATGTTGTAATGTAATGCAGTAGCAGTGAGGATAGTGAAGGACTGTGTTGGTTAAGCGACCTCTCTTCAGTGTCTCTTCAGTGGCCTCCAATGGAAAGAAAAACGAATGGAAAGAAAATTAAGATTAAGAAAAAGATTAAGAAGTTAAACATCTATTTTTTTATTATTATGTTCAGGCAAACAAGGAACTTGACTCTTGGCTTTCAATGTGCTTAACAAGAGTACAGACATCAGCATGCTAATGCTCACAATGTAATGTATACCACGTTCACCATCTTAGTTTAGCATGGTAACATTTGCTAATAAGCACAAAAACACCAAGTGCAGCTCAAGCTAGGTATTTGGTCATTTGGTCCAAGGTTTTGACCGGATTGTGTTGCTAGATGAAAAATCAGAGGATCACAAAAGTCAGTAGGATTCATCGTCTACTATGAATGTCTGTACAGAATTTCATTCAGTCCATCAAGTAGTTGTCAAGTTTTTTCGGTCTGGATCACAGTGGTGGAGCAACCGACCTTGCCATCCCGAGAGACTCTGCTAGCATGGCTAAAAACGTTTCCAAGACCAAATGTACTCTTGGCACTTTTGTGAAAATGTGAAAAGGAGAAAAAGCTGAACACAGAGAGAGCTGCGGTTTATTTTTAATATATATATATATATATATATATTTCAGCAGTGGAAAATCACTTTCAATCCAAACAGGTGGCCTTGTACCAGAAAGCTACAGCTCCAAAAACCCTCTCACCTGCTGTTCTGTATTTCTGTTGACTTCTATTTTCATTAGCCATTAAACACCTCTCCACACACTCGTGCCTCACCTTGTTTCCTCTCCAGGAAGGCTTCGGCACCCTGCTAATAACACAGTATGAGTTACCAAAAACATCTTACTACTGTAGTGTATGTGCCATAGTGTGTGGTTTGTTAACTTGTCAGGAGAATTTCTTATAAACCTATACATATGATACTGGAAACAAAATAAAGTGCTCCAGTGGATCTGAAGAGCTGAATCAGTGGTAATTTGACACTGCCTCAGCTATACTTCTCCTGTCTCTCTCTCTCTTCTCCTCTGGGCTAAAATAGTTCAGAATGGTTAATGGTTTTAACCATGACCTGACCGCCTGTGTTTTTGTTTGTGTTCCGGGCAGGTGGTTAGGTTTCACCTTGAGGCCTGAGGTTTAAACCCTTTGAGGCTTCAGTAAACTGTGTCGAATTCTGTGTGAGATGAACTCCCCTCCCTCCTGGGGAAAAAACATGGAAACTACTGCCCCTGTTGGTGACATTCCTTCTGGGAAAACAAAAAAATCCCCTTTATAAATACAAAATACAAGGCACTGTTGCATTGATGCAATTTAAAATTATACATGGGTTACGCTTTTCTAAAGCTAAGCTACATTAGATCTCTCAAACCTATTCATCAGTATGTGCATATGAAAGGTGACTGATGTTGTGTCTGAGACCCTACACACATTGATAAAACCAGACTGTCAAACTGTTATTTTTAATGTGTGACAGATCTGTGTTAGTTACAGTCTCATTATTGCGAAAAAGGCTAGGCTGCCCAATGTGATTCTATTTGTAACAATACGTAGAGAAAACTCAAGATGCAATATTAGAGTTGTGTTTTAATTTCCTTTATTCATTTTCTGTAATTGCAGCTCTAAGCTCAAGATAAAAACAGTAAAACCGATCATAAGTAAACATATATTGTTGTTTTTCCAAGATGGAACACATCCAGGGGCCATTATCTGTTAATGGCTTTCCATTTATAAATGTATGCCCAACTATAGCTTAATAATCTATATCTATTATTCTATTTATTCTTAAGTGCCTATACTGAGGTAAGCAAAAATGAATATTAATCACTGTTATTGTTCTTTGTGTTTTGTCTGAAGAGGTTCTTCGGGCCTCGGCTGGAACGGTCGCGTGGGTCGACAGAGCCGCTTATCATCCAGCAGCTCCACCACAGAAGAAGACGGCATCTTTGTCAACTCTGCCAGCAGCAAACTCCTGGAGAGAGCCCACGACATCCTCATGTCAGTAGCAAGACGCGGCCGCGGTCACCATGATGCTTTAAACTCTCCTTTAACACTGATTTAGAGATGTCTGTCTGACTGTATAATGCAAAACTGTTATACCGTTATTTGTTATTTTGGTCAGCAGTTTGGCCTAGAGACATCCTTAAAACTGAAAGACCTGAGTTCAAACTCAGTGTCAGCTAACATCTGCCCTGCTGAAGTCTCCTTCAGTGATCACTACATTCCTACCAGCTCCAAGGGTGCTGCTTTGTAGCTGACCCTGACCTCTGACCCCGCTGTGGATGGAAGCAAGTGAAAAGAGAATTCCCCCTCAGGGATGAATAAAGATCCACCTTAATGACAGGGATATGACCCACTTGGGAAGAATTTCTGGAATTAATTCAATGCTTTGTTGACCTTTTACTTGACAGTTAAAAAAAAAAAGGACCCTTCTCACCTGTTGATTCAAAGAAAAACGAGAGGAATTTTGTTGGTCGGTGCTCAAAATAGATTCGTCTGCTGGACTAACTTTTCTGTTTTTGTTTTTTATAAACAGGAGGAACAAAAACTACAAATCTAAGCCAGTTCTTCCGAAGGTACAGTACAGGATAACTTTTAATTTATCTTAATAGCAGGCGTAGATTCTCATGTAGTGTTTCAGCATTATCACCTGACTTTGACTTCACACCTGCAGCATTTACTGAATGTCAAGTCACTGAAGTACCTCAGCAACCTGACGCTCCACGACCGCATCACCAAGTCACTGCTTCACCTCCACAAGAAGAAGAAACCACCCAGTATCAGCGCACAGTTCCAGGTCAGGCACACACACACACACATACAGAACCAGTAGCATACTGGAGAGCTCAATGATTTGCCACTCAGTGCTCTCACTGTAAAAATAACACGATTAGCCTGAGCTGGACAGAGGAATCTCCCTCCAGCTGTGAATGTGATAAAAACACGGTGTGTCCTTTCCAACTGGCTGTGGGTGGAAACGTCCCTCCATTTCTCTGCCTGCCCACGGCCTTTACTGTCTTATCCCTGTATTTGTTCATAATTTGTGTGAAGTCTATTACGTAGCTCACACACCCACCCAAAGGTCTTAAATGTATGACATCGTGTCTGGGAATTTAACAAAAAAAAATTAAATAAATGTCTCATAAAAAATACTTTTGATTTGGTGAGAAAGTAGAAAGTTAGGATTTTCTCTGTTACTGACACACCCTTATGAAAGTCCTCACTAATATTCACTTAGTCGGAGATGAGCCCATGAAAACTGGTAATTGTAGTGATTATTTTAGAAAATGAAATTCGCCCACAATGCTTAGATGTAGGGGCTCTTCCCTCTGTTCTAGCATTTGTTAGCAGAGGATTTTCTATTAAAAGACTGTCCTGAACGTGAGATAAGTGAGGATGACAACTACCAGAAACATTCAGAATAATCTGGTTATCTTTAGGTCAAAAAAGCTTTCATTGGCAGCCGGTACCACAAGAACGTTCAACAACCAGAAACTGCTATTTTCTTCCCGATTTCTTTGAAAGTGAACTCTGTGCTCTGGCTGCCGGAGGTGGAGATGAGTGCTGAGGCCCCTCTGGCAGGCAGCCCTGGCCCCAGTGTGTGGATGACTTCACTTCCCACATCCTGTGCTGCGTTGATTGCTTTAATCTCCCATGGAGGGGGGAGGAGACTGAATTCCTCCTGCCACTGAACTATCACACACACATGCTGACACACATGTGCATATGTTTACACACACACACAATAACTGCACATGTAAATACTGCACACATGGTTTCTTCTTCTTTTTTTCATTTTTGTAGACATATTGCTAGTATTTAGGATCCCAGGCAGTGACTTTAATCTTGCAGCGAAGAGTTTTACTTACAGATGGAGCAACAGTTATTCACGGCTGACAGAGCCAGCTGACTTTTCTGCCTGTCAAACAACTGTGGAGCAACAAAAGCAGTGTGCCTCTGCATGTGCCTCGTATATTTCTTTCTTTATATATATTTTTTGCATTAGATTTGACTTCTTGTTTCTGTGTCTCGTTCTGCAGGCCTCCCTAAATAAGCTAATGGAGACTCTGGGTCAGTCTGAGCCTTATTTTGTCAAGTGCATCCGTTCCAACGCTGAGAAGGTACAGTGCGCTCACGCCAGACTGCGGCCGCTTCGACTGTTTTTGGTTCAGTTTTCAAAGCATTTTTCATTTGCTTTGAAGTTTGAACTTTTCTAAAGCTGTTTATCATTTCCCTCTCTTCTCTCTGTAACCTCTGCCGCCTGTCGCTTCTCCTTTTTCTGTCATTCTCCCCTCTCCTGGATTATCTGTTTTTCCCTCTGGCGTTCTCTTTCTCAGTTGCCCTTAAGGTTTAATGATAACCTGGTGCTGAGGCAGCTGCGCTACACCGGTATGCTGGAGACCGTGCGCATTCGGCAGTCGGGCTACAACATCAAGTACAGCTTCAAGGTAACACACACACACATTTACACCCTGGAGATACTCTTTAAACATCTTAGTCCAGATGATCTTAACTGTCATTTATATAATTTCATATTTGATACAGTAAATAACAAAAGAAGAAACAAGATAAACAAATACAGTCCACGTGGAAAGATTTTTATCACTCATCACGTCATTCAATTTGGGTGCATTTGCCACATAGTAGTCAGTTAACCAAGTATAGTTACTCAAGCACTGTACTTCAGTACAATTTTGAGATACTTTACTCGTACTTTATTTGAGTTGACCAGCTAAAACATTAGAGTACTACTTACATGTTAATGCATTAGTAATACAATAAATAAATAGCACTGACTGTGGTATTTTTGCTGCATTATAAATACTTTTAATTTTGATATATATTGCTATTAAGACTTGTGTACTTTGACTTCTTGCACCACTGGTGGTAGTCCAAACATCATTAATTATGTAAATTATGCAAAGAAAAGTGCAAAATCACAACAGAAAGATATGGAAAGATATCTGGACTTTCTTTTTTTCATCTGGCTCAAGCTCCAAAAACACTGGATTCTCTACTTCCCAAAATTAAACTAATAGCACCTTTTCGTCAGACTCTCCATGCCTGATTAATGGCCGCATTTTAGAATCTACAACCCCAGTTCACAATGCAGCCTTTTGTTCCTGAGTGTTATAACAGACCCACTTAATCCACTATTTTTCAATCTTTGTCTAGAAATGCAAAGTATCGTGTTATCCAGGAAGCAAGAAGGAGTTCAGCAGCAGATCACATTAACATGTTCCCTCAGTGCAGGCGTGTGCAGGCCAGAACCCTGATGCACTATCGATCTCACTGCTCACAGCCCAAAACTTAAACAACGCTCAGGTTTCCAAGAGTTTAGGTGCCAGTGATGAGTTCATCTCCAGGAAACATGTCGCTGATGTTGTCTGAGCCGGGATTCATTGTGTGTTGTGTCAAGAGGGAATTATGGGGGACGTGAGGTGGCAGCCATCTTAACCACACTGGCTCTAATAAGGATGATGTCAACCCTGTGAGAAATACTGTCTGACTAATAAAGCAGATCATGTTGAGAGTGAGTCCTTGGACAGAACATGTTTGGGAGTGGCTCACCGCTGTTTTTTCTCTTTAAATTCTTACATTATTTTCCATTTTGTGGTCTTGAATGTTCACTTGTGGTTTTAGGTTTTTGCCCAAAGATTAAGTCACTGTGTGAGTAACTTCGCCAAATCACAACTTATTTTCCCATGTAACCATAGTGGTATCTACTGTAGCCGTGCAGATCATTTAGATTTTACTTGCTGGGGTTCGCCGCTAAGATTCCTGCTGCCTCCCAAATACAATCAAGGATGAAGGAATTTAGTCATTTTTAACAACAATGAGTCTGTCCTTTGTCCCACTTACTCAGTTTCACTATTTTTCAACTTGACTAGGAAGTTGCAGTGGTGGAAAGTAACTAAGTACATTTACTCAAGTACTGCACTTATATACAAGTTTGAGGTGCTTGTACTTAAGAATATCCATTTTATGATACTTTATACTTTACTGTACTACATTTCAGAGGGAAATATTGAACTTTTGTACATAAAAAAACCCAAATGATAATCTTACAAAATACAACACATTGTTAAAAGATTAAACCAGTGGTCCAAACATTTTAGGTTTGTGACCCTTTAACAAAACAAAGTAGTGTCTAGTTTGGGCTCCTTGTTTTAGATCCACCAAAGAGACGTTTTCCCTTTAAACCTCTCAAATGCTTTAATTAACGTAAAAAAAATGTATATGAATTTGAGTAACAGAACTTTAATCGTCTCATGACCCCTCAGATTTATTTTGAGGGCCTTCGAAGGGCCCCGACCCCGAGGTTGGGAACTCCTGGACTAAAATACCCAACTATATATAAAGTAGTTAAAACTAGCTCCACCTCCAGCAGCTACAACAGTAAAACACCACTCACATGTTGTTGCATCAGGATTAACAATATAACTTAAAACATTTGAAAACTAATATAAACATGACACAATATATTTAGTTATTTGTGTGGACTTATATCTACTTAACAGCAAAACTCATAAAACTATTTTGGTGATCTCACTCAGGTGATTTTAGCATCGGACGTCGTCATTTACCACAAATTCCTCCAAACATATTTAGTGCTGTGGTCAGCACTAATGAGAAATATCTTGGGCATGGTATCACTTTGGAGGACTCTGCTGTTTCCCGACTCTTCAGAACAGAGCCCCTCCATTGTCCTCGGGTCTCTGAAACACTCCCCATGCTTGTAATTGTATAAACACAGCATCTGTTTCCCTATCCACCCCCTACAGCCCAGGGTGCAGAGTGTATTGAATTCAGACAATGGGCCTCAGTTTGAAGAGTGGGAGTTCAGCATATTTACGGCATGATGTTTGAACCCCTGCAAATATGGACAGCATGGACTTTTACCTGAAACCACATGTGCCTTGACAGCTTTTTTTTCCCCTTCAACTTGCAGTGTGTACATCCCCAACCAGTTAATCCTGCCCCGGAATCAGTGTCAGATACACTGATGTCTTTATCAGAAAGTAAACCTTTTGGCAGACACATTACTGGACAGACATCTTGTGCACAGGACACAAACAGAACAGATACCATGGGGTCAAGACATTTCTCATTAACACCTTTCCTTTTTCTCTTGGTAGGACTTTGTCCATCACTTCTGTGAGCTGCTCCCAGAGGGCACCAGTCCCACCAGAGAGGGCATCCAGCAGTCTCTGGACCAGCTAGACCTAGAACCAGATGGGTACCAAGTGGGAAAGACAATGGTATTTACCCTGCCTTCTCCTTCAGTTCTTTTAAATCAGCTGATACAGTAAAACATACTGTGACATCTGTTTTTAATGTGGCACTTCATGTCTGTTTGAAAACGCCTCCTCCTCTGTTCAAACACATTTAAATAACTTGTTCTTCATTACAAATGAATGTTACTCAGTTAAGCTCTCAGAAGTTACATTTAGATTTTATTGGTGGTCCCAAATAAACTGATGAATATGATATTTAGAATATTCAATTTGATCCAACGGTGCAGCCATTAAAATAACTGGTGTCTGGTTTCGAATATTTCAGTTTATGTTTGCTATATCTTCAGTAAAGTTTTGGAACAAGCTGAAAATATAAGACATATGGTAAAGAAAGAATTTTTTTACAGCAGGAATTTAAGAGGAGTATCAGGACTCAATAAGTTAAATGGAGTCAACATATAATCCAGATGTAAAATGAAGGTAGGGCAAAACAGTGGTTTAGTGATTTTCTTCTGTTGCGTCTTTGTTTGGTGACATTAGTGAAAGGAACATGTTAAGGCTCATTATACTGTATGTTGTTATAATGTGTTTAATGTTATACTATCTGTTGCTGTATGTTGAGGCGTTAAGGAATCTGGACAATACCAGTCCAAGACCCAAAACTGATTTACTGAAAATAATGTGGGATTTTTAAATTACTCTATAAATACTATAAATAGAGTCATAGACATTGGGAAAGGATCGTGTTGGGGATTACCTCTTATTAGCTGAAAGCATCCTCCCTCTGGAAAAAAAGGATGTAATGAGGAAGGTGCCCCATATTTGGTGTGGGTAAGTCCACAGTATGAATGAGGCATGATGGAGGGGTCCATGCCTTTGGGACGCTGTTTATATAATTACAGGATCATACCTGACATACTTGTGACCATGTATCCGGCCAGGGGTTTCAGAGTGTGTGTGCCAGACAACCCCGTTCTTCATTAAATATGTGTGTTACCCTGTGCTGACTCCATTGTGGTCCCTCCCCTCAGGTGTTTTTGCGGGAGGCTGAGCGTCAGCGGCTGCAGGCTTTACTCCACGGGGAAGTTCTCAGGCGCATCGTCACGCTGCAGCGGCGGTTCAGAGCCCGACTGGAGAGGAAGCAGTTTGTCAGGATGAGAGAGGCGGCAGTCTGCATCCAGGTACAGTACCATGCTTTTCATCATCACTGCTTTTATCTCCATCTACTTCATTTCCATCTTTTCCTTCTGTTTGTTTCACTTTTTTATTGTTTTTGTTTTGGAAGATGAGGCCAAAAGTTTTTACAGCTGAGCGATAATTCCGTATTATTGGTTATCGACTGTAATTGTATCGTGATGATATGATCATATCATATTATAGTTTTACAAAATTCTGTTGTCCAAATTAACGAATCCAAGAAAATTTAAATTAAAAACGAACAATTAGATTAGTAATTCAAGTTTTTGTTTTACTTTACGTGGTGAAAACGTTTGTATGATGTAATGTATAACAGTGAAACAGAGTTCATCACATCAATCATCATATGTTATATATGATTCTGCTTATATTTGCGATGTTGTGAAACTAGTCAATATTGGAAAGATATTGGGAATAATGTCATGATATTGATTTCACATATACTACCCAGTCCTAGTACACTGCAGCATTACATTACATTTATTTAGCTGATGCTTTTAACCAAAGCCACATACAATAAGTGCATTTCAGCCATGCGGATACAACCCAACAACAATCATGCAAGTCACTTTCATCAAGTATGCCAAACTGCTTCAAGTGCTACATTTAGAAACAATAAGGGATAGATAAAGTTATTTTTTTGAGATATTGATGAGGTGGGTGAGGAAAGGAAGGAGGTCAGGAACAATAGACTGGAAAAGGTGAGAGGTCGCAGGTAGCCAGGTTTAATACTTCATTTGGGAGAGAGCGGTGAAGAGGTGGATGTAGGACAGGAGGAGTCAGCAGATGGGTGGGGAAATGAAAAAACTAAGTAGTTCACAAAATAGATCAGTAGAAGGGAGGTGGGGGAGTAGGGAAGTCAAAGAGGGTATAGAAGATAGAAACAATTTGAATTTAAATTTGAAATCAAAGGATTGAAAGGTATCTGTTGATATCTAGGATGTTTTACCTTAGTTTAAGTTCCTAATCTATAAATTAGAATAAATCCAACTCAAATACTCGTCACTCACAGGCAATGTCCTTTCTAATTGGGATTAGATTCATTTTTCAGTCCCATAAAACAAAATTGAGATTATCCATTGAGTAAAGACACTTAAACTTCTAATATAGTTGCTGGAGTCAGTGAACATGAAAACAGGTTGTGACGAAAAGGAAAGAAACAATCATAGTATCATGAAAATAATAATATATCATCGTCATCATCTCCTCACAGAAATGGTGGCGTTTGTACCGGCCCGTAGAAGAGGAGGAGGAGGAGGATCATGACCCTACTGTCCAGGAGGGGGCAGCTTTGTGTCTGCAGACACACTGGCGAGGTTACAGGGAGCGTCAGAGGTTCAGGCTGTGGAGGGAGGCTGCTCTGGTGCTGCAGAGGGCATGGAGGGCATGGCGCTATCGGCGCTGCACAGCAGCTGTGGTTATTCAGACGGCCTGGCGTTGTCATCAAGCCAGAGAATCCTACTTGCGTCTGTATAACGCTGTGGTACAGCTACAGGCAATTAGCAGAGGCCACCTTGCCAGGCAGAGGTAAGCCATACTGTAAAACACCTACTGCCTTATCCTGAGCAGTAGCACCTGGTCAGTTTTCTCTGTTGCTAGAAAAAAGAGGTATAGATGAGTTTAGTTCAACAAAAGCAAAACATTTTAGCATTTTTATAAAGGCTCAATACTCTGAAAATAACTTCTAAAGGTAGGTGATTTTTGCTCAAGCTGGTGAAAAACCAGATTAATCTTTGCACACAGTTCCTGCAGTGTATTTGGCCATTGTTCAGTGTGCTTATAGACCAGGCTTGGTAACCGCATGCCATTACACAAGCAATCCAACCCAAAGCAGCTCTACAATCAGCTGAGCTGCTGAGAGCAAGAATTAAATCAGACTGGTGAATACTTGAGGTAGTTATGATTTGTTATGAATAACTTTAGTTGTTGTTTAAAACGTATCAAGATAATAGGAAGTAGTTTGACATCAGCTAAAGTAAAATCTTCTTAATTGACAGCTTCAATACACTGAGAGAACAGAAACTGAGGGAGAAGAAGGAGCAGCAGGAGAAGCTGCTTCAACTACAGAACGGCCAGGTGAGTCTCTCGCCAGAGGAAGAGGAGGAGCCGCCTGAGAGGATCATGGGGTTGGACCTCAGCACATGGGAGGATCGTTCCTACGAGCAACGGGAAAGGAGCCTCCAGATCCTCAGCAGCCACGAGGGCGCAGTTAAGGAGGAGGAAGGAGAAGGAAGACAACAGGCTAGCACAAAAGAGAGCCCCTCTAAAGTGCAAACTGAAGCACCGGCCTCAATCCAGACAGCCACAGTGGTGGTGCGAGAGAGGTCCAGAACTGTAGATGAGCCCAGCCAGAAAACCACTCGGGCCAAGAGAGAGAGCCGGCGGATGAGAGAGTTGGAGCAGGCCAAGTTCAGCCTGGAGCTCCTCAAGGTCCGGGCAACCAGCGGTGGAGCCTCGTCCCCGTCTGAGGAACGGCGCTGGTCTGTTGAGCTGGTGCCCCCTGCAACCCCGCCTCTTCGTTCGCCCCAGGGCACGCCTGACAGCCAGAGCTCCAAAGGCAGCTTTGAGCTTCTCAGCATGGATGAGGAGCCACCCAAGGCTACAGAAGAGGTGACAGACATTGAGGACCCCTGCTCCCCTCTTCCTTCGGTATCTCCAGTACTTGAGCCTAATGTGGAGGTTCCAACAAGCCCGAAGCCAGCTGAACCACATAGGACAGAGGTTTCTGATGATGTTGCCCACGCAGGCAGCCAGGGCCAGACCAAAATGGATCTGGCAGCCCCCTCAGCCCCCACACATCCGCCCAAAATCGAGAACTACCTCCCAACCTTTTACGTCCCTGCTAACGAGGGCAGCACAGTCACCTCCTGTCGTCCTGCAGAAGAGCCTCAACAAAAGACAGAGGCAGCCGTCTCTACGACCACCACCACTGTTACCAAGCCTCTCAAAGAAAGACGAGAGTCGGCTCGGCGACCGGTGGTGGTGGTCATCAGTATGCAGAAAGAAACACCACTTAGCGACGAGCTGAGTGATGTTGTCCGTCCCCCTGTAGAGGTTCGAGATTCTGCAGCCCAGACAGGGGAGTTGACACCATCGCCACAGAAAACTGACCCAGCTCCTGTGCCTCAAGGTCCCGTCCCTGTTTCTACTTCTGTCCCTCAGGCCGACCAGGCTGTCATAGAGAAGCTGGTGCGACTGAACGAGGAGAAAGCGGAGAGGCAGCGTAATCTGCAGCAGCAGAATGAAAAGGAGATGATGGAGCAGATCAGACAACAGAAAGGAGCGCTGGAGCGGCAGCGCCTTTTCTTCGCTCAGTACGAAAGAGACATGTTTGAGAAACAAAGAGGAGAAGCTCTGCACCGGATACAGCAGAGTCGACAGGGTGGACAAGATGTTGGTGGAACTGCAACCTCCGGCAAGCCCCTTAGACCCAGCTCCCTGCTGATTGAGAGAACAGCAGGGCTGGCTCCTCATGCCAGAACGCAGTCGGACTCCACCGCCCCGGGTGAAGACACCCAGGGCTGCGCCCCTCACCCCCAGCTGCCTCCGCCACCTGCTACTGCTCCCAGAGAAAAACGCAGGCCCGTTGCTGAGGGCTGGGCGCCCAAACTCATGCTGGAGTCCAAAGATAGAGGAGGAACCAGAGTGAGAACCGCCAACAAGAAGCCACCAAGTAATCAAGGCACCACAGTTAGTATGATGGATAAGCCGGGCAACATCTTCTTCTCTCCAAAGGACAAAGTGACATTTACAAAGTGAGTAAAAGTTTTTTGGTGCGTCTTTTTTGGCATATGACAATGAAAATGCCAAGATCCAAGAGGAAAAAAACAAAAACAAGCAAAGCTACGATAACCATGAACAAATAAATAAATAGATAAATAGATAAATATGCATGTTACATTCAAGGGGTCAATAAATCAACTCTCCATTTAGGATAAAATAAATAACTAAAATGAATCATGGTAACATAAATTGTTGTGAGTGCTGAAGTGAAGAATGTGAAAATGTCTGACTTTGGTGCCCTCCTGTGGCAGTATATTACTAAGGCACTGTTGCAGATGCTTTCCCGCAGTATGGATCAGAGATGGAAGTAACACACAGACTGCACCAGTTTTCGTTGGGATTGGCTCATTGTTCTGACAAACATTATACCATCAGACTAATATGAAAGATGCTTTAACCACTAAAACATTCTTCACATAGTGGCTTTAAGTGTGTATTTAATGACAGTTTCACTTTAATTGGATTAATTCTTTACATTAACAATATTTTGTATTTATGTTGTGTTCAGCAGGTTTGACAGTGATGCTGTCACTAAAGAAACACCTGCACCTGTTCCCAGAGAGGGACCCACACCGGCGGTCTCCAAGCCGTCTAAAGGAACAAAAGCGCGGGATGTAAGCAATCTCTCCTTTTTTCTTTTCTTTTTAGAAAATAAGAATATAGCATGTGTTTGAAAGTTTGCTGGAGTGCCTTTTTGTGTTGTGAATGAATTAAAGAATCTCGGCAGGATATCTCCCAATCTTACACAAAAAAACGTCACAGCTGACCGACATGAAGAACAAAAAGCTCTTCTACGGGTTATTAAAGACACCATTTAAACATGCTGTTATCACTTCTGGTAAACTCCAGGTTGGCAGAGCGGGCCAAAAAAAGAAAGCCAGAATGGCACGGACCCGCTCCGACTTCCTCACCCGCGCCCCCATCCTCTCAGTTGGGGGCGATTCAGACGAGGATGACTATGACGGCAACAGCCCCCTCAGCCCCCGTCATTTCACTCTACCCCTCTCCAAACAGAGCTCCACGGAGGCGGGCTTAGGAGAGTCCTGTTTCAGTGACTCAGACATGGTAACAGGCGCCAACCGAGCCAACAGTGGCCCTCTCTGCGTTTCTTAAAGCGCGACTTCTCTTTGACATTTCTAACCCCCTCAGCAGAGAGAGCATAGATCTGCATCACACCTCTGACTCAAACTGAGCTTCAACACACTTCTGTTTCCTTAAAGTGGACAATAACTTAGAGTGGAAGACATTTCAAAGGTATTTCAAGGCAGATATTTCAAAGACATTTTGAAATACCTGCTGAAGTGAAGTGTAATAAAACACAAACACTATCCTTCCAATAGAAGAACAAATATGCAGTGATTTTATGATGATGTCACTTTTTAAAGACATGAATTCAAGGCTGTCAAACAACCATAAATCCAATATATGTATTGGTTTGACAACTCCTCCAGAATTCATTACCAGCAGTGAATATTAATTCTACTTTATGCATCATGTTAGATGCAGGAAGATTTTTGAAATGTGTTTTCCCTAAAGACTTTAAGCTTTTAACGTAGTTGCTTTTCTAACATGATTTGGCTTCTCTTTCTCTCACAGCTGTAATGGTGACTTTTCTCCTTGTTTTTTTCTTCCTGGTTAATTAACAATATTTGCATGTCACTTGGTTATAGTTCCTCTCTTAGCACGTAGCACTAGTCATGAGTCAAACCTCTGGGATCCTTGAAAACAACAAACTTGTCTTCTCTTAACAAACTTATACTGTCTTTTAACAGTTCCTTTCCTGGTAAATTGATTTGTTCCTTGTTTAAGAATGTTGTATTATTTCAAACGTATTATTTGTTGTGTTGTTGCTTTGTAATATCATGATTACTACAAATAGCATTTACACTTTTTCTGATACTTTACTGAGCTGTGGTAAATGTTCACTGTAGCTGGTGCAGCTCCAGTGATGTGATGCTGCCATCTGCTGGCTTGAACGAGTCCTCAGATCATAACATACTAGACCACATGGAAATACATAGCGGACAGGCTTTTCTTTGGTTTTGTTATGCCTGTAACATGTTGTTGACCATAACCTGATGTTGTTTCAGCCTGTGAGCTCTGAGGAGCCGAAGAAGATACACAAAGCCATGTCGTCAGGAGATTTGGGCAAAGTGGACTCCATGCGCAAGAACTCGCAAGATGGAAGGTTTGTTTTACCTAAACATTAATTAGATAGAAATAGTTTAAGACGGTTTTGTCACTTATGAGTTAAAGCTATTTTCATTTTGATCACGCCTTTTTTATCAGTAGTCAAAGAATGTTTATCAATGTTGCTTTCATTTTAATTAGGGTTCGTGGTAAGATGCGTTTCTGGGGCAAGACCAAGTATGGGGATAAGAAGACATCCAGAGAAAAGCTGATCTGTGGGTCTGATTCCCTGGACGGAGACTATGGAGACACTGGGCCACTGCTGGGAGAGGGTGCGTCATCCAAAATCCAAGGACTTTCATATAATCAAAAATTACACAATAGGAGACGTTCGTTGCTGAAATACTGTCTAAATCTTTGAACTTCCTTTGTTTTAAAACACTTCTTCCACCCAGCAGGACAGGAAAACATGTCGCCCCCCTGCAGTCCTGATCTGACGCTGGATCGAGGGTTCAGAGACTTGAAGGAGAACAAGGAGCCATCACCCAAGGTGAAGCGAAGGCGCAGCGTTAAGATCAGCAGCGTGGCTCTGGAGCCTACTCAGTGGCAGAACGACGCGCTGCAGATCCTCACCTGCACCAACGACTACAGGAGCATGAACGACTTCCTCATGAAGAAGGTACAGCCGAACATACTCTCGCTTATTCTCATGATACATATGGGTAAAGATGATGTCTTAACACTCTCACTGATCTTTTTAGAGCTACAGGTAGTCCATATTCATGCTAACAGGACTGTGGTGTCTTGTTTTAGATTAATGACTTGGACACAGAGGACAGTAAGAAGGACACAATGGTGGACGTCGTGTTTAAAAAGGCTTTGAAGGAGTTCCGTCTAAACATCTTCAACTCTTACTCCACGGCGCTCGCCGTAAGTGCCGTCTACGCTGTACATAATCATTTAAAATGGAAAAATTTTCTTTAAAATTGTAGCCACCGTCTATAAATATCACCTTGCTCAAACAGTGCGCTGAAAAGTGATTAGAAGCCAAAATTGTAATAAAGTCACAGTACTTTTTACATAATAGCAGATAAGGTAGTTTCAAAATGTCCATAGTTAGACCTTTTATACCAGAACATCTCCAAGACCCTGTTGTCTTCCTCTCTAGATGGACGACGGTAAGAGTATCCGCTACAAAGACCTCTACGCTCTGTTTGAGCACATCTTGGAGAAGACCATGCGACAGGAGCAGAGGGACTGGAGAGAGTCTCCTGTCACAGTGTGGGTCAACACCTTTAAAGTTTTCCTGGATGAGTTCATGACTGAGTACAAACCTCTGGACAGCACATTGAGCAAGGTAAAGACGCGTAACTTTAAATGTCATGTACTGTGGTGTGCATCAGCCCTCTGGGTTGTTTAGAGATTTTATATACATACATATATAAATAATACAACATATCTGTTGTTCTGTTTTGTCCTTTTCTTTTTTCTTTTTTTTGCTACAGCAGGTACCTAAACCTGAACGCAAAAAACGGAGGAAGAAGGACACTGACATTGTGAGTCTAAGGCATTGTATTGTTTGCTCTAACAGCCAGTCCTCTACACCCAGATTTGCTCTTTGGAATAACAAGATATAAATACACCAGTGACCAGAATAGAAAGCTATTAAAAAAAAAGGAAAAAAGAACCATATAAATGTGAAAGGAAATATGCAGGTGAACTCCAAATGAACCTGTGCTCTGCTGCTCTCTGCAGGTGGAGGAGCATAACGGCCACATCTTCAAGTCCACGCAGTACAGCATCCCCACATACTGTGAATACTGCTCATCCCTCATCTGGATGATGGACCGTGCCTGTGTGTGCAAATGTGAGTGTGCATACAAAACATCACAGCAGGGATTCAGCAGACGTTAAGAATCCCTGAATTTCATTGATTCTTTCGTTGAATTCTCGCCTTGAAAAGGTTATGAACCTTTTTTTTTTTAAAAAGAAACAGTTGTAAAGGCTGTGGATGGTGTTGGAAGTAGTATTTTTCCTCATTAAGATATGTTAGTGGTGCAAATAATTAATTGAGCATTCAACTGACAGAAAAATGAATCATCAACAATTTTAATAATCAAGTAATTGTTATATTAAGGAAACATTACCAATATTTGCTGGTTCCAGTTTCTTAAATGTGAAGATTTGCTGTTTTATGTCATTGTAAACTGAATATCTTTGGGTTTCGGACTGTTGATCCTTCAAAACAGACGTCTGACAGTGCCACCTTGTGCTCTGGGCATTTTTCCCCATTTTCTGACAGTTTAATCATCAATCAACCATTTAATAATTAACAGATTAATTGATAATGAAAATAATCAGTCAGTTGCAGCCCTAAACGTGCAACGTGATCTTGCATACATCACCTTACCTTCTCACACACACACACACACACACACACACACACACACAGACCACATCTGTGTTCAGTGTGGCCTCAGAGAGGCCCTCCCCCCTCAGTCCTAATCAGATTGTTTTCAACTGGACTCATGGGGTCTGGGACTCCGTCACTCCAGAGATTTCTCCACACAGTCTTTTATCCGCTCAGGATGTTTTCTTCATGCCAGCCAGCGCTGCTTTGGTCTCTCAAGCGATAACATTTTTTTGTCTTTTGTCCCATATTTTGCTGAATAATGAGGAGGCACTGCCTTTCTGTGGGTAATGGAAGTGACCTGTTTGATTTCTCTGGCTGTGTTTATCCAGTGTGTCGGTACGCCTGCCACAGAAAGTGCTGCCAGAAGACGACCACCAAATGCAGCAAGAAGGTGAGTCGGCCATATTGTGCACCCGCACAACAATGTCCCATGACATTAATTGTGTTACTGTGGGTTTGAGTACAGTAGCTAGTGTTATTTGTTCTTAAAAGACAATACTTAGCAGGCTGGGAATATATGTTTTTGGAACATCACCAATTTTTGTAAGCATTTTAAAATATTGGTCTTTTTTGCTGTGTTCGTGTTTTTGCTTGTATATACACAACATGTCTGTGTTTAACAGAGTATGTTTGTGTCTGTGAACAGTTTGATCCAGAGCTTTCCTCCAGACAGTTCGGAGTGGAAGTTTCTCGTCTGACCAATGACGAGAGGACAGTGCCCCTGGTAGTGGAGAAGCTTATCAACTACATTGAGATGCATGGCCTCTACACTGAAGGAATATACAGAAAATCTGGCTCCACCAACAAAATCAAGGAACTCAAACTGGGACTTGATACAGGTGACTTTTGCTATAGATTGTAGCTAACAGGTGAATGATGCTAGCTGGCTTTTAAAGCTGAGACACATGGCTGTGAATGGATTAAATGTTACTAAATGTTGGTTGTCTGCTTGTGGCCATGCAGATGTGGACAGCATGAATCTGGACGACTACAACATCCATGTTATTGCTAGTGTTTTCAAGCAGTGGCTGAGAGACCTGCCTAATCCTCTGATGACATTTGAGCTGTATGAGGAGTTTATACGTGCCATGGGTAAGTGGTCAACATTAGGTTTCCAACTCTGTTGTGTTTTCAAGTGCTTCAAATGCAACACGCTGGAGAGTCTGTCCACAATAACAATTTATTACGGTGAACAGCAGAAGATATTTGTTTGCTGTGACAGTAAATGGTGATTTGTCTTGTGTAAATGCCTCCCCAGGTTTGCAGGATAAAAAGGAAACGATCAGAGGGGTGTATTCAGTTATTGACCAGCTAAGCAGAACTCACCTAAACACTCTGGAACGCCTCATATTTCATCTTGTCAGGTAAAGACCCGTACTTATGGTAATCTTACAGTAGGATTAATACATAAAACTACTTTATTTCCTTCCTGACAGACTATTCTAATACTGAATTCATGCTTTCAGGATTGCCTTGCAAGAGGATACAAACCGTATGTCAGCTAACGCCTTAGCTATAGTGTTTGCTCCCTGTATCCTGCGCTGTCCTGACACCATCGATCCACTGCAGAGTGTCCAGGACATCGGCAAGACCACAGCGTAAGAATACACGTCATGGCTGTCAAATAAACACTGTGGTTCACACAGTGTGCCCGCCATATGGAGCATAGAGCCATTTCAGAGGGGGCTGCAGATTTCCCCAATAATGGGATGGGGGCATGAATTGCTTGGCTTGACAGAAAAAGGAGGAAAATGTATAAATAAAACTATGTAGAAAAGGGTTTGTTTTTTTGATTGACTTAATATGAGCTCATCATTTTGCTGTGTAAGTATTTCCAGTCCTTCTGAAGCGTTTTTTTCTCTTGACGTCCCTCCGTAGGTGTGTAGAACTTATCATCTGTGAACAGATGAATAAGTACAAAGTACGACTAAAGGACATCAGCAGCCTGGAGTTTGCTGAGAATAAGGCCAAGTGCAGACTGACCCTAATTCGACGGTCAATGGTAAGATAAAATAATATGACTAATCCCACTGTTATCACATGAATCACGTATTAACAGTGACTCATTGCTAAATCTGCCTGACTCAGCCGTCCTAAAAACTCCTTCAGTGCTATACCGTCCCTGATTTCCTCCTGTGTAAGCTGTTTTTCTCCTCTCCAGATTCTCCTCCCTAACGTGTCCTTTCCTTTACCCAGAAACCTGTACTAATAGCTGTTAGATTTATGAGCATAGTGCGCACTATGGTATGTATACACACACCATGGATTGCATCCCCAAACTATCATCCAGTGGTAATGTTGTTGTGGTACCGATCACTGCACAGTCTCATCTCCTCAAATATTAACATCCGTCTTCTCCATCCCGAAAGCATGAGTCATCACTTCACTGAGTCTCTGCTTCTGTTTGTCTTCTGTAACTGTCTCTTGTGGGTGAAAGTAAGGACATTATGCAATCATGCAATTGCTTCTAATTAGAGTCACATTGTGCTATATGGAGTATGGAACATACTCATATTCTGTGATTTCAAATCTATACTGATTTCTGGTCTTACTCTGATAAGAAATCTAAAATAGGAAATTGGAAAATGTGACTTCATTTTTGTCATTACTTTCTCTGGATTAATTGTGGGCAGAGATCATAATTAACTTGTTTTCTCGTTAACCGTTGGAGGAATCCCATTGTACATTTTCCTTGTAAATATCACATCAATATCACACAACAGTGATATTGTTACTGTTAGCTTCACTTCTAAGACCTGAGAAAGGATTCCTACTGAAACGTTGAGCGAGAAGGTCTTGATACTACACATTCAAACTGACCTTTATGGACTTACGAACATTACTGATTCCTATTTTTTTTGCTTCTCACTTTCGCTCTAAGCAGCCAAATGCCACTAAAAAGGTAAAGTTTGTGTATCATTGTGCTGTATCTGTTTTTTGGGTGTGATCAGTCTTCTAGTGCTGATGTATTGTTTTTAAACTATTATTTTATGTGGTTCAGTCACTGCATGTGCGAGTGAGTAGCTGCTTGCCAAAAGTGGTGAAATGCACTGTATATGATAGCATGACCATTTTCATTTAGTGCTGGTCTAACTGCTTTTTCATGGAGCCCAAATGTAATATTCACATTAATGAGAAGACAACATCTGCCTTTGATCTGTCTCCTAGGGAAAAGGCCATGTACAGCGACTAAGCTACCAGACGCCCTCGCCTCCAGTCAGCCCGCGTCTGCCATCTGTGGCTGCCGCTGTGATAGAAGAGAGTGATGTTGAAGAGGGAGCGGACTCGTTTTCCGAAATCTCAGAGCATCAGCAGGCAGCCATGCAGCAGGAGGAGAGAGTGTTGACAGAGCAAATTGAGAGCCTGCAGAAAGAGAAGTAAACGCCGTCACTACTCTTAAAATGTTATGAAAATGTTACATGATCTGTAAATGATTTTAAAGTATGAATCATTACTAAATTATTAGTATCAGAACAATAACTTTTTTTCGAAGGAGAACTGAACTTACAAAAATAACATAATAAATTTGCATGTTTTATTACTGTTAGCTGTGTCTCATCACATTGTTTCCCTGCAGAGAGGAGCTGACTTTTGAGATGCTGACTCTGGAGCCGCGAGCATCAGATGACGAGACCCTGGAGTCAGAGGCCTCTATCGGTACAGCTGACAGCTCTGAAAACCTCAATGTGGACTCTGAGGGAACCATTTCTGACTTCTCTGGTGCGTCATTATGCAGGAAATCATTAGTCACGCAATTTTTTATGTATAATTGGGGAGAAAAGATGGGTCAGGGCTTAACTTGTGTTTGCCTTTCATTGCAGAGAGAGGGCAAGTGTTGACTTCTCCCTGGCCTCGGAGATCTGACGTGAAGAGCCCCCGACGCCGCGCTCTCCGCCGGCAGCCTGACTCCCTGGACTCTGTGGACTCTTGCTCCAGTGTTTCCTCCTACTCCTCCTCTTCACACTTCCACCCATCGTCCTCTTCCTCATCTGCCGCCACACGGCGTTTTCGTTTCCACACCAAATCTCCCTCTTTAGGCTCAGGTCCAGCCCAGCCCCAGGCCCAGGCTCTGAATGCACCTCAAGCATCCCGATCAGACAGCGTAGACGGTAGCCCTACAGGGGATCAGGAAGGTGCGTATGACGAAAGGCCCCAGTTTACAAGCCGAGGCACCTTCAATCCAGAGAAGGGCAAACAGAAACTTAAGGGTGCCAAGCACTCAACCTTGAGGCACTCCAGAGAAGGCGATGGCCACGGCAGAGACCCTCCAGACATACCACAGCAGCTGGTATTGTATGGCAGTAATGAATTCATGGTATGAAGGACACTGGGCCATCAAAGCACTCCCTCTTCAACTCCCTGGCAGGCATATACGTTCTCAATGGGAGACAACGCGATGGCGACTGATCTCCACTTCTCAAAGCACTCTTGCTTAGCCTTTCTTTGTTGACGTCTGCAAAGAAGTGTCCCCAAGTGCCCTGTACAGTGTTTCCATCCCCAGAGGGGGGAAATGTTTTGCAGCGGGACAGAACTCAGTGGAAAGCCTCTTCTGTGGACTAAACTGCCACCCATGCTCTCACAGTGCCTTGGCAGCTCTTTACTCGGCGCCAAGAGGAGACGCACTGAGCAGGAGGACAGAGAAAAGGGAATGTTGGAATATGCGGAAGACCACTCAGCATCAGGGAATGTTACGGAGCTGGAAAGCTGAAGCAGTGAACTACAGTAAATACGAAGAAATCGGGCAACATCAGGCGTCACGGATGTTACAGTGAACTTAAAGCTCACAATTATTAGCTGCTTTATGAGTTTACAGTTCATCGGTGTAAGCAGTGGTTGCTCTGTTACTGCAAATTAATTTTTCCCTTATTTAATAAATTTTAATGTCACAGAAATTCTTTATAGCATATAATATACAGGTATAAATACTGTACAAAGCCGGAACACCAGCCTCTGCTGGGTAGTTGAAGTCAAATATTTATCTTTTTTTTTTTTTTTTTTGAGTATCTTGGACAGAGATGTACGGATTTGGGCAGTGGATGATTTAAGTGTGTGTGTTTGGGCATGTGCCGAGCGCTCATGTGTGACTGTATGTGTGTGTGTGAGAAAGAGAAAACCACTTCATGTGTTTTAAGTTTGTGCTGCTTTTTTTCCCCCTTACAAGGGAAATACCGCCATCAAAGGGACCAAGTCAGCTGGTGTGTATTCCAGCCAAGGGGATCCCAGCTCTGTAAAGAATGTCGGATGTGTATAAAATCCCTGCATTCACTGCTTAACAGCCATACAACAGTTGTAATGTACAGTACAGTTCATAGTGGACAAATGCCATTCTATTCTTGAAATCTATTGTTACCCCCGACTCCCAAACCCATCCCCACCTCCTGTCTTTAAAGTGTTTGCTCAATAGCAACCAAGCAAGAACATAAAATCAAAATGTCTTTTGTCTTTATTAATGAGAACGTTTATGTTTTTGTCGTTTAAGTGTGTTTTTCCACATTATTAAGGCTGTTTCTCATTAATGGGGATTTTGCAGAAATGTCAATATTCATAACATACTTGAAAATAGGCCTTTTATACAGCAGACATTGACTAGGAAAAGCACAGGTGTTACCAATATATGATATATAGCATTACTATTAGCTAGGGTGTAGGTGTGGTGACAGACAGGGAAATCTGCCCCCCTTCAGTGTTTAAGTGAGACCATGTAACTTTTGAAATTACACTGCTGATTTCGCTGCTTCAGTCTTACTTCAGTCACATATTTACTTGGACTTGCAGTGGCTTATGTTAGCTAATGTTAGCAAACTAGATATTGTTTTATAGTTAATTTGCTGACTTATGACTCTTCTCTCCTTCTCTAGTAGCATTTACCATTGTCCTGTAATTGTCACCACAGTGCCTGTTATAGTTATATAGGCTCAGTACAATTGAGTTCTCAAGGTGCATTTTATAATTGTTTTAGTCACAAGTGCAACCACCTCTTCTTTAAAAGAAAACCTTCTCCTCCTTCCTAACAACATCTGCATTGACCTTGAGGTTTGTGTATATTGTATTAGATATTTACCCAGACAGTGGCCATTTTTTGAAGTGTCTTACTGCATTTCACAATCTTTGATAACCTTGGGTTTCACGTTGCAGTGTTACTGCCTGGATGCCGTATCGTTGCTTTATTGCTTTAGGGATCTGTTCTCTCTGTCAGGGAAATGAAATAAGACCTAAGTTCAGGCTTCTTCCTCTTGGGAGAACAGGTAAAGTATAGTAAGCTTTTTCTGTGTTGCTGGCCTTTTCTGCATTTGTTCATCCTTCAGGTGCTGCTTCTGTCCTGGAAAGTCATTTGACCGTTGAACTTGACAGACAAGGAGTACCTCAACCCACGAGTAAAACGCATAAATTGGCTTTGCAGTTAAATCTACTGAACTGCTCCTGAGATGCAGCTATTGAAACCAGCTCAACTCTTAAGTGGCCTAAAGAGAGCAGACAATTCATAATTTTGCTTTCATTCACATTTTGAAAAGTTGGTTTCATCACCTTTGGATATCACACTCTCAAAATGCCCATCCATAAATAGACCTAAAAGCAGTTTGGAGGCAGGTGCAACAGCTAAAAGGGAAACGTAATGTAACAAGGTTTACAATAACAAGTTGCCCAGCTTTAGAAGGGACCCGTAAATCATTAGTTTAAATCCTCTACCTGTAATGAAAGTGAAAGAAATCACAGCATTTAGTTAACTACTTAGTTAAGTAGTTGAGTAGTTATAACAAAACCAACCCTTAAAGTAAGTCTAGTCTCTTTGCTGTAGATTGATTGTAGATGTAGTTATTTATTTGCCCCAAAAAGTAATGCAGCCTTTTATATTGTTATTACCCTTATGTACCATGTTTGCTATCTAAACATGTATCAGCAGGCAGCTTGGTTAGTAATAACAATAATACTTTATTCATAGAGGCACAAAGTACTTTGCAGATTTACAAGGCTATAAGACAAACCACATGCAGGGGTGGAAGAAGTACTTAGATCTTTTACTCAAGTAAAAGTAGTAATACCACAGTGTAGAAAAGTACAAAAGTCTTAGCATTCAAATATATTTAAAGTACCAAAAGTAAAAGTACTCTTTGCAGAATGGCCCATTTCAGAATAATGTATGTTATATTACTGCATTATAATTATTGTTGCATTAATGTCTACATCACTTTTAATGTTGAAGCTGGTAAAGGTGGAGATACTTTTAACTGCACATCAAAACACATCAAAATCTGTGGATTATATTTTGTGTTAATAATCTGACTCTGCAAAGTAGTTAATAACAGCTGTTGAAATATTTGCCTCCAAAATGGAGTAAGGTACAAGTATCTCAAAATTGTACTTGAGTAAATGCACTTACTTACATCCTATCACTGACCACAGGACATAAGCAAACAACACAACATAGTGAATACATAAAATGAACTCCAAAAGTAGTGAAACAACCTATAATATGAAATTCCCGTTTTCCTAGTTAACCATGTAAGCAATAATTCCGACAGCACGTAAAGGCAACTTGAAAGCCTTGAAGTTCACTTTGAACCACAATAGACTGGATCTCATTTAAAGCCGGACCTAAAGGGGTTTGAACTCAGACTGTCACGAGAACCGCACAATTGAAACCAATTGACATTATTTCTAAAAAAATAAAAAATAAAGGTAAAAGCTTAATTGATAAGAAATGACTCTCCGGTGACGTAGTCTACCTATCGATCGACGCATGCGCAGAGGCCCAGCGTCAGACCAGCACTCACCATCAGCAGGAGGAGCAGCAGCAGCAGCAGCCGCCGGGGGAGACGGGAGCTGTCGTGTTGTTTATTTCACATAAGATAAACTTTTCTCCACAATGTCGGAATTTGACAGCAACCCCTTCGTTGACCCAGTGGACGTGAATCCCTTCCAGGTGAGTGCGTTGTGTTGTTTTCCGGGTGCGAACCGTGTTTTTAAGAAGCTTTTTCGTGTGAAATGAAGACTGAAAGAGATCTGCTGCAACAGAAACCTGTTTGGTTGGTTGCTGGGTTTGGCCTCTGCATTTCCTGGCTAAGAATCTGCACAATTATGAAGTATGACACGTTGTCGTCCAGTTACAGGCTGTTTATTAAATGTATGTGTAAAACAGTGTATTTGGGCTGTACGCGGGCTGTTAACTCACCTGCGCAGGTGAGCAGACCCACGAACAGGTGCCTGCTGTTATACAGCCATCAACAGTGACTCCTCTTCAACGCGCCATTGATAGAAACCAGAAAGTAGATTTTTTTTTCTAACCAGATCCTCTCGCAATGTGGGATTTAATGGTGCACTTTGTAGTCTTATAGGATCGTTATTAGGTGGTGTGTTTTGGTTTTTTAGTGTAATTATCACATCCCAGTGTTTTCAGATCTCATAGCTCCAGGAAGTAATGATACAGGTGAACATATGTCTTGACAAATGACATATAAGCTTAAAGAAAAGGCACATTTTGCTTGTTCAAAACTGAGAAAGTGTGTTTTACCTGAGACAGATGTGGTCCAGGGCCAATAGTCTATTGATAATTCATAATAATAATAAAATCCACGATACAAAGTGCTTTGCAAAGGCAGCAAAATAACAGACATAAAAGTTAAGTCATAAAATCCATCTGGTTTTAAAAGAAAACAGATACAGTGTAGGAAAAGGAAAAACAATATTTAAAGCAAATAAAAGACAGATCAAAGAAAATTAAAACTCAAGTAAAATGTGATGTGTGTGTAATGTAATGTGGTGTGAGACAGCTAAGCATTTAGGTGCTCTTCCTGGATTGGTTGGGACGCTCGGGGCAACATTTCTTGCAGCACACATAGCACCAAATAAAAACTGATAGCTTGTCAGAAATGCATCATAACACCAAGTTATATTTAATCTCTGTTTCAGGATGCCTCAATCACACAAGCCACCAGGGGAGTCGAAAACGTCGGGGAATTCAACCCCTTCTCTGCAACTGACATGGTCAGCTCCTCTGTTTTTACTCTAACTACTGACGTGATGTACAGTGTAGTTGTTGTACTTGTATTTAAAATGCAGTACTGCTTCAATCGCTTCGCAGGGAACCCACTCTGACACGACCATCCCCATCTCTGCTGCCTCCTCTCAACCCGCCATCCTGCAGACGTCAGTGGAGCAGAGCGCACAGGTGAGTCCGACACACACATTTACAAATAAAGGACATTCAATAAGATGGCGTGAATTCACACTTCAGCCGTTTTATGTGTCTGCTGAGATTAACTAACCGGAGTATATCTGTCTTTGGGAGTTGACAGTGGCTGATACATTACTGTTTTAAGTTAATGAGTGAATTCTGGTAGCAGCAAGAAGAGCTCGACCAATAATTAATTTCTGAGGCTGATATCGATATATATTAACAATACATAGGCTGATATTTGGACGTAGGATGGTTGTTTCACATAAACGCACAATATAAATTACATTTTGATAAGGATCCCTTAAACTTGGGTTATTGTGATGCAAGATATTTATATTTTAGACATTTTACAGTTTGAAAACCAACTTGCGAGATGGTGCGATCTTGTCACCTATCAGCCAACATGTTTGCCAATGCCTATATATCTGTAATATGCTAAGCTTGGGTGATAATGTCGCCTGAGTTTACTATCGATATATCAGTCTGGCTGTAGTAGCGAGTCAGAATCAGAAATCCGTTTATTGCAAGGTTTTCACATACATTTGGTGCATAACGGTCACAGTAAAGTAAGAGCAAAGGAAAAACAAGTGCTGCAAAAGTCATGAATCATAGAAATGTACAATAAAAAAATATAAGTAAAGTATATATGTTTCAATGAAAACATCTGTACAGTGTTTGACTGTAGTTAGTAGTTAAAGTCAGTTGTCATGATCCAAAAATCAGGATATAATCTGGTCTCAGGCGCTCTTACACAGCTGAATTAGTTGTTGGGTGGATGTGCTGTTGCCTGTAGTGTAGTTCATGAATTTCCCATCACAGGGCTATTAGGAGGGTAATTGCAGCAGTTGTAGGGATGCAGTGACAATATTAAACACAGTCTTAAGAGGCAGCTCTTCCGTCACCCACCAGGCAACTGCAGCTGCTGGCCAGGCGAACCTGATCAAACAGCAGGAGGAGCTGGAGAGGAAAGCAGCTGAGCTGGAGCGGAAGGAGCAGGAGCTCCAGAACAGGACCGGAGACAGAGCGCTGAACTCTGGCAGTGAGTGCTTTTTAAGTTGTTTTAGACGTTGCATGTAAACTCGTGTTGTGCATACGACTAACCGACTAACTTTCTTGTCTGTCAGCTAAAGACAACAACTGGCCCCCTCTTCCCAAGTTCTTCCCTGTGAAGCCCTGCTTCTATCAGGACTTTGAGGAGGACATCCCTGAGGAGTACCGCAGGATCTGCAAGAGAATGTACTACCTCTGGATGTGTACGTACCCCTGCAGTATTTGTTTTTTATCATATATTTTATAAGATAGTCTAGTTGACATTGGACTGTCTTGCATGTTAACAAGTCTACCTCATAGAACCGAGGTGTAAAGTAGCCCAGGTTTACTGCACACCTGACCTGAGTGCATTATTCCTGTAGCTTGAAGGACTGCAAATGTCAGCATCTTCACAACATGATTTTTACTTAACAAAAGAATCATGATTTACAACATAATATCCCTAGTTTACTATACGATATTGGTGAATTAATAGGCCGAATGACAACCCTGACAGTTTATTGAAATATGTAAAATATTTAATCTCACACTTACATGAATCATAGACATATTGTTGTTGCTTTTAGGTGTTTTTAATATAATTTTTCCCATTATATTATGACATTTTTAACATTTGAGGACAGTTTTTCTCAGCATATGATTAAGTTAATTTCCACTCGTCCTTTTTAAAACCCAATGCAAGACCCATCACACATCCTACACGTAATCGATGTCTGTCACACATTATTTATTAAGATGATTTACTACACCTTATAATCCTTCTAAAAGGGAACCAAAGATGGTTCACAAAAAGCAGAGTGGTTTGTTTGACCTTAGTTTGATGTCTTCGGTGATAGTCACCGTTTCTTCCAGCTCATTGGTCTCCTGTGTGTCTCTCCAGTCCACAGTGCCACTCTCTTCCTCAACGTGCTGGCCTGCCTCGCTTACTTCACCGCAGACGCTGCTAACGGTGTTGACTTCGGTCTGTCCATCCTCTGGTTCATCCTCTTCACCCCTGTGTCCTTCATCTGTTGGTACAGGCCCGTCTACAAGGCCTTCAGGTACACTGCTTTACTATCCTCGTGCTGCTGATGAAATGTTCTTTGAGTTGCATCACTTACAGGACATGTAACTTTTTGTTGTACAAACGGTAGAAATAGGGACACATGCAAGTGAACTAGTTAGAAGTGTTTTTGTTTTTGTTTTTTTACTTTAATTAAACTCTGTGGGCGCCTTCGTCCTCCAACTCAGCCAGAGGGGTTAGAGGAAGTATGTGGGAGCCATTCTGTACTCAGCAGCCTCCATTAAAAAAGATTAGGAAATGTTAATATCAGATATTGCTTACTGTTTAGTGCTTTATTGTTGCTTTATTACCAAAAAAGTGTTTTCCCTGAGACTATTTTTGGAAACATCTGAAACAGCATTTAGACCTTCACTGGAAACTTGTAACAGTTGGAGTAATATCTGAAAAATAAAGTTTGTTTGAAGGTTTTTATTATAGAACCACTATGTTTTATTCAATCATATATGTATTGAAACACACTTCAAATTGTAGATGACACATTTTTTCTTGAATATCTTGACAGTAAAGTGTCTTTAATCACTTGTCCTTTGTGTTGTCTTCTTTTGCTCTCTAGGTCCGACAGCTCCTTCAGCTTCTTTTTCTTCTTTTTCGTCTTTTTCTTCCAAGTGGCAGTGTACATCATCCAGACTGTCGGGATCCCCAAGTGGGGAAACAGGTCAGTGGGAACCTTTTTAACTGAATAAACGTGTAGGGCTCCAACTAAATCTGCCGATTATTTTAAAAAAAGCAGCAAATCCTTACATTTAAAAAGCTAGAACCAGCAAATGTTTATTTTTCATTTTCATCCAAATAGTTGGCGATCGGCTAATGAATTAATCGACTAATCGTTGCAGCTCTAACATGTTGGGTGGAAGTCTGAAGGTGTGGTGTGTAAATGCATGAGACTGAGTCTGTGCTCTCTGCTTTGGGTAGATTCATAGTAAATGTGTGTTTCTTCATTCACACCTGTGTGTGTGTGTTTGTGTTTGTGTTTGTGTGTTTGTGTTTGTGTGTGTATTCTTGCTCTGTATCTCCTCTCTTGCATCTCTTTGACAGATTCCTGCTGCCCTAACTTGTCTGGGTTGCTGCTTTGTAAGTGTGGGACTTTTCTCTTTGGGTTTCTTTTCTATATCATGTAATATATAAAGACTTTCCAGTTTTCCATCCACTTTTTCAAACTTCATGCTTTTCCATTGGAAAACGAACTTCTGTTGTTTTCTGTACAGTACACACTCACTGTAGAGAAAAAAATGACACATGCTTGTTTGTCTGTATGTCTCTGTTGTTGACAGTGGATGGATCACATCCATCAGCATGATCCGCAGCAACTTGGCCGTAGCTGTGGTTATGATGGTGGTGGCCGGTTTTTTCACTGTGAACGCTGTCCTGGCTGTCATCCTACTGAAAATGGTATGCTAATGTAAAGTTTTACAGCTTTTCTTCACAAAAGGGAATATGAGCCACAGTTTGTACTTTGCAGATAATCTGGTATCTATTTAAATATTTACCAGTCAAGTTGAATACACTATGTGTCTCTGGGTAAGTTACAGAACCTTCATTTTGCTATTTTAAAATAAATTGCACAACACATACGTTGTTTGCAGTAAGATAGCAGTGCCTTTATGATTAATTGATGTTGCCCAAAATAGAAAGTCAGACATGGCACTGCATACATATATAAATATGGGTATTCTCACTGTGGCTTCATATTGTTTATTTTCACTCCAATTCTGTGAGGGAGCATGCAGATCAAAGACACAAACATAACAAGAGAAGCTAAAAATGGTGGCGACAAAAACTTCCATGAAAGGGCAAACCAAGGCATCAGTGGGAAGATGAAGATTTAGAAACTGCTGAAGGGTTATAAAGGTTCAGAAACACTAAGCAGGTCAGGAAGCTGAGCCTACAAACAATTTATTTGGAAAGAGTTGAATAAAACATGGCACAAAACAGTAGATGGAGACAAGGGCAAACAATGGAAGATGGAAACAAAACAATCCTGAATTCGCTCCAAAAACAAATCACTTGGTCCATAAATTAGTTTTGAGATATCCTCTTATCTAATTTACACGTGGGGCTGAAAACATGACCACCTTGGCAGACGTAACTGTACAGGAACCAGTTTAAACTATTTTCAGTTTACTGAAATCTGATTTATAAATCTGTCATTTCCCTAATCTGCGTCCCTTTTCCCATTCCCCCAGGTCCACTCTAAGTACAGAAGGACAGGTGCCAGCTTCACCAAGGCCCAGCAGGAGTTCTCCCATGGAGTCCTGACCAACCGGACCGTCCAGACTGCTGCAGCAGGTGCTGCCACATCGGCTGCCCAGGGAGCCTTTGGAAGGAGCCAGGGAGATTAGACTGTTTCCCACATCCTGAGTGCCTCAGGGCAGTCTCTTCTCAGACCAACATACCAGACTAGCCATGTCCCAACATTCTTCAGTGGATTTAGGGGATGGGGGTTTGATTATTTACTGAAAGGGACCAGAAAACAAGTAATTTATGATAAGCCCCTATTCTCCACCTATAAACTTTTAAAGATGCTATCAAAAGTTACTCCTGGAAATGTAGGAAATCACACACTGAAGTTGAATAAAACAAGGCCAAAAGGGAGGCAGAGTGGGTATGACATTAGAGCATTACAACATAACTCCTGGAATGCATTTAACATTGATGACAAAGACGTAGAACAGGGCTGGGGTTTAGTGAAAAAGTACATTTATTTAAATCCTGTCATTGTTAAAGGTGCTGGTGAGAAGTATTAGGATTTTTCTATCTCACGGTTCATGTAGTAATAACATACTGGGGCCTCAAAAATGAACTCTGTGCTTGGAGTTGGGATTATATAAAAAGCATACTTGACATGAGAATGTTTTACCATCAGCGAATGATGGATCCACATAATGTATGTGTACATATTTTTGTCATTACAGCAGCATATAGAGTGTTACAGAGTAACTAGTCTACCATTCAGCCTTTATAAACATTTTTAGTAGATACAGTACACTTCATACTACTAATGATCATTTTCTAAGTACTTTCCTCTCAGGCTATCAGAGTGGATGCATTGGAAAAGGAGATGCATCCTGCTACTACTACTGCGGTTTTAATTTTGCTCACTACATTTTATGTTTTCACGTGTATAATACTGTATAGGATAAGCTGATGATCAATGAAGGTGATGGGATGAAGGTCGTTTTTTTTTTCTACTGTTTTAATCAGCTTACTGATTTAGATGAAGTGAGACAAAAAGCTCTTCTGAGGGCAAATGAAGATGAGGTTTAACTGGGATCGCACATTTTAATTTATGTTGAGTTGTTAAGAATACCATTAACTTTTCTGTCATAGTATGGAGCCTCGCTGCGATTAAAATGACAGGGAGCAGGTTTAATAATGTAAAGTTACTGACATAGAATTTAGGCGTATTTACTAAGAAAAAGTGCATCAATGAGCAGAAAGAACACAATATTTATCTGTCGATTATCCATTCTTTTGACTTTGTATTCATAGTAATTATACTGCAGACAAGTCATGTGTTACTGAGTAGTCGCTGATAGTTGTATTTTCTAGCTGCACCTACTTGTTAGGTATTAGCATTTTCATGTTTTTACTTGTGAATATTTATATATATATATATATATATATATATATAATATGGTGTCCAATTCTAATCTTGAATCACTTTGTTTAGGTGTAACCTCGGTGCATTCAAGCAGATGTAACCTACCAGTTTTTTGTGTGGGGATTTAAACACAAGGCTGTTGGTTATTAGTGTTTTGTCTGATTTCATTTGTCTTTATAGAGAAATTAGTTTTATGGTGAAGTTTCCCTTTGATGATCAGGTGTGTTGTACATATTGGTGACTTATTTAAAACATATTTACTGGAGGGGTATTTGTAGTAAATCGGTTCTGTCTTAACATTGAATAAATATTTTTTTCTCTTTTCAAAATTTGGATCGTGTGAGATAGCCTGCGATAAAGACTTATTCATACAGTACATCCCAAACGTCTTAGCTACATGATGTAAAATACACGTAGACCTACTTCTTCTTTCCTACTCAATCACCTCACGACCCCTCACATTTATCTGGTGATCCTTTGGGAGACTACCGAATGTTGTATATAAAGTAGTTAAAACTAGCTCCACCTTGACCAGCTACAACAGTAAAATGCTGCTTACATGTTGATGCATCAGTATTAACAATCTAGTAAAGTCATATATATTAATATATCAGTCATGGGAGGCATTTTACTGCAGAACAAGTACTTATACTTAAAAACTTCAAGTACATTTTACTTCTTTTGTACTTTTTCTTGAGTAGGATTTTGACTGCAAGACTTTTACTTGTAATGCAATATGTTTACATTAATGTATTGGTGCTTTTAGGTAAATGATCTGAATAAGTCTTCCACCACTGGTCTTGAGTAAAGACTTTCTGCCACAGCAAATGTTTCTAATCTCAACAGTGGAGAAAAACTGTAAAACTTAAGCACACGTGAATAGCTGGCCCTTGGTTTCACAGTTTAAAACTCTGTACACTGACGGGCTCTTTCTGCAAGACTAGCAGACTCATGGATATATTATAAGAAGCTCTCCTAATACATCCATTGGCAGACAATAATATCATACTTCAGTAACTAAATATGACCATTTGATTGGTGGAGGCTGTTGAAGGCGGCGCACGCTGAGAGTAAAATCAGTCTGAGAGACATTCATAAATCCAACCAGCTACACCTCCGCATTCCACTGATGTATCCATGGCAACAGCTTCTAGTGTTGATCATCCCAAGATGGCGGACGAGGAGCAAGCCACGGCGGTGAGTCCAAAACCTAAGCTAGTTATCGTTTTCTTGAGGAAACAAGGGTGAAGTGATAGTGGGACACCCCCCCCCCCCCCCCCCCCCCCGAGTAAACTTAACATAAGGTTTGAGTATAGCCCTCGAACAACGCTCGTCATTTGAATGTTAGCTGCCTGGCTAACCGATTCTAAGTCGGAGCTAAGTTGATTAACCCACAGCTAACGGTAACTTGCCTCTCACTCTTGGCTTTAATCTCACTCACCCGAGGGCAAGCTAAAACCTGAGAGCTAACAGCTATAGCTACATTAAGGTGGCAACAACAGAAATGCGTAGCTGACGTTACAGTGCAAAATATGCATTGTTGACCATCGTCAGCCCACGCTTTCTACTGTAACGTAATTCAGATTAGATAACGTTATTAACTGTCCAGCTCTGCAGTATCTGAGATCTGTGTCTTTAACACGAATCCCAGTCGTGTTATGGCTATAACATCTAGCAGTTAGCGTTTAGGATGTGATGAAATATAGTGAATATTAATACACTGTTTTACCAAGACGTCGAAGCAATCCACAAGTGAGTCAAATATGGGAAAAATGATGGAAAGCAAAACACTAGGATTGCGCATGCGTGCATCTACCTACACATAAGGTAGCTGTATCACAGCCCACTAATGTAATGTGACCTAGCTAATGTTTCAAATAGGTGGTCACTAAGAACTGCAAAACACCGCCTTTTAATGCATTCAGTCTGTGACACTGTGCGAACAAGTTATTAAAGAAAAGAGTTTGTGGTTGATGGAGTGACTTGGCGTCAGCTTGCTTTTCTTCCATTCCAAAAATGAAATTGATCAAAGTAACAATAAAGTTGAATCACCATGTCTCTGACACACATGTCAGCATCTCTTGATTAAAACTTAAAGCTTCAAGAGTTTTTGCAGGGCTGTCATACTGGACTACATTTGCTGGTACGGGTATACTAAATAGACTGGGAAGCTTAGTGTAAGCCTGTCTGCTCACAACTTAAAGAAAAATGCCCCCAGTTAATCACTCATATTGCACCTCTTGGGTATTTGACCTTTTGAATTAAACCTAAATCTATATTTATAGGAAAAGCATCTGCAGACTCCTAGGCAAGCTTAAAGTCAGAGATGCTTTGTCCCTGACCAAAAGCTTGCCTCAATAAAAAAAAAAGTACTGCACAGTAGGTGTGCTTGTAGGCTTCTTCTCATTATACATTCAGCATCAGCTCCAACACCAGTGAGAACTGGTGAGCAGTGATCTTCATATATTAAACTAAATGAGTTTTGAAAAAAGGCATTTTGTGCAGTGTGCCGAGGTAATTCAAATTTGACACACCTGTAGACAGTAGACAAAGTGATTTTGCTGGAACTTATTTTAAAACTTTAATATAATATAATACATAAATTAGCAATAGGTAAGTTGCCCAAGTTGGAAGCTACAATATGTACAGTGAGTCAGTGCAGAGCCGTTTAGTTCATTGTTAGTTACCATATATAATTAAAATCAGTTGCCCAGCAGTTAACTCTTTTGTATTTGCAGTCCCTGAGCAGTACAATACTGTACAACAGACAATGCTACATTCACAGGCTCATAATGTCTTATATTGAAAGACATCTTTTCTGTTCTGTACAATTGTGCATGAACACACCGTTCCAGCAGACATGGCAGTCAGTCTGGACTTTGACCTGTATTTCCACACAGCCTCTAAACATGAAGAAACAATACAAAAAAAATATATTTGGGTGGGACCAATCTATTTTAGTGCTACTATACATACTGTTCACAGGAGACACTAATAGCTGGTGTCCAGCATATTTTGCTATGTAATCATATGTTGTTATTTATTCATTTGTTTTTGTTGTATTTCATATATTTCAGCTCCCAGTTGCTACGGAAGCCAAGAAACGTCGGGCACCCAAAGGTACCATGAGACAGTTGACAATGTCATCATTCAAACAACACACTGCCTTTCACAACACCCATTATTTTGTCATTAATTTCTGACAATATGTCTGTAATTGGTAAAAGATACTCATAGAGTGAGTTTGGAACTAGTCGTCCTGCAGAGGTCACCCTCACCCTTCTCTCTACCGTGTCTAAAAGGAAGAAGCTGTGCATGCTGTTTGCTGCTGAGCCATGTTCCAGATATTTCTCTGTTTGTTGATCACTGAGGATATTTTGTCATCATAATTATGGCTTAATGCCCCATTACCCAGTTAATGCTGTTGCTCATGGATTAAGCTTTTTTGTTTTTGTTTTGTTTTATAATGTTTTGTAATTATCATCAGCACTGCTAAGAATTCAAGTCCTATGGGAACAATGAAGTACATGCTATGTTATCATATTGTATGGTGTTGTGTTGCATGTCATGCAGTGATCTCTCACATGGCCTGCAAGCCCTTACTGAGAAAAATAAATAAAATCAAAACTCGAAGTACGCTAATGTAAATTAAGATGATTGAGTAATGAGTAAATAAAACAGAAAGTAAAGATTGGATTTTAATTGGTTAATGTAATGGAAGTGTACAGTACTGTATATGTGAAGAACTAAAAGCTCCTACTATCAACTATTATAAGCAGTATGCAGTATAAAAACTAAGCATTGTACAGTAGTATAAGTATATATATAATTAGTAATATAACAAGTACTCTCAGTATAAAGTCTGTTAAAGTATGAAATAATTGTGTTGGATGATGGAATTTGGTCCAAAGTCACCTGAATATGAGTAAGAAAGTTGAATTGTCTCCATAAGTTACTGAATTCATACTTACTTCATAATTACTGCTGTAATTACCATCATGAAATGTAATTATGTTAAGCACACACCGAATTAATTATGTTAGGCACACGTACATTATGTTTAATGCAAAGGTGTAATGGTATAAGGTAATTTCACCTGTTTCCAGTACAGCATGTTTCAATTTTATAGAATCTAGTGTCTTTCTTGACAATATGCAGTAATCTGCCTTATTTTGTCTCTGTTCAAGATGTTAACACTTATTTGTGTCAAATTCTTTGGAAGAAGAAGTGTCCGCAGCTGAGTATCAGACTGAATTACTTGACAAGGCCCGAGGTTTTTGAAGTTTTTTGTGATAAAACTTCCAAAATAATTTTCATCATATTTTTCATTACGTTCTCCCCATGTGTCTTTTGATCTCAGCATGCCTCTCCTCTGCTCTTATCCCCTTTTAGCAGATGGTTGAAGCACATGGAAGGCAAATCTGTCTTAGCATTAGCCAGATCAAATATAACAATGAGAAAATTCCTCCGTGTTTGGGATGAAGTTTTTCACAGGACTATATTTAGGAGACCTCCTGCTGTGCTGTTCTTCCTTGCTCCTTTCTACCCTTCTTTCAGACAGAAGATGCAGGAATACATGTCACACATGTATCCCATCTCTCCTCACCAAATATGGCCTGCTTTGTGTATGTGGAGACTGGAGCGCCACAGGGCCACAGCTGAAACCCAGAGACAAGAATATTATTGCTGTCTCAGCAGGAAGAAAGCGGATTAGGGCTCTACAAATAGGGCCATTCCGAATCTTGACGGGGCAAACGTGTGAAGACCATGCAGTTTCACACTCAGCAATGGAGAGGATTTCTCTGAAGTAGTTGAAGAGGCTCCAGTTCTAGCAGCAAATCAACAGAGCACTGCTTGAAGCGCTGACGGATAAAAACAGAAGGGAGCTTTAGCGTAATTCACACTGTATTTTTACACAGGCAGTTCATTAATGATACCCCCCTCCCATGTTAGTGGCTGACTCAAATCCTAGTACTTCATTCCACATTGCCTTGAGTCCTATTTTTAGCCTCAGAGGAAGGTAGTAGGTGCAAGATAACAGGATTACCAGAATCAAACTCACTCGAATTGGAATTACGTTTGCTTCCTTGTGAAATGAAATGTTGTACTCCACTGGGAAGAAGACTTGGAGCATTGTGGTTGGGTTCTTGAGGTTACCTAACCCTTTCTAAAGCTGGCTTTGTATTGTGCTGCTCATACCACCAGCCTCAGTCGGTCTCTATACCCTCTCTGTTCTGTCACAAGCACCTGGCTTGCGAGATACATTGTTGCCCTGGCAACGGGGAGAATATCTCAACCTGCCGAGACATTAAAAGAGAGACAGGAAAAAAAACAGTGTTTTTAACGAAAAACTTGCTTACAAGGTGACATTTACAGCGCGGCTGGTGAATTGATTATAGTTAAGCCGGGGGTTTTTTTGGTTGAAGTGTTAACATCCATGTTAACTGTCAGATCAAAGACTTGCTAGTGACTGCAGAGGGAGGGTGCTTATTTATTCAGCTGCCAAATTGAAAAAAAAAAAGATTGTATGAATTAAAAATAGTCCAAATAGACATAACTCTTGATAGTCTAAGCCGTCTGTTTGTAAGTAAAAACTTGCTAACAAGCTAAGATTTGCAGTGTGCTTGATGAACTGACTTACATTTAGCCTGTGGATTTAGGTTGCAGTGTTACATCTGTGTTAACTGTCAGATCAGAGACTTACTAATGTCAGCAAACGAGGGGCACTTTCAGGATTAATCATTCAGCTATCAACTAAATAAGACATCATCTGAACGGGTAATGGGTTTAAAAGTATACCAGAGATTTTAAATTATAGTCTTCTCATCGTATTGTATTCTTCCTCACAGCTCCAGAGCTTCCCATTGTGGAGAGGAGAAACTGGCTAATCCACCAGCACTATATCCGCAAAGACTTTGATACCTGTAAGGTAAAGTACCTTCATTCCTCCATTCTCCCTGTGATTTAGTCTGTCATTGACCCGTGTTTATGTTCAGCGTTGGTCTGATTGACTTTTTAAACATAATGAAGATAATGAATACCCAGCATGCACAGGGTTCTGCCTAACACTGTACTTCATTATGGCCTAATTCACTGCATTGACCCGTGTATTCCCACATGAAACAGGTAGGTATGTAATAAAACCTCTGAGTAGATGCCTGTACTTTGCCTGATATATTACTGGAATACTCCTTCTCACATCCTCTAAAAGAATCTAATTTTGTAAGACAATGACGAGATACATCCCTCACTCTCAGGGCCCTGTTTTAATTGCACCAGCACAATGAAGAACTAAAGTGGTAGGTGCGAATGGGCGGCACCTGCTATTTTAGTTCATGTATGTGCAGCAGTGCAAAGCGCATAAGAGCTGGGTGAGGTGGAATGTAGATCAGAGGGTATGGTGATTAATCAATACACTCTCAGCCAGTCACATCACTGGCCTTATCGCCAATCACAGTGAAGCATGACATAGCTCCAAAATTAAAGTATCGGCGTCTTCAGGAAATCATATTGTTGTCTGGATGAAGCAGAGCAGCCCCATGTGAACACGCAGCACCAGCCAAGTGCTGATGATGTGGGGGGGGGGTTTAACAGACACTGATGATAGAAACAAATAATAAAGAATAGTTTTCTGAAGCAGTCTATCAATCCAACACTATTTCCGTTAATTCTACTGTATTTCACATTGCAAGTCGTTACATCACATCCTAAAATGTGATGGGATTGCTTTGTAATGCATTTCAAGAATAAAACATGAACCGCTTAACTTTTTTTTTCAAAAGTTGGAAAGGAGGCTGTGACGCACAGGATTAATGAGCCTCGGTAATTCAGTGTTTTCTGCATAAAAGAGCAGAATCCTGAGTTATAACCAACCTGCCTGATGTGTGTAGAGATTGATTGATCTGTGATTTAATGAACTGAAGGAGAAGCATACAGTCTAAAGTAACTGCATGTGGACAACAGATACTGTAAGAATCAATCACATTAATTTATACATAAATTCAGACTGATTTACCAACGTTCCCTCTTCAACCACATTAATCATTTTTTGATGCTGATTTAAACGCATCTACTGACTGGAGAATGAGCATTATTCTGTTATTTCTGCACTTTTGCACCAGTTTGCTCTTCTTGACAAAATCATCAGATTGGCAGCAGATTGACGTTGGTTCTGAGACATCTATTCTCAGAGCAAAATCTAAGACAAATTTTCCACTAAAATACCAACAACAACAGTTCTGCGCTGCCTCATTTGAATGAACCTCCCACTTGTTTGCGCCTCTCCTCCCACCTGTGCACTGTGCGCTTTGTGCTGGGAACCAAAATACCAAACAGCTGGACAAAGCATCTACAAGGTCATGAAAATGTGCTGCTTTTGCTGGTGGTTGTAGCCAATGAAAATCAGTCTGTTATGATGGACATGTGCAGAACAGGGTTAAATACACTTGTTTATGTATGAAGTCTTGTTTGGGAGTGCAAGTTATTTTAACTGAATCATATTGGAGTTTGTTTTTTCAAGCATAGCAGCCATTTATTTTAGCAGTATTCCTATTCACACATGTTGAAAATAACATGTAACCTCAGAAAATTGTCTCCCATTCTGTTTCCATGTAGGCGATCATCAAAGAACAACTGCAGGAGACTACTGGAATGTGTGAATATGCCATATATGTTCAAGGTGAGCCGTAGTCTTTATAGTAACCCTTCCCTCTCACGCATGTAATATCTGATCTTAATTAATAGCTACATCAAATGGAGGCTCTGTGGTAGTCCATGCCCACGCTCCCCAATTCATCATTTAGATCCCAAAAATCTGCTCTTCTTAATGTGTTTTTTTTTTACTTCCTCAAGTAGATGAAGATCCTCTCTCTCTTTGTGTCTTTATTTCTTGCCACAGCACTAATCCTGCGTCTTGAGGGCAAGATCCAACAGTCCCTGGAGCTGTTTCAGAGCTGCGCCATCCTTAATCCCAGCAGCGCTGACAATCTCAAGCAAGTGGCCAGATCACTGTGAGTCTGCTGCCCTCAAGCCTGGGGGGCATCAACCCTTCTCCATTAACTAACAAGACAGACATAGGAGAGAAATATACAGTGACTATTGTTCACTATTGCAGGATTGCGAAGAGTAATTCAGCATGTAGTCATTAAGACCTATTATTTTGTCATGTGGATTATTGTTGTTTATTCTTTCCGTAGATTTCTCCTGGGAAAGCACAAAGCAGCTATTGAATTCTATCATGAAGCTGCAAGGCTCAACGAGAAAGACTGGGTAAAAGAAAACAGACACACTCTAGTCTTAAAGTTCATAAGGGACCGTGTTTAGTGGCCCTGGCCTCTTTCACTCTAAATACACAGCAGGAAGTTCTCCCAACAAATTCTCCCCATATTTAAAATGAGAAATGAAGAAGAATTTATAAAAGCAACTTCATAGTTGCACTTCCAAACTGATGCAGGGCTGTTTTACTGCGAAGCCTATAAAAATTGTATTAAACTGGGAAAGCAAGTCCATTAATCATTCACACAAGTGTGTTTTGGAAGTTTAAACTGTCCCCTCTAATACTACTTTGAGTAATGCTGTAGAATTTGAATTCCACAGAGCAGTTGTCTTAAATAACTTTTATATTTGGAAATTGAATTTAGCTCAGCCTTTATCTAGCTCTGTTCAATTAAGAATGCACCAACACCCCAAGTATAATTTGACATTTTCTCACCCCAGGAGATCAGTCATAATCTGGGGTTGTGCTATTTCTTCATCAAAGACTTCAAAAATGTGAGTATGCTGATTTTACTGACACTATACAGTACAAATTGTACTCATTGCTCTGTGATTTGATCATTTTGATCTTCTGTCTCTATCAGGCTGAAGAGCATCTAAACATAGCTCTCCAGACAAATAAACACGACAAGACTTTCATGATGCTCGGGAAGGTTCATTTGCTGGCTGGAGAAACCGACAAGGCCATTGAAGTGTATAAGAGGGCAGTGGAGTGAGTAAAGTCAAATAAGTCAAATTTATTTATTAGCATAAAGCCCTTGAAATGTACCATCTCGTTTTCGAGGGGTCCCAAGATCAAATGTGGACGATGTTAAAAAGCACTGAGAGGACATTTTTAAGAGGAATCTGTGTAACGGATCATTTCAGGTATATAGTATTATGGACTGCCACTAAGGTTCTGTCTACATCCTTTCTGTTTATAGTTTTTCATCCAATCCAAATAAAAAGGGAATCTTATATTAAAAACTGTTAATATTTCCGCAACCCCAGCATGACAGTTTTCTTCATGATGACAGTCTCTGAAGACACTAAAAGAGATCGCCTTAAAACATGCTGTTTCAGAGGAGATTGTTACTTCGAAGGGGTTCCCTCTTGATTTATCTGATAGTTTTCAATCTTTGGAGCTCATTTCAATAAGTGCTCCTCCTTCAGTCTCACACAAAGGTCCAGCTCTGCCACATTTCAACCTGGGGCCCTTTTCACTTCAGTATAAATTCTGTTCATTTCCACTTCTATTCACATGTTGAATATTTAAACATTAGGCCTTGGTGTAAATAAGGAAATGACATCAGTGTCTGTAATAGAGCTCATTATGGCTACCTCCTGTTGGGGTTAAATGAATTAATCAAGTGCCCCAATACTGGTGTTACTTTTAATGAGACATACCACTGTGAATCTTATTTTAATGCAGATTTGCCACTTTTTTCTTTGAGCCACATTGTCCCCCCACAGGTCATAATTAATACTCCACAACTATGCTGAATAACCCTGATTGAATAATCAGCAGATTCCGTGAATATCAACTGTTTGCTTGAGATTAAGTGCAGACATTAAATGTAATTACAGGCGTAGATAAAGTGACATTTTTCATTCGACTTGTCTCGTTCTCAATTCAGATTCTCTCCAGAGAATACTGAACTCCTGACTACTCTTGGCCTGCTGTTTTTACAGGTAGGCAGGTTTTTTTAAATAACCTTTTCTGTGAAATTATGTGAACACAAGCGAAGAGTGACATTTACTGTAGGAGTCGGAAACATCTAAAAAGGAGTAGATGTATAATTTTCTGTGTTCATTTTTTTTTTGCCAGCTTGGAAAATATCAAAAAGCTTTTGAGCACCTTGGAAATGCCCTCACTTTTGACCCCAACAATTATAAGGTATGTGGGTATTTGAACACACATTATTCTTTGGTATAAACTTAGTTTGCTACTAAGCTTCCTGAGGACAGTGCATTGGACTGCTTCTGAAGCAGCTCAGTCAAAATAAAAGGTCATTCTCTGTCAGGTGGCACAGTCTTTCATCATGTGCAGTTTCAAAGGGTACATCTTCCTCTAATATCTCTCTAATCATTGTTTTTATTCCCAGGCCATCCTGGCTGCAGGCAGCATGATGCAGACCCATGGTGACTTTGATGTGGCCATGAACAAGTACCGAGTGGCAGCGTGTGCTGTGCCTGAGAGCCCCCCCCTCTGGAACAACATTGGCATGTGCTTCTTTGGAAAAAAGAAATATGTAGCTGTGAGTAACACTGCTAATTGGTTCACCTCAGGCATTTTACACTGCATTGTTGTACATTGGCCTTCAATGTATATTTAATGTAATATGCTAAAAACTATGCTTGCCTTCAGTTTGATTGCTCACATCAACTAGCAGACCAGTTATCCTTACATTACTGTATTTTTATCAATTTGGGAGCCACAAAGATGAGATCATATTAATACATTTCTACATTGCTACTTAATTTGGTCCATATGTCCCTGAAGTACAAGAAATCTAACATTGTACAAGATTCTGCTTCTGTTTCTTGGGTTCTTCATGGGATCATAGATTATTAAGATACTTGCCTAACATTGATTTCTCCCACAGGCCATCAGCTGCCTGAAGCGGGCCCACTACTTGTCTCCTTTTGACTGGAAAGTGTTGTACAACCTGGGTCTGGTACACCTGACCATGCAGCAGTATGCCTCTGCCTTCCACTTCCTCAGCGCGGCCATCAACCTGAACCCACGCATGGGGGAACTCTACATGTTGCTGGGAGGTACTGAGTCAGAGAGAAATAATGATTCATTGGATTCATGTGTTAAGAGAGTAAATTGATGATTTGTGGCAAAAAATAGCAGCAACAATTATTGGGTATTTAACAGTTTACTTGTGTGTTGTGAAATCATTTAATACTTTATAAAAGGTTCATACTACACATTTTGTAAAGTACATAGAACAAACTGAACACGCTGAATATGAATGCCATCATTTGCTTGCATTCAGTGCCATGCTGAACCGTCGTCTGCTCCTGCATTTGACAATATTTCAGTTTAAGTTGAGACTTGTGTCATATTCATTCTGAACAGTGGCTCTGACCAACTTGGAGGATGTAGAGAATGCCACCAGAGCGTATGAACAAGCTGTGACAATGGACGGGTGAGTCTGTCTTACACCTTCTACCTTTAAGTGTTCTGTGTGTCTGAATCATTTAATATTTTCTTTTCCTCCTTGGTGATCAATCATCATATAGATCCAATCCTCTGGTCAACCTGAACTTTGCCATCTTCCTCTATAATCATGGTGAAAAGAAGGGAGCTCTGGATCAGTATCAGGAGATGGAGAGGAAAGTCAACCTACTTCGAGACAGCAGCAGCAACTTTGAATTTGATCCTGAGGTACTTCAGATCCTGTTGATGTCTTAAGGTCAATCATTAAAGCCATTACTTACAGTATGTTTAAGCCTTTGCCTACTTACCACTAACAGCTAATGGACATGGCTCAGAAGATGGGAGCTGCCCTGCAGGTGACAGAGAGTCTGGTGTGGACTAAACCTGGCAAGGACTCCAAATTAAAACCAAACTCTGCAGCAGCCACCAAAACCCCTGGTGCTCCCCTTGGTACTAACCAAGCTCTGGGTCAAGCCATGTCTTCTGCTGCGAGTTACAACAAGAACATCCAGCTACCAACAGGTACAAACTACCAGTGTGGGTCGTAGAAAGTGTCAATTAATATTCTGTCTCCTCGGTGTAGCTTCTGGTTCGACGTTTCGACATGTGACAGAGCCACTTTAAGCTTAAAATAAGGTCCATCTCTGAGTCAGGTTCTGATGAGACCGGGCCAGGCTGAATATCTCTCTGGAGTTTGTTCTGAGCACAAACTCAATATGAGGTGAGCACATAAAAAACATCCATCCAGAGTTACACTGTCACTGCAGGTGATGACAAATTTCACAGCCTCCTTCTCTCTCCATTTCACCAAAGCCCAATTCCTCATTTTAAATGGGATCTTAAAAACATCTCTTCCCTCTGTATTCACAGCACCTGCTTGCACTGCTGTAGCAGATTGAGTGTATGAGCAAAGGCAAAATGGAATATGTGGAGAAAAAAAGAAGCTAACCTCTAGCTAGTGCTGTATATATTCATGGCAACACAAGGAAGTCAGTGTGGAAAAATGAAACACAGGTAAGTTTATAAATTCAAGGCTACTGTTGCAGCTTCCAGCTCTCAACAGTAAGTGGACAGGAGTGCTTTTCTTCACAAGAGCCTGTGGGCTGTGTTCTCTACCACCTTTGTTTAGCTGTTAGCAGATAATACCAGAACAATGCATCCATGTTCAGTGACACATTTTACATAATTACTCAGCTCTGACAATCTAACTGCTTTCTAACACTCAACAACCCGTGTTTAACGACCAATTTGTGAACTGTGAACAGCAAATATAGCCTGTAAATATACTATAAAGCTTGTTAATGTGAAGCCGTTCACCATCAGCTCACTGCTAGAGACACTGGCTATTTAGTGGAGGTTGTATGTATTTGCTGGTGTCAGTCCCTTTATTGCTATGCTGTAACAACTAGTCTGTAAATTCATTTTGCTGGAGGTCAGGATGCATATGTGACAGGCAGGGTCCTACTGTATCTGGGTGGTTATAAAAATTCAGTGTATATGGAAAACAGCTTACCCCTGAAACTTGGTTTGGGTTAGTAAAGAAATCTCACAGAGCAATGTGGGTTTAAAACCATCGGCCAGTTAAGCTATTAAGAAAGTAAGTTGTATAAATGAAAACAATGTAAATCTTTAAAAAAGTAAGTTCTGTTTGTGCTTGTTTGTTTGTTCAACAGGCATTCAGTAGCCTCCTACAGCTCACCCCCATGTGTGTTACAAAACTGGTCATAGGGTGAATTCTGTTATAACTGTGCTGTTGTGCTGCACTGAAGCTGGTAGTCCTTAATGCTTCACCAACTTTCACCAACCAATCTAAATTGCCTGTCGGTGGGACTGGAAAATCGAATTATATGCAGTATCTAACTTTTCTAAATGTGCGGTCACATTGGGCTTCAGTTCAACTGAATTATGTGGCGGCGGTGGTGTCATGGTTTTAATGTGGGTAATAAATAAATGTTTTGCAGATCTTAATGTTAATGAACCCCCCACAAACTGCTTCATTTGATCACTGAGAACCAAAAGAGCTTTTCTGAGCAACATTTCATGAAATAAAGTGGCATCAACTCTTTTGTTATTTCCAGGAGTTTCCAAAGGCCCCTCCATGCCCCTTGAGCCAGAACCTGATGTGGAGAAAGCCCCCAGCCCGCCCACTGACCCTCCAGGCTCCCCAGAAGATGCAGAGTCAGACAAGCCCAAAGCCAGAAACTCCAAGAGGAAATCTAAGGTGGAGGAATGAATTAGTTTGGTGGCCACGATGTTTTACTTGACGTCTTTGTCATAAGGTCGCTCTCACGTGATGAAGGCTAATTAAGGTTCTTAAACAGCAACCAAGCTATTTGTGGTTTTCTAGCTCATTGTAGTTGGACACGAAGCCTTGAGTCTGGTTTAGGTACACGGCGCACAGACATTTCATGTCCTACACAATAATTTACTTTACACTGAAAAAGGTTAACTCTAATGTGAACTTTTGTCATTTATTTCAGAATTATTGAATGTCAGTATATCACTTATCACTTTTTAAACCAAAATTCTGAGATAATAATAATAAAAGTGTTTCATGTAAATCTGTAAATGTGGCAGGTTTGGTGCGAGTGTCAAAACCAATTGGATGTTGCAGTTTAAGAATCTCTATTCGACAAAATGGTAATATAGAGTTGCAGGTGTTGATGTTTGAAAGAGCTTAGCAATAAGGTTAAATGGGGGGGGGGGGTTCCTTGTATTGATATTAGGGAAGGTGTCAGTCCTTCAGCTGTTGGGCATCACTGCAGATAAAGAAATGTGAAGGAAATGCTGCGACAATCACTGCTAACATCGGAGCACAGGAGGGGATGTTTTTGAGTAGTTACAGGATATTGCTTGTTTGTATGATAGGGCTCTTTTTTGAGGGTTGAGTGTAAATAGTGACACATGCTTTTATATGTGGATAAATGTTATGTTTATAGAGAGTCACGTATTTAATATTAAATAAGAGACTTTAAAAAAAAAATTGCTGTCTTGCTTCTTTTATTAAGTCCAGTTTTATTCTGTTTTTTCTTATGTTAAGGTCATTCAGTTCAGCAGACACCACCAACAGGGGACAGTATTGTTTAAGAGCTTTCAAAATATATCCATTATCTAACACACAATCCATGTTCTGAACAAGAAGAATAATTGACAGATTAACACTTTTCCTCCATACTAATGTTGTGAAGGCTTACAGGGGAGTCTCTGTTTCTGAAATGTAATATAATTGTGTATGTTTGTGTGTGGATTCCCACGTACGTGGACTGTGATAGAAATGAGGAACCATAAACAAGAAATAAACTGCTGTTGTTTAAGATAGGGCCTCATAAATTATCTGTACTGAAGGTCACATACAAACTGAACTTATTTGTGTGTATGAATTACAATACGGATGTTGCAATTTGTACATATTAACCAAAAATATCTATGAAATATGTACCCCTGACAAAGTCTAGATACACAGGAATCTGTTCATTTCTGTGTGTTTAATATTTGGGGGATTTTAAATATCAAACCACTGGTGTTTGGTTTAGTAGTTTGGAGACTAATTAACAACTAGAAGACAAAGAAAGACAAAGGAAATAGTGCTGAGAGACGTCAAAGTGATATCTTTAACTGTCAGTATTTACTTGTTAGAATCACCAAATCCATATTTTAGTTTACAGGCGTTCCACCGCAAAAAGGTTCACAGAAGTAAGTCAGTTTCCAGAGGTGGAAGAAGAACTCAGAACATTCAAAAGTATAAGCATCAAAACTATACCGGACTCTACTTAAAGTACCAAAAGTAAAAGTACTCTATGCATTATGGCCCATTTCATGATAATGTATATTATGTATATATCACTTTAATGTTGCAGCTGTTAAAGGTGGAGCTAATTTGAATTACTTTATATCCAGCTGTGTAGCTTAATCCATAAAATGTTTTATGTGTTGATAATATGATTTTTATTAATTAATAATCTGAATCTGTAAAGTAAAAAGTAGCATAACATGGGATTACTCAAGTAAAGTACAAGTACCTCAAAATTGAGTAGAGTACCACTGCCAGCTTCAGTACAGAACATTTAAAACATATTTCATATTTCATCCTGAGATAATAAAAATGACAAATGCTTGACTGAGTAACTATTTAAGATAATAGTGGATTAAAAAAATATTCACATTTCTATGTAATATGATGGTAAATAATATCTGGTGTCTTTAATATCAGCGCATTTAAAAACAATCACAGAATATGGCGTTCAGTTGTAATGTAGTCATCCTGTTTATTTATTTATCACAGAGGACAGAGCTTGTATGAGACGGGAGGAGTTGTAACCTCACTGAGATTTGTAGATAGAGCTGTTGGACTAAGAGCATTTCCATGTTGGATAAGAGGATGAAAATGCTGAGTTGATGTTGTGTTGTTTTGTGACAGTTTTTTTTTTCCCCAGTGGAGAGTGTAAATATTTATTTGTCCTCTGGCTCATGACGACAGAGTGAATGCTGCTGTGGATCAAGAGTCAGGTCAACAGGGGTTACTGCTCGTCAGTCTCCCTCTGCCTGGTGTGCTTGAAGTGACCGTTTAAAACGCCTGGTTATTGTGTATTATCACTTATATAGTGCTTTTCAACCTTTCACAAAGAGCTTTAGCTGCCGTGCAAGGTGCTGGCCTCCATCTGGCTCAAGTACGCTTCAACATGTGGACGGGGATCAAACCCCCCAACTTGCTCTACCCGGCTCTACCTCCCAATGCGACAAACTCTGCATCCACTCCGAAGTGGATCTTAAATCTCTTAAATCACATCATCAGTCAGATCTTATCACATGCTTTAACATGGACCGGTTCTGCCTCAGTAACCTTCACATTAAGTATTTTTCCACAGTAAAATAATCACCCTGTTCAGCCTTCACAATAATTCGTTTCTAATTGTGCATTCATTTTTGCAAGTGACACATTTTTCCCTCAACAATCCATCTTACAGAGTTATTGAGTTGTGTGTCAATAACGTGTCAGCATGTATTCACTGATGTTCTCAACAAAACAGACTAAGAACCTTGGTTAGGCCTATTTACAAGCTCATAGTGGCATATGGCGCCGGTTTGGTAATAAAATATTAATGAGTGCTGTTTTTCCTGCAAAAAATTGATGTATTAGTATGATTGTGTGTCTACTCCTGGTGTGCACAGAATCGTTTACATACAGACTGAACTCAGATGGTACCTGCTGATTAGTAACCTGTACTACATTTCAAATGAGGTTTTTCCCCCTCAGCTTTAGTTCCCTCAAAGTACCATGATTTTACAGTTTCCTGGCTACCTAACTGGCTAACTTTGCCAAAATGATTTACACTGACGTGAAATAGAACACAACCTTTTGGAAAACGAGAGGAGCAGTCATCCCTCCTGCTATACAAGTATATAATATATGTATAATTACAGTACATTTGTTTTTATTCAGTTTTACTTATGGATGAGTCTCATGGATGCGTCTGTTTTGATGTTTGTTTTTGCTATGCTGCAAAAATAAATTTCCCATGTGGGACAGTAAAGACTGAACTGAACAATTTTAAAATAAGTTTATTGACATAATTTATCTCTCAAACTGAAGCCCACGATTTCAGACTCATAGAGCTCCCTTCCACCGAGGAGTAATCATTCATGGAGTCAAGTTAAGCTCAGTGGAATATGCAACATACATGAAAAGAAAACTCAAACTGTAAATGTAATATCTATTTTTCTTGCTTACAGTTTTGGGTTCACGTTCACGGCTTAGACATCACATTTAGATCAGTTATTTTTTTATGTTTTCCATGTTTACATTCCACATACATTTATTAAACATACAAAATCGTATATAAAGCTGAAAATATTGTCCTTGATGGAGATAATACTGCCGTCGTTCTCGGTTTCAGTGAGGCAGTTTTGAATCTTCTTGCTTAGATACTGATTAAATCTTCCTGCCCTTCTCGATGAGCCCTCGTGTAACACTGCTACAACCAGACCATCATTTGACCCTGACGATGCACGCAGCAGCGGCCAATGATGATGATCAGATTCTTACCTTAGCTTTTTTTATGCTTTTATGACAGAGAATAGCATCTACATGTGCTGCTATTATCGCCAAGAGACTGTAGTTTTTTCATTAGGTCCTTGTTAAACTGTGCATGCCTGAATTGCCTGTGGTCGTAACTTTTACAGGCCGGCCGATGACGGCCTGTAATTTACGGCTCCTGCTGCAGTTATTTTTCAGTGCAGCTGTGGAAGATTGGTTTTCCATTTCTCATCTTTCTACAATTCAAATCGCCTCTGGATGTGTCTCAGTACCTAGTGGAAGTTTCATTTAAAGTTCTCTGGCTCCAGGGAATGGTAAGTTCTGCTATTTTTTCCATTGTTGGTAGTTTGTGTACTGCTGAGGATGTAACTTATATTGATAGGCTTCAATAAATACAGTATCTTTATAATGATGGTAAGTTGTGTTAATTTTACTTTATCTTCTGTTGTTTAATTCACATCTAGAGTTTCTTTTTTATAACTTTTATAATGTTTTGGCTTCTGTTTTTGCTGTTGTCAGTCAGACTGACTTGTTTGCCAAGATGCTCGCAGCTGGTAGGCTGTTTTTTTTTGTTTGTTTTGTTGCAGCACCGAGTTGACGGATGCCTTACACAGAAGAAGAAATGTTTTATTTCCTTTGTCCACCTAGTCTTTCTTATTTGAAGTCCAGTGACTTGTGGTGGTTTGATATTTGAGGATTCTGACTGTCTGGATCTCAGAAAAACTGGGCTGTTAACCTTCACCCCCACATTCCTGCATTGCAGTTCTATAACCTCAGCTTTTAACTTGTGCTTTACATAAAACTGCTGTGATTCTGTCTGCAGCTCTTCACGCAGCCCCTTGTCTGGCTCTTTTAAATAGTTCCCCAGATAATCATGAGGTCTCGAGTATCAAGCTCAGTGCTGGCCACTTGGTGAGGCTGAAAGTAGTCCTCCACACACTTCTCACCCTCTTGTCTTTCCTTTTTCTCTGCAGTTACTTCAGTTACACATCATTTGTGTCCAGTTTCTTCTGAACTCAGCACAGTGTCTCCTGCCTGAGTCCCAGTTCCAGACTACATACTAATCGTGTGCAGTATATAATCTTTATAGTTTTTCCTTCAGTTATTATACAAGAAATACACATACTTTTCTGTTTTATACTACTAGGAAATGGTTCAAATACAATCAAACTGCCAATTAAACTTAATACAGAGACGATTAAATGTTTTTCCAACATGTTCTAGTTATTTTTGTGTTTTCTGAGGTGTCATTGGAGCTATTTCACCAACATCCACAATTAGATTTTTTCCAGCAATGAGCAGCTCTTTCATTTCCTTTGTGCTTTGCATAGTAGGAGAATAGTTGTGTGACATCACTACACTCAAAAAAGTGTTTTTTAGTAGCCTGCAAATATCTGTCTATCGTCGTCGCAGTCTGTTTGCACAGTTGTGCCTAAGTACAGCCTCACAGAGCTGCTAGCATGGCTGTAGACTCTTAGTATTGTTTGACTGTACTTTTATCACTTAATCAATGTGAACACACCACAAAAACATCTGCTTAGAGTTAGCGTGTAGTTGTTTGTTTTTATTTATCTTTTAATATAGATATTAGTTTTTATCTGTTTTATTTTTATTTCCCTTTCTTCTGTCTGGTGTTGTTGGGTTGTTTATGATGACGTTTTGTGTTGTTGAAAATTTGGAATTCAATAAACTTTAAGTCATAAAAGAAATAGCGTGTAGTATAACATTGGGATGCAGTTCAGTGACCATAACCACAACGCGATAGAATATTTTTCAAATCAGAAAGCATCTAAATTAAACAGATTATAATTTCTGAAAAAAATCCATCATCCTGATATGTTACCGTACACAGATCAAAGAGTCAGATGTTGAACCAAGAGGTTGGACGATGCTGGGAAGAATAAAGGAGGTCGCAGTGCCAGATGAACCAGGTGACAGCAGTGTGATGGAGAATGTGAGGACGGTTTTGGAAAGGTCACGATTCCTCCTACTACATCAACGTAAGCATCTCTGATATCTTTCAGGTCACTTTTTAAGTAATTCTGTCCACCTGTTAGACTGAACATAAGATAATTTATCAATATCTCAACTGGAGTCCTCAGCCTTTGATTTTACACACTGAATTCTGAAAGCTGATGATGTGCAGAAATTACCTAATTTCACTAATGAATCTTTAATGGTATCTTAAGATCGTTTGATTCATGAAATGATCTGATTGAAGCTGAGACTGCCCATTTACGAAACATGTTTTGCACCTGTCTAATATAAACCACCTTGGGGATTGTAATAAATCTTGCATTCCTTACAGATCAATTTACAAATTTCTATGCAGCACCGTTGGAATCTTAATGTAACATTGTAGAAAACTGAGGACTCAATCATGAGCCCGTCAATTTTATTTAAAGATTAAACTTGTTTTGAAGAGTAATACTAGTGCCATTAGAATTTTAGGCCACTTTGTGCCATAATATTTATGCAGCCTGCATGCAGCTCACCATGGGGGTTCACATGTGGTTCTCAGGCCTGAAGAAACCTCAGCACAGCATGCTAGTAATGTGCTCTGTCAGATATAAACCTGGTTTAGAATTGATGCATGTCAAGTTGGTGTTTTACAGAGAGTTTTTTTTTCCTGCACAGATAGTAAGATCAAATTTCCGTCATTGAAACGGCGCTCATTTTTCAGACGGCCTCTCCTGGAAGTTAAGAATGAAAAACGAGAGCTAGATGGGGAAGTTCAAATCCTGGCTCCTTTCTCACCTCCGCACAGCTGACCAATCAAACAGTGAAGTGGTTGTGATGTGGATATGTCGGATTGTTGTCCTCAGAAAGTTACAGAACTTGTCAAACATCGGAAAGGTGTCGGGGAAGGCATACTAGCACCTTCAGTCTGGTGATATTTTACATTTTTCTTATTACAAACAGATCCCATTAAAAGACCAAAACCACCCACGGATTGATCCTACAAACAAGTATTTCCTGTGTATCTAGATAGATCTAGCTTGATAGATCTTATTCCTCTGTGCCATAGAGCTGCATTGTAATACAAGAACGCGTTAAACTGGATGAAAAAAATCTTCCGTCACCACGAACAGACACACTGTAGTTTACATGCTGCCGTTGCAAATACTCACCAACGCACCAAATGTGTATTAATCCACTGCTGAAAGTAGTCCCCAACAAATGCACTATTTACTATCGTTTCTGGACTTATTTCACCTTATTTCACCTCTGTCAGCAACCACTACCTCATCATTTATTCTTAAAATGTCACGAGTGCACATACACAACAGAGCAATACATATATATATCAGCACCAGTACTGTATAATTTCCCCCCGGGGATCAATAAAGTATTTCTGATTCTGATACTCCTGTTTGAAAAGTGTATATTCATGATCTGTTTTTAAAGACTTCAGTTGTCACGAACGGGCTTGCACACAGTGACACAGACAGGTAGGCAAGTTGGAAGGTAATGAAAGCTGGACAAATGCATTGTTGATCTATTTGTGGAATTTGTTTACAATAATAAAAGTATAGAATAACTATATTTTTATCCTTTAACCACGTGCAATGCTTCCTGGGAAACTATTTTAAAATGACAAACACATCACGTTTGCTTGTTTTGTGCTGTTGGTTTCATCAGCATGTCCTATAGTTTGGCATTTTGGATTATTATACATATACAATTGACTTGTTGATTTTCACAGGTTAAAATCTACACATCAGAGGATACTAGAAACATTCAGACACTGTGCAGAGAGTGTAGGCAGTAACCAGAGATGAGATATATCTTGTTATCATTTGCAGATATTTTCCTCGAGCTGAGGCGTCCTTCAGCTGGAATTTAACCTCTAATCGACACGGCGCCCCGACCAGAGGCTGAATACATTTTTCTTATGAGAGATTAATAAGGCATGGCAATTGAAACACAATATTTTCCCAGAAGTCATTACTTATGATGGATCAATTGACACGAAAGGATGAAGGACAGCTTAATGTCTGTATTTATTTACGTTTAAATGTGTTTATATTTGGCACACGTTCATAAGTCTTCTCAATGCTGTGTAAAGAAAGTGACAACAGTTGTCTCTTGGCTTTTTATGCTTTATATTCCTGATACTGAATTTTTAGTATTTACTTTCTTTCAGCTAATTGTTTTGCTTTTACACCTGCAACTTTACTGTTTTGTTTTACTCTTACTGCTCTCATTAATCTCATTTCTAGCAGTAGCAGGTGTCAGTTTTCAGCGACTATGTGCTTCCTACTGAACACCAACCAGCAGACAGACAGAGTTTACTAGCTGGTGAACATAGTGGAGCATTTAGCAGCGAAAAGACAGGTATTTCTCTCAGGAGTTGGTGGAGACCAAAGCAGGGCTAAAAGAAGAGTGAATATTGGACTTTTACAGCCTCACAGACCAGCCAGCATGACTGTGGACTCTTTATATTGTTTGAGTATACTTTTGTCACGTTATCAATGTGAACACACCACAAAAACACCTGCTTAGAGTTAGCGTGTAGTTGTCGATTCGTTTTTATCTATCTTTTAATATTTCATTATAATTTTCCTTTCTTCTGTCTGGTGTTGTTGGGTTGTTTATGATGAGGTTTTGTGGTGTTGATTAAATAAACTTCAAGTCATAAAAGAATTAGCATGTAGTATAATATCAGGACACAGGTAAGTAGCTCCTGTAAAGCAAATTACAGTGATCATAAAACACAACGCTATAAAAGTGTTTTCAAATCAGAAAGCATCTAAATTAAAAACAGACACAGGACTCCAACTGAATGCCAATGTTGCTCCATGTCTGCCGGATGTGTAAACAGTGGCAAAGAAATGAATGCAGCTTTAAATTTCTCATTCACCTAAAAAGCAACAGACAGACATACGACTTCACAAGAGAAATGAGAAGAGCTATCATCTGCACTCTGTCTTTCTACTGTCCTGCCTGCTGACCACCTCAAGGTCCAGAAATGAGACATTTCAGTATCTCTGACGTTGTTTCATTAATTTATGATATATATACATCGCTGTAACCTTCAGTCCTGTTTCACAGTGACTAGTGTTTGTGTCTGGGAGGAGACTTCAAAGCAGCAGGGGACATGAATCTGTTTTATCAAGCAGACAAATAAAGGGTTGTAATCAAAACCTATTAGCATGGCACTGCAGATCAAGACTTTATTTGTTACACCCCACTTCAGCTCTGGAAAGTCATGATCGATATGTGATTAAACCCACTAAATCAAGCGTGTTTGGGTTTTTGACTCAATTCATGAAAAGCGCTTGGTGTCCAAATGTAGGCGGTTGTTTTTCCTTCCAGTAAGACATGTTTATGGTGCGGGGTGAATTGCTTTTGCCTCCTCTGGATGTATGCATCATGTCTGTGATCAGGGACAACAGGCGGCGTAAGAAAAACATTTCCCAGTGGAGTGGCTCTTCTCTCAGCGCTGGTGTCGATTTGGCAGGCTGTAAAGAATGGGGAGGAATCTGAGCCAACAAGTGAAATAAGACCTCAGTGCTGAGACTTTAGGAACAATATATTGTTTACAGTCATGCTGTATAGTAGCAGATGTGGCAGAACATTTCTGTCTCAGTGAAATACAGTGTTGGTGTTGTACTTCAATGGGTGAGCGGAGTCTGGAGATCTGACCTGATTTTACTGTTATAACAGCTTCAAAGGGAAATACTGTCTGATACTGTATGTATCACCATTCAGTTAAAAGCAGTGTAAACAGAGTGCAAAGCCTCCCCATCAACTGCATTTAAATGTATGTGGGATTTTACAGTATGTCGTACCATCGTTTTTGGGTTGTATTCCTTGTAAACAAATCTCCTTGCAGCTCTGTATTGTTTGTAAAACATCTGCATGCCTTTTGTTTGGAAGTATTTGCTTTCTTGATGAGTGATAGATGAGAAGATTGATACCACTCTCAAGTCTGTACGGTTAATTTGAAGCTACAGCCAGTAGCCTATTAGCTTAGCTTAGCATAAAGACTAGAAACAGGGGGAAACGGCTAGCCTGGCTCTGTCCAAAGGTGACAAAATCTGCCTATTAGCACCTCTAAAGCTCACAAATTGACATGTTATAACTCATGGTGGGGTGGTTTTATGAGGGGTTATGCGCCGGACTATTTCCTGGCCTGGAGCAATGACTTCCTGGATGCTTGTTGTCACCGTGAGGTTGCCAGGGCAACCTTTGAACAGAGCCAGGCTAGCTGTTTCCCCCTGTTTCCAGTCTTTATGCTAATCTAAGCTAAACGGCTAGCCTTATAGTTACCAAACAGATATGAGAGTGGTATCAATCAGTGGTACCTTTATTATATGAATGAAAGTGTAGTGAAGTGTGTTGTTTATTTGTTTGAATTTGTTCACCAGTGTTTAATTTAAGGTTGATTGTGTCTCTGAAATTGTTAATTAGGTTTTACAGTATGGCTGCTTTACATTTTAGGATTTAAAAAAGACTTGGCATTGTCTCAGTGCTTTCCCTCCAATGGTTGCCCTTTTTATAATTCCACTTTGTTTAACACCAACCAGTGTTTGGGATTTAGGTCAGAAATAGATGGATTAGAACATACAGTCAGAAAACTAACAGAGAGAGAGGGAGAGAAAAGCCTCAAATCCAGTGTGTCTTTGAGGTGCTGTTTCATGTAATTAATCTGCCTAGCTTCACTAGACTCGTGCCATATTTCATGGTGACACTAATAATGCCAAATTATATGATGTTGTAAAATCTTAGTTGGTGTTTAAACATGTAATTTAGGCAGAGTAATGGCGCATATAATGTATTTTACTTTTAATCACTCCCGGTTTTTCGTGAGGAACTCAAGGAGCGAGGCTTTGCATTTCAATAAAGCCACTTGATTAGGGAGTGCGGTTGTTGCTGTTGTTGTTTTTCGGCAGATACTGTTTACTCTGAGCTCTGCCTCCCAAAATTCTCCCCTCCGCCCCTCTCCTGGAGACAACTCAAAGACCCCCTGCTGGCAGCTCAGCGGAGCAGCTTTATCTGGGTTCTCCGCTCTCCCGTCTTTCCACAAGCCTCGTCTCATTGTGTCACCCCAATGTGTCAGCCACAAGCTGCAAGTCACAGTCACAAACTGCATCTCAGGGATGAGAGAGCCATTCATTAGAGCATCACCACCAGCTCTCCCAACAAAGGTTCACTGTTTCATTTCCCATCACTCCATATGCATGTAAATTAATACGAATAAAGAGGCAGGGAAGTGGTTATTCTGCTGACAACAGTTAAGGGAATTTATGTGCAGAGCAGAGATAATTTTCAAAGTTATCTCTTCAAAGGGATACTTTGAAAACTGTGTACACACACAGCTAGGAGTAACATTTTCCCCATAGCTGTGAAAAATATTTACACTAACAGAAGTCGGTGTGATTCGCTGGCTTGAGCTTCATGCATTTCTTACTGTTTTCAATGTCACCTTAGTTTTAAATGTTCAGATTAATGCCTGTTTAGATCTTTGTTTTTCCAACATGAATGCAGACTCCAGCAGCTCTGAAGGGACGTTTGTCCCCTTTGGTTATTTAGAGGAAGCATGAGAGTTTGTCTTTGATGAGAGTTTAGGGATAACTAAGATTACAATGCTGTAACAAAGGCTGCTGAGTCCAGTGAACATGATCACAAGCATGGTTGGGGGTAGTTTTGAAGCCAAATGAAAAGTAAACTTTGAATCCTCATGAAGTATTTAATTAGGCTTTAGGCTCAACTTTGCTGATGTCAAACCTGGTTGTCAAGACAACACTCGCGTGATAAGTCGTGACAAAAGTCATAAAGACAGAAGGTGTTTGTGCTAACTAATCCTCCACTGATCCCCTGGAAAAACCCACAACAACTTCTTCAAGGGTTTTACACAGTAATTATGATTTTTTTTACATTTAGTACAAATATAAAATTAAAACATAAGACTTCCTTTGTGACCAGCAACCACAAACTACAATTTGATACGTATCTTATGTTTGACTACTTTGAGAGAACTTCTGTTGCAGATCTCTAGATCTGAATAATTACCTGTCTCAAACTGGCTCTGACTCAAAGTGGGATTTAAGTATTTCTGGCAGAGAGTTTTGCTTCAATAGCCCATTTCCTTTTTGCTGAAGTGCTGAGCCAAAACAAACCAATATGACTATTCAAAAAAGAGTGAGGAAGCATTTTTTAAAAATTGGGACAGGAATCACTGGGGATTTATCTTATTTCAGTTATTTATTTACTGGGGCGCCATTTTTTATGGTGCCCACTCAAACAAACTGAACCAGACTCCCATCGCAAAAGTAGACATTTAAGCTTTGTGTTAAATTATGAGCACACTGGATGAACTCGACCGCCTGAATTACGTTTGCTGCCTACGAAAGAAACACCTTCCTCTCATAAGCTGCTTACAGGATAAAATACTGTTCTTTTACTGAATGAAGCTGGTTTGCTGAGTCATATAAAAGGAGTTGAACATATATCACCAGCTTACCCCGTCCTCCCTCAACCCCCATCCCATTTCTGTCCATGTATTTCCCCAGATTTTTATGAGATGTGACATCTCCCTGCAAGAGTCCACTCACGCTCTCCCACTTTATTGTTTTCACATCTCTCTCAGCAGCAGCCTGGGAGAATTAATTTTACACATGTAAGCAAAATACTGTCACTGCAGTAATCCAGTAAGAAAGACTATTTATTTCATTCCTCTCCGGCAGTATTGATCTGTGGAGCTATTTGAGCCCTGTGGTGAGATTGTATTCCACGCAGAGTCCACGCAGGCAGGTAGGCAGGACCACTGCAGCGAACACCAACATGTCAGCCCTCCTGTCATCCAATAAACCCCACTCTTCCTCTGTCAGCTAATTTAAAATAGATTTAAACACAATGCTTCCTGTCATGGATGTTTTACTGGTGTATTTGATAACTGGGTTAAAGACTTTGTTAATTGAACTCTTGTTTTCTCACCATGATAGATAGTTAGAAACCAGATTACAGTGTTGGCTGATTCGGTGTGTTCAAAAGGGCATTGAGTTTCTGTTGGTAGATCAGGGGTCTCATTTATAAAACAGTGCGTCGGATCCATACTAAAAGTGTACAAAAGCCAAAAATGGCGTGTGCCAAAAAAATCAGACTTGAGCATGCACGCTTGCAAGTTCCCTTTACCTGAAAATGTGCACACGTGGATCAGCCTCATGTCCCGCCCTCTACACACCCACATGGTCAATGCAAAGCACCACATGAATATTGATGCTTATAAACGAGCCTGCTGATCAATGGTGTGTCACGGTGAAGCATGGCAGTCCGTGTGCAGGTGGTGAAGATGTGCCGGGTGAGGTGACTGAAGGAGGTAGAGTGTGTGTACTTGGTGCTACTTGGTGATATGCTCAGTGCTACAAGATATTATTAAAAACTACTGACGCTCTGTTCTGACTTTCTTTAATGCTATTTGATTTCTACAAGTGATGATGATAATTTCATCAGTTAGTTACTGTACAGTCCGGCCCTCTCCTCTGCGCTCCGGGGGTATGTGGGGGATGTGATGAGTGAGAAAACGCTGATGAAATATTGAGTGGACTCTGATTTAAGATGTTAGTTGGCTTACATCTTTTCGCAACGGTTATAAATGAGACCCCTGGACAGTGACTTTTAACTCATATCACCAAATAGGCTGGTTAAAAGAAGGCTTTATTCAGCAGCAGTGGAGTGATTCAGACTGAAAACAGCCCTGCATTGGCAGAGGCGCGTTGTTTAAGGTACCAGTGAGACAATGAAATGCAAGCCAGGAAGTCCAGAGCAGATTCATGTGTCTGAAGGCTTATCACACCAAAACACTGCTAAGTGGTTTGTAATACTCACAGACAGGATTTGGAAAGTTATCACAGCGACGCCGGCGTTGCAGCAAAAATTGAACCTGCTTTAACGACCCTGCATTGTTTTGCTGCTGCATTGACGGACTGGCTCCATTCAAATGAATGAGGGAGCTGTGTTTTACCACGGCACAGTGGTGCTTTAAGCTAAATCCCAACATGCACTCAATGACAATGCTAACATGCTGATGTTTAGTAGGTAGTTTCCCATGTTCGTCATCTTAGTTTAGCATGTTAGCATGCTAGCATTTGCTACAATGACCAGAATTGCTTGAAAGAATTTACTCTGTATTTAAAAAATAAAACAAGTAATAAAAATGTAATATTCCATGTGATAATGAAAGTTATATTTCATTTTAAATGAAGGGCAGAACACTGTAATACTGCAAATGCAGTCAAATCCTGAGTAAAGGTAGTTGTATAAAGTTAGTTAACTGAAGTTGGAGTGATGGTGATGATGATCAAAGTAGCAGCTCTTCAAAGGCTGACCACTTGTCATCTTAAAAAAGCCAGAAATGTGAATCAGAGACAACATGTCCTTGACAGAAAGAGCAGTGAGTGTAAAATAAAATCAAAGGCTGACCACTTGTCATCTTAAAAAAGCCAGAAATGTGAATCAGAGACAAAATGTCCTTGACAGCAAGAGCAGTGAGTGAAAATAAAATCAAAGGCTGAGGTGGCTTCAGGTGAGATTTCAGACCCGTGATTTTCAAAGTTAAGACACTGCGTTATTCAAAACCTCAGGAGTTATGTTAAAATGACCTGCAAATACAGCTTTGTTGCAGCTTAACGCAACATCTCAAAGAGCAACGCAGCATTTAGTTTGGAGAAAGGCAGATAGCACATCAAAACAGCCTTCTGCAACTTATAGATTGCAAAAATAACTTTTCAACCTGAGCACATCAAAGTTAGAAAATTAACTTACAGCAGCAGCGTTACATTTAAAATGTTTTTTGAACACGAGAGCAAGGCCTCCTACACGGCCACCCGTCTTGTGGAAGCTGATAAATACAGCTTGTAATCAGGAGGCTCAGTTGGATGTGTTCAACGCTCCACAGCCTCGTTTCAGTCGAGAGGGGAAACTCCGTGAAGAAAGAGGATGTTAAGTCATATAGACAGAAACCTTTGAAACAGCGAGATATGAAGCATCGGGGGGAAACGTGTTTTCCTTGGTGATATCATGGGTGCAGCAGAGTGATGCCTGCACAGTGAAATGGTTATACTACAGTCTGAAAAGCAATTAAACAAGTGAATCGTGATGAGTAACAAACTGCTATAGTAGCTGGTCTGCAGCAGTGATATGATATATGATATACAATATGAAATATTTCTGCACTCACACTGTGGGCCTGTCGCTTTTGATGCACACGTCTTGCATGCAGTATGTCTCTTATAATGTACTAAGAAGTCCACTACATGGTCAAAAGTATGTGGATCAAACATCACAAAACCATGTGCATTAATCTGCTGCTGTAACAGCCTCCACTCTTCTGGTTTCAGGCTCTCCACCAGATTTTGGAACCTGGCTGCAGGGATTTGTTCCCATTCAGCCACAAGCGCATCGGTGAGGTCGAGCACTCATGTTGGGTGATAAGGTCGCAGTCAGCAATCCAGTTCATCCCAAAGGTGTTGGATGGGGTTGAGGTCCAGGCTCTCTGCAGGCCAGTCAAGTTCTTGCACACCGAACTCATTATTAAACTTTAGGGACGTGGCTTTGTGCACGGGAACATCGTCATATTGAAACAGGAAAGGGCCTTCATGAACTGTTAGAAGTAAGCACTAAAACATCATTGTTTGCTGTAGCTTTAAAATGTCCCTTAATTTGAACTAAGGGGGCTAGCCCAGACCGTATAATAACAGCCCCAGACCAAAAGTACATGCCTTTGGCCATATAGTGTAACAATATTGAATTAAGTGTGCAGAAGCAATTATGATGTGACAGCGCTTTAAGGTGGTTATGGTTTTGTTAGGTTTCAGCACAAAAATTTAGTTTGGGTTAAAATGAACACGTGGTTAAGGTCAGGGGATGACAGCAGTCATGGTTAAGAGAAACCAATGTTGACGGAAATGAACAGCTGTCTCTCGGGTGTTAAAGTCCAACGTTTTGTTGACCCATCCATCCACCTCGACCCCCAACCTACACGGCCTCTAGAGGGCTTTGTCCCATGAACAACGTGTTGTTTTGGGGCATTTGCTATAGTGACTGACAGTCTGAATTTAGCCACCTGACAACAGGAAGGAGTTTTCATGCCAGAGGCCGTTATGTATTTTTATGTGATCATACCATGTTTGAAAATATTCGGATGGCATTTTTTTGGCAAGTTTTTGGAGAAAAATAAGACGATCCAGGTGAAAACCAGGTGTTGCTTTCAGCTCATATGCGGTGTACGCTGCTGTTTGCAACCGTGTCTTTTTTTATACTACCACTGTGGGGTGCTAAAGTTAGAAATCTTTAAATTCTACACATAGTGGCTTTAAACCAAACAAACAATCACTGATGACACAATACCCCACACTTTATCTCAGGGGAAGACCTCCTCACCATTCTGTAAAATATGATCATAATGTTTGTTTGTGCAAGGTTAGACCAGAAGCAATGCATAATCTGAACTCATCCACTTTGATCAGGACTCAGAGCGAGAGGCTCCTGACGACTGCTGCTGCTCAGGGGAAGAGGCACGGCTAAAGTTTTACAGCTCGTGGAGTGAATTCTGATAACTGTGGAGGTGGATCACATCAAGCCTTCCTCCATGTTTTTTTATTCATGAATACAGCAAGTGATGAGGTGTAGAGAGAGCAACAGTAAAAGAGTTGAACAGCCTCGGGCCAAGGGCGAGGGCCGGTGAATAATTGAATAAGTCTCTGCCAGCCTGGGTCAGGCTGTTTCCTCCGCTGGGATCAATCGCTGGCTGATGTCACGTTCAGGTGACGTGACACGAGGTCCCTTTTGGGATGCACATTGTGACAGGTGTGTTAAAGGGTTCACATGTTTTCAAGTCAGTCTTTAAACAATATTCACGTACCTGTTTGTACAGGTACAGTAGTTCTGAACAAACAAATGTTTTGTACCGACTCCTTTATGAGTTGCACCGGTACATACTGCTTCAGGAAATAGCCACAGCCTCGCACTCTGGGTCTGACACAAACTCTCGCCTTCTCCCACCTACACTGCTTTATATATATATATCCTGTACATGCCAAACTGCAGCCGTACGCCAAAGAATACCGAAGAAACAACTTGGGGTCTTCAGGGCTCACCAGATTCGTTTGTGTTTGCTTGTTAGCCTGTGGATGTCATTCTTGGCTTCCATGCAGAGTTTGAAGAGCCTCGTTGCTGCAGTTTGGTTGATAGTTATAGCAACCTTTAGTGCCTGTTAGTGTTAATAATTGTTTTGCATATTGATTTAAATACTTATCGTCTACAGTTCATTACTTATTTCAGCTACTGTCATGTTAAAACATGCATACAAGTTGGTATATTTCTGTTTGTTTACCGTAAAAATAATACGCATCAACACAATAATCACAGTAAGTAAAGTGAAACACTTGATTTCATAAGTTATCGGCTTTATGTAGCCTACAGCTTGATATTTCGTGAGTATAATGAGGCATACATTTCTTCACCTCCACTCAGTACCCACACATGCGGTCAGTGTGCCCTGCATTCTTGTGGTGTGAAAGGTGCCGAAATACTAGAGAAACTCTAAAGTTTGATATATTTAATCAAACTTCCTGGCACTATGGTTCAGCAGTCTAAGTTAGCCAAATCAAATGGGTATCTTCCAGAGTCACAGTCTTGTTAGTGCCAAAGTCCACCGCAGCTCAACAAGGAAACACTGTTCAAGAGAACCACAAAGAGGGGATTTGGTGCTAAAAAAGACTTTGGAGGATACTCACTTGACGCCTTTTACTGTGTTAGCTTCAGCTGAACTTTAGCATTTATTTTTGCACTGAACAAGGACTATGGATTTTGAACCGCATCCCTTAAATTGAAACTGCTTTAAAAGCTCTTTCAATAATCCTAAAGGTGATGTGATGTGATGTGATGTGAGTGTTGCAGTAAGATAGCCAGTGTTTACGTGCAGCTATTCTATAGGACTAAAGGGCCTTGCTAAACACAATGTAAGTGTGAAAACGTCAATGATAATCTCTCTGTATTGGTGTGTGTGCATGCAGACATAGAAATATGCACCAACAATTGAGTTTGTCATGTCATTCAAATGGGTCATAAATCAGCCCTGACCTGGATTTAATTGCCCCCTGAGCAGCCGTTTCATTGTTTTAAATGCCTCTCCACCATGGCATGGCAGCACAATAACTTCTTGCAGCAAGGTTTTTTAAGACAACCCAGAAACAAATGCCGCCGGTGGTGCTGGAATTGCTTTCTTGAGACAAGCTGAACAACCAAGCAGAGCATTATGCTTCTTCACAGAATCGATCCCTCGGAAAGGATGTTACTTTGAATTAGGCCTCTCGCTCAGAGACTGTTTCCAAGCACTAAAATGGCCCAATGTTTATTCATTGGCCTGGGCTGTTTATCTGGGGGATAGGAATCAATGGATGAAAGAGGATGGGTCCATTTCAAAGAATACTCTTAATTTTCTTAATTTTCTTATCTAGTCAAGCAAATTCAAAGGAATCAAAAAATCCTTTAAACTATTATTTCATCCCCACACCTCATTTACTCCTTATTAGACCTCAGTAAATATTGGCTCAAAAAACCCCCCGCTAGTTCTCTAACATACATACATCACCAAAATTAAACTGGACCAGAGCAAAATGTGTTTTTTTTAATTATATTTTACTTATCTCAATCTCAGCATTTTATATAGGGCATAACCATTCTACAGTTTAACATGTCTATTTTTCCTTTTCTAGTCTCCAGCTTCCTTCATATAGATTATAACTCCAGCTGTAAATACATTTACATTATAAGTGACACAGATAATAAAGAAAATTAATTACATTTAAAAAAACAAAGGGGAAAAGAGTACAGCAGTAGAAGTTTAAAGCTGCTATAATCAAATGTTTTTTATATTAACAATGGATTAAATAATTAAGGTGTCAACCCAAAGGGAATCATCACACGTTAGGGGGTTAGGGTTAGGGTTAGGAAGCACTACAAAGCTGACAGACACAGTTAGCGACTAACTGGTGACCACAGTGGAGCATTTAGCAGCTAAAGAACCAGATATTTCCCTCAGGAGTCGGTGGATACCACAGCAGAGCTACAAGAGAGTGAATATTGGACTCACATCCATCAGGTGACACGACTCCAAGTGAACACGGATGCAAGATATGTAAATAAGCAACTGTTTGCTGTTCACCGTATCGACTTAAAGGCAGCCCCTTACATTTATATACTCCTAATAATACGTTTTGAAGGAAACATAGTGCTGCACAGATTGCCCTTTTATCAACTTAATTAGAAAAAGTTATTAATTATCTGTCAAGTTGCAATATGTTGGTACTGAACTTCACTGAAAACGTAATTCATTTATCACCCTAAAATATTTGCTCTTGCAATAAAACATCCGCTCGCAGAGACTAAAGCATGATTAAACTTTTATGGTTATTTTATGATTATAAACTATTATGGTTATGTTTGGTTTAGGTTAGGGACAGATTGCCAGAAATTACATTTCCCTTAAAATGTAAAACCGGCAAAACAAATTAATAGTGCATGAATGTAATATATAAGAGACAAAGATGCTTAAAAGGTGATGCCATTGTTGCGTTTATAGCTTCTTTCCTTCGTCCCCAAAATAATAGCTAATGCAGGTTTGAAATGTTACTTGCTACAGCGAGAATCTAAATAATGCTCACCATCATCAGGGTCTAGAAATGAATGGTAAAACAGTCATATATTTTCTTGACTGATGTTCCAGCGGAGAACGAGCAAGTGTGAGCAGCCAAAAATGAACTCGGTACTGAGGTCAGATATTTCAGTGGAAGCGCTGCAGCAACTTTCTAAAGCCAGACCCCCCGGTGTGTATTTTCTCTCTGCCAGCCTCCAGCAGCTAGCAGAGATGAGCTGTCTGAGAAGAGAGGCCAATGCAGCGCTTCTCGTCTCATCTCCTCCTAATCCGACAGCCCCCCCACCATCCCTCCACCACCAGCACCACCAGCACCACCACCTCCCCACCCCACTCAGTGACACTTAGCACTGGACAGTCCTTCCAATATATTCCACATCCCATTTCACCTCCGACTAATTGGAAACCTGGAGTCTCTCTGTGTTTCTCTCTGTCATGATTTCTTTCTTTTTTTTATCTTTTACATTTCCTTTGTTCTTCTTCTTCCTCTCCCCTCCGTGTCGGCTGTCTCCTTTTTCTCTATCATCTCGCCATGAGAGACAGACAGTAAACTAACCTCTCAGTTGTCGGTGTAGCAGAGAAATGAGAGCGTAACCTGTGAAACCAAGCGCGCCCTTTATATTGGTTCATCTGCATGCAAGAGGGGGCCGAGAGACTGGAGGCTTTATTGGAACGGATGACCTCGGGTTTATGTTTCATACATCATTATCACAAAGCCAATCTCACTCTGCCTTTTAAATGCACAGGCCTACAAGCACACACACACACACACACACAAACACACTTTATCTTCATCTTCATTTCTCTTTTCCCCCTCGTCTTTTCACATACACACACACACACACAGTGGAGGAAGGACAATGTGCCATGAGGGTTTTAGTCTGGGGACTGGTGGTAGTGCACTTAGACTAACAGCAATTACCTGATGTGCAGTGGAGACCATGTGGAGAGTCCCGAAGAAATCCATCAAAATGCAGTAAACCCGGTGGGCCTGTAATGAACTGGTGCTTTCCCAGCTCCTGTACTGCACATCACATCAGTGCCTGGAACCATGTATTAGTCATGACATATGAAGGCCTTAGCCAGGCTTGTGTGTATGTTTAAGAATAGGTAGTGCAAAAAAGTCCATTCAGATGTGGTAATGGTTTCTCTTTATGCATGAGTTTAGTCTTGGTCCGTTGTGTCTTTGAATTTAGGTTAAAGACCTGCCTACAGTTTGAGACCTCTTCTCACTGTTATCTGTAAATCTTAAAGCTTCACATGAAGGTTTTAGTTCACTAATAAAAAAACAAAACACAGAATTGGTACAAATCTTTAAAAGTGAACAAGCTACACACGGATGATTTGGCTAACGTTATTTACTAATAACCTTGACCTTTCATGGAAAATCTGCATTTCACTCATTTCTAAAAAGCAGTCAGAAAGTTTGATTCACCACTGTTGTTATTTAACTTTGTATTATTGATTAATTTATCCCTACATTAACTGTTTTAATATTGTATGGGGTACTTGAGGTTATTGAGAATGGTAATGAAGTTACACATTTGTTTTTCTGTAAGTATCTTTATGTATCTGATATATATATATACTGACATTTTTTTTTCAATCAATTTTCAGATGTTCATTCATATTCTACAAGGTCTTTAAAGGACTTTCATTCATCTTACTGTCATGCTTCTTGTTATTATTAAATATAGAGGTCCATCTCTTTGTAACTGCTTGAAATCCACTATGAAACCATTAACCTGGTTTTATAACTTCAGTTGAAAAACATTTAATTGAGAAGTCCTGTCTCTCAAAAATGACTCATGTGAGCATCCTCTGATCTGCTACCTTCATGGTTAAGGTTTGGTGACGGTTAGTCAGCTAAAACCACTTGATTAAGTGAAACAACAAACTGTAAAGTTTAGGGAAAGACTGTGGTTAAACTGTGTGACGCTACCTTTGCTTTTAAGAAGAAGACGCAAGAGGCTGCTAATCAGAAAATTGCAAACACAGGTTGTTACGAGCGTTTGAACAAACCATAGATGCTGCAGTTTGTTCCATTTTCCTGGTGAGAACACTCTGCCTTGACAATGCCAAATAACATTATTTTTTACCTTTTACTTGAGAACAAGAGCATCACATGCAACTCGAACTGGGAATGTTGAAATTGCATGATGCACATCTTAAGCCCCAGGATGCTCATTAGTCTTGTTTGTTTGTCTGTCTGATGTTTATTAATACACTCATTTGAGATTTGGACAATGTATAAGCCCTTTAGCGTCCTTCCTCCCCTGCATATATCCATTTAGTTTTTATCATCATATGTCTACCACCATGATGTTTTAATTGTGTAAACAAATAAACAAACAATGAATCAGCAGACAGCATCTCCTTCGAGGTTGGACTTTCATTTTTACTACCATTTTTGTAATTAAACTTACAAGAAAAGAAATCGACAAGCAGCTTTACTTGAAATCTTGTTATTTGAATACGAGTGAGCTCCAGCTTCATGTGAAATGTGCATTGTGTTGCAGGTCACCTCTAAATCACAGTCACCCTTTTAACAGTCAGTGTTGGTTCAGTGGGAAGTTTTGCGGATTCATTTTCTCTTCATGACATCCCATTTTAGGATTACCTGGGGGGGTATTGTGTTGCCATGGACAAGTAACCTCCTTTACTAATCTGTCACCAGCCTTTAATGGATTTCTATTTGGGATACAATTATCTGGTTAAACTGTCAGTCAAAATCTCGTCAGACATTGGGATGCCCTCAAGGTAAGAAACCTCAATATTCTCTTGGCAAAACAGTGAAAGAATCACAAAATGAAATAAGCCGAAGCTCATTGATGTGATATTTCAGATGCTGCTGAAAAAAATAAAATGAGGGAAAAACTGAGTTGTAGCTCAAACATTTTGATATATTTTCATGTAATTGAGGCCAGATGTGGAAACACTGCATTTGCAAAAGATGCATTCTGTTTTTTAAATGCAAAAATGTGGAATTAAGAAGAAAAAGTAAGCTTGTCATGACGGGACCAAACAGAATCAACATGCTGGAAATGTAAAAGAATCACTCTTGTGTGGGATATGAGCTAATGATAATAATGTCAGAGTAGAAAGGACTTTGTGTAAACATAAAGGAATGAAGACTCAAGCCTTTAAAACATTGTTAAGCCTCTTATCACACTATGTTCACTGTGTTGCTTCAAAATGTTTTTTTTAATGATTCAGGATCATTAAAACATGTAAGGTCTGTTTTGCATATTCAAATTTCTCCATTGTTTGACATAGTTTCTTTTATTAATAATGCCATGATGGTACTGATCTTATTCTTCATTTAATATGGCTGAACATGCTCCCAGATTAAACAGGAATAAAGGCAATGCATCCTTTAACACAGCGGTTTTCAAAGTCTGACGTTGTGGGCCCCCCTCCCAACACCATTGTGCCCCCCCCCCCCAACACTACCCCACCTCGACAGAACTAGTAACACTCTGGGCTACAATTTGAGCCCGTTTTAAGCTTATATTTGTTTACATTTTGGCAAATTGGCACCATTAAAACTATCTTGAATTAACTATTAGTTACTGTTGCCACGTACCCATGTCTGTGTGTTCTGAATTGATTGAGTTACGGCTCCGAGAAGAAGTACCATTTTTTACACAAATTGCAGCCTATCGTCTCTCCCTCACAGTTTGAAAACCTTCGCTCTAACATTTAGCCACAAATGAACATGAACTGTATGACAAGACATTGGCTCATCATCCCTTCTTTGCTCTCTTTCCTTTGTCACAGATTGCTCTAATTGGCATCGTCTAGTTACATGCTGACAGCAGTTAGGTAGGTACAAAAAGTATATGTATATTTGCCTCATTAGCACACAGTTTTTTAATTTGCTTTTGTTAGATTCTACAGCTGTGTTGCTGCAGACACGAGAGGTAAAGACAATTCCCTTGATTATAGCTTGTTACATCCTCTTACCATATGTTTGAGGTTCATGGATACGTGGCCTGCAAACTAACCCAGAAGGTAAAAATATATGGCATCCATTTACTGAACAAGACTAAGAGCCATGCTAGCATCAAGTTAGCAATGCTAATACTAGCATGTTAATGAGCTCACAACGACAATGCTAACATGCTGCTGATTAGTGGGTGTAATCTTTACCATGTTCACCCCATTTTAGTGTTAGTGTGTTAGCATGCTAACATTTGATATCACTATATACATCCGAGTTTGATGGGACATCATTGTTTTTAGCAGCTTTTTGGTCATAAACTGAATTATTGGACAAATAATACATTTGACCTGATGATGGCGCTAGATGTAAAGTTAAGGGATCACCAAAATTATTACAAGTCATCCTGGGAGGAACATGAATATGTGTCCCTAACTTTCTTGGTAATCCATCCAATAGTTGTCAAGACATACTGTATCATATTCAAGCATATGACAAAAATGTCAACCTGCTGGCGGCACCAGAGGAAAAGTCAGGGGATCGCCAAAATCAGTAGGATTCACCCTCTGGGGACCATGAATGCCTGTACAGAATTTCATGGCAAATCATCCAATAGTGGAAGAGATATTTTCAGTCTGAACCAAAGTGGTGGACTGACCAACATTGCCATCCACAGAGTCACTAGCCTAGCTAAAAATATATGGCCTCCATTTACTGAAAAACCTATTGCCAATCGAATGATGTTCCAATTGCATGTGAGTCTAAGATAATGAACTTAATCCCACATTTCTGTGACAGGCAAAGAAAATTAGTAAGCCATCATGAAAGTCAAGCACATCAAACATATATAGAGGAGTCAAATGTAACAGCGTTCCTTTAATTTCATCATTTCTCCCTCCCAGTGATTTTAATTCACACTCTGAAACTAGCATTCGATTTGAGAAGTATAATTTAAATTTCACCCAGACGTAATGATCAGCGTGAAGGTTGGATTGCTGCTGGCCGAAGTGAGGCCATGAAGCATGATAATTCATTGTTAAATGGACACATGGCCCAAACCACATGTGTCCAGGATCCACGGGCACCTGCGGGGTATTAGTACTGAACAGAGGGGGGAGGGGCTGTGGGATGCTGGATAGAAAGGTGATGACACTTGGCTGCGGTAAGCAGGGATTCAACGGCTGCTGCACACGCACACACATAAATATACATATTCACACACACACACTTGAGCCACTTTTAGGGGCTTGGGGGGTAGGGCAGATGGGGGAGGACATGACCGGTGTCTACAGGGACAGCTGGGGACATCTCCCCTCCTCACCGCCTCACACCTGTTACACATCATGTCCGCTACAACACACACAGCATCTTGGGTGAACCCCAGCAGGCCGCCACACGCTCTGAGAGTTAACAAACACACCCCGACACACATACACACATTTGCGCAAATAAAATAAACTTTGTTTTCTTCCTACTCTTAACAAAATGCATTGTTGTAGCTTTAGATACATTTCTAGCATATCACTTTATTGGCGCTGAGTGGAAATAGTGATTACTGGAACATTATCAGGACATTAATTAAAAGCACAGAATGACTATGAATCCCCCTGAATGGAGAAATTCACCTCATTGGCCGTGCTACTCATGCAGAAAGCCTTTATCTCTGACTTATTCCATTTTATATTTTCAACAATTTCTCTATTAGCAGCGTTAAAAAGCTCTGTCCAATATTCTATATCTCCCAGTGCCTTAAAATTAATTCATGAAACGAGAAATGGAAATGAAAGTCATGTTTGGTCTTGTTATAGATCCCTCCCATTGTTACTGGTGTGGTAGTTCAACAAAGAAGTCTCAGTGGATTATTCTCTTTAGGTCCAACTGACATTAAATTGCATTTTCTGCAACAGAATATATATCAGCATGCATATTTATATTTTATAATTTTTGGTTTCATGATAGAGCACCCTATCCTTAAATTAATTCATTGGAATATCATTAGTTCTTTGTCCAGACAGCCAATCAAATTGCTTTGTTTGCCAAAGGTAGGCAGAATTTTGCCTTGTTTCCACTCTTTATGCTAAGCTAAGCTAACTGGGCACTGGATCCAGGTACATATTTCCTGTACAGACACGAGAGTGGTCTCGATCTTCTCATCTAACTCTTAGCAAGAAAGCATATAATCATATTTTTAAAATGTCAAATGTCATTTTTGATTATTTTCTCAACATATTCTCCAGTTTGTAAATACATGTATGCTGTTACTCGAGGCAACCAATCCCATTAACATGATACAGGCATGTGTAAACTTGACATTTGACTTGACGCTTCACCAAAAAGAAAAGGGAGGAATTTCTCAGAAGGACAAACTGTCAGGGGGTCATGTTGTTCCCAGCCCTCAAATGTTCACAGTGTGAATCTCAGTTTTCCCTGTATTGATGGAGGAAAAGCAGTTCGCCCTTGAAAGCTGCTTTTCATTAGGAGACTGGTGTAAACATTAGTCAGGAAACTACACTAAAAGGTAGAGGGCAACGAGAGGTCAGGTCAGACAAAAGAGAGAGGTCAAGTGAGAGAAAGAGCCATGGCTTCCTCCAAAGTATTTTGTTCCATCTTCGATGTAGTGGTGAACACTACTAAAGTATTTACATTCAAGGGTGAGAAGCCTGAAAAGATTAAAGAAGCTCCGTGTATCATCAAGCGGAGCAAAAGATAAATAAAAATGATACAAAGACCAAAATCGATAACCTGGCTGACTTTGTAAAGCTCACATCTCTCTGCTTCTGTTCTCACTTTAACAGGTGTAGTCACTAACAAAGGATTTCTCTTCCACAGTTCATGACTTGGAGCTCCAGGCCCAAACAAAATGACAAGAGGGCTTGTTTGCTGTAATGATGTCAGTAGTTATAACCATGTTTCCATTACCTTACATAGGGCTACAGAGGTAGTCCGATTTTTCCACTGCTGTCCAGGGTAAAGCCGGAGCACAGGTAAATCCAAAGCAGCCCATCGAGAGTTGTAAATTATAAAGCAGTTCAAGAAGTTATTTTCATAAAACATAACGCCTATGGCAACTAATTTGGTCCTGGGCCCTTGAAATATTTACAGCCTTTGTGAATAGAGGTGGATCTGATTTTTATGTGAAAGTTTTTCTATTTATACATAAAAGAATAGATGTTTTATTCTTTTGTCATATCCAAAGTCTGATATATCTTATTCTTCTGTGAACATATTCTTGTACAAAAACCATTAAAAACACATCAGTGAGCCACACTTGGTGACATGATCCTTATTTTGAATCAATCTAACATACAGTATATCGTCCCGGTGCCATAAATACTCATTACCACGCCAAATCTGTATTAATCTGCAGCAGAAAATAGTCCCCAACAAAATCACTATTTACCCCTTTTTTAATTAATGTTTGCTTTAAACTACAGTGCCCAGTTGTTTGGGGTTATTATTTAGCCTTTTTTGAAAATAAAAGTATATGTTCGCAAGCAGTTTTTAAAGATTTATGTCTTTTGTTGGATACAAATTGGGCCTGATAGCCACAGAGACGCTGGGGTGAGTGGAGACTGATTGACCAACATTGGCTTTGGGCTTTTCATGGGATTTGTTGACAATAACAAAAATATATGATATCGGCAGCCTTATCCTTTAAATAGTGAAGCTAGAGAGGCCATGGGTGCAATTATGTTTTGTTTTTCATGATCATGGAATGAATATTTTATTATCAAGCCGTAATTAGGCTGCAATCACCAATGACCTCAACATAACACATTCTTGTGACGATAAACTTTATTTAGTAATCTTGACATGAACCTAACTAATTCTCATTTGTTAATCATAATTGTGTCTATGATCAACAAAAGTGCATAGATGGACTAGGCAAATACTGAGGGCCTCCAACAAAGAGGAATGTTGTTTTTTGTTGTTGTTCATTTTTGTTTCTTTGTTGTGTTATCAAGGCTGCAACCATCAACCAGTAAGAGGACACAGATGCAGCTTGGCTAAATGTGTAAAAATAAAATGAAATCTCACTATTTCCCTTTATTTGACACCAAAGCAGATGAACATCTACTTTGAGGCACACTCTCACACTTTATTTTGTCAATTTTTCTAGCTGTTCATATGAAAAAATCAACACAAACACAACTTTTGGCCTTTTAATATAATCTGATGTCACTACATCGTGAATTATCTGTTGACTACCACACGATTAGTCCCTCAATATTATAGGAATAGGGATATTTCAGGACTTTTTGTACATTTTGGGTTATGATCATGAAAAACTTTGTGGATTAAAAAAACAAAACTGCTGTCAGGGTCATGAAAAAAAAATGTGTTTATACACCCATGTCCTCTCCAGCCTTGGCCTCTCTGGGAGTGCGAACAACATTACCATAAGCATTACATAATCATCAATGCAATTAATCTCAAATACATACAGAAATAAAGATATATTTTATTGTCCTGAATGCTTTATTGCAAAGATAAGAGAGGTGGTGGTCTGGTAACACATGATAGGCTGATAAATCTTATATAATTGTGTCTGTACATATGAATTTTGTATATATCCGCCGCTGCTCTGTGTACCTTTCATAAGAGGTACCCTTTTCTTTTGCCACAGTGTCGAACTGATTCCCCAGCAGACTCTAGTATGCCGAAGCTCTTCCAGTTAACGTTGCCAGCTGCCCTGAGGCGAGTTTAACCTGAGAAGAGAGATGCACCTGTACAACAGTAAGCTGGGATTGCGGCACTCAAGCTCACTAAATCTCTGTCCACTCAACAGGTATTAAACCCCAAGCAGTGAAGCACCACACAGGGGGCTGCGCACATCGCCTCCTCCCCGCTGATGGGCCTTTGCTTCCCCGTCCTGCCTGCAAGTGTCAGTAGTCGTGCAAAGAAAACTGGCGGCGCAGTTAGTCAGCCTGCAAATTATTGCCAGGGCATTCGGTATCAAGTGTTAAGGGAATGTGTTGTCAACGCTGCACGTCTCTCAACATCTCAGTTTCTTCAGCATACATCACCTGAACATGTTTTTTCATCTCCTTCCTCCTCACTTGTAAACATTACTTTGTTTGTATGAACGGAGCAATGTATTTAGGTGACCCAGGCATGGCGTGATTGTGAATGACCGAGCTAAATGTAACCACCAGAGGATATGGTCTATACCCTGTGCGCCAAATGGTTTTGATTATGAGACAATCTGTTACTCAGGTCGCATGATTCATGGCAAAACCCTGCAAACATCCTGCCATATATCAAACAACGCTCAGATTCTGCTTGGCCCGTCACAGATGTCCAAATCGCTCTTTCATCCTGTTTATCTGGAAACGTATCTCTGATTTACTCTGGTGGCTAAATTATAGGCACATATGTTTATATCCACAAGCTGTGATTGATTATTTTGTTAAGCTTTTTATCCCCGAGGCAGTTTTAGGAATATGGCAATGTTTTGCTGCAGCACAAATGAAATACATTCATCTCATGTCTTTATTCTGAGAGCTTTACGTTTAAATATACTGATGTCTGAACACAAGCTTGTTCCTTGATTAAAAATACTTTAAATTACAGAAAAACATTATACGGCACAGTGAAATAACACATATTTCTTCTCTATAGTCTTTGTGTGACTGCTGTTTTCCCTCCTCTGTTTCTGCTGTGCACCTTTCATCAGTAGAGAAACACTGTTTAGTCATCAGGATGCTGGCTAGTAGATAGTGATTGATGGTGTGTGGTGATCACGATGAAAGGAGGTCAAAGCCACAAGGGTCACATTCTTCTCCTTCTGTCTGTGGCTCTTTATCTCTAATCACCTTTCCTCCCACACACACACACAAAGACACACATATATGTGTTAATTTACTTGTTATTGTGACGGTCTTTGACAGCTATTCACGCCAAAAGAAATGGAAGTCATGTCTGTTTTGATGAAGACATCTGTTGACAGTAAATACAGTTAGACGGTGCAACAGTACCCAAAATTATTTCTTAATGATATAGAGACATTTTCCAGATTAGAAAGGAGATGCCATGATTTATAAGACGAGGACTTAAAAGATAAAAGAAGCACAAAACAAAAGAAGGAAAAGATAAAACAGAGATTCATTTGAGAACATAGTGTTTTTATCATTGGCAGGGAAAGCCACACAAGCTAGAAGCCAGCTTTGTTTTGTTTAAGAATCCAGAAATCTCTACAAACATATCTTTTCCCACATGCTTGAACACACAAAACCTGAAATGGGAACTGAGCATAATACCCATTCCCATGTGGTCCACATTTTTATTAACTATCGCTGCCCTCACTGCAGCTCATTATAGCCCATATAGTGGAGTGAAAAGATCTGGAGAGGCAGCCAGCAATACTACCTCCCATACAGCTTTCCTGAGGGGCATTTCCCTTACCATGGCAAAGGCTTTGTAATCTGAACCCAGCAGGTACGTTGATGGAGCTGACGTGTGTGTGTGTGTGTGTGTGTGTGTGTGTGTGTGTGTGTGTGTGTGTGTATGAGGGTGTATGCTGCATAGCAACACAGGGGAAGAGGAATGGGAGGTCAAAACAAAGAAAAAGGGAGGAAAAAGCTGGAAGCATACCTGGATTTCTACAAATGCTAGTGCATATACATTACTGCAAGTCAGTATAAGATTTTCATGATGCTGACATGTTGAACTGCTGAGAATATGCTCACACACAGCAACATCTGGCGTGTGAAAAATCTCAAAATACACAACAATGCTCACCTCGGAGACTAAAGTTAGAAAGAATAAGACAAAGCGTTAACCCTTTCCTGTAACCATCCCTGTCTGGCATTTGTAAGCAGCACACTATACACACTATAATATAGTTGTAAGCAGATAATCAATTATATATAACACAGTATAACATAGCTGTGGTATATTTAATGACGTATGATCACAGTTTATAACATGGTTTTAAACTGGCTACAAATGTGTTCAAAACTTAAAGACCTCGAAGGTTAATTCTTTACCTTGGAAATAATAGTTCGACTTTTTTAAACTTTTTTACCCAAGGTCCATCTAATGGTAGTGTGTTATAAACCATTTATTATGTGTTGTTTATATACTGCTTATAAATGATAGGGTTAAATAAAGATTTACAAATAAATCTTTATGGATCACCAAGACAGAAATTTTGCATTACAGCAGCACAAGAACCGGAGCAGAGAGGTAGAAATACAGTTTTCAATATTTTCTGATAAAGTAAATATAGTGATAGATAGTAGTGATAAAGCCCCCTAAGGCATAATTATGATTTGTGATATTGGGCTATATAAATAAAATTGACCTGACTTGAAAATAACAGTAGATACAGTATGTTTAGAATATTTATTTATACATAGTTTGTATCAATAATTAATAAATCAAGTATAATGTGAAACATGATGTAAAAATATGATGTATGATGACGTAGTAAACATGAGATAACAATACAGTAACATAATAGAAGAATGATATAACATAATATAGAAAATATGGTTTGTTATTGTGCAGTCTCATTGATCATACACACATAAAAACAAAAAATAATTAATTTCTGATCCGACACCATCATCAGCAGGTGATCTTGCCAGAGGTAGCAGCATGAATAAAGACAGTGAAGATGTATAGCTGCAGTAATTAGCTGATGAGCGATGACAGAGCTAATAGAGTCACAGAGGGGTGTTGATACAGTGTAGTGCTCACTGCTGTTAACACGAGAGGGCCAAATGCCTGATATCTTCCGTTAGTGTTTTGTGTAGGAAGACATCCATCTATGTGAACCAGCCACCTGTTTACTGTCGAGCTCAAAGAGACAGACAGCATTGTTGCAGGCAGCAGTGGGGAGTCCCTCAGGGCTCCGTTCTTGGACCTCTTCATTTCTGTCAGCTTCTTGAAATGTTATGAGCTGAAAAAGCGGACATTTCCTGTGCTGCATTTAGACTGCTCATTAATCATGTTCTGCCTATCACACAGAAGCCTCCGCCAGAGCCAGCAAGCAAGTCGTCGGAAACGTATCTGCAGCTTGCACGGCTTGCACGGCTCCACAGGTTGCTGTCATTATGGAAGCAGGGAGGCGTAAGGGCAGGGAAAAAAAGATAGAAGGAGGGGGATCCAAAAATAACCTGTCAGAAATTAGTTGATACGAAGCTGTTCACATGAATGATGGATGGATTTATAATGTGCTCCTTATGGCCAGCTTTTATGGGCCAGTTGAAGTTTTGTGCTCTCAAACTCAAATGGCTTGATTTGAATGAGCAAAATCAGAAAAGTGCCATTCAGAAAGGAGCGGATCCTCGTTTTTATCCTTGACTCTTTCACATGAGAAAGTAAAAGAAAGGCACTCTTAAATGCGCTCGACTGTGAAATGCTTTTATCAGTTTAAAGCAGACGCCGCCAACGCTTATAGGAACTGTATTTCTGATGTGGATGTGTCAATCGTATCATTGATTAAGAGCCAGGTAATCCATCTGACGTGGAGATTATTGGATCAGTGCAGCACCTGCTCCGGGCTGATTCCTCTGAATAAAATGGCTGTGTTAATCCGTATAGGAGGAGGCAGTCCTTCAGGCTGAAGCAAGGACAGGGAGCGGGGCAGCCAGGAGAAAGGCTGCCTGGCGGTGTTTGAAAGCCGGAGATATTGAGAGGCTGTCTGAGCTGGGGTTGCTTCTTCTCAGCTCACATTGGTGGGGGGGGGGGGTTTGTTGAGGAATTGGGGGTTGTGTGGCTTTCAGTCAGTCATATGGGGTAATTTAAACCAGATTTAGGTGAGCTGTCTTCAAGGTCATGGCAACAGAGGTGCAGGGGAAAAGAACGGGTCAGCAGTGCAGGTTTGGGAAAGGAAGTCATTGTGACAAATTCACCAAAGATGCTGTGGTGACTCTTGAAATATTAAGAGCTTTCCCATCCCACAGGGTGTTGCTTTTACCAGTTTGAGCAACATAATGAAAACTGCACACTGCTATGACTGGCTTTTCAAGATATAAAGTAACCATGGGGGACAGTGGTTAAGTGTTTGTTTTACCACTTTAAACGGCTAAAATAAACACCAGCGTTCATTAGTGCACGGCCATTACTTCCAGCTATGCCATTCATGAGATCCGGAGTCAAATCTCTCAGGTTACTCTGCTACTGTCAAATGTCATGTTTTACAGTCGCTGGGTTTTATTATGGGCCCTGTGGCTTCTATACAATGGGCCTCACTGTGGAATGCGCCAAAACACCCTCCCCGCTCCATGTATGTGAGCACTCACATACAGCCATAGTGACACATTGTGTAATGGAGACAGTTATATCAGGGGCAATGCTCTTTGGCAGCACGGACATGCCACTATGAGTGTATGTTGTTATTGGAAAAAGCAGAGAGCTGAGCGGGGTCATGGCTGCTGCGTAGCACCTCATCAGTCAGCCCAACGGCCCAGAGGAGGGATTGTTTAAATTTGGCTCCGTGCCTCGTCTTGAGTTACGTCCAGATGGTCGATGAGAAGTCGAGAGACTTCGGGCTCTTGCTTGGTCGAGCGTTTGGCCAGTCGCGGCCTCAATTTTGAATCGTCCAATCATTTCATATGACATCCTATAAGCTTCTCCTTAAGAACAAGCTGAAGAAAAAATACCACTGCTGATACTCATAAATTCACTGTATTTTTTCAAGTTCACTGCACAGGGTCACAAAAAAATGTGATCTGGCTTATTTCATCAAAACTGTGGTGTGTCTTGTGCCAGATGGCCTTCTCTGCCACATGAGAAGTGGTTTCACCTGCAAGGCAATCAGACGTTGGGTCCATAGGTCCCTAGTCATTGAAAACCAGCTGACATGTTTCTGGTCATGTTTTATATCACGAAACATCCGCTGAATGTTTCCACATGCTTTTTGTTTAGAGTCCCACTGGTTTTTCTATTTGGTGCCCACGTACGAAGCGCTCATGTGTTGAGTCAATGTCACATCTTAAAGCATTTTGAGTTAAATGGACCAACGTCAACTGTATAAGATCTGCGTCAGTTTAGTGCATATATATTATTTACCCCTCACGTGGTAGAGAACCTCCTGCCCCGCGGGCATACTGCTCACTCAAGAGTTTTCTTGTTTCATTCACTCTGAGTTACTATTACTTTGCATAAACTAAGTATAAGAATAAAAAAGGCAAGGTATGCTCTGAATATTTTAACACAAAACATAAAGAAGTCACAACTACATACATTTTGGAACATTAAAGCTCCATTTATATATTTTTATTAACAATAGAATAATTTATAATGTGAAAGTGGTCACTTATAGTGTAAAACCTACAGAGTATAATCACCCAGCTTTTTCAGCCTCTTTTACTTACATTTTGTTTTTATTGCCCCACACATTTGTTTCTCTTCTATTTGTTGCAAACAAACTCTGATAAACCACTGTACACTACCTGCCCGGTGCAAAACAGCAGACAGCAGAAATGAGTAAATAACTGGTGAAGGAAGATGAACATTTAGCAGTTAAAGACTGAATATCTATATATATCATTTTCTCAGTTGTCGGTGGAGACCAAGACAGAGCTAAAAGTAATGAATATTGGACTTACATTCATCAGGTGGACAGAAACACAACTCTAAATGAATGCTAATGTTGCTCCGTGTCTGCTGGGTGTGTAAATAGGCAATTGTTTGCTAACATGTTTCCATGTGCATTTATTATAATGGAGAGAAGATGACAAGAAGCGGCTGAGAGAGAAATGCAACAAAGGTCCCCAGCCAGATTCAAACCGAGGACGTTATGGTTCATGACCAGCATCTTTACCTCAAATGCATGTGGTCAACCCAATGGACAACTTGATAAGGTGATAATGTGTGGTGTGTGTGTGTGTGTGTGTGTGTGTGTGTGTGTGTGTGTGTTTTTCAGCTTGTTGTGGAGTTTTTCTGCCTTCGAGTGGTCAAGAAAAGGAAATAATGCAGCCATTATATATAAGACCAAGTCAGAAGCTTCTACCGGTGTCTGTGTTGCCTTTACGGTACATTGTGATTTACCAGGACAACTGCTGAAATGACTGCTGTGCTGACATGATCCAGCAAATCAAAACTTGAGCTTTTTTATGACTTGATGTGAGTCTCAGTGTTTATTTTTGCTGTAGATTAGCTTTTAGGTGTTTGTGTGTTTCTTGCATAATTTTGCTGTTCCATGTTTTTTGTTGAATTAATAAAGGTTGAGAGGGCATATTTCCTGCAGCTGTGCTTAATTAGAAGGCTCCTCTCCCCCCTGGCAGTGATTGGTCAGTACCTGCTGTAACTGCAGAGGAAGGCAGATGAAGAGACACACAGAGGGACAGACTGAGCTGTCGGCCCACTAGACACAGTGAGAGAGCTGTGCACCGAGATATGAGGTCACGAGGAGCCTCCAGGATGCAGCAGGTGGGAAGTGAGTCTGGTGAACCAGGTGAAGATGATAATGATGATGATGATGATGGTGTAGATGATAATGAGAGGTAGGAGTGTGACCTGGAAGAGGAGGAGGGACAGAGGGGGGAGAGAGAAAGAATAAGGAGACAGACAGAGGGAGAGAAGGATTCAAAGACCACCTTAAGTAGAACAACAGGGAACTGGGGACAGCAGACCTCAGAGGAAAGAATTTGAGAAGAAAACCACATGAGAACGGGGGTCTTGAGACGAGAGAAACCAGATGATAATGAAAGGGAAACATGGGATCAGTCTAGAAAGAGGAGAGAGACAGATGGAAACAGTGCTGACGGCCCAGGAGACGACTGGTGCCATGTGGGAGCTGCCATAATTATAACAGTGTCCGACTTGCAAATACCATTCATGTCAACATCCAAGTCAATTATGACTTGTTAACTATGACCTGGAAGTTTCTGAAAGCTTCAGTACATATGACTTGGTGCCAAAATGAAAAAGCAAATAAGCATTAATGCCTCACGTGATTACTGTCTGGGTGAAAAAGCACCAGCAGGTCTAATAGATGCAGTGCTATATTGACGGTGCGCAGTATTCTTCACCAGTTGCAGTCATATACTCAACTGGAGCTGTCAGATGACATGAAAATCTGCGTGATGTGACATTTTAAGAAAAATTAGCGGTGTGTGAGTCTTAGTTTGGCCTGTGATGTTTGGCCCTTCCCTGCCCTCCAACTAATATACTATATAGTAAAGTAGTAGTGTAGTATATTGGTGCTGCGTCCTACTGTAATTCCAAAGTACATATTTATAGTACACAACTGTGCTATTGATGGACACTATTGTCTCACAATGCAATGCACAAAGATAAAGGAGGAGCTGCTCACAGCTGCAAAAACATTAAAACAAACTGTGGACAGTGGTACGACAGCTCAAGGATGAACTTTCAAAATAAAACAAAGTGTTAAATCTTTGGAAAACATTTTGCATTCTCCTTATGAGATTACATTGACAGTCCAAGCTGTATTTTCAAAAAATGTCCTTCAGTGCACATATTGCTTAATTTCCTGTTAGTGCAAAACATGATTTTCTTGTGTAATAACTGCAAAAACGGAGCGTTATAGTACATCGCGTATATAGTATGAAATTGGGGCACAGCATGCTAATTTAGTAAAACAATATAAAAACAATGACTGGATAAAAGGACATAGGTTAATACAAGACTATAGTCTTTTATTCTGTCACTAAGACGCATTTCTTAACACTTGAGACCAAGAATGAGGCTAACTTATTCAGACACCGATGGTACAACTCCACACACTGAGCTGTAATATTGTAATACCATATCATTTATGAGCTCTGGCCCATAATCATTAACTCATCTGCAGACTATGATCATATGAAAACGGCACACTAGCTGCACACCCTCCATTCACACAATAACAAGATGTTTAACTGGCCTCACAGAGTCCCATTCATCATCACGGCTGTCTTTAGTGGAGAGGAGCACATTTCCCCTTCCACTTCTGTCTGTAAGATGAACAGCTCCACTGGCTCAGCTCCAGCTCGCTCTCATTTCATCTCTCTCTGAACTCTCAGCATCTCTGTGCTGTTGGACGACATCACTGATGGCTGCTGCGTTTTATCTTGACGTGCATTTATTGTTGCAGTGGGATTAACGCTGATGGCCAGTGTGATGTTCATACTTAGATTAAAGACGCATCGCTGCGCTTCTATTTTTAAAAGTAGTGCCTTTAATCCACCAAAAACATTCTCTGAAATATGTGCATATGAATCATGTCAACTTCCCTCCTCCCATATATACCACCGTCACACCACATATATTTCATGCCAAGTGAAGACAGCACACAAACATACTAAAGGCTTTTTTTTTTTGTTCCTGAAGATATGCATCTCAAAAGCTTTTATAGTAATCCATGTGTTAATTGCTTTTCCACAATGTAATCTGGCCACAGTGGAAGAAAAGAGTCGGTGGCGAGCAGAGTAGACCAGTGTTGTCTTCCTTGGTTGAGAATTACTCCCATTGTTGTGGCTGAATCACAATAATACTGTTCAAGGTTAAACTGTATCTTACATGAAAAGGAAATCTATTTCGAATCACATATGTCCTACATGGAAAGTAGAAAAATGTGCATCCTTCTTTCATAATGATTTTATACATGCTTGTATGGCAGTTTATAATCCTATAATATATATTTTAGATGTAGCATATATCATATGTATTCATAATTTCCTGCTTTTAAATGACTCCAAATCGGAGATCATTATAATTACCCCTCCTGGGTTCAGTACTTATCTAATAATGTCAAAGATGCTCATAATCTGTAGTGGTGCAGTCTTGTTTCATTTAAGATAAGGTCATTCCTCTCATTCGTAGATTTAGATATCCAAACTATTTCTCACCTCCAACCTTGACTTTATTCTAGTCACAGCAGGTGAAAGAGCCAAAGACTACAACTTGTACAAAGCTGCTGTTTGGCTTTTAACACTTTCTAAGTGACCACATCACATCAATTCTTGCTGCCCTTCTTACAAGATTTTACCAGATCTTTGACCATGAAAGGTTTTACATTATATCTGTGATCTGCTTACTCCCCTATGGGTCTGATGTCTGCTTGAGACTGTCTGGCAGCGACGGCTAGTGGTTCCAAAATCTCACCTTGTCACTAACAACTGAACTATGTAAAAGCACTTCAAGCACATGTGGGAAAACATGATAGTGGCGGTAAACAGGAACCCCATCCAATATCATATAACTTTTATGGTGTCCTGTCCAGGGCCCCTTTACATTCTCCTTTAAATCCTTTAGTCAGTATCCTCCTTTTAAATCCATCTTAAATCTAATTTTGGTCTCATGGCTTTCTCTTAACTGATTGTTGCAATTGATAAAGTATTATTTTTATATCATTTCATTTCATTTATATTTCTATTCCTGGTTTTCCTGTAAAGCACTTTGTAAGTTTTGTAAGTGCCACATAAATAAACTTGTTTTCCATTATTATTATTATTACTATCATAGAGTATAAATGTAGTCTAGTGGGAAACTTGTGACTGTGCCACTTTGCATGATAATCTAATCAAAGTAGGGCAGGGTCAAATATTTTCAATTAGATAAATCACTATGGCAACAAAGCCACTGGTGCAGAGACGATGTGTCAACAGGGGGCACCATACCACTATCATGCACTGGACTTTTGACAGTACCCTTAATTAGCATATGAATGCATTAGTGGGTATGAATCCCTCCTAAATAAACCAATTTGCAGTCATACTTAAAAAAATGATTGAGGTCGACACAGGCGACAGATTTGTGATCGCTAAATGGCTCGAGCTCTTGATTGATGAGCGTTGAGACGTCAGAACAGGGCGAAGCTTCTGCAACTTCATTTTGCTCCGAGCTTGACCTTTCTTTTTTCCTCTCAATGCTCACAATGATTCATCGTCCTCAAGCATGCTGATGAGCGCTGAGCCCGTAGTAATGCCGGCTGATTGATGGATGAGAGTCATAGTGGGGTGCTTGTCGGTGTCATATAATATTTTGAGCTGCAAAGTGCTCGATGATGCTGCGTCTTTAAGTTAGGAGATCATTCATTATGATGACGGAGCACTTATTTAACACAAAATTGAGCTGAGGAAAAAATAGTCTTGTATTCTGCATGATGAGATTATGACGCTACAGTCTCGCTCCCTTTGAATAAAATCTCCAGATGCCTGTTTTCATGTAGACCTCTGTGTGTGTTTCATGGGAACCAGCTGTCTGTACTGTGAGCACCATTTTCATGGAGGGCTTCGTTCCAGTGATCACTGCTGGTTTGTGTGTTCGAGTTGCCTGTGCGTCTGTTGTGTGATTGTTTCTTATACAATTGTGTCCTGTAATAGTACAGACACACACCGCTGCCTCTCTGAGGGCCCCGGCCCTCTCCCCCAGCCCCTTCCCCCTCCCCGTCCCACCTGGCATAGCTGTCAGCGGCATGGCTCTGTGCCTTGGCATGCAACATACCATCTCCCTGGCACATTGTCTGGTCGCGGGACTGAGGGATGGGACCGTGCCAACTGGGGCTCCTCCGACTATTATGGTTGTCCACTCTTTGGATGCCCGGAGGGGGGCTTTTCCACCTGTTCAATGGAAACCTGAAGTGCACCTCCAGTGGCCTCCATATGTCACCCGGATTCACACCATCCACTCGCTGCACTGTGACAGGTGAGTCTTTATTAGCAGCATTTTAGACAAAGTTATAACAAAATCGTGACACCAAAACACAAGTGAAATATGGCACATCTTAATATTAAGCCATTGCGTACACCAGACAAGTTAGTTGTAGCTGTATAGATGTGTCCCAGTAAGCCTTGACAGTGTGACAGTGAGCCAGCATGCACAATACCGAGACCCTGAAATGAGATAAACACAAAATGTCTTCTGTGGAAGTTATAATGCACATAGTCTCACATTCCTGATGTTGTTTAACATCATTGTCGTCTTCAACTGACCAGGTATCTTAATACTTTATAGTGAAGTTAGTCAGCAGTGGTGTTCACAACAGAACGCATGATATTTAATTTATTACATATTACAGATGGAGATCTATATTAATGATAAAAAAAAAAACATTTCAGCTTTAAGTGATTCGGATGACACCTCAGCTAATAATCCTGTTTACATGAAAAATGGTTGTGGGAGATTTACTTTTTTTTAATTGGCTCCCATGACAACAACATGATTAAATGGCATTTTATTGAAAAACACAGGTAATGAAATGAAAGCTTTGCAGCCCCGATCTTTGTTTCTCTCCAGTCAGGAAGTGATTAATAAGCTATTTACTTACAACCTCTTGTCATTAATAAACAAGTTAAAATCAGACAGTATTAAATATTATTAAAAAAGGAGTTTAACGTATAAATAACTACTTCACTTTTGCTTGGATAGTTCTAGATTGTTCCCTTTTTGTCAATTCGGTTTGCATTTGGCACAAATGCTAATGATTTTCCAGTTTCCCCTCTGCATATTAAATATTTTGCTGTTTTTAAGCGGTGCACCAGCAATTTTGGCACAGCCGATTCAGACTGATTGGACCTCTGTTAGCTCTCTCATGTTGCTTTGAAAACTCCCGTAACCAAATGCTGATGGACAGACCTCCTTTATAGCTGACGAATGCAGAAAACATACAACATGTTAACACAGGAGTGATGTGACACTAATTTCATTTGTGTTTTTGGGTCACCCTCCCACTTTAACTTATTATTATGTTAATCTGATTATAACTATTGGCTTCATGCTGTATATTTATGATAGTATAACCTTATATACTGTATATTAAAATGTAATGTCAAATGCAAGACCTAAGTTGTCACTTTCCCTCCATCCATCCATCCAAGCTTTAATTATACCGTATGCTAGTGACTGTCCGTACTTTTACGCCACTGACAGATTCAACACCGTCATACATTTTGAAACAGTAGTCCCTGACATATTAAAAGATCAGACTGGCATGCTGAAATATTCCCTTTGTGCTTAATGTCTGAACTGAACTGCTATCTCACTTGTGTTTATGACTCTCACTGAAAGTCACTTTAATAATTGAACATTTCCAGAGCATGAATTAGCAAAATTGATCTTAAAAATACAAAAAAACAGCTCTCCTTAAGCTGGTGGAGTGAATTCTGCAGTCAAGAGAAGGATCTTTTGTTCCGATCACACTGATACAGAACAGAAGGAATAGTAATGTTCCTAAAAGACCTCAATACATCAGAGAAATGCGTTTTTTCCCACAAGTGACTATGGCACCCCGCTTTTATAGGCCAAGCACACTGTCTTGAGGTTATGAATGGCTTAATTGGCAGCAGCACAGCAAGTGTCACACAAAATGTCAGCAGTGAAAGAGAGGCTACTGGAACAAACTCCCCAGTGTAGAGACAGTGTCAAGAGAGAGTTTCTGTAAGGCGCTCTGTGAGTTCAGAGAACAGCCTGGGTTGATTTCCTGTCATCGCAGGCACATAATTACTTCCAACTCGTGTCATTGTGGAAGAACAAGGAGTAGCTCAATGGTGGAAGAAGTATTCAGATCTTTTTCTTAAGTAAAAGCAGAAATGAACACAATGAAAAGTACTCTAGTGCAAATGAAAGGCTTGCAAAAAATAATGTCACCAGATGTAGTAGCTTTTGATACTAGCTAATATTATTGACAGCTTGGAAAAAACACATTCACACTCACGTTTAAGCCTACAGGCAATTTAAGAATCTGCGCTTACCTCAACCTGCATGTCTTTGGACTGTGGGACGAACGCACGCAGACATTTTTCATAGGGGTGGCCAGATGGGGCCAATGAAAAACTTGGGGTGGCACCAAAACCAAAAACAATAATAATTATGTTGTCGTCATGGGTGCCATAGTTAAAAGTGGGGGTGCAAGATTAGTGACAGCCTGGAAACTTTTCATTTAATTAACACATGAAAGGGTCATTTCCTGCAATATAGAGCATTCAATCATGACCTATAAAGCTCAGTTTATATTGCGCTATTATATATAAAAATATTAGTTTTTCATTGTACTTTCAGCATAAAATGTTGTCTCAAAGTGTCCACAATGCATATATTTCATAGTTTGTCAAGACGAACTGCAAAGCTAACTCATCTGGGCATATTTCGAATCAAAGCTACATTTCTGTTGTGTTTATGACCTGATTCCACTTCATGCAGGAGAAACTTCTTAATGTATAATCAACATTTAATGATGTAATTGGTTGGGTGGATCTAATTCTAGCTACTTAATATAATGTTGGGCAGTTCTTTAACAGTGCAATATATTTTATAGGATGATGTGTTACTATAGCTCTCAAAAAAGAAAGAAAATATAGTGTTGTAGTAAAGTTGCATTACATGGAAATATTCAAGTTAAGTACTAGTACCTCCAAACGGTACCACTGTGTTAGCCTTTTACTGCCACAAAGTCTCCCTGATTTTGAGAGGTTATTGTAATTTAATTTGTTTTGCAATGGATTAAACACAATCACACAAGCACATGCAGTAAATTCCTGCCTCAAACCATTTACAAAGCAGGATAGCCAGCCAAATACGCCCACAGCCGCACTGTTACAGGTGTCATTCATGACTACAACAACTACATTCTCCTCTCTGCAGAAATCTCCCCTCCTGGTTATGTTCCTGATAACATGATCACCAATTGAGACATGTTTTTTTCCCCCCTAATTGGATCTTCATTTATCCATTTAACGTCGATCAACCTTTGTTTTCTTGTCTGATCCTGTTCTCATTCATACCCTGGAGCTGTCCACTGCTCAGTTTGGCGTTGTCCACTCATACACCTCTCTGCCTTTCTCAACAGTATTTGATTGAATTCTAATATTGTGTACAAGCCTTGACACACAGCATGTTTTTGGGATTATTTACAAGGTTGATGTCATTTCATTTAGTATTCCTGCGTCGTCCAATTGTACCAGTGACTTAATATTCTCTTAACACAACTTCAAGTGTGAATATATTTCTGCTATATTTCACCTTCAAAGCCAGCACCGCTCCATCTCCTGGGAGCGTTTGTCACACCACACTGCACAAACTCCACGATTTATACAGCAGCTGGTGCAGTAAATGTGCTGTAATTGCACAGTCACACATGGATTCGGGTGTGTTCGTAGTATCACACCAAATCTATTCATCTGCAGTCCATGTGATAATGATGCTTGCCTTAGTGCCACGCCACCACCGCCTATTTCCCTCTCAGCCCTTCTGTGTGTTATTTAAGGGTATTGTTATCATGCACGTTCGCTGCCTGCGTATAAGTGTCGTTCCCTCGGTGCATCACAGGTTGATTGGAGGAAATGCTTTCGTGTTATGATCTGATTGGGCATCAGCAGTGATCTCCGCAGTAATGACCTGTGCTGGGAGGTGTTACAGGAGCAGATTTGGAGGCGCTATCCTGTTAACAAGGAGCCTGCTGAGACAAGCTGCGAGCAACACTGCTCGGAGATGTGTGATTTCAAGCAAGGCCTGCTTGTGCCAGACAGTTGGTGATCTTGTATCACTTTCTCTTTTATTGTTATTGAATATGACACTGAAGGAAAACTAGAGTGCTTCAGCTGAGAAAATACAAGAAAATGGTGGATGTTCTTTTTTTTCGTTTTTTCTTAGTCTGTGGGTTGACACTGTGGATAGTTTTTTGTTTTGTTTTTTTACACATATTTCTTTTGAATCTCATAAATTAGTCATAACTGTCCAACTGGGAAAATTAGGGTGAATTGTTAGCTTTTAAGACAACATGCACTATATTGGGATTTATGTACTATCTACTATCGTACTGTTTCTACAGCAGGAGGAAGCTTAACACAGACTCATCCATTATCCTTATTGATTTCTCTGTCTACATATGATTTGACCCTTTTATCCTCATCATCCCGGATCATAAGCTACAGAAGTAAAGTTCGAATAACTGTTTTTTTTATATCTAACCTAACTAACCCCAAATGTAGGCCCCCTGATTTTGTTTACACACACACCATGACCCCAGGATAACAATGATGCTTTGTATTGAATGCATTTGAAGACGAAATCCTCAGTAATCCTGGACCATGAATGGCTGGAAACACAAATTCCTCTAATACAAACAAGGTTAAAGTGTTCTAGTAGTGTTCCAACTGTTTAATGACTAAAGCAAGTCGGAGTTCAGATGTGAGGCGTTGGCTCTATGGATGGTAATGACTTTGGTGATATCTGATATCATGCTAGCACGCTAAACTAAGATGGCAATGGTAAAAAACTATACCTGTTAAACGTGAGCATGTTTGCAGAATTTAGGTCAAAGCATCGCTGAGGCCAAATACAGCCTGAAAGATCTGCTAGTGTGGCTGTGGAGCATTTAGAGTTAAAAGCTGCAGAAACATTTCATAGCTGTTGACATGACAGACATGACATGCTGTCACTCACGTAGGTCTCAGCAGCAGCCACAAAAGAAAGCTTTTGACCATGTAACAGTACACAGACCAAGTGAAGGCACCAGTGTCAACATTTCATGAGTAATTTTACTGCAAAGTCCAAAAGTAAATCGCATCCTGTATGTAAACCTAACCGTTGTCTACTGTTAAGATACAGGTAATGCACTTACAGTACATGCAAATGGCCGTGCCTTAGTTCCATGACTGATACCTAAATGGAAAAAAAAACAACATTGTTTCCTTAGGAGAACAAAGGAAGAACTATCCATCATTGCTGAAAACAACCCTGGCTACCCCTTTGCTCCGTAGGCTACATGCAGAGTAATTCTCTGGGGGATGTATTCCAGACATAATGAGAAAGAAACATCGGGGTAAACAAATCGACTTTTTTTTTCGCAGGCAGGCCTAATTACAGGGCAGGAATAAATAACTATTGGAGAGGAGACAGGCACGCTAGTGTAATGCATTGTAATGGGCAATGGGGAGTTAATGCGTCATTTCTCTGCCTGACATGTTGCTGTGGCATGTTCACTTCACAGTGAGGTTCTCTGATCATACAGATGTTTAGCTGCTCTGGCATGCTGCTGTGACATGGGAAGATTGTTTTGCAGCAATAATTTGTTTTTTTACATTTACATTTCATGATATTGCCACATTGTGAATTAAAATATGTATTTAAGCTCCCTCTAAAAAGAGAAGGTAATCAGGTTTAACATTAATCTTGGTGTTTAATTGGAATATATGACTGAATAATAGGAAGGATCATCTTAACTTAAAGAAAAATATGCCCTTGTACACCCTTAGGTGGAGATCATACAGAGATGCAACACTACAGATGTATCTGCTTCACAAATACCATGATGGCAGAGCAAAAAACGGCTGGGTGCGCCTGAGGCTGTCTGGCCCAAGTGTCACGTTGATAAGAACTGGAACCATCGAAAATATTTTCACTTTTATGCATTTCTGGAAGAAAGCATGTCATGAGAGATGGGTGCATCCCAGGCGCATCGTATCATCATTGGTTTTTCAGGTCCAGTGAAGTTTGGGAGTTTCTTTTTTTAGTGTACCCACCCAACCTCAAACCATCGCTTCTACTTCTACTTTAACTATGTTTCCCAGAATGCCTTTCAGCATCCAGTGTGGAGACCTACACTTGCTGCCTGCACTCAAAGGTCAACATGTGTACATATATTATTGCGGCCACGCCCGTTACTCAAAGCGCAACATGTCATGTTATAATTATTTTCTATTTTAATTTTTGACCTTAATGTGATTGTCACAGGTGGGACATATTGAGGGAGAGTGGACAGTTAAACCATTATACCATTATTTCTGCCTTCATGTTTGTTTCCTTACTCTTTATTTTATTTTTTAAAAAACCTTTCTTCATAATAAGCATGTTTCATAGGGTATTTGAATCACAATAATAATAAGCAAACAAAAAAAAACCCACCAAAATAGTAGTTTAATACACACCCTCTCAGGAACTAGGTTAGGTTTTTGCTTTAAATCTTAAAGGGGACCCAAACTTTAGAAAATCAACTGGGGGTTTTCCTTAAATTATACATCATTTTAAATATGGAACACAGAATAGCAACTCATTAAACCACGTTGATACAGAGAGGGGGATTACCGCCTATCCAACAAAGTGCAAAACACTTGTTGGCTGCCATTAAGTATATGATGGTAATTGTGGGTAATGGTTTTGAGGTATCTCCTGAAAGTATGTTTGATGATTGTTTGCTTTAAAGTCTGTTTAAAAACAGCTGACACGCATAATTGATGTATTAGAAAAATAATGTTCTTCTAAGAAATCCTATTGTGGTTCTATTATAGGAAATGTGCTGAAGTGCCATCACATCTTGAGCTTCAAGGTTGGATGGATGGAGGTGCTCAGTTGTCATGGAGATGGTTTGTGGTCACGTTACCATTCTTAGGTCACATGATAACAGGCGATCACATCGTATCTTTGTTTACTTTGATGACGTTAGAAAAAGTCAATAACAAACAACAATATTAGAAGTAACCTCTAGTAGCTAATCGTTTTCTCTCTTGATTTATTTTAAGTACTAATCTTATCATCAGTCTGCTTTCTTCACGCATGTAATTCATAAAACCAAGAATGATCCAAGAGGCGACAAACACCGAGGCGTGATTTGGCAGGACTGGTGTTGTGTCTCCACTCTCTCTCATTCTTCTCAGAGCATCCATGCACTTCATGACAGATGAGGTGGAGTGGATGGGGGGAGGGGGGGTCCCAAAACTGAATATTCCCCTCACTGTAATCGTTTCAATCTGCTGTGCCAGAACAGATTGCGGTATTTTGCTTCTCTGTTGGAGTGCTGTATATATCTCCTCCATCCCTCTCCCTTTTTCCCATTATTGCAATATGGCACTCTCCATTTCATTGTCAGTCTAGGCAGCGCTGCTGTAGCATAGACTCGTTACATTGCGCCTAGCCCACTGGCCACCTCCCTGGTGAAGGCCTATGATCATCCATCATGGATAAAACATTACACTACACCCATGTGGCCACAAGTTCCTGCTTAGGCTGGAAATGGGAGGATAAGCACAGAAAATATGCTAGTAAAATTGGCCACCTACTATCAAAATGAAGCACTTAAGGAAACCTCTACCCTATTTGTCAGGTCAAATTGAATGCATTTTTCTGGACTGAGAGAGCGAGGAGCATGGAAGATTAGGTGCTGCTTCTTATTTTGTATTTTCCGGTGATCCCTGAGCCCCATTTAAGGAGTTGCAGTCCCTGTTGATTGAGAGAGCCCCTGTAAGTGGCCATGGCAATTCCAACAACAACAGTCGACCTCCTCTGGCAGGAAGAAGGCCCTTAACCACAAGAGCTGGGGCTGGAGGGGAGAGGTGGGAGGTGTGCCAGGAGGGAGGCAGCTTGTGGTCGTACATCTTGGGAAGCCTGCATGTGTTGCCCAGACAGCCCCTTAAGTGACTTCACCTCATCTCAATGGTGCTCATTACGAGCGATAGAAAGCCATCCATTCAGGGCAGCAGTATAAAACAAACCAACCCCATCTGCAGGGAGGACAAGAGGATGTCAACATGAGCTTACAAAATTGATTGGGTTCTGTACAATCCTGTGAAAAGCAGAGGGTTGTATATCTCATCATTTTTCAGTGGTCTCTAATTTTTACACACTTCACTCCTTGCTGTCAGAATTACTGCAGCCACATTTTGAATTTTAATGTATCAACAGGGTTCCCATAAAATCTATAAATATTTACTCATGAAACAGAAAAAATAAATTCAAGTACCTCCACAGTTGGCCTCTTTAAACGTATTTCAATGGCTATAACTCAAAGCCGGGCACCGTGGCAAAATCCTCACAGCATCGAACATTCATTTTGAAGCCCGTGTTTACGCAGCTCGGTTTGGTAGCCTAGCGTCTCCAAGCAGCGTGCTCCTGCTGGGATGAAGCTTCTGCCTTCACAAGATGGAGTCCAACATAGAGGAGGGGAAGATGGGCAGAGGACCCTCGAGATTGCATTATCTTCCACTGTCAATTTGGTTTGAAATGCCAGTTTTGACAAATAACACCTTCCTTCAACCTAATATCCCCCTGTAAATGCCTTTTCTCTTTCAAGTATTGCACTTGAATGTGCATGTATGGCTTTGGAGTGCAGGAACTGTCCATATTTAGCAAATGAAATGGAGATAGAATCACTCACGCCTGCCTGTGAAACAAGCATGAACACAGAATTGTGCCATGTGAACAGTAGCAGGGAGAACAGATTCAGCCAAGCAAGAGCTGTTGGGCTTAATGGCTTTGATTTGAATTTCTATTCCTTTCATTAGAAACCATTGACATTTTGAGCACACCTGTACGCTCCTGTCACTGACTAACCTTTAAAAAGAAGAGTGATGTGTCTTTCCTACAGAGACAAAAGCCCATAAAAAACACTGTCACACTGACACGCACACTGCTTTACAATTCTGCCTGTTTAAAACAGACTAAACCAACTAATGAGAGAAACAACTTAACAAAAGAAAGCAGGGAAAAAATGGAGTAAATGTTTAAAAAATTCCATTTTGTGTTCACCTTCAATGCACAATAATTTCATCTGCACAATTCCACTTGACATAACAAGTTTATTTCAAGGGTTTTTATTCAAGTGTACTGTAGATAAGCATATATTCATGTATATTTGATGCTTCAAAGCAGCATCATTCCACCTACACAATGAGAGTATTATACTACATAATAAATGTGGCTCTTATGTTCCCAAAAGACCTACAGGAGGGAGATAAAAAATATAAATTCCTCATGAGAAAGGACTTTAACTTTGATGTAACTAAATCAACACTGCATATTTGGTTTTATGCCATTTAGTAGTGTGGCGGTAGTAATGTTTCACATCCCTGTTTGGCATATGCTGTCAAGATTTTCCTTACTGCTCCCCTTATATTCATAGCATACTGAATTTATGGTCTAACGTTGTGGTAAAATAGACCCTCATCAAAGCTGACTGTTCCCCTTGACATGTGAAACAATTTAGCAATTACATAGATGCACCTGCAGTTTGGCCACAGAGAATTTACACTCTTTGGAGCTCATATTTCTTTGAAAACTCATATGTCAAAGTGATGATTGCCAGACCTCTAACATAGCTGCACCTAACTCAATATGATCCACCTTTGTTGCACTGTTTCTACTTGTGATTAAGTTACTTAAGTGTTTATATACTTTTCCCTTATTTATCTCTCTTCCATATGGCGAGCACATTTCAAATAGCACACTTTGTCCCTATGACATCTGTTAAAAAGGTATGCGCCCTTGATTCATGATGTACTATGCTGACACATGTCCAGTGACATAATCTATCAATTATCATTAGGGTTAAGTTTCAGTTTCAGTCACACACCCACACTCTGCCTTCTTGTTACCAATTCTTTTATTTTCAATAGATTGTCAACATTTTGATCACATGGTTGCACACTTGCACCTGCAAAATATTTCTGCACGTGCATTTATGCAGACATTCCAGGTTAGAAATATACCACTAGATCAGTCGTGATTTAGGCTCTATTTGTCATATTTGATCGTTTACAATATACTCTGGCCCACATTTTCATGTCTCATTTTGATCAATATTTAATATCCCATGTTCCATATTCACTTTTTTATTACTTACTTTGATTCTGTTACTTACCACATTGTACATAACTTTGCTTTTAGTTCTTTGTTTCACTTTTATCTTCATCTTCATCTTTTATTATTTCCTTTTCTTATTTCTCATTATTTCTAATACCTCCACTATACACAGTCACTGGAAACGACAGCTAAGCACCGCAGACATTGTGTAAGTGACGAATAAATCTTTGAATCTTGTTGGTTAGGTCGAGAGAAGATGGTTTACTGGAAAACCTGTGACCCACCCACACCCCCCCCCCACACACACACACACACAACTAACAGACCTGTTTGGATGAAATGACTTCCTGCTTCACTCAAATCATGGGCCATCTTTTGAACTTTTGAAGAGAATTTGACATTAGAGTTGACTCCTTTAAGGGCAAACCTCCAGACAGTGGTCAATGCCGTGGATTTTTAACTAATCTAACAAAATCCAGACTATTACCTGAACTAATAAGAGCTCAGACAGTCATAGATCCCAATTTATGTGATCCCTGTGAGTGCAAATCTGCTCCTCTGCCCTCTCCATCCTCGTCCTCTCCGCGACTTCTGACGTCAATCAAGCCACCGGTGTCAGCGGGCTGCGTGCTGCGATATTTCAGCTGCACACTGAGAGGTAATTAGAACAATGAGTACCAGCATCCAGGAAAAGAGTGAAGACAGGGATAGAATGTGCTGACATGTGTGAGGTGAGCTGTGCCAGGCTCTGAAAATATGCCCAGGCAAGCACATGTATGTTGGGGGTCTCTGAGTGCACACCAGCTGCTTCCTGTTGAAGCAAGTTATGTGCTGTGCAGTGGCAGGTGAGAATGCTCCATGAGGCCATGTGCTGCTGCCATCTTTAGCCTGGGGTTTGGGCCAGGTACACAACAGCTGTTTGTCTCCCCGGGCAAATAACCGTCACACATACACACACACACATAATTACACACCCATGCATGTCGGTCAGATGTGTCAGATTAGAGGAAATATCACTGCTGGTTCAGGATTGAAATGTCATCCTTTTTCTTGGGGCTAATATGATTTAAAGTTTAGTTTTAAACTTAAATACACAGCCATAAACACAGACAAAGAACCACACACATACATAGAGACACACATTAAGTCACCACAGCCACCACTATACTGCTGCGTTGACCATAACTGTCATATCTATATAACTAATGGTCAGTTAATGGAATATGAAGTGTAATTTAGCATTTGTGCTGCACTTTTGTGTTCAGCGGACGAGGTGATATTTCATCCAGAGTGTAAATAATCCTCAGGATGCACCAAATGCCACGCTAAAGTCTGTTCATCCGGCTCTTCTATGAGCTGAGCCTCGTGCCTCCTAATCTGGTTCTAAATAAGATCAGGATCATGCTGGGATCACGTTCAACTCAATGCCAGTATTGGTAATCCACACCAATCATTTGAATAGAATAGCTGATTTGGTGATATGATTGGATGTTATTAGTAGTGGTAGTATTAAAGAGAAGGGTGTTTATGATTAAATAATATGGCATCAAATTAGTAATTTAATGTAAAGTAATATAAAATAGATTGCGTGTAGATTTCCCTTTAATCTGTACTGGCTGCCTTTTTTTTTTTCCGCTCCACGTTTAATTTATGGCAACACCAGTCTTGTACATCCGTGCAATCCTCCATCCTGAAAACACACACACACACACACATCCATGCAACTTCATGATGCCTGAACATGTTATACTGTACATATGGTTGCTGCTTTTAACAGAGTTCAAAATATTTAGAAACGTTTGAAATATTACGCTCAACAGCTGCTTCAAGTGCAAGTTAATCCACCGTCCTTTCCGTGCAGTAATCTAATGGCCATTTCCTCGACTGCATGGTTGCCATTACTTGATTCATGATGTGAATATCTCTTTAATGTTGGAGATTTCAGATTTGGTATGACCTTGTTCTTTAATCTGGAAGAAATATGTTCCCAGAATGCAGAGCAACAGGCTGTGGGGAAAAAACACACACTGTTAAAGAATTACAGGCGAGTTTGAGCCCAACTGTGTGCATGTACATAATATAATTGGCCCGTGGATGTGAACTGACTTTAACAGGCAGGTCTACTGTGGAATATATTGCTTCATTATAAAGAGCAGAGCATACTTTAAAAAGCTGTGGTGGGGTTTCATGTAGCACTGGAATAAATGTTTTGGTCTCTTATCAGCGGACTGGGGATATATCTTGTGGAGGAACAAATGTTGCCATTACAGTACATTATAATGGCCAGTCATGTAAACCCAGCTACAAGCCACTGCACTGTATGTTGTCTTAACTGTGTTTTAATGTGTTTGTATATATGCTATATGCAACATATAGGGAGAATCTAGTGACTTCTCATGTGCAGTCTTGCTATTGAAATTGCAAAAAAAAAAAAATTCTTTCAGTTTTGTCTCAAGATGATGATACATTCACCATTTGAAAACACAAACTTTATTCGCTGCTGATACAAAAGTACAAGACATTATTGGTTAATGTTAATATTTTCAGTTACCTTAGAAGCTACAAAATACCAAGATTTCCTTTTTTTCATGACGAATTTCAGGAGGCAACACTTTTCCAAGGATTAAATGCTTGATATGTAAATTTGAACCACTCATATGTAAAATGTCATCTCATGTTAGCCTGCTGTTACCTGTAAACTGACCCTGTTTAGTAACCTAACACCTACAGTACTCACATGAGTTACAATGAGAGTGAGAGTGTGAGTTTTATTAAGTGTAAGCTATGCCATAAAAATGACAACCAGTGTGTAAAAATTAAAACAGATATGATACAATGACAACATATAAGACATGATTATTGACGTTTTGGTCAATAATTTAAAATAAATGGCACAATCTGACCAGATCCAAAAAATCCACATTAAATTTTGAGGTTTAAACAGGATTATTTAAGGGTACATTAATGTATCATCATGGGTAAGTGATCGGTAAAATAAAAGACAAACCCCAGTCTGAACCAGTTATGTATAATGTTGCTTAGTATTTAAAAATTCAGTTCAATTCAACATGTGCAATTTGTAGATGTGAGCCATCTTGTGGAACCAAAATGTTATTCACTTACAGTAAGTACTAAGTACTTTGATTAATTGGTGTGTTAATTAATTCACTCACTCACTCATAATTAGCCTGTCTGCCCCCTACTGCCCACCAGGAAGAATGGCAGTATTTACAGATGAGACATCATTCATGTGTTCTCCTCTGCGGTCCTGTTGAACAGTGTGTACTTGTTTTCTTGAGATGTGTTCAAGGCCGATAAAAAGGGTACCAACTTTGTATGAACAGGGTGGAAGGAATTTCTCACACCTTGTCCTTGACAGCAGCTAAAGCGTTATAATACTCACAATTCACTGGAAGAATTTCCACAGGATGTGGCTATATTTGTAACTGAATGAAAGAGCTGAGAAATAACATGACAAAGGTATAAAGAAAGAAAATTGTTGGCCCAAGAGGTGAGCCTTGAGGCACACCATACAATCAGTGAAGCAGAATCATTAATTAAAAGTGAAGTTTTGACAGTTAAAATGAGAAGAGGGCCAGGGCAGCCAAAGAGACACCAAACAAAAAGAGGCTCTGCCCATGGGGGGAAATATACCATGGATTACTCAAGCCAGTGGGGGGAGCTGTTCCATGTGTCTGAGTGAAAGACTTTGTTTCATTGGGCGATGCAGCAGCGGTGGGATGTCACTTGTTTCCAGACAGGCCACCCTTCCATTTTCCCTTCTCCCTAAAGCCTAGTCACAAGCTGAAGGAGAATACAGCGCTTGTTTTCTTTGCTTTCATAATTCTGCTCCATTTAACTACAAACAAGCAGTCACTTTTTTATACCAACAAATACAGAGCCTTCCTCAAAAAGAGGATGCAAATGTCCGAGTTTTCACCTTGGTTTAATACTCTTTCAATTCCCCATCCTCAAAAAACAGGGATATTTACTTTATCTCCTCCTTCATCCCCTGTCCTACAACAATACACACCACCCCCAGGATTATTTTAAGCAACTTGATCTGAAACTTAAAAGGACTTAATCCTATCTTCTGATTTCCAGCCACCATGTGACTTCATCTGTGGGAATCAAGTTACAGATGTCAGCCTCTGCGTCTGTTTGGATTTCTGTGAGTATTATTCTAAACAGGAAAAGATTTTTTTTTACCCATTATTTGGGCCATGTATAAACTAGTTATGAGGACAGTGGGCATGGATGTATCACATTAGTGTGCTCTATGTCTACTGTATGAGAGCTGTTTAATTGCAGGATTAAGCTATACGAGGTAAAAATATCAACTGTGGTTCACTAGATTCCCAGCTCTTGAATTCACGACAACTGGATATAGAAGGCTCTCGTGGCATGAATTAACATCATGTTTTACTGCTTTTCAGCTGACTCCCAGTCTTGGTCCCCTTGAGGACCATGAAAACTCAAGTGCAGTGGAGGGTAACCCCTCCCTAAATTTAGTTTATTCCACATTTTTATTTGCTTAGTAGTGTGGCATCAACCTTTTATGGCCCAGATTTACAACCTGCAATATGCAGCACTAAACAATGTCAAAAGGATGCCAGTAAGTAAGTATTAATAGAACAGTTTAGGGGTAAAGTATAGCTCACTGTTTTTATTTATTTAATTCAGCTTTCATATTATTTTGAGTCAGCCCACCATCTAATTTATCATGACATTATTATTCTAGACATAGGACAGATTCGAGTAACGTGAGTGTGTGGGTAAAATGAAAAACACATTGCTTCTAATTTGCATTAAGCAATGTGCCTTTAGCATTAGCTTATCAAGGCACTATTACCAGTCCTCTTACAAATCTAACAGAAACACTGCTGCAACATTGATAAAAACACCTTGCAGTCCTCTTTCTCATTACAATTTGATCGTAGGTAAGAAAAATATTTCTTCACAGTTCAGATAGCCTATAGTTAGCTTGTAGCTCCATTGCACCAGTCACATAATCATAACTTTTACATTTGAGAATTGTTTTTGAGGTTTACATTGATGATTAACGACATTTGAGTTGCAAATGCACTGCGTCTTTTCCTTACCATCTTTTTTTCTTTGAAGATAATTAGGCTAGCTGTAAGCCCAACGTTTTGCTGTAACGTTAGCTTTTTATAATGACTTGTAATGTTTTCAAAGTTTGGGACTCTTTAGTTCAGCCAACTGTCTACTTGCTTGTCTGATACTATTCAAAATGTTTTATTATCATGTTAGTTTATTTATATTAGGACTGTCATATAACACATTTTATTGCATCATACATGCAAGGAGGTAAGCCACTTCCGGCCGCCATCTTTGTTTAGTTTAAGAAAGAAGGGTTGCTTGGAGTGATAAATCTTACTGTAAAAAGTCAGAATATTTGTCATTTAAGTTGGCTAGAAAAGCATTTTTGAGAATCTGGAGATGATTTCAAAAGAGGGGGTCTCATGTAACGAAGTACCTCTGAGGTTTTTCAGTTTATTTATCTTTAAGAAAGTGATTAGCTTTGTAACTTGAAGTTAGCTAACCTAATCGCCAGTGGCAACGTTTCAAACGTAATTATGATTTTGTGAAATGCACAGACTAGTGAGCCATGGGCTGCATATAAACTATCTGTATCCGTAGTGTGACACTTCACAGCTTAAGTAATGAGTCACAAAACGAACAGTGACAAATGCTAACAGCTAACAAAAGCCAAAAATAGTAGAAACAGCAGCAGGGGTGCTAATTAGTAACAAACCTGTCCCAAACATATTTAACTCAATGTTAATGTCAAATATATCTGTAACTGAGCCTTCAATTAGATATAAATCGTACGTAAATAGAATACGTGTGTTTTGGGATTTAAGTGAGTAGTAGCTTGTTATTAATGTTGAATTTGTGCTCAGTTTTAGCGCACCAGTAGACCTGCAGTGTAAAGATGAGGTGTTGTCTTTGGACTGAAATCCCACACCGTATTTTAGTTTTTGCCTGAGCACACAGGCGGCCAGGATCCAAACTTCCGTGTGACTCCACACCCTGTTTTCCGGGGAGCCGGTGGAGATCCAGCCCTTCAACACGCTGCTCTCTTACGTCCCGTCCGTGAGCAGTGAGCTGGCCGCGGCGGAGATTTCTCCTTCTGGTCGGATCTTATCTTTTCTCCAACTGAGCTCTTTCTTGTCTTTTACGCGCCCGACAGACATCGGAGTAGTGAAGTCTGCGCGTTGCTGCTCAGTCGCCCGCAAATCTTTTTGTCCTTGCGCTGCGCCTCCGTGGCAATGGATTGATTTCAGTGTTTTTTCTCCGACCTCTGCCTCGACCAAGTTGAGAAAGCAGTCTCTCTAACCTGCGGCTCTCTCTTTCCAGCTACATGTTTCATCCGGCCAGTTTTAAAAGTACCTGGCTCCGGATGTTTCTGCACCTATTAGGACTTTGAACTTTTTTTTTCCCCCTGTGCATTTACAGGTGGTGGCCGGGGATTTTAAGGATTTCTTTTTTTTTTTTTTTTTTTCAAAAAGCTTCTCCGGGGTTCCTGAAGCCTGCAAAGATTTATTTGTGAAAAGTGATGGCCGAGCGGGGAGCTCTGTCGCTCCTCTCTCTCCTCTGTCTCACCTTTCTCTACACGGAGACCACCGCGGCAAAGCATGTCGACAAAGGTAAATGCCTTTTAATACTCTGCTAGTTGTTCTGCTGTCTGTCTGCTTCTTTACGCCTCGATTGAAGAAACTTACCTACATTGTATCACGAGTTGGGAAAAAAAAAGAAGGAAACACACGGAATGTAAGCTGTTGGCTCTGAAAATCAGACGTGGAGCTAGGAAGCTAATTCAGCTGTGTTTAGGTCAGCTCCTCTTTCAGCATTTAGACAACTTTACAAGCAGGGTACTTTATCTCAACAGGCACACTATTTACTCCTAGACCAGCCCTGTTTCAAGCAGTAAAGCAACACGCTTTCCCACTCCGTCCTTTTGTCTGCACCAGAGGGTGTTGAGGCAGATCTGCTGATAGGTTTCTCTGTTTGTCTTTCAAATGATTCCTAGACATGCGGTGTAGTTGTCTCACAAACATGTCTTTGGGTTGTGTGCAGCTGGATTTTTAAAATAACGCATTTGTTTGTTGAGTTGAGGTCATCCATCCATCTATCTGTGTTTGACTTAGCTGTGTGATCATGGAAATGCAAAGGATGGCAGGAACTTGAATCTTAAAAAATGCACTGTGCAAAGAGTCATTAGTGTTCACTGTCAGGTAATAAGCTAGCATCATCAGTCCAGCAGACATCTCATTACCTGGGCGTCAATACATGTTTAGCTGATGGATAAACAGAACCCAATTCATTTGCTTCTGTTAATTGTTTTAAACTGAGGGCACTGCACTGCAGTGTGCAGTTCAGTCTGCCTTATTTCAACTGGTGGTGATCTGTAGTGAGACATTTCACTGATACTAGAGGTTATGTTGTATGTTATGTTTCAGCATAGCTCACCACAATCTGTTATAAGCACTCCAAGCCATGAGTGCCTGAGATAAATTGGAGAGCCATGAGGAAGAAAAAAAAGAAAAGTCTTTCCAGCAGTCATTGGAGTGCACAGCTTCAGCCCTTATCACATACCCCATCGTGACAGAGTCATATCTTTATCATTTAAGCTGTTAGACGCTATCAAACACAACAGCATGTGGTCTGGAAAATTGTGAATATAACTGACTCTTGTGCAACATGGCCCAGTTTTTCCATCATTCTCATGATATGCAAACTAGAACTAAAAAAAGGCAGTCCACGCACCTTTTTGAAATCATGTTGTTTATTTTAAAAAGGATGAATGTGCAAAGAAGACGGGCCTTGGAGTGACAGGCCTGTGCTGGCTGTTTGGCTCTCTTGCGTGTGGAGCCTGATGAAAGACCCTCTCCTGCATGAAAAGCGCTCTGCAGTGGTGGAAGGGAAGATAGAGAGGGAGAGAGAGAGAAAAAAGCCCCTCCTTGGCTTTGCTGGAGATCAGTACAAAAGAGAGAGATGGGGGTAGGGTGAAACAGGCCGACTGTCTGGAAAGTAATAAAACCAGGAGATTAAGGGGACCAGGGAGTTCCTTTGGGAGCTTTGATTGATTCCAGAGAATTGGACTGGGACCCACACGCAGAGAGAGTCTCAAATTACTAATTGTGGGGTCCCCTTCTCTGAAAATATCTGTTTATTCAAAGCACATTTCTTTGAGGTCCTGACTGTGGTCAGAACTTATCTTTATCAAAGTTGGCAGAGTTTCAGCCCTGACTTGAAGAGTTTCAGTCTGTCTCATTTGGTTTGGGGACAGATAAAATAGATAGTCTCTTTTGTTTTGCTTTGGAGTAACTTGTAAAAGTTCAGCCAAGCCCCTGCTATTTTTTTACCAATTCGTCCTCTGTAGCTCTGACAAGTTGTTAGAACTTTAATAAATGCCTCAAAAAGTTTGGCTTTTGTAAACAAGTCCCTGTTAGAGGAGTGTAAAATCCATTTAGGCACTATCTTATCTCTGTAATCCTGCTGGGAGGGAATTGTGTGCTGATTGTCTCCCAGCGGACAATGCAAATAACTTGCTGAAATGTGTAAACATTTGGCAACCCTCTCTGCTCTCACAGACCACTCACCAGGGTTTTATCCTCACAGACCACCTCAGACGCAACACTGCCCAGACTTTATAAACAACTGTCGTTTTCTTTGGCGTATTTAAGGTCTTCTCTGTGGACTCTGGTGCTAAGGACAGAATATACCACCTTTTGTGTTGTTGTGTTTGGAAAGCCCTGGTGGTACTACATCCCAGTTTGTGGGGAAAAGAAGTAGGAAAGCTTAAAGTTGGATAGTATTCATACTGGATTTCAAGATTAATTCTGTCATCACTCTCATTTCACAGTGAAATCTGTATGCAACGTGTAGTAAAATGTTTCTCTACAAGCCATTTACACAAATTGATTTTACAATTTCATCTTCAGCTCAAATCTTTTTCCACATCATCTTGTGATGAGTCGGGAGCGGGCATCATGCAGAGTCACCTGCTGTCTATGCCATATAGAGTATGCTGTTTACTGATAATTTATTTATGGGCTCCAATCGCTCATAAAGTCCTAATGACCTCCATCCACAGAGAGACGGATAATTGCACACTTGGCCAAGTGTTTGATTCATCTGCTTCACTAATGAAACCACCCCCATTAGGAAATGCTACTGATCTGGTATGGCCACTGATGTGGAGGCTCAGTTTGTTGCTGCTCAGTGTTCTCTTGTTAGAGATGGTGTGGCGAGGTCAGCTGTTTGAGATCACAGTTGAAAATAACAACTTGTTTGTGCCTTGCGCCTGTTTGCTATTTCAGCAGCTAAAACTGCTCGTCCAGGATTTGTAGGGGTTAAAATGACGGCAATTATTGAAATAATTTGCCCTAACTGTCAGAGCAGTTTATCACAAATAATTGGCAGGGCGAAAGATGGATCAGTATCTTAAGAATAGATGCCATGACATCTGCTTTTAGCTTTCAGCTGACTATTGTGGCAAACCAATAGGACTATTGGCTTGTATTTCATCTAACAAGGCTCTCTAGTTTGGTAATTTGCTCGTATATAGGCCTGTTGTTTAAAACAGTGCCTATACTGTATGCTGAACTGCAGGGTTTATCTAGGGAGAGTGCAGTTAAACTATAACAACATCTCCATCGTTTGCACCATGGAAATAATGCATGCCTTGAAAACTCACATGGTTTGATCCCATTTCTCACCATATCAAACCTTCACGCATCAGCTGATAGTCTGGATGTTTAATGCTTATATGCCACTCTCTGTACATTTTAATCCAGTATCCTTCCTTATGTTTATTGATGCATGCTGTTAAAAACTGTTGCTGTAACTGGCCTTGTTAGCCCCTTGTGTATTTGAGGCATAGACTGGTCCGGCTTGCTGCTTGCTCATAGTAAAGGGAGGGCTGTTTTGAGTGGAGAGAAGCCAAGGGTCATGGTCTAAAACCCAGAGCAGATCAGGGACAAGTCCATGGCTTCTGCCCCCCCCTGCCAAGATGAAATTGCCTCTATCATAGCTGCTTCTAGTGGTGTGGAGCAGAGGAACATGACTTAAGTCTGCTTTTCCTGTCTCTCCACTGCAGCCTGTATATCAGCCTCTCTTACTCCTCTGGCTCTGGTACACATTCAGTGGCTGTATGACATTGCCCACATTCAGTTATATATTTGTTTTTGTTTTATTTATTTAGGTTCTGGTTTTTATTGGGTTTTTTTTCATCTTGTAAACCACCTGTAAAACAATCAACTGTTCATTGTGCTGAAAATATTTATTTTTATTATGTTTATTTGATGTGATTTTGTATAAATCTACCAAATGGTCACACATACTGATATTGGAATATTAGAAAATGTTCCTCTGTTTGTTTATGCTCTTTGCCTCGTTGTCAGTGTGGCTGGTACCACAGGTGGCGTATGGTGAATGTATCTACACCCACCACATTCCTTCCTATCTTTTTATACATTTCTGAAAAATGCTTTGTATTGAGTAAGCTCCAGCACAGAAAACAAAAGTCATATTCACATTACAAGTAGCAGCTAATCAGGTGGAAAATCAACTTCTGACTTGTGGAGCAGGCAAGATTTGTTTTCCAAAAGAAATGATACGGTAAGTATCAGTCAGACTGAGTTCAGCAGATAACAGTAATTAATCAATCAGGTTTACACATTGAACAAGGGATGTTAATAATTAACCGTTAACCGACAATAAGAATTTTTACGGATTAATACTATCGGTTAAACAGCATGTCAACATGTTGCTATTTCTGAATAAAAACCAGTAGACAAGCTGTCCACGAGTGAGGACTGAGGCTGGCCTGGTCTGTTTATTTTATTCTAGAACTATTTAAGGATTGAAAAATTCCACTACAAGTTTCCATTTTGTTAACCTGTCGGCTGCTCTTGATAATTAATTAGCCTATTACAAAAGTCCGGCTTCTCTTTGCTGGGATATTTATTTGAATAAGTTATAAAATATTCTTCTAAACGGGAGATCTAGGCTGTTATGCCTACTAAATGTTCTATATAGTGGTCTCAGCGCTGGAGGATTCAATGTGTGTCGATGTGTGAATCCTCATGTTGTTGTTTGTGCTGCTATAGAAAAATAAACCCTCTCTTATGAAAAAAACATTCATAACAGGCGTATTGGTAATTTTATTAATGGGTCTCAGACATTCGTCCAGTCTAAATAGTACATTTTAATCTTGTCGGTTAATGGTTAATGATCGGTTAACGAGGGCCGGCTAATGGTCAGAAAAAAAAATCAAAATTAGCATCCCTACATTGAACATTTGCTTTGTAATAATTAATTACAGTAGTTAATTACGGTGATTAATCAAAGTAATATGTCACAGTGTTGGAATAAAAACACTTCTGTTCAGGAAGTATTGAAAGCAAACTCCTCTGCCATTGGGTTGAAGTTAACTTGAAATTCCATATTCACCAGCTATGCTATTTTAATGTTAAAGCGTTACTCATTTATAGCAGCAGTTCCTGGTTCACCAATTCTATCAGGACATTTGCTGGCAGAGAATAAAGGCTTTCTTCTAAGCCTTGCCACTTCCACTAATCAATTTCCTGGGGGAAACCCTGCTCTCTGGACATGGGAAAACCTTTCATTTAATGTGGTGCAAAAGGGGATAGGTGTTGTCCTGAACCGTCAGTTTTCTCTGTACTTTAAAAGCCACCCTTTTCTGTGTTGTGATTGGTTGGTTCACAAAAAAGCAGCTAACATCAAGTGCGCTCCTCATAAAAGCTGAACGTCTCTCAGCTTCAGAGGTGTTCCTGCTGTGACTAAAACAATGCCAAACGCAGCACCTTTCCAATCCGGCTGCTGTGTGTCTTCTTTGTGTCTGCTGGCCCTTTCATGTCAAAACAAAAAAAACAACTTGCTGGGAGTTTGAAAAAAGTTGAGTAGTGTCAAGAGGTCATAAAGCTGTCCATACTGCCCTGTGTGATGACTCCTTTGAGACTTTATAGTAACCTGAGGGACGTCACATCAACAATATTTCTATCTTTTACTGGAGACTTAGCTGGAAATATTTGCCTCACTGATTTCCACTTTTGAAAATAGAACAAAATGCAAAATTTGTAATTCACTGTGGTGCTGTTGTGCTCTCCAGGCTTCCTTGTTCTGCTGTGATTGAATGATGCTCGGGCTTAATGACCTTTGGGAGAGCAGAGGCTTGGAGCTAACGCACGTAGCTGCAGTGCAGGCAAAGCATACAAAGAAGAGTCTGCAGTTATGGCTACATGTCAATAAGAGTCTAGTTTGTCATCTCTGTCATTATGCTGCGATGTGCTTCAGCTATGAGGCTCTGCTCCTCAAGCCTCACTCCAGTCTCCATCAATCAATCTGCTGTGTTGGGGCATGGTTTTGGAGTGAATGTTGTTGTCATCTCAGTAATTCATTGGTATGATATTTAACAATATATATAATATAAACAATTATTTTACCTTTATCCTTATTTTGGATTTGTAGCAGAATTTGTTTCGGGGCCCAATACTATAACTGTAAAAGGAATCGAGTTAAGAATCTTGAAGGCATCTGATTTTCTGCACACATTTCAGAATCAGAATCAGAAATACTTTATTGATCCCCGGGTGGAAATTATACAACTAAGCGTTGTTGAGGATATTGTAGTGGGCTGGAAATTGTACATGAAGGGTTCATGTTAAACCAAAACAAATAATTGATCATTCTGACATGCAAATACTAGCACCACTGTTTACTGATAAAAAAAATTCTGATTGAGGCTTTTACCAGAGCAGCACACAAAATGAGCAAAAAGACTTGTAAGTGCAGGTTGTATGAATAGAAAGTAGCAGTCTTGCAGCATGACACGTTCTATAATATTTATGTTCTGCTAGACTGCAGTCACAGTTGGTCATGTTCCTCCGGACAGCGTGGCATTGTCTAGTCTTTCCCTTCATACAGAAAAACTGCAGTAGCCAAGCTACGGTGTTTCAGTGCACGTCTTTTATAACTGCAGCATGACAGCAGCAAATGGCAGTGTGTGTATTGATGTTAGATTTAAGTAGTGTACTGCAAGCAGAAGAAGTATTTTCCTCTGGCCTGGCATTCAAGCAAAACCTTGATGGAATGGGCTTTGTGGCCCTTCCAAAGGAGTCTTTATACAAGCTCAGCAGGACAGTGAGGACTTTTTCCCAGAAAATTTTCCTCAAACTTTTGCTATTTTGGTTATGCCGAGCTCCTGTCGTGGTGTCTCCTGTCGGTTGTGGCAGCTGCATAGGATTATGACACATGCAAGCTGTGCTTGTCAGATGAGCCTGGACTAATGAGTGCAAGGCTCTGTTATACACTGAACTGTTTTTACAGCCCTGGGGACATATTACTTTTTATTTTTACATTTTTAAATCGGTAATCATTTCAGTGATTACCAAGCAGTTAAATGATAAGGTGGCTTTGTTTTTGATTTCATCAACAGATCCCAGTAAATACCCAAAACCAGCAATGAAAAGCAATGAAACTTTGGAATTTTTGGAGTTGGTGGTAGAAATCTTTGAAATCAGACCTTCTCACTCCAAAGCAGACATTCAGCATTTTCTGTTGATGGTGTGAAAAAATGATGTGGGATCTCTTGTGGGATGTTGCACTATTGACAAAGAGATCTTCTACAGAGGCTTTATCTCATAACAGTTACATAAACCTGAAGGATAACAAACAACATTTGGAGAAAATTGTTAAACTTTAGAGAAGGAAGCAAAAAGATGAAAATCCTTAAACAACTTGAGTGTAATAACTTGAACAGAAAGCCGGAGCACTTATTGACAGATATGCAGCTTACTCTTACGCTTAAGAACCTTTGTATATAATTAGTGTAATTTTTATTTAATGCAATTTGTGCTGTGGCGGGTTTAATTCCTGGCAGCAGCCATTCTCGTAAATTAATAGAGACTGATATTCTTTTTGAAAGACTGATTAATAACCTTCATTTGGTTGCACTGTACCTGCTGGAGCTCCAACATCCTGCAGCTCTCAGACAAGAATTTATTCTCTGCCGTCTTTTTGGAGGACGTCCAGGGTGTGATGAATTAACCTGAAAGTCTTCTCAATGGTGTAGATCATGGTGTACTGCAGTTGTTAAGTAGCTTGTGCTTCAAAGAGAATGCAGGCAAACAAGAATCAATGCAGCTTTTCCAATATAATGATTTTTTTGTTCGTCGTAATTGTCCGGTATAGATTCAATCTTGTTATTTCCAACCTAGAGTTGTTTTTATGCATCCTGTGGCCTTCTGTGCCCTAACAATACAAATTCACATCTGGGCTGATCTATTTAATTCACCAAATTAACTTGTATTGCTGTTTCTAACCTCAAACATTGTCATCTTTACTATATTCGCGATATTACTGGTGCTAGGTGTAACCGTGTATGTAGGAGAGATCTTGCATACACACTGAAGTATCAATCACTCATGTACACATAGGGCCTCTCAACCTTCATTCAGTCAAAGGAACTTTTCATGTGCTGAAAGGGTGTGGGGGCAGTCAGTCACAGAGAGAGGATTGTGAGCACTGCTCAATCGAGCTGGCTGCCATCATCTTGTGCCTGGCCTGTGTCTCTTGGCAGCTTTTGACATGGTGGGATGTGTGTGTGTGTGTGTGTGTATGTTTAGGTGGGTATTTGTAAAGGCGTGTGCCACCCATCTGGAGTTGAACAGCTGTTTTATCAACAAGCTTCAGAGAGTTTCCCGACTTGAGCTCACTCTCCGGGGAAAAAAAAAGTGTTTACCTACTTTCACTAAGAGGATGGGGAGAAATTAGACCATTTTGATTTAGCCTTGAGTTCATTCTGTGCAGCAGCTAGCAACCTTGGTGTCATTGATTCAGTATTATGCACTGAGCACATATTTTGAGAAACAAAACAGGGGGAAGGCATGCGTTGATTGCCACACCGCTTATTTATTATTGGCAAAAAAAATGTATTAAGGTCTTTATTTAGTTTACAAAATTACAGCTTTGCACACAGTGGTGAATTGCAAAGAGGTTGGTAGTTGTGTGGTTTGGGTTGGTCAAAGAACTTTGATTTCTAAAAATGTGCTTAGAAAAAGATTTTATAAGATTCACGTAAATTAAAACCTCATGTTTCTCATTGGAAAATATTGTCATATTGGCAAGCCCTGTTGAGATTTTCTCACAACTCTTTACTTTCTTAGATGCCACACATAACCCAATACAATACCAGTGCTCAACTCCAACCAAGATTTCTAATTAAGGTGTCTTTTCAATAGATAATAAGCTGCTTCAACTTTGGTGAGTAGTGCCAGAACAATTCCGTTTGAAGTTGCTGTATTTTCTCCATAATTTTCTTGGTCTGTTTTACAAGCCAAGAACAGATTCGTCCAGTTTCTGTGGTGGAAATCCATAGAAACCACTTAACATTTAAGCACAGTAGGCGTAGTGTGTTTAGGCTTCAGCAAGAATAGAAGAAGGTGTCATTTTTTGTCCAACACAGTACTTTTCCATGGCACTGTCTCAGCATGCAAGGCACAGCAGTGTTCTGGATTGTTGAGTCTCAGACATTGAGTTTAAACAATTTAGGGTTTAGAGTTAAGACCAGTGTAGGCGCAACGCTAGTCATGTATATATCACCTTGTGTCTCAGTTCTTCTTGGAGCCAGGGTTTTATTTTGATTTCACCTGCTGCTATGGTGACCCCTGGAAAAATTCTCCTGGTATTAACTGATGTTTCTGCTGCTAAATCCAAGCTGAAACGATTCTTTGAAAAGTCCAGCATTAGATAGAGGCCCCTTTGTGCTGTTGGGAGCTCCCCTTTGGCATGGGGCTCCACTGACAGCAGTGACTTCTTACCATGTTATTGGAGCCAGTTCCTCCTCAACTCTGAGCTCATCTGAAGCTAACGGAGGTCAGGAGAGGCAGCTGAAATGGTGAAACTACTGCTTTAAGCCGTTTTAATAAACTGCCATGATGTAATGGAATTGGCCATCTCCTTTGATTCTGCTTTCTTAGCCCTTCACAGTTGAATAAATGCGTCCCTCAGCAGCGCTTACTTGAAAGATGATGGCTTCTCTCCTTTTTATATAAGTGTTACACAGCTCTAATACAAAATAAGATTATCTTGGCCATAGAAAATGCTAATTGTACCTTGAAATTTGATTTACAGTACAACAGTGGTGAATAACCTTTACTGTTGATGAAAACGTTAAGCCTTAAGTGAGATATTGGGGCTTCTGTTTTTTTATTACAATATTAGGAAACAGGAGCATCTGCATGGGTCTTCATTGCTTGTGATTTATGTACACCAAGACCTGCATTAAAGTTCTTAAAATAAAAATCTTTGACTTCACTTCCAATGTGGTCATGCACCTGGACACCGGTGATTATAGTAATAAAGAGACCCCCACTCTCTTATGAGTGCCCTTTTCCTAATGTGCATTCTAGTCCTTGGCCTTTTGGGAAGATGATAATCTCTGCTGGTGTCTGTTTTATGGAGTCTGATAAGAGACCAGGTTTGGTTGTGATGTGGAACTTTAACAATGTGAGAAGCAAGTTAGATTCCTGACAGGTTTACACAACACAGAGGAAGATTGCACAATTTTCACACTATTACTCAGAGCATTTCTCTGAAGTGCGCTGTTGATGACATTCTTGGGGTGACTACAAGGTCAAGAATAATTTTGTTCACTTTCTTTGGCACCATGCCAACATTACTCCAACCCCACATACAATACAGCTGGGTTTCAGTCGTCGTTGGATGAAGCCATACAGAACCTGAGAGCAGCATCTGGGACGACACAGTCTCTTGAGCTGTGTCTAAATACAGACATGACCTTCCTCTGTCTGACATGGGGGAGGAAGAGGAGGATGAGCTTGGTGCGGAGGATGAGCAGGTGGAGGCAGGGCCATAAGCTCCTAGAGGTGACGGTTTTCATCCAGCTTGAAGTGTACACAACGGGCAGTGATGGAAAGCAGCTGCATCAATTCCCTCTGATTCCTTAACCATTGTCCCTTGAACCTTGACTCCACTCGCTCCCCCACTACTTCTCAGCCTGTGACAGGTCACTCAGCCACAGCACCAGCATGGCTGCAAAATGGATGGCTGCCAGCAGGGAGCACCTGCGGAGGACTAGCAGGCAAGCAGCATTCCATCACAGGACCTCGAGACACAGATGTCATATGAGACACAAGGGACGTGTTTGAGTGGGGGATGGGGCGGGAGGGCCAATGGCAGAGGTTTTGGCATGGTGGGGCAGTAATGGGGTGGTATAGCAAGCCAGCTGCTACCAACAGATTCTTAATGAGGTGTCCCATCAAGAACACAGGGAGATGAACATTAATGACTACAGCTAAACTTCTGTCTGTTCATTTATTCCCCCCTTTTCAATCACGCTAGGATGAGGTGCATGACATGTTTGGGCACAGTAATTGGCCTTTTCTTCCAAGCCAGATTTGAATGCCTTTTCTGTAGTAGGCATTTATTTATTTATCTGTCTTTGACCTTTTATGAACAAATACATACATTGGCTGATGAGTGAAGTAACAGTAGAAGAAACACCATGTTTATTTGGTAGGAAGAAGTATTGTTTTCCAAAATGAAACGTGAAAAATCATCAGTAATTACCTTTTCAACGTGAACAATAGGGACTGGAGCTGGAATAACTATAATTCAGAATGTAAATATGTATGTGTCTCTGGTGAAGGACAGTGAGTTCTTGTATAACCTTTTCTCTGCAACCAACAATCCAAATGTTGAATTACTGGCTGGGGAGAAAAGCAAAAAGCTTTTTCTGCTTTCATACTTCATTTACCTGGAGAGGTCTGAATTAGCCCTGAGTGCATAAGCATGTCATTCAAGCTTTCAGGACACCTGCTGAACAAATTCACTCAAAGAGCACATGCGCGCATACGCTCACACGCACACACACGCACACACACACTCACACACGCACGCAGCAAGATCCTCAAATATGTCCTGCAGTCTGTTTATGCCATATGCCGTATAATATTGTAGTGAAGTGTAGCAAGTCTAAATGAAAATTCACCCAACATTATCTAATTAAGCAGGTGTGAAAGCAGCTTAATTCAAGTCAGTTTTTGGCACTCCTCACCGGTCCATGTTTGGCGTGAAGCAACAGTTCATTCAGCTGAAAGATGTGAATACTTTCATAAAGCCGGGCACCAAGTTGCACACTTTCATGTCTCCTCAAAAGAAGATGTCAGAAATGGTCTTGAGTTATAAAGGGTGGTGGTTTTATTAGCCACTGCTAGCCGGTGGGGTGCTTTTTGTTGCAGAGTGACAGGGGACTTAATAATGAAGCTCTCTAACCCAATGAGTCCTGAATCAGTGGAGTCCCTCTTCCCCTCTTTGTCCCTCTCCCAATCCCCCCACAGTGCCACTGCATTCCCAGCCTGGCGGGGCAGTGTCTCTGGGCCAGGGCCATGTCACGCACCCCTTTTGGCCCCAAACGACCGTGGTGGGGGGGTCAGGGGTTCAAGTGCTCCCTGTGGGGCGATGCATGGGATGCCTAGCGACGCCATGGCTCTGCCCCCACACTGGCTACGTCGGTAATTAATTTCTAATGAGAAAGAAATTGGCTGACCTCGCAATAGCTAGCCTCTTGGCTCTACCTCACTATTACTGCCCCTTTACCATTTTGCCATTCTCCCACACAGACTTCAAAGGAGAGGCGAGGATAGCCCCTCCTGGCTCAACGCTGATAGTGAAGCGCTCAGAGAACATTCCTTGCGTGCTATACAGAGGTTGAGTGTGGATTTTATGGGCTGTGTTTCTGCTAGTCCCACACATACTTGTGGTTCATGTGCATGCTGTAGAAGCTCAACTGTGTTAACCCCTTCTCATATGTAACATCAGAAATATAACTGAGTGAAGATGTGAAGGCTTCTTGGCCTTGATTAAGACATTGTATCATCCTGTGTTTGGGAAATGCTATCTACAGTTGAGTTTTGTTCCATTATCATCCTGTGCTCATATGTCTCATCTAATTTACCAGGTCATCGAAATGCTCTTAAAGGAATACTCTGACATTTTGGGAAATTCACTTATATGTTGTCTTACCAAGAGTTTGAGTTTGAAGATCAATAACAATTTAATTTCTTTGCATTTAATATGGAGATTGTGCTTTGATGAATATAGCGTAGCGTATCACAGATGCTAGAAGCAGGGGCAAACGGCAAGTCTCTCTCAAAAGTTAAAAGGATGAGCATCTCGAAAACTTTCTTTTTTTACCGGTGCATTGTCTATTTTTTTTTTAGCAAGAAAGCTAGTCACCAGTACATCAAAGAGTCAGCTGGACTTTGTTCAAAGGTACCAAAATGTGTGAAAACTGGCATCTTCACAGTCAGGACAGGACTTCTCTGATGCTGTGTGCAGCCTCTGGGCCCAGTTGTTGGTTAAAAAGTAGCGCCAGCACGTAAGCTAACTGCTCTTTCATATACTATGCCTTGTTTTCTTTCTTTTAACATGTTGAACAGACACACATGACCTGTAAATATGACGGCTATGGAGCTGTAATGTACCTTTTTGATGGAGCTTGGCCAGCTGTTTTGACTTGCTTTCGTTCTGTGTTAAGCTAGGTTAAACACCGTACAGTATTACCTCTTTGGAAATTAAATTGATATAGATCATATAACATCTTCAAAAATATTTTTAGTCAAAGGAACAAAAAAAGTCACCTCCCATTCAAGGATACTTAATTAAAGCACTGGGTCCGTGTGTTGTGGGTTTTCTGGTCAATGCAGTGGCAGTCTGTATTGATAAGATTTCCTGAGGGGAAACAATAGTGTGAAATGCAGGAAGCCATTAGGAAGCCAGGGACTCATGTCTCTCCCTGCTGAGTAAATAGTGTCTGGGCCTCCCCCCATTTCATCCACTTTTGAATGAGCCCAGCACTTGTAACAATAAAGGCAGGAAATGAACTGTACTCACACAGGAGCGTGCAGGATGCTCATTGTGTTCCTAATTGACCAAACTAGGTTGGGTGATGCAAGCAGACTTTTCTTGGTTAGTCAAAAATAGCTCAAAGGTTGCATACAGTAGGTGTGTTCAAAAAAGTAGCTAATGAGGCTGTATTTCATTGCATTTTTTGGGGGGGAGGGCACTGTTTTGGCCATGTCCTAACTGACCCAGTTTGGTTGAAATTTGAGCTCACAGTTTGAATCCATGACCGCCTAATGCAGGTTTGCATTGCATTGAAACATATAGCACCTGTATGAAAGTGTGTGATGGAAAAGATTGAGGGAACAAACACGTCACCCACTAGTCATGTTCCCATTAAATTGTCAAGCGTTTTTTTAAGCAAACTTTAGAAATGTTGCAAAAAAGAAATGCGAATAAGGCACGTTTCCATCAACTGGTTTGGAGTGTATAAAAACTGGGCTTGTTGCAAAGCGTAGTTTTGTCAGAAGTTGGCGGTAAAGGCTACACTTAACGCATGGCTGTAATCCACCAGTAACAGAGTAGAAGAAGTAGAGGTTACAAACCGAAAACAAAACAAGTCGCCTTGGCCATCTAACCCATCTAATAGAGAAAGGTCCTCGGGCAAAGGCGTTTCCATATCCCATTTAAGTCTTTTTTGACAAAGACAAAAGCCACCTCATGTGAGCGTGAAAACGTTTGCGCAATTGAGGAAGTTTTATCAAATTTTGCCGTTTCCATACAGCTTTTCTAATGTGATACCTGCATAAAAACACCTTTATGGAAACGTGGCTACTGTTGTGTTATTGTATGCAGTATCGTGTGTGTGAAACCAATGACAGTCCTCAGTGTCAACCTGTTTACTATTAGCTAACCTCACCTGGCAGCAATGTGCTCCTTTTTCTCTGTGGAATGCAGGCATGACTCAAAGCCAGACAGTGTTACTTAAGTTGTCACCTGAGAAGCCCTCCAGGGGAAAGTTGTTTTGTCCTTGAGTGTAGGCCATAAGCGTATTTAAACTGACCTGCATTCAGAGAAGATTGGTAATGTAGTTGGGATCTAGGTTATCTAGTGTCTACTTAAAATCCCACTACTCATTAGACAAAATTCAATGTGCGTGTGTTGCAGTAATGCCAACTCCCCCCCCCCCCCCCCCCCCCAGCCATTAGCTTTTTCTTCCATGAGCATCTGCTTTAAGGTAGTGTTTACCAATTATACACTAATAATCAAATGAACCAGTTTTCAAATTACCATTGGTTTCATTGTTGGGTAGGGGATCAGTGGTTATCTGGCCCACATTTTGTGCTTAGTGTAATTGATATTTGGTTTACCCTAGATTAAGTGACAACTAAGCAGGTTAGCATTGAGGATTTTCACAGATTAATTCCAGGAGTCCAATCTGAGTGGGCTGGCCACACTCCCTGTATCATCCCAAATGTCTGCCTTACCTGGGATTTACTAGCATATGACTAGGAAATGAGATCAGGCGGGCGATAAATCCTGCAGCAAAGCCTCCCCTAGAGAAAATGAGATGCACGCATGGCACCGTGGGTCACCAGCCGCTCATGTCCTAGTTTCCGATAAATTGATTTTGGGTGCTCAGGTGATGAGAGTTGGGGTAGTCCTTCAGAGTGGAGCTTTGTCAACTAATGCCACTGTCACTTTCGCCATGCATTTCCTATATTGGCTTTCTTGTCTCTAATGATATTTAATGCAGTTTGTAGTGTTTGCATGGTGGCATGTGAAGAAATGTGCTCCAGTGAGGCCATCTTCCCTTTGTTGTAGTCCATTTACCCAAGTGACAGTGACTGTACTCAAGTGATATGTTCACACCAAGAGTCATCGCACTACCCCACCCATTCAGGCTGTGTCCACACACTGTTTGGTTCCCCATGTCCCGGCAGATTCGCAAGCAACTAATTTAGGAGTTGTTAAGTGATTTAGCATCTGTTTTTTATAGGACCCTTGTGAGCCACAACTGCCACCCCCCTTCTGCCCATCACTGTCTTTGCCTGTGGCGTCAAGGCTCGCTTTTGAATTTCAATCAGCCCTGGATGCATTGTTGTGTTTGTTTGAGGGGGATGGGTCGGATAGGGTGTTAGCAGTAGTAACTGGTTGTGTGTGTCAATCAAACATTCAGTGTGACCAATGGGCAGCTCATTGGAGGCTAGTTGGTGTGTTCTCAGGGGGCACAAGGCTTTAACTGCTGCCCGCAGGGCGAACCCTACCCTCCATTCTTCACACATCGCCCTCCCTCCCCTCGTCATCCTCCTCACAACGAGAACACAGGCAGTACAATCAATAACAGCCATACCCTCCTTCTCCTTCCACCGCCCTCCCCCCTCCGACTCCTCCTCTGGTCAGCCGCTCCCTGCTTTCCATTTATCAACACTGTGTTTGATGTTGGCTTCATCATTCTCTGTCAACCCCCCAACACCTCGATGTGTGTAATTGTATTAGATTCGTCATGGTGGCGTGGCTATTTTTCCACCCCAGCTGGTATCGGGCCAAAGGGCTTCTTTCCATGTACCTGCAACCACAGAGATTAGTTTTAACTATCTTTAGTGTTTAATTTATTTCCATATGGCATTGCACAGTTGTGGTTCAATGGGTTCCTCAGTACCCTATGGTACATTATGTCCTTTTCCCGATTTCCATTGTTCCAAACATCCTTCTAGTCTTACCAGTCTGGGGAACCAATTGAACCACATAAGTGTTGAGCTTCCATTAAAAATCAAACCCCACAGCAGGACGAGTGGATATGACGGAAATAAAGAATCCAATACATAAACAAGCCCTTGGACAGTGAAGTTGCCTGCATCATAGTCACACCGTGAAATATTCCTTGAGAAATGTATTGGACATTTTTGCCACTTGTGCTCATTAGCAGATTATTTCTTGAAGAATATGCTCAGTGTGAATATTTTTGACAATAGCTTTTATTGCCCCCACAAGGAACACTGGTGTTAGTGACTGAATATGAAATCAGATGAAATGCATTCGCACACTGGAATCAGAGCTTTATTGGCAACATTTCCAATGAAGCTCTAATTCCATTTTATTGTATTCACCTTTGTCTCGACTAATCCCTTCATCAAATCATGAACGCTAATTTCCTTTAGTGTGGCTCTTTTGTGCAACCTGTTGTGTGTGGATAATCTCTGGCCAATACATTTCTTGTTCTGAGAAAGAGTGGGAGGATGTACTGGGAAAGAAGAGAAAGATGGTGTGCAGAGGAGAATAGGAAATGGGAAAGACTTAAGAGGCACAGTGAGAGAATCCGTCTATGTCGATTACACACGCACTACAACCTTGACGGCCACATTAGATCCCTTTCTCCATACACCAAACTACCATTAATAATGGATACAGCTCTCTAGCTCTTTTGCTTTCTCTTCCCCTCCCCCCAGCATTGCCCCTCAAGGCGTCTACCCCTCTCTCCTTGTCCCCCTCTTCCCTACCACCATCCTGTCCTACCCTTCCCTTCCCCTCCCCTCTTTCCCCTCCCCTCCCCGCCTTCTCCCCACTGTTTCAGCTGTGAGACTTCTAGCCAGGAGCCATGGCAGGTGTGCATACATCATCATGGCGCTGGCCACACAGCCTGCAGCACCTTAACAGTCATCATCAGACAGACAGATCCACCTGCCGGAGAAAGAACATTGTTGAATAGTTGAGTGTGTTTGGTTTCCTGTTTTGTAGCAGTTGCTGTTATCTGGTTTAGATATGGACATTGTTTTGTTTCTCCTGACATAAACCAACAGACAATGACAAATGAATGACAAATAAATTCTGTAGAGATACTGAGAATACAATGGAGTGCATACAAGCTATTCTTGACACTGTTTTGCATGCACAGTGGGAAAAGGCTTGTTTTATTAATATTACTTCTTGTTTGATTGTCACTTCATTATTGCATCTGTCATTTGATCCGAGATAACAGTCCCTAAACACAAGCCTGTCAAGCTTAACCCTTTAATGTTGGCTCAGACTACAGTGTAAAGATGCCATACCCAACATCTATAGTTTATCATACGTTTTTATTTACATCTATAAGCCCGAGAATCCACACTAAAAGAAAAAATACATCGTTGCACACCATAGCGCACAAAATCAGTAGACACAATTTAACAGCAGTCCCCAGCCTTCACTGATCGTGTGGATGCCAGTCAACTGAATTATTTGTCCTGTTCATTGTTACAACTTTTCCAAGGCCAGTTTGATTTGCAAAATAGTTTTATCTAAAAATGCAGAAACACGATCATCTATCAGATGCTACCCCATCTATTACATTTTAGTTTGATATCTATGAATAATTTAATAGTAATGTTTAAGCAGAAGGCTAAATCAGGAGAACACACAATATGGGGGAAAGGATATTTACAAACCAAATAAAAACACCGAACAAAGTAAAATGGTTTAAGTTTCCATTTTTAGCACACGATTGAACTTTGACTTTGATTTAATGCATTGCATAGCACAATAGTTGCCACGTTGTATAGCCACTTCAAAAGTGCACATACATGTGACACTGTTAATCACGTGTATGAGCTGATTATGGATAATATAAACATAGTAAATTTGAAAGACACTAATCCTCTCACCATGAGCGTCACCTAATGGGACCTAGATGTGTAGCACAGTATCTGCTGTACTGTGGAGATTCACACTGCCTCATTATCTCAGGTTATGGCAAACACTAAAACAGAATAAAAACAGGTTGTATTTAAGGTAGAAAGGTCTGAGCAGACATGTATATTATGCAAGGAACATTAATCCTTTTCGTCTTAATATTATTCTGTCATGACCCAACAATAGATTGGTGACCTGTTGTGTTTCCTTATTTTACGTGTGCTCCAATGAGTTTGTCTATTCAATGATTGATGAATTATCTGCCGCTAAGGAGACTTACTGTAGGTTGTGGTGCAGTTGCTTTGACAGTAGCATCCTCATATTTGGTGGCTGCAGTCATGTTCGTCTGAAGAATTGTTGTTATTTTCTAAACCTCAGTCACGTTGTGTATTGAGTGTCTCTATGACAGGTAGTATATTTTCTTTCAAAGACACCGCCAAACACATCAGGCTCATAACACCAGGACCCTAGCCTGTTTGGATCCCCCCTGACATGGATTGTCACAGTCAAACCCGAGTACAATAAAAAAAAAAAATCAATGAAAAAGGGTGGTGGAGAGTGGTGAGACTCCCAGTTGACAGATTAAGGACAGGTTTACAACACTCATAGAGGAGAAATCATATTTCCTGTCCACTTCAGTGGGATTATCCTTATCTGCTCCAACTGTAAATGTCCTCTACTGTATTTGTGATATCGTTAATGTAGTTGAAAGCACTATATGCCGTAATGCTGCTCAGTAGTATGATGCCATTGCCACTGATGTGATGACTTGCATAGAGAAAGGAACATAATTGTGGCCTTAATGGTTTTAGGTTCAGTCAGGGGTCTTGCACTCTGCTAACCATATGGTCAAACCTCACTGTATCTCTATGGAGCACTATCAGGCAAGTGTGCTATGAACAAACAATTGCTCAACTGCTATTGAATGTTGAATAATTGGCGACATTTTCTTAACTGAGGTTCACAGGAATGCAGTGGAGACTAAACCTCAGTGTTAGATTAACATATGTGTGTATGTGCCTGTGATGAATGCTAAAGTGAGTTAACGCCACACAGAGGATGCAGTGAAGATAGGACACGGCAGTTGGGGGTTTCGGGCTTCAGATGTTGGGAGCATTGCCCATCGGAATTTGTTTTCCTTTTCCTCACGGGAGCGTCCTCCCCTCTCCACCCGAGGCGATCTGTCTTCCTGTCATCCTATTGATCCCCTACAACGCTCATTGATATGGGGAAAAGGCCGTTCAGCCCACGATGGGAGGCTAGTGGCTGCTGTTTGACATTGAAAAGGTGTGTAAATAGAATAAGGGGAATGATTCATCTAGCCCAGAATTATATTCTCAGAGCTGGGATACCCTCCATCTCCACTTAGAAAATGTCAGAAGGAAGGCAGGCAACCATTGTGATATGAGAGTGTAAATAAAACTGCAATATCATCTCTGCGCAGGCAGCCACGGAGGTGTGCTGGAGATGTTTAACCTTGTGCACATGGATGACAAAACCCTTTCAAGAGGAGAGTACATGGAAACAAGGGATTTTAATCTCCTGGCATCAAGTGGCCTTGCTGAGAATGTCAGCTTGCTATCTAGCAGCAGACACACTCTCTCTGCAGTTTGCTTACAAAACGGGAGAGGATGGCGGCTTCAGATGCATTTTGAATTGTTTTGTGAGCTGAAAATTAAACAAATCTCAAATCCACTCAGAAAAACTACACATGCTTTTTCTTTTTTTCTTTACGCTTCCCATCCGATGTTTTATTTTAATTTGAGCATCATTTAAATTCATATTGAATTTGTTGTGTGCCATATGCTCCCCGACGTTGTCATGGGATACAGGCCAGGCTCATCATTTCCTTTTTGGAGGCAGCTGAGCGCATTCATTTTGTATTTGTGTGAAATGACGAGATAAAAGAGCAAAAGTCCCCGCTCGGGCAGTGGGTAAATGTTAGATAAAATCAAAATGTTAATATTGTCCACTGTTCCATTTCAGCTTGACGTATGCAAGCAGCCAACAGCTTCTCCTCTCAATATCATGTTGCGCCAATACAGGTGATGTTTAATCGCATGCAAGCAGCCAACAGCTTCTCCTCTCAATGTCATGTTGCGCCAATACAGGTGATGTTTAATCGCAGACATTGTGGTCTGACAGAAGAAACAGCCAACAGGCAAAAATCCCACTCATGTAAATGAGAAGTGAAAATGACTAGTTTTGATGGACAATGAAATGTCCTTCTAGACTCAGTCCAAGGCACTAGCCAGGCAGCTCTGGCACAATCCAGTGACTCTTGTGCAGTAATTTAAAGTAAAGTTTACCCGGCACGCCCCGAAACACTCTCAGGCTATTCTTTAACCTGGCATGGTCTGGCAAGATCTCTCCATTCAGCCTCTTCTGAACTAGTTAGTAAATCAAGGCCATTGTGAGGTGCCAGAGAAATTGTCCATTAATAAGCACTATGCCTAGTCAAGTGGCACAGGAAGCATAGGGGTCAGGCCAGCCTTCCAATCATTATACCTCATCTACTTCCTAGTAAAAGGCCCCTAGCCACTCAGCTACAGGTCGTCATGGAGACCCAGGACAGGGAGCGAACTGTGTGGGGGTCGGGGTTGGAGAGTGGCGCAGACGACCATTAGCAGCCCATTCCATGATAATTAATGATCATCCCACTGGCTCAAAATCAGGGCTGGGAGAAAAACAGACACAGAGCTCGCTCTCTGAGAGCATATGTCACAGTGGCAAGAAATATGTCTGAGGACTGGAGAGGGGAGCTGAGATGGTTTTTGTTATGGTTGGAAAATGGTGACAGGATGTCGTGAAAAGCTATAATGTTGCACAAGGGGGGAAAAGTGATGGATGTGAAAGTGATTTATTGTTAGGATGGATGGGAGGGATTGTGTGCAAGGAAATAATAGTTTTTCATTTGCATAAGCATCGCTCTGCACATAAGTCTGTCTTCTGTTATTCAAGGATATAATGATTGACAAGAAGAACTTACAAAGCCCGCCTCTTTCACTCATTCGACATCGTTGACTGGTGTCTATCTGGCTGCACTAAGATAATCACTTGTCTAATCGAGTTATGAGCGCTGTTCACATTGCAAATACGAAGCTCATGTTATTGGGTATGTAATCAAATCTTAGGTCTGCTTGCCCTTAGGGGATTTTCAGTCAGCTGGCGAGCCAGGCAGCCAATCAGCCAGCCACGGCGGCTTTGAAGTGCCGGCAGACCAAACTACCCATCTTCCCCCTCTCTCCTCAAGCAGATAGCCCCTCTCCATGCAGCGCAACCAAATGTGCATACACTCAGACACAAAAGCAATTCTGTGGGCAAATCAAAATGCAAACAAATGCCACACAGATGCCCATGTTTGAGCATGCTGGTGGGCATAGACAATAACATGGCGCACGCACATAACACACACACACACACACACACACACACACACGCACTCGCACATCAGAACAATCGGTGGCACACAGACAAAGCTTGTTGCCACACCATTCAGTAAGGGCCAGTGCTGCTCTTCCTGACAAGCATGCTGCATGTGCTCCCTCAGTCTGGGCTCACAACTCACATACACAGCACTGACACCACACCTTTATCACACAGACACACCGGACAGATTAAGAGGACACGTGCCAGTTTGATATGCAGGCGAAGGTAGAGATGTGATTGCAACAGTGTTTAATTACCAGTGGTTTTTGAAGTATTTTTACGAGACACAGTATTAAACATTTGAAGGCAACAGTTTTATTGTAGACCAGACCATTTGACTTGCATCTTGACTAAAGATGTGGAGGAGAAGTCTTTTCATTTAGAAATATCAGAACTCTGAATGCATCCATGGGTGGATTTGAAATTAGTATTCAGCAAAGCCTTCTAATATTCTTGACTAATGCATGCAAACGCTCATTTGTACATTAACCAAATGGGATTTAGGCCTCGCTCTTCCTGCCATTGTTACCTTTCAGACTTCTGCAATTCTTTGCCTTCATACAGTAGGTCCAGGTAGTGATACAGGCAGTGGTTGTTGTTGTTATTCTAGACATTCCTGCTGAGGGATGCATTATCCTGTGGCATGGCGGCGAATTCTAGCATGTCTGTCACCCACGGACTCATCCCACAGGCGCTATCAGTGCTGAGCCTCTCACAGGCATGCATGTACACACTGTGTCCCACTCTCTTAATCTCTCTCTCTCTCTCTCTCTCTCTCTCTCTCTCTCTCTCTCTCTCTCTCTCTCTCTCTCTCTCTCTCTCTCCTGGCTGCACCTCTTATTTATCTCTCTTGCTCTCCCCTTGCTTTACCTTTCCTCCCTCCTCTCTCTTCTCTGCCTTCCATGCTATCAAAGGCAGTGGAGAGTATTATCACCTAGAAACCATCCTCTCCTTGGCTAGGCTAATGCAGCCCGACCCCACACACACGCAAACACACTAAAATGCACATACAGTATATATATATACACACACACACACACACACACACACACACACACACACACAGAGCAGCCTTATCAGTGCCCGCTGGCGTCAGACCCTCAATTAATTTTGTCATTAACCGAATCCCATTACTCCCAGCACTGTTGCATTGCCATGACGTCTCACCCTCATGGATGGAAGACACCGCCAACACACACGTATTACGTGCACACACACACACTCAGATGTCAGTCCTGTCCTTTCTCACTGACATCCATTTACATCCTAGTGATGGAAGTAAATCCCTTGTGCGATCATGTGACCTTTCACCCCTCCCTGCGAGCCACTGTGAGCGTGTTCAGGTCTGCCACCAGATAGGTAGGGATGAGAGGGGAGGGGTGATGGGCAGGGATGCAGACAGGCACAGTGAGAAGAACCGGGGAGGAATAAGAGAAGAGAAGCTAGGGGGTTATTAAGTGATAAGAAAGCACATGCCATAGAGAGACATAGAAGAGACAGAAATGGAGCTGGAATCTCACACATCTCCATTTGTTGTATTATTATTATTATGATTATTATAATTATTATTTTTACCTCCTCATCAGCTGATATGTTGCTGCGGCCCCTGGGCTGCACGGGGACCAGTGGTGGAGCCGTTTACTAGACTCGCCAGCTAATTTCCTTCCAAGAGAACCGCTTGTGGCCCAGCCCCTCTCATGCCTGATACCGATTTCCCTCCTGCTGCTCACCCTTGTCTGTCTCTCTAGCTCTCTCCCCCTCTCGCCACAATGATGTCTGCCACAGCAGGCTGCGGTGCAGAGTAACCTGACTCCATTTTGAAACCCAAGTGGTCTTGTTATGACTTTCTGACTTGTGGAGAAAGTGATCTTGGCTTGGGGGCAGAGAGGGACAAACTCCCTTTCTGAGGGAATTCAAACTCAAGAAGAAATAGTGCTGATGTTATTGTTTTGGAGTAATTAATTGATGTTCCACAGCCATGCTTATCTTTTTTCCTTGAGCCTTAGTGAGTTGGTTCTCCCTGTCTTGCATAAGATTTCTGTTTTCTTTCTTCCTCTCAGTCCCCTTGCAAATAAAAATTGCTTGCGATGCATTCTGTGGTTTTGATTTGAGCTGTTTGGGTTGGGTACTGTGTGCTCAAGGCTTATGGGTTCGAGTCTGGTTCACAGCTTACAATGCTGTTTAGATTATCCCTGCATCATACTGGAAATGGTACAATACCAGCGTGTCCTGCTGGTGCATTTGGCTCAGGCTTGTACATATTCCCTGAGACCCCTGGTGTTTGAATCCAACCCAGGACGTCTGTCGCATGTCTTCCTCCTCTCTCTTCCACTTGTCTATGTGTTAAATTAAATACTACATTTTAGGAATGTGTGATCTTGTTGAAATTAGTATCACAATATTAGGATGAAAGCAAAATGGCTTTTAAAAGAATATAGAACTAATAATTTAGATAAATATGGCCCTGAAATTTTCCCTCCAAGAAATTGTACAACACTTAAAAAGAAACGTTGCAGGCAAATGCGCACTACTATCAGTGCCATCTGACTTCGTGGACACTACAAAGCATCCCCTAATCCATACTAAGTCATATGGGTCTAACGTACAATATCAGAGCGTGCCAGCCTGTACCCCCTGCCAGTATACCCCCATCCCCTGTGCCCTGATCAGTGACACATGGCGGTGCATTTTCCTCTGTGCTTGACTGTACATCTTTTTTTTTTTTCATCCCTCCAATTCAACCATTCCCCTTCACAATTAGCCACCATTCACATTCTATGCGCTACATATTTATTGTGTATATACACACGCAGTATATGTGTGTTTTAGTACCTTCATCCCTCCTTCCCCATCCCTACACCTAATTCTGTCTCTCCCTCTGTCCTCCCCACCCTTGCCCAGGGGGCTCCATAAATATCATTTCATCCCGTGGAGCCGCTGACACGCTGCAAAGGGCCTACGATAAATAATTCACTCCCATGGTGCAGGGCAGGCAGACTCCCCTGCTTAGGAATTCAGCATGAGTGTGTGTATGTTAGGGTGGAGGGGTTTGTGGTGGTGTTGGTGGGGGTTTGCAAGGGGGTGATAATACACGCAGACATATACTGCATACTAATACACAATTCACTTTATATGAAGAATTAAAATAGTTTAGGAGATACTCCATCAGTTTTCAGCATTGAGCTCCCCTCACTGGTTAGTGGTAAAGCAAACTAACATCTCTTTTCTCACTCCTTCTCCTATACATACAGCACTTCTGTCTTGGCCAGTGATAACCCAACATCCCGCCACCCCGACCCTCCTCAGCCCCAAAGACCTGCTCTTTCTGTCTCCTCCCCCCTATTCCTTTCCCTCTATCTTCCTGCATCGTTCACAGCATGCTGAATTAGGTTGATCTGGGGGATTGTGCACGGACCATCACCTGCCCTCTTAATGTACTGGCTCCCTGATTTATTGATGATGCTTGGGATTATTAATGCCAATCGCCTCCCCTCGGTTTACTGAGCTGGCATGAGCGTCAAGCCTCCCAGTTATCTGAGGGCCGAGAAACGGAAAGAGGCAGACAGTGGAGACAGTAAGTGGGCTTCTGTGGAAGCTTTGACTCAAGAGTGGGAAATCCAACACCAGTTGGCGTCAAGACAAATTCTGGTGTAAGTTGGCAAACACTGACAGACACTTTTTATTTTGGTAGTTATATTTTTTACTTTACGGGGATGCAAGATTGTGGGAAGGGAAGGTAAGTGACAGATGGAGAAGGAATGTAGTCACTGAAACTGTGTTTTCTGTCGCGCTGTGTGACTAATAGCATATGTGTTTGCGTTCTCATGTCTGTCGGTGTCCTTTGTGGAGTTTTTGTGTGTACCTATAGTAGTGTTTGTTCTTTGTATTACTCCAACACTGTCAGGAGCTTCTTATACATATTTTCACTTTCTCTCACATGGCCTCAGCTTCACACAAGGAGTGGCCAATACATAGTTTGTAACAGTTGGTATTGGTCTACCGTAAGATCATATAATATAGTCAAGAATCTTTGCATATCTGTAAATGTCTGTTCTTGCCATAATTACTTTTTTGTTCAAGGCGAGTGTGTTCCTTCTGATGCTGTGTCACTTTTTGATAAGACTTGACATCATGACAGCTGCACACCTTCATCAACTGAGCCATAGCAAAGCCTGGTTACCAGTGTGCCCACTTAAAGGGAGGATTTATAGTGATTTCTGTGCCAATCTCAGATTTTGATTCTGTTAAAGCGACCCTTGTTTGCTCAAGATCCTCACCACTATGTACTACCACAGAAACAATAGTGTTGTCTTGTTTGTCTGGAGCTTGAATGAGTGCTGCTCCAATAACACACACACACACACACACACACACTGCAGGCCCACTCACACCACATAGCTGCCGTAAACAAATGTGGCAACAGGAAGAACTGTCTCGCGCTGGGCTGCAGGAAGGCAAAGGCCACTAATGTTTAGCGTCTCATCTTCACCCTCCGCCCTCCATCCATTCTAGTGGATGCCAAGGAAGGAGAGAGAGTCTTGGATTTGATTAGCCTCAAGCTGCAGCGTCTAATTGCCCCTTCCACCAAAGCCATATTGAAATGATTTATTCATCATCAAGCTCCCAACAGTCCCTTCTAATAGGCTGCCAGAAAATAGGATGCTCGATCCTTGCTCCCCTCCTGTGCACTATTGTCTCTGTCATAGGAGAGGATAATGGGCGTGATGTTTCCATTGCTAGCAGGATGTAGGTTGATGTTTACAGCTATAATAATGGTGGACATTACTGTTGTGTGTAAGAGGGAAGGCTATCTTGGCATAGTGGAGGGATGCTGCCTCTTGTGTGACTGCTGTGCCTGCTCTATGCTATTGTTGCATCTGCAGTGACTCGTTATATTAGATATACCGTTTCACACCTGATTACTTTTGTATTACTTTTTATGTGTGCGTTTTACATATTTAATTTGCATGGGAAAGGCGCCTATCCTCGCCAGCCATCAATGGTTGATTTTAAAGGCAAATTACACACTGACGGCATATATCTTGAGTTTTAGTAAACTACTTGATCCCCTTTGATCTCTAAGTTTAGCAAGTTTGTTAAAGGCTTTCCTCTGAAAATGTTCTGGAAACTTTTATTCTCAGTTATCAACATCTCTGCATCAGTCTGCTCTTATCCTGTATCCAAGATCACATCTCCACACCAGTGGGGCCACAATCGCTGTCAATCCCAGGCAGAAGAGCCTCTTACGTAGTTAGATATGCCTTTTAAAGAACCCCTTCAGCTTAGCTTTTGATCTTTAAGCATTAGCAGGCAATGCCATTGATTATACTGTAGAAGTGGTGGACAGTGGAAGGTTTGACTGGCCAGCATGAGACTGTTGCACCAAATTGGGAGTTTGGAGTGCAATGCATGTATCTCTACTATTTACACTCGTTCTCCTCACTCTTAACCTAGCCTATGCCTAAATCCCCCTGGACGACCTTGATATCGCATGAAAACCGAACAGCCCCTCAGAGGATCAGTTTAACACCTAAGCAAATCGGCTTTCAACAGAGTTATATTAATATGTTATTGGCCACCGGCTAGCAGCAGGTTAAATATAGGATGCTGGTGGTGTGGGGCTATTGAGGTGACCCTGTTACTATTCAAAGGGAAACAAGAACCCGAGCATGTTGGCTCACTTGGCTCACTTGGAACCGGCTTGCATGTAGACCAGTTGTGTGTCCTGTTGTGCACAAAGACTGGCCATATGTAGTGTCACAGGCTTGGCTGGTCCGGCAGCTTTTCTCATCCTGATGGCAGCATAACCTAAGCAGTCTGCCTCAGCCCTGCAGGCCAGCGTGGAATGGAGTTCTGAGAAATGGCTTGGGTCTGTCCCTCTCTTATTATCATCTGCTGCTGTTTCTCTCTGACCCCACTATCCGTCTGCAGTGTGGAGTTCCGCTCCTGTAGGCTGGATTAATGCTATTCCACAGGCCTTGACTTAATCCTCAAAAAGGATTGTTCTAAGCCTTGACATGGTAATATGGGCTAAACAGATTGCACTGGTACACAATCAGAGTTACTGTAATGTGACGCTACAAATCTGGGTGTTATTGCATTAGCACATTATCCTGTAACCTTCACAGGTCTACTGACTGTGTTACTCTTCAGGTGAATTTACTGGGATTTTCTTTATTCTTAGAAAATGCTTATTTACTATTCTGTTTGAAAAGCGCTTTTAATATATTTTAACAATAATTTTAGCCATGTGTACTATCCCATTCAGTGGATCCAGTGAATGTGCTGAGAAGCAGCCGAGGATACCAGGGGTGATGAATGCTTATCAAATTGGAAGTGTCTCCCACCATCACATTACTGCCTGGAGAGGCTCCATCATCACAGTCTAAGCTGCCAAGTTTAAAAATGCTTACAGAGGAAGGAGTGGAGGCTGGAGGCTTGCAGGGGAGATAGAGTGTCCTTTACCTTGAAATAATGAATTGGGTTATTACTGAGGTTCTTTCTTCATAAACCCAGTATGGAATTTAAGTGAATTAATGTGTGATTAACCAACCTCCTGGTTAATTTAAATTTACATTTAAAACTGAATGTAGTAGTACATCCATTGTTTTGTCATTCATAAATCGTGTTTAAAGTAGTAATATTGTTATCGGCTTGGAAAAGAAATATAATGGTCTTTCTTGGTGATCTGTTTGCTCTATTATTAAACGTGATGATGGAAAAATCCCTGAAATCGTGGAACCACTGTGACATTGAGGCTTTACATGGGCTCTCTTCAGATGTGATGTGAAGGTTTCTTTTCCTACTTGTCGGCTTAGTTGCTTCATCATGTGCAAAATCTTTGTTTCCCTACTTTGTGGCATCCCTACCATGATTCATCTGAAAGAAATCAGTAAATAAGCTTCTTGCCTTCTTAGTTTGCTAGCAGACTTGGGACTAAAAAAAGCAACTGATAACGGCCCGGTAAATGAGAAAATGAATGGTTTGACATAGACCATGAAATGTCCACCTAATGCATACCATTTATTTATGTGTGATTAGTGTCAGCTTTCTTTTACGTGCTGGTTTTATTTGGCTTGAAACGGGCACAGAGAGATGAGGGCCAAATTGATTTTGAACGAGACATATCGGCTGGTTAATGAATCTGGTTAATTGACTGTGTAAGGGGCTGCCATAACAGGCAGACAGTTAAGAGCAGCAGCAGCAGCAGCAGCAGCCTGCAGAATCCAGCCAGCTCATCTGTGATTACGTCACTCCGCTCTTATTGATTTTAGTCTTCTCTCGATGCCATGACACCATCAAAATTATTTTAAGCAGAAAAGGATTATGACCACGATCATGGCAGTCATTAGTGCTCCATCAGGGGCATTTGGGTGTCTTGACACTCTTGTAAAGTGATTAGCCTCTTCGTTGAGGGTGTAGAAGGGTCCCATTGGGCTTTGCGCCCCCTCCCCCCTCAGGGACTGGAACTGACAGCTGCGTGTTTTACGGGTGGAGACAAAGAAACTTCCCCAAAACAGAGGATAGTCCTCCACTTTGCAGTTCCTCCCTTGTTCCCCTCCTTTCAGGTGAGGGTGGAAGAGTATTTGAAGGGATTGTGGTTTTCACATCGCAGGAAATGAAACGTAGAGCTCCCGACCGCGCAGTGACAAAGAAATCCATGGTCCCTGTTCTTAAGCACATATATGCCCACTTGCGCACAGACAGCTTGTAAAAACAGTGTCTGAGGCATCTCTCTGGGTATTGGCAGGGCTCTCCAGGAGCTGCCGCCTCCTCAAAGCTCCTCTTCAGATCATCACCACCTTACTGTGGAGGTTTTATTACCCCCTTGATTCTCTGGATCTCAAACTACCCACTGAGTTACAGAACAGCACCCCCCCCCTGCACCCTCCTTAATCCTCTTTGTTCTTTGTTTGTTTGTTTGTTTGTCTGCGACTAGATTTATTCTCCTTGTAGGTGTTACACCCAGTGTCTACTATCCCATTCTATTTTACTGTAGTTCTCCGTCGGCTCGCCTTCTCATTCCTTTTCTCACATTTCCTCCCTCCCACCTTGCTTGCTCCAGCTCAATAAGCAAACAAACCCACTTCCTCTTGACACTCAGCTCCGTCGCGGTGATTTGCTGTGCTTGTCAGGTCGAATATTGAGCGACATTGTGGCCCCTGTCAACAAAAGGAAGGCCCTGGAAGCCAGAGGGGCGGCATTATTTGTGCGTAGGGTGGATTATCTCCCCCACACGCCATTCTGCCTTTTCTCATTGTCTGGCGTGTAAACGGCATGCAGCATGCCGATGCCAGGATGACTCCCTTGTGGCATCCACAAGGCACAATGCCTGCTATGGTTTACCCAACTCACTTTAGTAAAACTGGATATTACACACATGGCATTCTTATGCAGACAGCCATGTTCTTTCCAGCTTCCCTGGTATCCTTGACCCTCTGGACAATGTCCAACACCATTTTCTTGATTGAACATTGGGTGAGGAGGGAGAATGGCAGGAGAGAGTCCATGCGAATGTCTCATAAGGTGACCTTGTTGGGAGTAGTGTCAAGGATGTAAAGCTATTGAACACATGTTCCTGCCTTTCAGAGCCCCCATCTCTTCCTGCTTTCATTATTGCATGGTGTGTACATAGCTATGTCTGTGTCTGCCAGTGTTCTGAATTCAGCACACGTAGTTTTTATGTCTGAATGCCCACATGTCTGTGTTTGTATGCATAATGCTGCCTCTCAGTCGGACAGACAGTTTTCAAAGAGAGCATTCAAGCTGTGGAAAGACAAAGAACACACCCAGGTGAAAGACAGATTTTGAAATGTAGATGGGGTCTTGGCCGAAGCGAGGGAAGACGACAAGCACACCCATCCTCCACCGTCCTGATTACACCCCGCTGAGCTGCAGTTGGACATTGTAATCAATGGCGCAGCAGGTGCTTTAACCCTCATTGACACAAGTAGAGCCGCTTGTACACACACAACTATATGCAATTTGCTCTCAGACGTGACTCTTTTGAACACGGAAATTATACTTGTACACCATACACTCTGCCACCATGCACAGTGTTTGTTTTACAGCGGGTAATGAGATGCAAATGATCATGCATGGGGAATTGGGGACCCCAAGCCACAGGAGAAGATGTAGGGGGAAGGGATGTGACACATGTGTTTGCACGGTGGGACATTCTTAGCAGGTAAACCCAGCAGACAAACAGATTTCTCGGCAGGGAACACCACGACGTGTCAAAGGTGTCATGCCAAAATGGGATATAGAACACCAGTCTATGGGGAGGCATAGTGGCACTGGCTGCTTTCCACACATTACAACATTAGTGTGGGATAGCTGGGCCCCTGCTTCCCTGGTGGTATTCAGGGTGTAGCTGAGGGTACAAAGAAGCAGGAAAAGCTATGAAAGCCTTGGCAGTCGATGTACTGGGCAAGCAGAAGGCTTGTCACTTTCTTTACTTGTAATACTGTAGCTGCAGGCTAACAGGTTGTTCTAAGTAGGATATTGGCTTTTTCTGCACTGGTTTCCCCATATGAAGAGGTGGATGATGGAGGAGAGAGGGAAAAGGGCTGCAAGTAAGGCAAAACACCATAGAATCACAAAATGTCAAGCGTGAACGTAAAATGTTGTTTAAGTACTGATTTGCACACATGGAGTTTGAATTCAGGCACCTTGCATTTGCGTGGGTAGCATGCACAAAACCAGGTCCAGTCCAGGCCTGATTTTAGCCGCTTGGATGGGTGAAAACCAGTCTTTTTTTTTTTTTTTTTTTTTTTAAAGTACAGAAGACTGAATTGGTTTGGAACCAGTGTGGTATCACACTCATAGACTTGGAAACGGAGAAAAGAATATCTTAAGTTTAGTTTTCTTCTCAGTGTTTTCTTTTATTAATTTTTCACAGAAACCTTATTGTGACATTCACACGGAAGAAGGCCTAAGCGTCGACATGTTGAAAACCCCCTTTGTTTGCCCAAGTTTATACACACTGACATTCAAGTGTCGGTTGTGTGGGCTCACAAGTTAACTTTGTCTAATCTCCCAGACAATGGCTGTAATGGTGCGACAGGGCCTTTGGCTTTCAGTGTCACCCATCATCATGCATGCGTAGAAACAGGCTGGCAGCTTGGTGCTTTGGGACCTTCTGCAGTGGCAGACGGTGCATTCAGGGGATGGACTGTGGCACGCTGTGTCTACCATAATCTTGTGAAGGACTCCAAAATGCCCCCTACCAGTTTAGCAGATATGTGCCATATTTTTGCATAAAAACCAACAGTTATTCTGACATCTTGACAGCAGTGTCAGAAGATTTGATAAGTGCTGCTGACACACCTACAGAAGATATCAAGATTGGTCTACATGCAGTGTTTTTCAAAGCAGTAGCAGTTTGAAAGTCTTTTCATCACCTCAGTGTCTTTTATTCTGTTCTATACTGACATAAATCAAGTAACAAATAATTTGACAAGTAATAACAAATTGCTAATTAATCTGAGGTACAGTTACACCTCAGGCAAACACACAAATCACACAGCAGCCCCCCCCCCCCCCCCCCCCAGCATTGGTCAATCTATTGTTTCCCACACGTTGCTTGTCTCAAAAATGGCAAGATAAGATTTATGTTCCCCTTTCCCATCACAGCTGCCTCTCCATATTGACCTTAATATCAGTCACATTTATGCACAAACGACGTCACTGGACACATGTAATAGAATAAATTGTTAAACCACACAGGGATGTCTAGGGTAACTGAAAATTTAACAGACACTTTAGTATTTTGTGAAACCATAAATCATTTTGCAGCCTTATTCGAGGGAAGAGAGGAGCACAGAGGGCCCCCTGGGGCAGATGTTGCACAGGAGTCTGGACATTTGTCTTGATCTGAACCGTGTCAGAGTGAATGTCAAGTTTGTTTGGTTCCTTAGAGGGAATCTAAATGAGATCTATATTGCTGTTTTATGCTTATTTACTACCATGCCTATTTTTCATTGTCTGTAGATGGGTGTGTGTGTTTTGTGTTTTGTTGTTTTTTTTTTTTGTCTCTCAATTGGTCATTGTGTTTTGAACTACTAAAAGGTCTTTTAATTAATGTTGATTATTAACATCTAATTGTGTGGGTGGATGTGTGAGATGAGCTCAGCTGAAGCGCCATGGTGGCTTTTGTTAACTGAGCTAGTTTCTGAACCAACATTCATCCCTTTGAGTGTGAAGCAGTAGCTCCCATGTTTGTGTTATGTCACATCTGTTACGTTCTGTTCTTTGCTTGTGAGAAATGTTTCAAGTCATAGTGCACATGTATGGTTCTCTGTGTGCTTTGGCCTGTTGTGTGTTTGTGAAGTGAAAAGTGAAAGAGACTTAGAGACTGGGAAAGAGTTGCTCAGTCTCTATTCCAACCACCTCCCTCCAATTTATAGCTCTTGGAGAGAGATCTGTCTGACAAGAGGCCTGTAATTAAAGCTGAGAAGAAAAAAAAACTCTCAAAATGCCCTCCAGAGTTTTTTTCCCTTCCTCTCTTTTTTTGGAAGAGTTGAGGGAAGAAAATGCTTTTCCATCTCCTTGTCGCACTCCTACTCCTCCACTCCTCTTCCTACTCCTACAACTTCAAACTTTACCCCCAGGGACCATTGTCAGTGCACAATAAACATAATTAACTAAAAGTTATTTGCTTTTAAGTGGGATGTTGTTTAAAAAAACTAACAAAAAAACTAAAATCATCAGAAAAATGTCATCAGACTTTTTTTTTTTCTTTTTCTATCAGTATTTTACGGCATTACTCACTTCAGCCTGAAGCATCTTGAACACTCTCATGTAGCAGTTTGTATCATCACCATGTCGGCCACATACCACGGCACATTATAGACTGACATTGAGCCCTGTTGATTGATCTGAATTTATGGTCTGACTGCCTTTTACGTTTAAATTTGACAGCTAATCAATGCCTCCATCAATAGCCTCTGTACTAATACCCTGCGGCTCCTGAGCTACAACTTGCAGGTCTCAGGGTTCAGTAATAAATCAGTTGTATGGTCCTTTGACACCAATTTATATATCCCTGAATTGTTTGACTTTATTTGTTCAAATCTGAGTGATGTTTGTAAGCATTTTTACATTCTCAACCCCTGCCATACAATAGTTTGTTTAGCAGAAACTGCTTAGAAAATGATAGAATTGCCTGTATCATTTACGGAAATGTAATCGAGCATAATATACTTTTTTTATGCTGAAAATCTTCGCTAAACATCTCATTGGCGATAGCAAAAGCAATAGCAGACTTTTATCTCAGAAGTGACTATTAGATGAATTATGCACACTTATGTTCACATCAACAGCTTTTAACACACATCCTTAAAAGGACAAGGGAAGTGTGCAATAAGATAGAAGAGCTGTTGGTATACTTGCGAAAATGTCTGTGGGTGCTTGAAGTCTCATTCTGAGCTGTGATTTGGTTAATTCATGAATATATTTTATGCTGCAGCAGACAGAAGAGTTTTTATTTCATGTGCTTGTTAGCATAGAAGGCATAGTCACACACGTATCTGTGTGTCCTCACTGACACTCTGAGACCACATGAAGGTGCTTGTTTACTGCACCTCTGACATCATCATTTCGTTAGCTTGTGTAGACCATTGTGGATTTTTTATGCGCCGGCGATAGCGCTGTGGTGAGCGCGTTATCTCAGGAGCGCCTAGAGGGAATTACTTAGAATTTAGCACAAACGTTCACTTGGACTCAGGGATGAACTGATTTTGAATTTGGTTGTCAAAGGTCAATAGGTCAACAAAGTTTCCACTGTGACATTGTAATGTCCTGGAAAAACCTGGCCTGGCCATCATTCAACACCACAACTCAGGAACAGAAGGGGGAGATTGTGCCCATATTTCATGAGTGAGTGAGTTTCACCTACTGCTCATAGAGAGGCCGCGTATCTAAAAATGCCAGGAGAAAACAAACGCAGCACACTTTGTGTAGCTATACTTTATAAGAATCCTTCTTTTCATAGTAATCAAGTACATGTGTACCTGTTTAGCCAATACATTTATGATAATCCTTCATTAGTCAGTTCAACAATGTATATTCATGATTATAGTGATAACTTCCAGTATTCACTACATATATTAAAGCTCATACATGTAAACTAGATGCAACTTGACTAGTTGACAGAGGCAAACAACCGTGAGGCAGGAATTCTAGTTTGACATAGACACACAATCCTCCCACATGTACAGTTTTGCTCCTTTAAGCACATTGCAATGGTTCATAAATACATTTCTAGAGAAAATGAATTCGATTAGTTATACATATATATTTTTCCTGTGATCATCTGTGCAGTTTCCACCAGGTAGGAAAGCGATCTGCTTTTTGTGTCACTATTCATTCTCCCTCGCTGACTGCTGGCCTCCTTTTTTTTTAAACTGACCTGACATCGCCACAAGAGAACAAAAGGGCATTGAAGATGCTTTTCACAGATATAGAGCTCTTTCTGCAGTCTGGTGAATCAAAAGATCCTGCAGGACTCCTTGGGGAGCATGAGGGTCTGCCCAGGTAACCAGTCTGAGCACGAGTCTGGAAGGAAACGCTTTCTATATCTACAGTTGTAGAAATCCCACTGTGGGGCTGTTGTCAAAATATAATTGTGTGTGGAGATTATTTTTCTGAAAGATGACAAGCGAGCTCTCAGCTGTGTTAGCCCTGTCACATTTCCACACATGTTGAAAGACAGTTTTTACAGGATTCCCTTTCTTATTCCGACCTGAGTGCAAATGTTCAAGTCAAGCCTGAAAGTCTTTGCACTCAAGCCCTGATGGATAGGAAACGGTTAAAAGCTGCTTATGGAGTGAGCGTTTAGTCTGCCATGGCGGACCTGTGCAGCCAGTCGACTGAAGCAGGACTAGCCCAGTGACTGAGCCGAGCTGGCTGGCTGCCAGGAGCGCCCCACGTTGCAGACAATACCCACCTGTGTTAGGCAGAGGAGGGGGTTGGTGTGTGTGTGTGTGTGTGTGTGTGTGTGTGTGTGTGTGTGTGTGTGTGTGTGTGTGTGTGTGTGTGAATGTGCACACATACACTAGTTATTTTGCGCTCAAGCAGTCAGAGTGGCTCCTCCCTCCCTCCCTCCGTCCTCTAGCTCTCCAAATGTCTATCAACAGGCTCCAGCTCTTGTTTTGGCTCATTGTGTTGGACGCTGGTGTTTGAAAGCAAACTCGGAGATGAAAATTGAAACTCGTTTTTTGAGATGACGAGGGCTTTCAAGTGGACAGAGGGTCTATTGGTCGCTTGTGCATGTCTGTTCAAAGGACACCCCCTTCACCAATGCCAGACACCCCCAGTTGGATCCCTGCGACCCCTCCACAAACGTGCCGGAGGCTAGAGGGGTGAGGGGAGGGAGGTGAGGGGGTCCCTAGGGGTCTTTACTCTCTGGTTACTGCAAAGAGGCTGCCACTGCCAGAGGGTCGCCATGGCAACGCTATTTGATTCCTACAACAATGCCAGAGCACCACCCCCCCCATCCTCCTCCTCTTCTGAGCTACACACACACACACACACACACACACACACACATTTATAAACGGCGTGTGATTGGAAGATTACGTTGGGGATCACGTCAAAGTGGTCGCAGTAGTTGATTCAAAAGAAATGCAATGCCAAATGCAAGACAATGCCCATGCGAATTAAAAGCTAATCTTTGTGTAATTAAAATGTTGTCTCTTAATTAATTAAAATCTCATAATTAGTAGCATTATTTTATAAATCCTGATTATCATAACAAATTTAATCTATTTTCCATCATTGAATTAAAAACCTATACTTGGTGAGCTAGAAAAACTGCATGTATTCATTTGTTTGTCAGCCAAACAGGGAATTACTGTGATCGGAAGACTAGCATCTTTTTACAGCATTTAATGTAAATAAATATGATATCTGATTGAAGTTGACTATATCTGGTACATTGCTTGTCAGATCAGCCTTTTGGCTGAATCAGAGCCAAACAGTAAACCGTATAGTGTATTTATGGGCAAGTGGGTAAGTAATCAAATTTGCTGTTAAATTATTTATATATATATATATAAATGTCTCCTCGTAATACACTTTTGGTTTTTTTTATCCCTTCAGATTAAGCAAAAGGGGTATTTTTAGCAGCTCTGTTGTGATGCTGATTGGAGTATGAAGCCAGGTGCTCAACCACACACCAAACCCTTGAACAGCAATCACACACTGCTAGTAACATGTTGCATAGGATCAGACAGACAGAGAGAGACAGAGAGACAGACAGACAGAGAGAGAGAGAGCGACCAGACTCTAACAGTCATTCCACTGACAGTATAAATGTTTGTTGGTGAAAAGAGCTGCTGGAAGAAAAAGATGTCAAGACATGAAGTCTGTATTTTACGAAGGCTGTGTATGTGTCTGCACTGTGCCTATCTCAGAATAAAGAACATAGAGGAAGCATAGACTTTGCTGCTTGATTGTCTGTGACAGCATATGTAATATACGTGGTCGAGAGCAGCCGTTTCTCACTATAAGAATGCATTGACTAGCAGTGCCTGTGTGTGTGTGTTTGTTTTCATGCTTCACTGTAAAGGGACATGCTTGTGCTGCTGAGGGATTAACACCACTGTGCCTGAGCCTTGTACAGTAGTATTCCTCGTAGACACACACACACACACACACACACACACACTCAGGCAGGCAGCCAGCTTCTGTACCCAATTTTGACAAAACTTACAACTGTATTTTGAAAGACAAGCATTTTATAGTTGACATAATGTACAGTTTCAGTTTTTAAACAGCTGATAAAGCAGTGTCTAAATCCCTTCCAGGTGTCCAAATTAATTTACATGACATGCCTACTAACTACTTGTATCAAGCCAGTTAGATGTTTCTCCCCCCCTGTGAGCTGATGAAACATAATTGCAAGTGGTAATTTGCTCTCAGAGAAAATGGGACGAACGACTAATTTGAAAGCTTTGCTGCTGTGAAAATCAATAGGGAAATCCTGAGCATGCTAAACAGAGAATACTACTGCCATATGCCCACAACACATCCTATGGTTTGCCCAGTGCCTAGCTCCAGGGTGCGGGCAGGAAATGCCATATTGCCCTCCCAGGACAGTGAGATCATTGGCTGGGCCCCCAGGGTGTGGGCACATGGTCCCAGACTGCCTCATTCTCAGTCTCTGTCCTTTGTCCTCATGCTGACATGACAAGCTGTACACTTCTAAGATCTCTTTTGAACCTTTTCATCAAGCCTTTCACCTTTAGGATTGATGTCCTTCCTTTGATTATCTGTTCTTGCCCGAATACAAAGATAAATGCTGGGAGGTTAACAGTAGGATGATGTCAGACATGAATACAGTACACCTGTGGGTAATGTGGACATTAAAGGCCACCAAGAGCCAGAATGGAGGAGCAATCTTCTTAATCACAGCCAATTAGAAGGACAGCGTGTTGCTTCTTGTTACATGTTCAGATTGAAGCCAAGGAGTATTACCTATATCTTGGCTATAGCTGGATGGCCCTCACTGGCCAAGCAGGGTCCCTTTTAATATGATTAGGACGGATTATGGCGTTGTCTGCACATCAAAAGAGCCAGGGCCAATTATCACCCCTGCCTTTCAACACGACAGCCGCTCCTCCTCCCTCCCCTCAAACGTAGAAAGAAAAGGAGAAAACAGAGCCCAGGCGTCTTGTAACACTCCAGAAGCCCCATGCTAATGGATGGATTCATCATTCATTCAAGCCTTTCATGTACAGTATTAAGCAGTGATGATGCACAGTTGCCAGCGCTTTGACTCGTCCCTAAAATAGATTGAGCGTCAGAGCTAATTATCCCAGTCCCAGAGGCATGTACAAACAGGTTCATATGACAGAAAATGTGGCATGCTCTAAGGCAGTCGAAAAGAGTAGGAAACTGAAAACAAGTACTCCATGCCTGCAGGTGATGTTTGTGAATATTTGTCTTTTTATTTTTGCAGGTTTACAATTTTTCTGCATTCTGTTAATCGAGTTGTGTTCAGGGTAACTGCAACGTCAGTTAGCTTTGCTCCGTTTTGCCTAGTTTCCTATTACCATAATCCCCCGTCAGAGCAAGTCTTCTATTAGTCCTTTGTGCTGTCTGTGCTCATGACAGGAAACCAAATGGATGTGGATAAAAGTAGTCCCCGTGCCCCCACCCTCCCCATCTTACAACACTTACACACAGCACACACACAGACTTCTTTGCCAAATTACTCTCATAGTTTCACTTTTCTCTAACGTGCCAGAGCCTAAGCGCTTGAACAAAGGTGCCCCCTGGATCTCTACCACCCATCAAAGGCAGGCATTTGGAGTCAACCCAGAGTCCTGTCAGGAGTCAAATGAAGCCATTAAAATCCCCTTTTCCACTGCCCTGACATCCACTTTTGTCTTTGTGTGCACCATGGAGCTCTCGCCTGCTCAAAGAGGACGACGCATAACTCTTGTTGCAACTCAATGCAAATGTCCGTGCCCCCCCCTTTTTTCTTTGTAGTGATTGAATGGCCTGAATCGTAGCCTCAGTACAACACGGATGCCTAAAAACTAACCATTACTCCTTGAAGATGTAATTTTGAACTTAGAGGAGATGAGTTGTCAGTCTGTGGGAAATTCAGAGAATATAGATACATTTTTATGTAAAGGACTGACCTAGTTTGACCCAGTGAAGCCACCGAAACCTAGATGGTAATAAAGATGTGCTGGGGAGGATCAGTGGACAGCTCCTTACTCTCAAATATTTTCTTCCTAAACCACTTCCCGTTATATTAGCTTTTTTCTTTTTGTTTACATTTGTCTGAGTAGCCTAAACCAGCAGCACAGAGTGGAGCTGTTACCTGCCTGTGAAGATAATTATGCTCTATGTTCTGAGCTAATTCCAATGGGCAGACCGCTCCCCGTATCGCTGCACCACAGCTGGTCTCAGCACGTGCACCTCCAGCTTTCCTGCAGTACTTTGTTTATTCGCAGAACCTTTGCAAGCCACAGCCATGAATTTCCAATCCACTTGGATACATGCCACATGTGGATTTACGCCTGTATTGTGTTTATATACAGCACACGTATGTATATTAAATGCTTTGGGTATACAAGTAAATCCATAGCAACCATGTCAGCACAACTGACATCACTGTGGGCGATTAGCAGGTGAACACTCAATCACAATCCCCACAAGCATGTAAACAAGGGCTGAAGTGGCCTCTGCGCACTTCATACTACCGCTCTGCCTTTTGGCCAACCTGCAGCCGGCAAGGGCAACATTAATAATTTAACCAAACACTCAGACGTGATGGAGCGGACAAGGGAACCCAGCGAGAGGCACTCTGGTTGAGAGAGGCTATTAAATATGAAAACTATTTGTGGTGACTAATAGTATTTTTGTTTTCCTAGAGCTTAAAGTCTCACGTACTGTAGCATCGCGTCTTCCAGGCGGCGAAGAAGGTAAATTGTTTGATCAGGAAAGATTAGGCTGGAAGTGACTGCAGTCTGGATGTAAATTGACTCCCTCTGTTTGCTGTTGCTGTGAAGCCTTCATGGTTCCATCAGCTGCAGATGAACCTTCCCCTAAATTTAACATTATTATAGATGCAATTTATGTCGTTTAGTGTAATTTACAGTTTATCTGTGCTGGTCGTTGTTGCTAATGACTAATCCGCATGACTGAAACAAATATGTCCCAGCAGATGTGTTCTCTATTTAACCTTTGTCAGCCTAGCATATACAGCAGCTACAGCAGCTACTTGTGTATTTATACATTCATGGGGTGCTGCTGCATGCTCCATGAAAAACACACAACCACATGCGCACACACACACACACACACACACACAGACACAGACACAGACACACACACACACACACACACACACACACACACACACACACACAGGGGCCTTATTCTTATGTCGAGGATTAGAGGGTTCAGGGCTAGAGTGTCCCTCTGGTTGCAGCTCTCGCCTTGGTGTGGTGTTTGGGTGGGTTGGTGGGGTGTGCATGAAACCCTCAGGGGGAAAGACTGCACTGCACACAAATCATTACTGCTCATCAGTTGCTGCCACTCAGCCACTTATTTACTCAACAGCTTGGCTTGGAGGAGACCTGGATACACAAGCAGACAGACACACACACACACACACTTACAGAAACATACCTCATTATACATCAGGACTGTAGGGAAGAAATCATTGAGAAACACTGTCGTTTGGGGGAGGGATGCGTTTGTAGCTTGTGAGTGCTGAGTGGGTCAATACCTGTAGCTGAACACACACAATTCATCATAACTTCAAAGTCTGTTCTTGATAAAGTTCTCACAACTGATATCAGTGTGCAGTTTTCATTTAGGAGGAGCGTGTCAAGTGAGCCTCAACATGACAGAAAAGTGTTGCTTCAGCGATACACAGCCTCTATCCAATACCTCTCCAGTGAATTATTTATGACCGCTAAGCTATATGTAGCATATTAAATACATAATCCTCTCATCTTTTATTGATGCTCCTTTGATACAAGCCTCACTGATAAGATTGATAAGAGAGCTTAATATGTAGACCAGTAAGCAGATTTGCCTGCCACATTTGAGCCAATAGTGATGAAACTTCACCCAAGCCTTACTGGTAGTGCAGAGGACTGGTGCGGGGTAACTCGGACCAGATTGCTCTGGAAGGGAGATTACGTCTGCTTATGATATACTGTAAACACCTGCAGACAAGCCGGGCATGCTCAGTGGCTGACTGTTTACACACCTTGGCTGACATATAAGAGGGAATTTCAGCTGCGCTCTGATTAAATCTGCCACAGGACAAGTCTGTGTCAAGTGCTCATGGTCTCTGCTTCCTGTGTTTTTATTGTCAGAGGGACAGATAGATGCAGACAGAAAGGTGGGAGGGTGAGGGGGGGGGGGCTCCCTTTGATGGGCTAAATCTCTTGCTTTGTGGTTGGTTAAAAGCACACACACGCACATCACATCACACAGTGGAGCTAAGATACAATCCGTCAGTGTACAGGAAATGGGATTCATCTATCTAACTTGATGACGCTGAGAAGCACCAGCAATTGCACAGATAGCACTGTTTTGTCATCTGAGTGCCAAATTGATTCTGATAATATGGTATAATTGCTGCAGACAAATGAGCCACCACCGAGGAAACAAGTAATGTCTTGCTGTTGCTTTCATTCAGAAGTCTTCTATAAATAGATGTAAGGCAGTTACAGTTAGTGAACCTTTTTTCTTTGGCAAAACCAGTGTTTACTTCTCAAATCAACATTGACCGCCTGAATAAACTAATTCATATTTCCAAAGTTGCAACAACTGTCTTTTGATTTAGACCTCAGAACTCCCCTAAGACAGTCAGTCAGTGTCTGTTAGCTAAAAGAACAAGGTGACATTTTCAGCTGAATTCAATTCCTGCTTTTATCTTTTTTTAATATCATGTCATCAAAAACATTTTGTCTGTGAACGTAGATAGTGCAGGCTTAAGAATGAACACGCACAATATATTGTATACTGTGATATTGTTGGGAAAATGATTGGACAGGGAGAAATGATACTGTGACTGAGTCACTCCGTCCTTTTGTGGCTGCTGGGACAGAAGGCACTTTTTTCATTCAGCTCTTATCTAAGCCAGACTGATTGAGGCCACATAGCCATAATTCTCTCTGTAAACAAATGAAGCATTTTTTTTCTCTTCTTCTCAGTGTCACAGTGAGTGACATTCACCTTGCTGTGTCCTGCTGGATTTTTTCCTTATGTCTTGACTGCACAACAAAAAAAACCATTACTCTGTCTTGTTGCCACATCACTGCGCCTCTTCCTCACCTGCAATATGATCCGCATTAGCATCCACAAGAGCCTGGGTTAGCTCCTGCCGTCTGAGCCGCCAGGACTGAGAGCAGAGATAAGCTCACTCCGTAATGAGTGTTCAGCCTATGTTGGGCAGGAAAAAGAAAGAAAGGCCCTTTCATGCTGCAGTGTAAAATGGGTATCAACACAGGTCACATGCATGCGTTTATGTCAAAATCAGTCTCTGTGACCAAGAATGCAGTTTTTGTGAGGATGTGTGGTGATGCGAAGCTTTGTTAATGGGTGATATTTATTCCATACTTATCCTCCCATTCATGCCACCAGCGCCACAACATCCTCCGAGCTCTTTTGTTGAACTTACACCCTTAGAGACCAGGCCCAGGCCTCACACTCAGTGGTGGAGCGCAGCAGAAGAGAAAAGCTGGTGGCAGTGGAACAAAGGTGCAGACAAAGAAGTTAAATGGTTGAACAGAAGCGGACGAGGTGTATGAAAATGAATGTTAACAGCAGGCGGTCCCAAAGGAATGAGAGTGAAAGGAGGAAGGAGAAGATCAACAGATAGCATCAGCACAAATACCTCCCTGCAAATCATTCTGCTCTTAAAGCTTAGCCTGGGTCAGCCCTTCGGTTTCAAAAGGTAGTTTCTGAACACATTACAAATATTGGTACATCTGGTCTGTGGTTGGACAGAGACCAGGTGTCTTCTCTGCACTTAATGCAGTGAGTAGAAAATATTCTCGCACAAATTGATGTTTAATAGCCTTTTCTGCTTTGTTATGTATTGGACAATTGACAGGAAACATGAACAGAAAAAGAGATCACGTGAGGATTTCAACTCTAATTTGGAAACAAAGTGAACATGGCAAGTACAGGGTATGTGTTTTAGTCAATTTTGATGTCTGGTCAACACAAGCTTTGGGACGTAATTTGTTTGTTGTGGTTTAAAGGTATTTATGTTTGACAACTGAAATATCTGTGGACTGACCAGGGAATTGGCACATGTCTGCAGGCTGGAAGTGGGAGGTGATGCGAGGACACTCTAGTTACAAATAAAAAAAAAAAAAGATGCTTTCATGACTTCAAAGGGAACTTGACAGTCTTGTACACTACAGTAATAATATCTAAGAGACCTCCCTTTATGCCTCACACAGCCTGTTCTTCTTGTAATCTAACTATGCCCCTGGTGCAAACACTTAACCCCTGTAACCACACTTAACTCCTCCATTATTACTGTACTGTCTTCAGATAGCGTTCCCTCCTGAACCCCCTGCTTCTCCAAGTTACCCTGGATATTTTGTCCAGAGTTATTTTAAGTCTTTACATCCGGTTTCGAGTAAAATAGGAATTGAGTCTCCCTCAGTGTTGGCTTGAAGGCTTTGATCTCTCCTGTGCTCCAGTGTTAAATGGTTTCCTCCAAATCGCTGTGAACATGCAGCGACTGGCTGCTCTTTTATCAGCAGCCCACTAACAGCACCTCCTTGCCAACCACTTTGAAGCCACAAACAACTCACTCTGAAAAGAACAAAACAGAGCAAAGTATGAGAAGTCCTGCATATATATACTGCTTATACAAGTCTGTTTTTAAGAATAGGCATTGTGTGCTAGGTTCAAGGCAGATTGATGGGATTATTGTACAGAAGGAAACTCCTCATGTCATGTGTGAGGGAGCGGATACAAATTGGTGACCATGTCAAGACTTTGGGGGATTTTTCTTTATTTACATTTTCAGTGGAAAATAATTGTCATATATGCTAATAATTGGCCAGTGTAATAGTATGTAAATGTTCTTTGGGAATTTGAAAAGGGGCGACTGTGACTCAGCTTCCTTGTCGTAATTAGCAGAATTTGCATGCAGATGCTTATCTTAACAAGGGGAGAAATTGAGATAGTTTGAAATGTTTTTGTTTCTGGGGCTGGTAATTGGCAGCAAGCTTATCAGAGGCAGATTGGCCACACTTGATCGCTCAAAGGAGCCTGAGCCAGACACTGTGATCAGCTAAATGGCTGGATGTGACCTCTGGTAGACTTGTGTCCGATGTCCAATGTGCGCTGCACTTTTGTTCCCAGCTCTTCATAACAAACACTTAACTGTTACCACCCTGTGTGGGAAAGTGTACTGTATGCACCCCTTTCAATTCTTTCCTCTTTCCTTCGATTACAAAAAGCACAAAAATGACAAAATGACAGCAGTCAAGGACGAAATAGGAAAAGTCCCAGACTTTGAAATCCAAGGCTGATAAATTGCTGGATGTTTGACTTTGCAAGGCATACTGGATTATATTGATTTTTTTCCCTCTCTTTGTGTGCATGTGTTTGTGTGAGTGAGTGTGATAGCAAAAAACCAGGGGCAAGAGAATGCAATATTGTGTTTCATTAAAAAATCTATAGGATATCTCATTACAGCCGCATGATTTTCTTTAGTATCAGGTTTAGTGGGGACGGGGTGGAGCTGGTGGGTGGCAAGACGAATGTGCTTTCCTGTCTCAGATGACTATCTCATCTGTTGTTGTTCATGGAGAAATGAGGAACTCGGCTCAATCTGCCCAGCACGTCGACTACTTCCTGGCCATGTTTGCCCACTGCTTGCTGATTTTACGACTGCATCAGATAACTCATCCGTGCATGGCAGAGCTAACTGAACACTTCTAAAGTCACAAGGTCAACAGTGGATTTGGGCATTTTTCCAATATATTAGTGTTAGTTATCACATTTTTATATACGACTGATATTTCATATACTAGCTCTCTCTTCGTTGAACACACCAGGCAGTGCTCTCTTTGAAAATGATTCAGCCCCCATATTATGTTTTATTTCTATGATGCTTTCATGTCTTGTGGGTCAAAAGGAGATGTGTATTTCCTCCCCTCCTAATAAAGTGTCACATCAGAGTTTTTAAAACCCACAAGGGACAGTGTCGTGTGTTGTTTCCTAGCAGTACTTTAAGTGCATAGTTTGTCTCAGCACCTGATAGTTTGTTTGAGAGTTCAATTTTAAGAGCATTTTACTCAGAAACAGCAGATAATGGCATCTACTGCTATAGTGAGATTTTTAGTAGGCTTTCTCCAACAACCAGACAAGGTTAGCCAAATTCTCAAATACTGACATTAAGTGATGGTTTTAACCTTTAGTCTGACTGCTCGGTGGGTACCCATTTAGCCCAAGAAACATGCTGTTTCTGGCTACGTTGTTTTCCAATTATTCACTGTGAGGCGGTGTTTTTGACGTTTTCTCACACTGTACCCACGCACCATCTCTAAACCAGCTCTCACAGTATGACCGTCTGTGTTACTGTCGTCTCAGCGGGCCAATCCTTCAACGTGGGCCCATGGGGAGGCTGATAAGAGGGGGAATTGGAGCCTCAATCAGTGCTGGTTAATTATCACAACCAGGGGAGGTGAGAGAGGTTTCCCCGTCTACCCAATCCCTCCTGGATCTCTGTCTCCCTGTTAGACACACTCATCTGTTGGATGCTCTGTCTTGCATTTCATTCTTCACGTGTTATTTTCCCTGTTTTGGTGTATCCATGTATTTATATACAGTCATACTCAAAATAATGAAGTATACTAACCGGTGTCATTTTTCCTTCCATGATGAGCGTTATCATTCGACACATTTTGGTGGCCTTCACTTTCTTTATTTATGAATTTTGTCCATTTTATTTATTTATTTATTTACATCGGCATTAATGTCTCCCATGATAAGAGGGCTTTTCTACAGCAGTGGATTTATAATTTGGTAACATTTTAATTTAAATTTTTTTTAATTTGATGTATTGCATACAGTAGATAGATGCTTGCTTTTGGGGTTATGGTACCATTTTTCCTGTTCACCCAGTAGGATAAATGCATACATTACTGCAGTTTTAATGGTATTTTGAATAGTAATAGTAGCCTAGCCTAGCCCATTTACGAGACGTCAGTTGGAACAAGTTTAATTAAGAGTTATGTGTTTGTGAACTCATTTCATTATTAAGAATATATTTTGATTACATGTGTATCCTGTTTACATGCACAGCCATGGCAGAGGAATACAAATATGCATATTTCAGAAACATTAGTTCCAAATGTAATTGTTGTAAACGAAAAATGAATGCCACGCTGATGAGTGCACAGTATAAATCACTGAGCATTGGAGGGCTATTTCCCTACTTTCCAGAGAAGCCATTTGTCTGCTCAACATTCAGCATGCTATTCGAACTGCATGCAGAGACATAAAAAAGGAATCTATGAGTTTGACTAAGAAAGAAAGGTGGTACAGTTCAACAAAAGCCAAACAAATCCCTCTAATTGTAATCTTTAGTTGTGGCTTTTTGACCTTACAACTAAAAATACAACTAAAAAAATTAGTTTGGGCTAGATTTGTAGGGCGCTGTGTGTTCTTCTAAAGCTCAGCCCAGTGATGTTGGAGCTGTGCTCTCAGTTAACCAAGTGCTTCAATTAACACTTATTTTTACAGTGCTTTAAGCTATCAATTTTTCCATTCATAGTTAAGTCCATTCCTTCAGATTGCTTTTTTAGTCTGGACAGCAGTCAAAAATAGCTTACACACTGACCGGTTTATTGTTAACAGTTTTAGTTTTGTCACTGGTTTTAAGTGGAACCCTGGTAGGGGCTACAGCAAGAGTCCTGTCTCCAAGGTGGTCTTGGATTGAGCTTGACCCTCTCATTGCAAAGCAGGAAACAGGGGTCAGTGTGTGAGGCTATTGGGAAAGAGGGATTAGGTGCGCATTAATTACTGTTATTACTAAATAGAAAGAGTGCAATGACATAACATAGAGTCAGAATAAAAATCCCTGCACTTCTCCTCACATTGGACATGGTTGTTTAAATGTGTTCATTTTGCCGGACTCTTGCACTCAAAGCATTTGCTAATCCTATTAACCAGCAAATCATTTGAGCAGGATCTATTTCTTCATCTGATTAAAGAGAGACTGACATTTGTATTAGAATGGCATTTTCTGGCAGTATTCAGAGAAGCTGAAGTTGTTGCAGTGACTCAGCCCCGCCTGTGACCCTGTCATGTTTTCTCCGGGCCTCCAGAGTTTTACAATGGCAGCGAGCAGACAGGATGACAGAACTGTGAGCTGAAAAAATTGGATCCTTTCCTCTTTTAATCTGCCAGTTGAGCGGGAGCCAGCGCAGGACAGCCAGTGTGCGCTAGGCGCCCCAATCATTTTGTCCATCCCTTTATGGCTTGGCCTCAACCCTTCATTTCATCAACTGCTGTGGGGAACGCTGAGAATACCAGAATTGGTGGGTTGTGGTATCCCAAATCACAGCTACCTCCCTCAGGCATTGTTCCTGGCATCAAGTCTCAGAAGAAGACTTGAGTGGCCACACTAACTCGAACTAACTCGAGCTTTTTTCTGTCATCCAATCACTCCTTTACTTCAGTTTGTCATTGAGACTCTTTGCCTTCAGTTGGCCTGATATGTTTGTCCTTCCAGTGTGGGATTTTGTCATTTCTCAGATGTGTGAACAGTTCTCAAGACTAATTTTAAGAGATAAATGTCTTTCATAGCATTGAAAACACTCATCTGTCTTAATGAATGTGCCCCCTTCTCCTTTCTTTTCTATTACCTGGTAATGAAATAGGTGTTTCCACTCAAGTCCTCACTTCTTTGATTCATTTCAAGTGTCCAAATGTTAAATTTAACAAAATGAAAGCTATCCGCCTCAATTTACAACCACATTATAATAGAATCCTTGAGGGGACCTCTGTGCTTGTCCTTTGATTAGAAAAGGACACTCTTTCCTTCTTTCCCCAAATAGATACACGTCAAATAAAGCAAGTAAGCTGCAGCTCCTTCTCCTGTTCTATTAAAGACTCCTAGTCCCTCCACATTTGGTCTCAAAATCATTGTTTCCCTGAGGTGTTTTTTGGTGACAGATGGGCTTTAGAAGGGAGTCTGGAGAGATGGGAAGATGAAGGATTCTGCAGAGAAAGAGGGGGAAAGTGTGGGAGGGAAGCAGAGACAACTTTTTCCATTAGTGTCATTAAAGCGACCCTGACGCCGAGGGTGGAAGGACAAACAGTGGAAAGATGGAAATAATAGAGAGGAAGCAGCTCGGTGAATGAAGTACTGTGGTTCATTACAAAGTGCCTTCCCCCCGCCTCCATCTTTACCTGCGTAGAAGGTTTCCATTCATCTTTGATTAAATCGTTAATGATTTTGTACACTTGTGTACCGTTTCTTCTATAAAGGTCTCACAACTGAGAGATCCAGTGACACATTATACAACAGGAATACAGAGCAAAGAGTGTGAAGATTGTATTCCTACATGATGACAAAAATGTAAATCTTTATTACGCTTTAGCCTTTTAACGTGTAATTACGATTTCCAGTGGTTGTAAATGCCTATCAAGTGTGTTTACTTTTCAGGATGTCCAGGGATTTCCGTGTCCCTAAGTCCAAGCCACAGAAGAGCCTCTGTTGTTGAAAATGTGACTGGTTTTGAGAGTGGTCTGCTCTGTCTCAAGAGCGGCTCAATAAGGAGGGTAGTCAATATTGCTGCTCTCAGACGGTGGGTCAATGAGGGAGGAGGCTTCCTGCTGAGCCAAGGGTAGAATAGGACAGAACAGGGGGTCTTTGTGTGGAGAGCAGACCCTCACCCACTCCTCTTTACTGCCTTCTCTGGTATTACACCTAACGTTTTAGAGACTGACCGTGTAATCTACTGAAGGAATTCTTAACAGTGTACGGTTTGGTACAGAAACAGAAATGTATCCTCATAGAAAACGTGACGCACAAGTGAGTCATCCCCAGTTTTTACTGGTTACTCAGGACATGACAGAGTTGTTGCAAACCCTCAAGCAAAACTACATATATATATATCGGTGTATGTGGCATACATTCTGTGAACACATTACCGAAGTTCACACACACCTCACCCTGACAGTAAGCCCTGTAACATCTGGAAATATGCTTTCGGCACTGACTCAAGATGGGAAATACGCCACTAACTCCATGTCTCCGTTCTGTCTCATCTGAGAGCAACAAGGGAGAAACTGGGGAGGGAGAGAGCAACTCAGCATATCAGGGTACCACCTTAAGCTTGGCTCCCCAACCTTTTATGACTGCTGAGCAAAGTGGATTTGGGACAGAGGTAACAGCCCATACTTATCAAGCAGACAACCTCATTTTCTAGACCCTTGCTCTCCTCTGCCTCGTTCTCACTGGTTGCCCGGTGTGGCGGGTCCTATTTTTCAAAGACAAACGGGGGGCTCCCACACTGCTGGGCCCGAATAGATTAGACTTCCCACACTGTAATGTGGTTTCTGACACCCCCTTACTTCTTTAACTCTGCAGCTGTGTCGTTAAAAGCCTGCAGTGTTTCAGTACTAATGCATTCTGGCATAAGGGTGTGTGTGTGTTCTCCATTGCAAGAAATATTTAAGGGAAAATTAATTTTATTCTGGTGTACTTTGTGTTACTTAGTAAAAAATACGACAGTCATCTGGACCCGTGCATGTTGTTGACGAAGACACAAAGGTTTCTATATAAGAGACAGAATTCCCTATTGTTGTAAAATTCACCTCATCTCCTTCTTTTCATTATGTTCTGTTTCAGCGAGGTTTGGTTAGATGTTTTCCCTGCACTCCCGTAATGATGTATGGGAACATACGCTCTGTTGAGTTTTCTGTCAATGAACACTTCAGAATACATCAAGAGAACGCAGCTCGTTCCGTAGGTGTTAGAAATTGTTTCCAAGCCTGCAACTCACAACCTTGTTAGTTGTCAAAAGTTAACTTTTCCTTGGCTTTGACTTAAAAGTTGAAGCCTATCTTTTATCTGTGAAAGCTTTTTTTATGATTTGTAATTTCTGTACATGCTACAAATATACAAAAAATATGGTCAACAATTTGGAGTAAAATGAACGCTTTTTGGCAGCTGATTTCGCTTTTCATCAGAATATTTGTTTAGTCTCAACAGTGGGTCCAGCACTGACTACACTGTCCCACCTTACTATGCTATTGGAGTTTGGACTTTGGCTGCTACCAGTGGCATCATTGTTTTGCTTTCTTGTCTGTGTGTTTGTCTGTCTGCAGTTTGACTAGTGTTGGTAGTGTTAAAAGAGTTTTTGAGGGAAATTATTCCAGGTGGAGTTATTTGTGAAAAAGAGTTGTAAATGTAAATCATCCCCTCACACCCCCAGGTTTATCCCCATCTCCAGTCCCATCTTTTTCTCTCTCCCCTGCCCTGCTCTGCTGACTGTGGATGTTGTGTCTGCAACTGAAAGCAGATGGTTCGCCATTTTGCTCGACAGTAGAGCTGAAGCTAAGCCCTCCCCTACTGCTCATACGATAGGGATAAAAAGCTGCTAAAAGCGGCTGTTTTGGCTCTGATAGGATGCCGCAGGACCTTCAAGCCCATTCAGTTTTCTCCTCAGATAGAGAGCAGCTGAAGATGGTCTTTTGACTGGAAAAGAGCCAGGCTTGGGCCTCGAAGCTCTGCCCAACCCACACACCCACTGTTCCAGCAGCGTAAAGCAGAGATGATTAAGCATGCCATGGTGCCTCTGGTCTGCAGGAGTGACAAATTCCCCCCACTGCTACACCACTCTGGTCTCTCTCCATCTGTCATGTACACCATCAGTAAAATACATTTGCTGGTGTTGTCACATTCTGCCCAATATGTACTCTAGGCCGCTCTGAATTTATCGATTTCCTGAAATCAGCTGCTTACTTCAGTCTAATTTAAAAGCACTCGCTTACTGCTAAGAGTTACAGTTGAGAATGTGTTGTGCTGGCTTAGGATGTGGTATATTTTATTACTTACTTCTGTTTATCCTCTTGAATCTCGCATGCACTTCTTCCTGAAGTGTGTTATCCTGAAATTTTGCTTTACTTGCATCCAGTCAGTAGCTGCACACTACTTGCAGTACAATCTGATTGGAAACTTGCCCCGTGTAATAGTTAAAGTTCTGTAAAAATGCCACTGTAGCAGCCATAAGAGGATATAAGTGAGATGGCATAAACCAACAGAGATAGGTTTCTTTTTTTTGTCTTTGGTGAAGGGACCATGCGTATCAATCTGGCCTGATCCGATACTGGGGCACTCTTTCCTCTTTCTCTAGTCTCCTGTGTTGAGGCGATTGCACAGCATAGTTGGAAGGCTATGTCTTACCTTTATTCCCTTATGTGAAAGTGGAAAATATCTATTCAATTCAGTCATTTTCTGCAGCGTTTTGCTGTAATTGTTTGTGCTTTCAAGACAACTAAGTGCACTGAGGACAAGCAGCCATATTGCCACCGTAATGGACCACGCATTACATTGCTTCTCTCTTTGGATGTCACACTAGGGACCCGGCGCCGCAAGGTAGAGAAATTACCTCCTAGTAGTTAAATAGCTGATCCATTGACATAGCATCTCTCTTTCTCTCTCCCCCTTCTCTCTCTTTTTTTCTGTCTTCCTCTCTTTCTGCTGCCGCTCTCCCCTGGAGACTTGCCATTTCCTTGGAAGAGAGCAGGCATATTTTAAACTGCATTTAACATTCAGCCACTTATTTCACTCCATTCGCTGCATTATTAAAATACCTTCATACCCTCTTAATTATTTTTCTAGCTCTCCTCCATCCCTGCAGAACTGATAATTGGTGTTATTTATCTAAACAATACCACTGTGTGACTCTTAGGGTGGGAGCGCTTGAATAATGGATGAGGACAAATGCAAAGCAATTGCACTTACTCTGACTTTGGCACTATCCATGTCAGTGCGATGTTACCATTTATGCTCGAGGAAAGGAAATGGCAACCGCGTTCCAAAGTGTTTACTCCTTCACTGCACTCTCTACTTATAATAAAGCAAGACGTGATATTAACTTGCCAGAGAGGCTAGACTGGGTTAAATTTGTCAGTTCCTCTCGTCCAATTCCAGTGGGGCTTGTGGTTTCATAATGAAAAGCCTCTTGGAGTCTCTGGGATAGACTGAGCCACAGTGGCTGAAAAGATAGAGTGAACACAAAGATGTTTTGCTTTGGAAACATTTCACTGAGTGATTGGGGCACTTGGAGTCCTGTAGTGTCCTTTCATTTCAGCCACCATCACATTTTGTGTGAGTGAGTTTTTTTAAATGTGCCATTGAAGTTGATAATGTCTTAGGAGACCTGTCGTGTGGTTGAACTCAAAAAGCAGTTAGTCACATGTATTCCTGAGTGGTAATCAGCATTTTACAGCTTTCTTGAATCCTCTGCTGCAGAGTAAATGGCAAAAAAGTAATTTGTACTCGTCTGTTACAGCAGTCACATACACTTGGCTCAGTGTTATGTTTGGGAATACATCACAACAGGTGATATATTAAGCTTTTCAGATGACAGCATCTGCAGTAAGCATCAAATTTACACTGTCGTCACTGGTGGAAAGTAGATACATGCTGGTATTACAAAAAAGTCAATAATATCAACATTGGCAGCAGAGACCATGGAGCAGATCAGTTGTTCGACAACAACAAGAATTTTGTTTGATCTATTGCTCGTCGCTGCTCAGGCTTAAGTGGTCCTGTTCTGAAACATTACATTGTGTCTGTGTAGAGCATCCAGCTAAGATTTCCCCTCTCCCCTGTTTCCCTCCAGGTTCAGCAGCGCAGCCCTTCAGCCCCTTCTGGTTCACAGTGGAGCCCCAGGACACGCTGGCCATTCGGGGCAACTCGGCACTGCTCAACTGCTCGGCCCACAGCGACGCAGCCACGACGGCACGCATAGAGTGGAAGAAAGACGGCACCTTCATGAGCCTGGTTTCAGACGAGAGACGGAACATTCTTCCCGATGGCTCGCTGTTCTTCACCCACGTGGTCCACTCCAAGCACAATAAGCCTGACGAGGGAACCTATCAGTGCGTTGCCACTATCGACAACCTGGGATCCATTTCCAGCCGCACGGCCCGTCTCTCCGTAGCAGGTAAGGGCCGCCAGCTTTACCAACCTAGTTAACTGATAGTTTGAACATATCCTGTAGTCATTGAACACCGCGGTTAAAGACACAGTTGTTGTAGTGTGTGGTGAATTGTTTTGACAATTCAACATCCGCCCCCAGATTATTGCAAGAGCTGAGATACCAGCAAAGGCTTTTCACACCCGTCGTACACCTACGCAAGTGTTGTCACTTGAGCTGGCTGAGGAGACCTCTCTCAATGGCTGCTGTCTTTGCGTACATTTTCAATGTGACCAGGCTGATTGACAAGTGAAAACACCTGTGCGTCAGGGCTAGGGACCTCAGTCAGCTCCCAGTCTAGCTCTTCTCAGCTTCAACCTCTACCGGGCCTAATGAACCACAATAACTGAATATACCTGTGTGGGTATGTGTAAAAGAAGGTCATAATATTCAGTAAGAAATCAAAGTGGTATGTGAAATGCATATTGTACCGCATAAATAATGCATGGATTAGACAAATACCATTTAAAGAACAACTCAACACCTCTCTGCCAATCTTTGTAACATCTTCTCATTTTTACATTGATCAAAATGCTTAAGAAACACTGTAAGACAGAGTACGTTATGTAATGTGAAAGCATCTTAAAGCATTTCTATGAAATGTTTGCTGTTCCACAGCTATGCTGCAAATGCACAACCACATAACATCTGTAGGTGAAAAAAGGTTCTGTAGTTCCTGTCCCTTGGAGATTGTTTTTTGTCCTTGAATTGCTCTGCCATTTGTACATTCTCTTCTAAAACTTCCTTCACCTCGCTGAAGCCTGAATACATTGCCCTACTGGATAAATGCTTGTAAAAGGGTCTATTTTTTCCCCCCATTACTACTCCTACAATGTGACCTTGTTCAGTTTGGGAACGGCAAGTGACATGGGATTATTAGGTGTTTTGAGTCAAGTCGTGCTCTGAAAATTCAATTTGCCGCTGAAGGAGCCACAGAATGCATTTACTGTGTGCTTCCTGCTCAGCGGTGCTCTGCCAGATTTTAAGATGCCTCAGAGAGGCCTCTTGTTGACAATGGGATAGTACAGTATAAGCCTCTCGGATACTGAGTGCCTGCATGAAGTTACTGTCTGACTGTGGTTCTGTTTCTTTTCATAGGCTTTTGAATTACATGTTAATGAGGTGGTATATTACCACTGGAGAGATTGAGATGATATCCCTTGCTCACTCAAAGAGTTCAATTGTCTAACTGCATGTGCAGCGTGACAAAACTTATATACACATACTTCAGCGTTTGAAGAAAAAAAACAACTTATAAAAATAAAATTACTAATAAAAGTATTTAACTGGGATATCTTAGACACCAGTGGTCCAGCTTTGATGAAACAGAGAGATGACACATTTTAAGGTTGCAGTCTGGTATTTAAAGACCCAATTAGATAAAAATTTGAACATTTGGAAGACCCTGGAGTTGGATTTTGGACATTACATATTTACTGGTTTCCTTGCTACAGCTGCCTCACATATCGCAGATCCAGCAGCAACAGAAAGGGGGATATGTGCTTGGTCTAATGTACAAATAATATACTAACACATGCTTTAGTCATTTTCAGCCTTCACACAACAATCTTCATACTGATGTGATGATAGACCCCGTAGTCACCATGGCAATTCTCCTGACCTTAATCAAAGATTCTTATTCAGTGTACAGTAAAGAAAAATGGAAACACAGTACAAGACTTTCTGTGTGTTTTTAAGTATTACTTTATGTGTGAAATGAGTAAACGCCAGTGTGCGTGCATATGTGTGTGCATCTTCAAGTCTCTTTAACCACAGCTGGACAGTAGACAATCCTGGCGCTTCATCAATACCTGTCACTGATGCTGCATCGACGTGTAATGCAGAGGGGACTTGTTTAGTTCCTGTGCCAAGAGGAGTTCTGCTATCAGGCAGCCTCACAGCCAGTGGGATCTGCGTGGGTCAACCATGATGGGATGTTAGATTCAATCAATTTCTACTTGAAGAGGGGAGCAGGTGAAATCTGTCGGCTATTATAGGCCCAGACACACACACACATGCACACACTGACGCACTTTTCACATGGAAATTCATAGCCGTAAAAGCTTCAACCATTGTGCACATGCATACACGCGCAAGTGTTGAACACATTAAGCTATTGCATTTATGGTTCTACTTACACACATACACACACGTGCACAACCTCTGATGTATCTCCAGCTGGCTGGCAGGTGGCCAATAAAAAGGTTAATTGCAGTGTAGAGAGAGCAGGCCATTAGGCCGCCGTCAGACCCAGGAACGATGGTGCATGCAGGGGCGGAGTGGGCGTGACCTCTCAGATGTAATGACGGAATGAGTCACGGGTGGCTGGCGTGGCGGGGAGCATATCTGACAAATACCAGGGTAATATCTGGGATTGATTGCTAGGAGACGTGCAGCTCATTCTTCTGAAGGAAACTCCACTTCCACACATCACCACCATCACCATTAACGCCACAGCGCTTTGCTCACCAGCTTCACTTCTCCTCAGGTTTCTCTTTGACGATGTGTACATATGCACAAAACATATTTGTAATCTATGTAAGATTCAGTGAGTAGGACCCAACACATGTAAACACAAACTCATGTTTTTGTGATTATGCTGCAACTCCTAGTAGGTGGAATCACAGTGAGAAATGTTTGTGTATTCTAGGTCATAGAAACCAGAGCATCCTGAACATGTAAGACATTTCCTGTGTAACTACATCACATTTAAACCACATAATGCACATATCACTTCTAAACAGCTTCATCTTCCTTTCTTACCCATCTTATTTTTGATAGGGACAGAAGCACCAACATAGAATATACACTGAATAGACCAATGTCACATATAGTGCTAATTTAACACTTGTTCCTGGATGGCTTTTATAATAATTCACATTGTCATGGGCAATATATTGATTATACTGTCAATGACTTATAGACCTAGCGATCAACTGATTATTTTTTACGTAGTCTAAATATCTAATTAGTAGAAAATAATTGATGAAATAGAAATAAAAGAACAATCGATTATGAAAACAAAATCAACACAGTCAAACGTCTAATTTCTCAGTAAAGGATGATGATTTGTGATCATTCATTCATACACACACACACACACACACACTGTAAATCATTATTAAAATAAGGTATTCTGGTTGTTAGGACATTTATTATATTATCATATTGCCCAGCTTTGAAGTCACATGGTCTGCCTTGTGTTTCCTCTTTGCTCTTGCTTTGTCATCCAGTCTGCCTCTGTGTATTTTAGCCTGTGTGTGTGTGTGCACACAGTCAGACACTGTGGAAACACAAGCAGACTAAGGAAAAAAACGAGAGGGGGGGGGGATGGAGAGTGTGGCCTAGTGGGGCCCAATCTTATGTATTCAGTTTGAGTCTCTGTAAGAGAAAAGGGAGGGGGAGAAGAATTATAGGGCAGAGAGCGAGCGAGTGGTATACAGCAGTGATAGCCAGGACACAGAGCGAGACGCGAGTAATGAGAAATCCCATCTTAACTGTCTGCTGTTCTCCCACACAGCCATCCCTCCTCCCACCGGCATGCTTTGAACTCAGCACTCCTTAAGAATTGCTTGAGGGGAGCCCCACCTCACCGCTGCTTAACAGGGAAACCCCCAAATGAGAAAATTTAGTATTCATTTTGTCCTTTCTCTCTCTCTCTCTCTCCCTCTATCTCGCGGCCTCTTTGTTTTGTTTTCTCTCTGACCTTACAATATGTAGATGAGACAGTTCTCTAATCAAATATCCAGTTTTATGTTTCAGTTTTTCTCTGTTTCTGCCCCATCTGCTCCGCTCTGTTATGCTTATGTTTCTCTCTCTCACCTATGGGCTACTGTGGTATATAAAGATAACCAAAGCCAGTTATCACTTTGCTTTGATAACATGTTTCACTGAAATCTAATTTCTCCCTCCCCACAGTAGTACAAATTATAAACTGAACACCAACACTCTCTGTGTGTCATGTGTGTCGCCTCATATTTAAGCATGCTCATCCTTTGATAGAGTCGGACACCCTTTGAAGGATTTAGGGGTGTCGGCAGATTCTTTAATCCCTTTTTTGATGTATTTTAATCTGTTTTTTTTTTGGGGGGGGGGTGCTGCACTCTCAAGGACATGACAGCTTGAAAATGTGAAAAAAGATGATTGCGTCATTATTTCATGGATAGCCCTTTGTGGGTTTGTTGAAGGCACTTTGTAGAACATACAGTCGATTAATTAAGTTGGCATCTTTACATACTGTGAATAATCAAACGTCAGCCATGTTTTGACAATATAAAATAGACGTCAGCCAAATTGCTATGGTTAGCAAGATTGTAAGTGCTTCTGTATGAGTGGCTCCTTTAGCATGACTACACATTATTACACTGGTGACTTACAGTCTGACATTAACTTTTATTAAACTTAATATCAGCCAGTCTTAGTTCTCATGACCAACTGCATTTAAAATATTTCAGGGTAAACTGGTCAGTGTGTCCCACAGAATTAGATTCAATTTGTGGTGGTGCATGCGGAAGGAGCCACACCCTCAAGTTAGCATCAGAGTTAAAGAGTAAACATTAACCTTATCCACTTGTACGAGCAGTCGATATTTCCTGGCAGCTGTCTACAGCGGGCTAACCTTGACAATCCAGCTGTATTCTAATATTAACTTCTAGCTAGGCTCCTTACATGCTTGCTAATAACTTATAACTTGGGTCTCTGAGATTGACAGCGGTGTGTTAAGAACATAGATAGACTAATTTATTAGAGTTAACTTGAATGCATCAGAGGTATTCATGATACTAACCAATCGTGAACTCCGGATTGATTCTATTTAGGAATTCAGCCAGCCGTCTTCTCTGTGGGGAAAAGCCAACAACAGTCCTTCCTCCGGTGCATGATGTTTTGATTCAGCATGTGCACGGAGATGAGGGGCTATTCACAGACGGGTCTGTTATCAATGTGTCTGAGAGAGAGAGTGAGAGAGAGAGAGAGAGAGAGAGCGGGATGAGGAGGGGCTGAGCGAATCATTGCACTGTGCGCAGCTCTACAATTAAATAATACGGTTTTACCCATTTTAAATAGTATAAAATTGTGGCGGGCCGTGTTGATATTGTGGCACGGCGCCCCAAATAAGTTGCTGTATGGGAAACACTGCAAGTTATTGAAGGCTCAGATTTTCTGCCTTAACCAGTTTTGTTTTGTGCACTTAGCCCATGTCACCTTGTGTCAGTGTACTAAACTGACCCTGATTAAAACACAAACAAGGGAAAACAAAAAAAAACGTTTATCTCAAAGGCTGCTCTGGTTCCAACTCCACACACAGATAGAGCCCAATCAGATGATGTCTAAACACACACTGAACTGAATGCATTCATCCTACATGTTCAGTGTATCTTTTCACACTACCCAAAGAAACTACCACTACCACCATTTCTCACTCTTTCTGTCTTGCTCCCTTTATCCTTTCTCTCACTTAATCAACCTCCTGTCCTTTCTTTTTACCTTCTTTACTACTTCTCTCAGCCCTCCATTTTCTCTTTATTATCCTTTCAACCCTCCACCTCTCTACTGCTACAACACACTCACTAGCATTCTCACACACACACACATTTTGCAGTTCCACAGTGGCTGCACCCAAGTCATAAAGCGCCAAAATGGCAAACAAACAGTAATAAATCTCAAAAACAACAAAAAACATCTCCCTCATTCTCAAAGGAACCCCCAGAAAGAAATACATCAACCGTGTCATTGTTTTCCTCTTAAAAATTTAATCTTTTGTTTGTGAGTGTGTGCATGTGTGTCTGGACTTTGTCCACACCAAGCTGGCTCAATTTTAAAAAACAAATCTTTTCCTGTCCTGTTTTCACTTGTCATCTACAACAAGTCGACATTTACTCACACAAAAACTGTGCTTTATATATTTATATATAACACTCTCCTCCCTTTTAATCTGAAAACTCCAGTCAATTGCTGCAGTTCGGGGTTATTATACACAGTTCCACAGTCACACTTCAGGTATATCTGATCTGTTTTTATATGTTTTTTATGTTAACACGTCCTCATGAGCATCGCAGGAATTATTGCTCGACTTGGATAACAGCTCTCACTTCTCATCAGCTGTGAAACAAATGAGTGCATTTCACTTGTTTAGTTGTCTGACAGAAACAACTACTCACAAATAAGAACAAATAAATTGCGATAATAACACACAATATAAGTGATTATGGAAAACAGGAGATGACTGATTAACCTGCTGAGACCAAGTGGAGTAACCGAGCTGTCTGGCCCACTTGTTACCAAATGGTTACCAACATTTTTGTTGTTTGTTAAAACAGGGAGTTTATGATTTTGCCGTTTCAGTGTGGACGGAGAATTTCGCCAAAATGACCCCAACATGCCACCACAGATTCTTGGTATTTCCAAATGTAAATAGCGCTTTTAGATTTACAGTATGCACCTTCAGTGTTAGCCATGTCCATGTCGGTGTGTACATTTCCAGGTGCAGGCGCTTCCCCCTTATGGCCAATTATGGGCTGCTTTGCTGCTGAGTGCCGGGGTCGTTGCCATGACGAATGGCTCTGACCCGGAAGCTGGGTCAGGGTCACAGTGGTGTTCCATTACCCTGGTTTCCATCTGTCTCTGGCACATGTGAGGAAGGATGGAAGCGACAAGATGGGAGAGGCTGCAGATAAAGCGGAGAGGAGAGACTGTTGCAGACCAGCGCTTCTACTGAGGTGTATTAATCATATGTTGACGTGAAAACATTCAGCTACCCTTCGAGCACAAGTAATGAAAAAGGAAAATAACTAAAATGCTTTAAAAAGAAAAAAGGGGAAAAAAAGGTATATTTGAGCTGTTGTCGCCAGCTGTAAAGGAGACAGAGAAACAGGACTCGCCAACGCAATGGCTGAGAAAATATGTTGTGGGAAATCTTGGCTGGGGAGGGAGCTGTAGGGAAAAATCCGTCTCTTTCTCTCTCTGGAGGACAGCGGCAAAAGAAAAGTGTCGGCAGGGAGTCTGTTGGGCTGGAGGTAGATGACAGCTTCCATTTTACGTGTATTCACTGACTGATTAGGTCCTCTGGGTAGGTGGAGAGGCTGATGGAGACAGCCCTATCTCTACTCTCCAGACACCTCAGTGCCTGGTGTGTGTTTGTGTGTGTGTGTGGGAATGTACATCCATGCGTCTAATTGTCTTTGTATGTTTCTAGAATCCCTCTACTGTAGGTGACACGTCATCTTTCAACATCAGCTTTATTCTGATTTATAAATTAAAAGTTGAGCAACAATGCAAGGTTATTTTTAGACAAGTTACCAGCTTCAACTCAAGCTGTTCGTTTTGAAGTTTTTGCCTTTGACGCAGGCTAATATTGCCCCTTTAATACTGAAACCCAGGGAGTGATATTAGATATGAAACAGGGTCACAACCCATGGCTATTAATACCAGCCTACATGTGAATATGGAATTGTTTCAGTTTCCACACAGTCTTCTTCACACTACAAGTTATTGCTAAATCACCATGGTGGACAATGTGTTGTAACTTTATAGGATTTCATTTCTTTATTTGGTGACCATATGAGAGGTTAATGTAGAAGTTGTACTCTACAATCATGTGCAATTATCTTTTCTTTTTAGATTAGTAAAATGTATGGCAGAGAGGGCCAGAATTAGCCAATGTTCACCCTGTCACACCAAAGCCAAGCAGTATCAGACCTGCGTAAAACAACGTGTTGTGAGCTGAGGGCTTGTGGGCTGCAGACCCAGGTCAGATTAACCTTGTTCACCCATTCACACAAACTACAAACACAGGTTTTTACACCATGATGTGTCATGGTGTAAAAAGGGGAGTCAGGTGTGTGCCAGGAGAGCTTTACAGGTTTCACCGGCAGCTTTATCATTAATATACCTGTTAACTGGAGGCAGACAGGAAATGGACTAATTCCCCATTAAATGAATTCTTTAACACTGTTCTATGTAGTGCAAACATACATTCAGAGTTTTATTTTGTTACTGTGTCTGTGCCAGATTATGTGCTACTACTCAAAGAGTATTTCAAAAAACTCTGAATACCTGGGGACACTACACAACACTACAATGAAGCTGCATTCAGAATTTCAAATTAAAGTGTACTGTCCAATTGAACTCAGACCCTTTTTAGCCTGTTTCTGCACGATGCTTTGGCTGGTGCAATTACTGTGTTATAATGAGAGTGATAATTGACTGCTGGCGTCAGCAGATGAAGAGAAACGGCATAATTACTTCCCCAACTTGCTCTACTCATCTGTGTTTTGGGAGCCCACTGCTCCCCATCCCGCACCTCAACTCCCCCACTACCTGAACTTCTGTTCACAACTGTACATAGTGCACCTCCCAATATGTGAGAGGCATCTGCACACCAGTGATGATTCATCACTGCTCAAGGCATACACAACCTCTGAGATTTCCCCTAAATGCGCTCATTTTCACTTCGGACCCGAAGGATAAAATCACGGCGTCAGTGAGAATGTGGCTGCTAGCGTGACATGTTAATCAGCTTGAGTGTTTTGTCTTTTATGGATGCCTTGCTACCATCTGCTCTAAACTATCTACTTGTACGTGAGTAGCATAATTTTGGGGTCTCATTTTGAATTGCCCCTCAACAGCTTCAGTTATATGTGGGATTTACTTCAAATATATGTCAAAACCTGACTGATTTCACTAAAGTGATGCAGTAAATTAAGCATTTTTTTCAAATGTGGTGTTCATCATGTTTAATAGCACATCAAAAGATGTCCCTTCCACCAATCAAGTTGAATAAACAATCAGGACTTAACATTAAGCCTGCATGGTGTAGTTAAAAAACTTAAAATACTTTACAATCAAGCCATTAGTCAGTGATTCACTGCTACACAGCCAAACCTGAGTGCTTCCAGAAGCGTTCCTATCTACAGGGCCTGGATTCTTGTTATTCACAGCCCTGAGCACAATTGCATGGTAATGATGCTTGTGTTCTGGTGTTTTGGCAGGGAACTGGAATGTAATGTTCCCTAAATGAGTAGCTCTGCATTAAAGCCAACATAAGGCTAGAACAGATGACCTGGAAGAGTAGTTTCCACTGCGGCATGCAAATCCAACCAAACAAGTTACATCTACCATTTTGACTTAATTCTGAACTTTTCATATATTTCATTTTGGGTTGGTGGGGTGGTTGGGTTTGTGTATAGGCGCTGTATTGTTCTGGAAGGACAAGGGTTGCTTAAAAGGAAAAGAGCCTACATTTTTACAGTAGCATTTGCCAATCTAGTTTTGTCACTTCTTGTATTGTTCGCTTGTAGTAGTTGAGTCTGATTAAACTAGGTCTTATTATTACACATGCAAGCCTCCATTCCCAAAGTCAGAGTGCAGAGGGGAATTCAGCAGGTGGAGCACTGTGCTCAGTGCCCTAATGTTACACCAAACAAGAGGAAAAATACTTTCCAAAATGGCTGCTTTCAGTGAATTTTCCTTCCATGCCACTCCAAGTAGCAGCTACCTCAGGTCAGCGGTAAGACAGATGGCCATCCACTTCCTAGAACCACCAGAGACAATGCCAAATAGAAGATAAAAATGATGCATGGCTGGTATTGTGTTTTGTTAAATATAGTAGGAAATAATAAATAATAAAGAGGAATTGTGTATTATCTTATTTTTGTTATTTTTAAAAACTCTACCCTAGATAATGGCAAGACATATTAAAAAATAACCCATTTTTGAGTTCTTTGTTAAAGTCAGACAGCTAATGGTGAGGAATCCTGTGGTTCCCGGGAAGAGGGAAATAGTATTCCACGGGCAAACGGTCAACCTTAGCACATGCCGCTTTTTAATTTCACAAGCCAAGGTGTATTACTCAGTCCTACCCTGAGGATATGAGGTGTATGTACTCATTATGTAGACCTCTCAGGGTGGATGTGCATGGCAAAGTTCACACTTAAGTCAAAAATAGCTGCTTTGTGCAGGGGATTCTACCACCTGGGGAGTGCCTTATTCAAAGCAGTGAAAAGTTTTTGCAGTGGACAACTTATCACTCTTGCAGTTTCTCTTAATCTGCACAAAAAAGAGAGGATGGACTGCACTTGAGAGCATTTTGTTTATCCTCCCCTCCCTCATTGACATTCACTGTCCATGTCTCCTTCCTTTGGGTTCTACAGATAGCGATACCTACGCAGTTATGGACCAGTGTGCTCATCCGCATCGCCCTTTCATCTCCCAATGCCCGTCCGAGTGAGCATGCATGAGGCAGTTTTGGGTTTTCATATTAAAATGTCCCCATGTTTCAAAGCTAAATTGTGCTTCATAGAGCTTTTGAACCCTGAAAGAGAGTTGACTCTCACAGTTTTTTTGATGGCTCCCCATGCCTCTGGGAAATCGTTTTAAATGCACCTCTGTATTCGTCAGACACTCGATGTGGGGAGAAAAAGTGAGACTGAAAGTTTTTATTCCAGATTGATATGGTCTTGCTGGTCTTGAGTTTTGATATTCAAGGCCACTTGTCTTTGAAAAGATTTTACATTTCGATATCGATGTTCTCGTGAGCCCCTTTGCCCCGAAGTCTCTCTGTTTTTGTCTGAATTTTGAAGCATTGTCACTGGTTGATGACAAGCATATCATATTTTTTTATTGGATTTCCTTTTGAAAGATGGTCGATTTTTTTCAATAAAATGTGTGATTCCAGGGTGACAGAAAGGGGATTTGATTTTGCTACTTAAGATGTAAATAAAACATGTTTGAAATGCATATTTTACTCTACTTGGCTTGTGCTGAGGGTGCAGAAATATGGTGCAACCGTGAGTGTTTCATTGCATATTCTGCACTGAAAGAACGCCTCGCCTTGGGCACAGATGGAGTTTACTGAAGAAACTAAAGTGCTCAGTTGGTGAGCATCTTCATTTCTTATGCTTCAGAGACCAACGTTATTTATGGATTGCCCTTTTTGCACCATCTGAGCAGGTTTCCCCAAACATTGAAGGTATTATAATGTCAGTGGAGAGGTGGGGCGCAAGGTGTGAGAGGTGTCGCCTCAAAAAGCATTTCTATCCGCTCCCACTCAGTTTATATCCCACGCTCTCTCTTCCAGCTGACTGGATTTCACTTTCTCCAAAATGCTCATTAATGTCTGTGGAAAAATAAGAAGAACCATAGTTCCCCATTTGCCTTAATTATGTTAGATTCATTAATATTTGTTCTTTAGTGGCAACAAAAAAGGGCTTTTATCCCGGGAGCATCCACATTTTGCTTGACAATCCTTAATGGAAAGCTAATTTTCATTTATTTTGTTGCTTTTAGCCAAAGAACAGACAGTCTGCATTCCTCACACACTGTCACTCAGAGCTAACTTGAGGGGAAAAAAGGGGTTTTGAGGGTGCAGGATGGATGGGTGGTTCTTGCCAAGTATTCCAAGTGTTGTGCAGAGTGACAGGGATGAAAATAAAAGCTGGGAATGAATGTGGCACCGTACGTGTTCTTCATCTGGAATAAAGAGGAATGTTTGGGGAGCTGTTGGAGCCTGTTCAGGCCTGCTTGAGCACAGACCTGGTCTTAATGTGCAGGGGCATTACATGTGTGAGCAAAAGCAAAGTGTGAAAAAGTGAAGAGTGTTTCGATGAGCAATTCAGCTGTGCAGATAACATAAAGAAACTAGTGTTCATGTATGTGTGGATCCTCCTTTGACTGTGCTGTCCTGAACTCTGTGTGTACACTAAGCGCCCTGGGGAGAGTGTTCAGCCTGCTCATGTCCACACAGCGCCGTCACACTTTCTGATTGGTGGTTGCAAGCTGTGGAGGTGTCAAATTCAGGGTTGTGTGTGTGTGTGTATGAGCATGCACACGCACGTGCACGACTTAAGGGAGGCGTTTGACTCACTGAGTTGAGTCTGATGAGGCTTGATTGATGATTAAAAAAAAAATAAAGGCTTGCGGTGTTCGAGCACAGGCTCCCTGCTGTTAGTGTTGATGTGTGGTATTATAGGAATTGCCTTTTGTACAACTGACTGCATCCTGCTTTAATATCCCTGAGGGGCAATTTGGCTTACAGACAGCAGCCAATAATAGTAAATACAACAGAATACAACAATTAATAAAACGGCAATACATACATACATACAACATAAACACAAGTAAAGTACACTGGTTAATGCCAACATCACTGTTGTCATTGTCACTCTTCACCAAACTCATCAGATAAAGCAGCGAAAGAAAAGAAGCCAGAAACCAGGGAACACAGTATCACATCCACAGGTAGTAATAGGCCAAATCACGGTTTGTTTAAAAAGCCAGTAGCTGATTGAATAAAATAACTCATGTCTCTGTTTGTGTCACCTCTTGGGAGATAAAACCTTTGCCTTGACAGAAGCAAATTAAACTCACCGCGTAGAAGGTGCTGGGAGTCCAGTAAGATGACCTGAGCTTCCTGTGTGGCTCTGACTTGATACAGGTGGCAAAGACCAAACCAAATGTTAGAGCTGGCTGAAAAAGCATAGAACACTTTCAACACAAACAATCAGTGTTGGCATCAAACCTACCTGTCTTCATGATGAGTTTGACAGTCGTTTGAGTACAAGACAAATAAAAGTGTGAAAAGGTGAGGACACAGCCCTGAGAAGATGAGAGTGCAGTAGATAGAGAACACTCCTCTTCCACAGGGTCTCCTCAGTCTCAGAGTGGGATGCTGTGTGCATGTATTTTTCCAAGCTGTAGAATAACTTGCGCTCCAAGGTCAGTGATAAGCATCTCCCCTATTGTTTATTCACTCACACACACACAGGCAGACGAGGCAGTACAGCACTACCACAGCATGTCTGCTATTCTACACACTGGCAACACTTTTATCCTCCCTCCACCTCACCTTTCAGCTTTCTTGCACCTCAGTGCTGCATTTTAACACTCGAGTCTCAATTCCTTTTTCATTTACAGCCAGGGAACATAAAGCAAGCTTGGATACAGCTATTGCATCCAAGCATTTGTCTTTGATGTCGGGGATATAAGCATTAAATCTTTCTTGTGCAACCTTGTGCTTAAAGGACAGAAATATACCTACCAATTTGTATCAGTGAAAAATGGATGACACAAACACAGACACCCACATTATCTTAGTTTGGGCTTTGGATGGTTCATTTCCACAATGTGCAGGCACACAAATGCCCACATATATACAATTAAGACTCATCAGAGGTTGATTTTGTTCAGAGACATTCAGCATAGCATCTGCTCCATTTGAAGGCAATGCACTACAGATGGACTGGAGTAATTGCAAATGCCACACTGTCAGACCGTCCAGGTGTTGTAGAGATCTGTCGCATCCTTTTCCATTAGGGTTGAGTGATTGATTAGGTTGCCTTCATTGTTACTTTGTCTTCCTCACTGTTGCTGATATGATCATTTCAATACCTCTGCTTTGTTTTTCCTCTGAGAGCTATTTGGAGAAAATCCGCTTCTCCACATTTACCCTCAGTAAAAATATCATATTTGCAAATTTAATTAACCACAATAAATAAACAGTTTACCAGTAGTGTGTTGGCCACTGAGGGTGTGAATGCTGCACACTGAATGATCCTCATTCAAACATGAATCTTGCCCTCCTGCAGCCTGTTCAATATGTGCGGTGTGTTTTCACAGTATTTGATGTCTGTGTTTGCTGTCGTTTGTTTAATCTGTATGATATGTGGCATCTGCGTCTTACCAGACATGGCTAATGAACTTTGAAACTGTGTTGTGTTTTATGTATACATGGAGAGATTGGTCCTCTCATCATGTCAGATCCCTTCCTGAAATGTGGCTGGCTCTGCTTCGCCTGTTATGGAGGCTCACTGGAGCGACTCAGAAAGATGTGTACATGAATTTGGAAAAGAAACTGATTTCTGATCTTTTAGCTCTTGACAGGCACAAGCAATCCGCTTTTCACTATTGATACAAATTCAAGGGTTTAAAGTTGGACGTATAATTATCCAACCAATAAGCTATAAGTGAATCTGTGCTGGCTTGTGGGGACATAATACAGCTTTTCATTCTTTCCATGTTTTTCTCTTGAATTTCAGCTCTCAGCTTCCATCTTGATCAAACTCTAACAGTCTGTCACTCAGTTGTCCAAGTCTATTTTCCATTTTCTTCATTAGACTTGAACCTGTCACCATTAAGTTGATCCCAAATTTGCATTATTTGCTCACAAAATAAATGTAATTTTTCGGTCTGGAAAATTAGTGCTAGAGATGATGTGTTGGTATGGTGGGTAGGGGGGAATGGAGGACCGCTAACTGACGTTAATTTGCCACACCATCACACCTCTCGACGAGGTAAACGATGATGAATGCCCCCGGTCATGTTGACTGACATCATCACCCTGTACTACATCTGTGTCATCAGAAACATCTGCTGCTCCCAAGCTGCCATACTCATACACATGTATACATACTCTGCCATCCATCCGGCTCTCGATAGATTCTCAGCAGCCATTCTGCCTGCCTCCGTAACCTACACTTTGAAAGACAATTCCTTCTAAGTTCAAGAATCAAGCTGATGCTTTGTGTTGCACGGTTGGCTGTCTGAGCTGCCTCATTGTGTCTGCAGTGCATTTCATTATCAACAATTCTGCAAAACCTATGCTGACAGTTTCCAAATAGCAGCTGCAGACACTTCACAATGATGTGCGTTACCAAAAAGCACGCTACATAATGTGACAATGTGTGCAAATGAGTATGTTAACAATCCTCTTTAAACACAGCTCACTTCTAATGTCACTGATGCCGGAAATATTTTTTTTTCTACCTCAGCTTCATTGGGGTATAATTTGAAGCACACACCCACACACCGTTTTAAAGATAAGTACTAAATTATGCTGGAGAATAAGTCCGCTCAGTGCTCGTATGTAGCATTTGACACATTTGCATTTAGCTTCCAAAGATCAATGCAAAAGAAGAGAGTTCTGTGAAAGACAGTGTGCTCTTTCATCATTGTGCTGCGATGATAAACTACAGGTCAGCCTTTTTTAAATAAATAGACATCCTTAATAATTCTAGTGTCGGTAAGAGAGCGTGGTTTGTTGTGGTATATTGAGGGCAGAGTTCATACTGAATGCTGCCCTGCTGAGGTCCTAGTTTTTCTTTGGACTTTGCCTGATCTACAACTTGTCTACCCCGCCTTCCAGAGTCTCTCCCTCTCTCTGTTCTCCCCTTTCTGCCCTTTACTCCATCATTTCTGCTGAGGAAGACTCTCCATTTTCTTCTAGCCCTATCCTCCATCCATCTAATTTTCCCGCTAGCTGCTCTTGCAGGGCTGGAGCATAAACAGAGCAACAGAGCCGCCGATAGCATCTACAGATGTGCCGCCAACATCCCCAGATAAGAACCAGTAGCAGCATGCCCCTCTCTAGCAAACAATAGAGCTCCCACTGAAATGTGTGGTGGGAAGACTGAGAGGAAAGGGGAGGGGTGATAGGAACGGGTGGAGACTGAATGAATGTGACTCGGAGAGTAATGCAGGGAATGAGAAAGAGACTGTGCAGTGGCAGAGCAGAGGCTGAAAAATTGGAAGGAGAGGTGGATGGTGCTGTAGGGAGGGAGGGAGTGGGACAAATGAAGGGGAGAGAGGTGACTATGAAGAGGTTATCCCCTCAGCTCATATCTATGTGTCCATCAACAGCAGGACAGGGGTGTGTTTGGCTCCTTTATCTGTATGGCCTGTTGAGCTAGTGGAGGGTGGAGGGGCCCTTCATTCCAGTGGAGGGGGGCGTTGCTCTGGGCCGTAAGGAAACAAGCACTTGATGAAAGATGTGAGGACGGGTCAGTGATAGCTGCTCTTTGTGGCACCTGTGTTGGATTTGATTGACAACTCCTTCATACACCCTTCTGACGTTGGACGCCGCTCTGTTGAGCTTCTCTCTGCATCCTCTCTTACCTCTCACCTCCCACTCCCCTCTTCTCTCTGATAAGGGAGCGAGGGAAAGGGGAGGTGAGACAGAAAGAGCAAAGGGATGTACGGTCGTAGTGCCAACACATTTATCTGCGCCCGGATAATGGGAGCAGCCACGGTCTCCCGTGGCAACGACCTCTGCAGAAGGTTAACCTCAAAATGGGCCAAGAATGAGCTCAATTCCCAGTGATAAAATAAGACACCTTAACATGATTAAGAGCGCTAATGCAATCAGTATTGTTTAAGCTACAACTCAATTACCTGTAATGAAAAAGGGATGTTTTCCCTTAGATACTGTGGGGTGTTGGCTTGGCTGGAGGTCTAACTGTGAACAGGTGAAACACACATGGGAAGCAGAAGAGTCATATAACACCCTGGAAGGAGAATAAACACTGACATGCTGACTCACAAACATGTCAAAATGTATTAGTCGATAGACAGAAAATTGACTTGCACCTATTTTCATAACTGATTAATTGTTGTATTTTTAAAGCAAAAAAGACAAACATTACCTGGTTCCATCTTCTCAAATGTGATGATTTGCTGCTTTACCTTGTTTTATGTGATTGTAAACTGAATAGGTTTTTCAATTTAAAGACATCATCTTCAGCTCTGGGAAATTGTGATTTTCAGTCTAACATTAGACCAAATGATTAATGAATGCATTAAGAGAATATTTTGTAGATTAATTGATAATGAAAATAATCATTCGTTGCAGTTTTACATCCCTTACAGTTAATTTGAAAAAAGACAAAAACAAATTATCTGCAAGGCCATGCACAGACGTCTCAAAAGCTGACAAATGACTCCTGCTGTGTGGGTGTGGTTACTGGCCGGATGGCTCGTAACGATTATTGACAGTTTTTGTCTGTGTGGAGACGAGGGGACGGTACAGAAACTCATCCTTTGTGCATTTCAGGTTTCACGGTTTTGTTTATTATAGCAGGCACATATATACGTGATTGTTGTAGTTTGAGTAAAGCTTTTTTTAGTAAATGATAATTAGCATTGAGCAATATGTGCTGTGACATGAATTCAAGTATTTCAAGTATTTGGTGTGAGTTTGGACATTGTGCAAAAGTCATGTCAAAGTCTTGAGCCTCGGACTTGGTTCAAAACTGTGACAATGGATTTTTTCCGCATTGTCCAAATCATTCCTCACACAAATGAACAGGCTGTTGTTTTGAATCAATTACAGTCTTACTACTCATGATTTAGATGGTTAACGTGTATATTAATTTGCCAATAAAATCACTGTTATGGAATTGAAACAAACATTTTTGAAAAGGAAATTCTCTCTCGTTGACGTTCCCATAGCAACTGACCCGGCCCTGTCATGTGTCCGTCTCCATCCATCACCATCCATGAGCCTCCTTGTAGTCTCTCCTCTGTCTGTTCCAGGCAATCAGGAGCTGTCAAAGTGCCAGCTGTGCCTGATGTGTCGTTTCCCATCTAGACACAATTGATTGTGTGTGATTTCATTGTAGGCTGATCTGTTGTTTTTTTTTTGTACTAACATATGCAAGAAGAAACGAAATTCAGCAATCAAACAAGCGTCTTGTCACACTAGTAAAATGCACAATGGAGCGGCAGATTACTGACATTTGTTCAGAGCAGACCTTTTACAATGGCTGTCCTCTAAAGTGCACGTTATATTGCCTATCTTCCAGAGCGTTGTTGTAAAAACAAAGCAAGAAATCGCTTCTGTAAAGAGTGAGAAATGTAGTAATCAGGCGGGGGTGACTTCTCCTCGCCGCAGTTGTACTCCAAACAGCAGCTGCGCCCTAGGGCCCATACACTGATAGTCATAAATGTTTAGAAGGGCGTTCTTTGCACAACATCTGGTCTCTACTCAGAGTGGGTTAGCAGTTAAAAATATCCCTCCCCTGGCTAAGAGCTATCAAAGATGTTAAGCCCTGCAGAGAGTTAGCTTAACATACTTAAAGGTGTCTGTTGGCTGAGGATCAATTCCTTCAATACACTACTACTGCTCGAATCGGCGTCTGTCTGCATCTTTGTTTTCAACAATGAAATGTTGTATTTATTTATTGTATACTGTATATACAGTATACATGTCTGTCTTCTGCTATCATTGTCTTCAGGTCGTCATATTGGAGATTCAACAATAGGCTGTCATTCTGGACAGCAGTTGTCTTTTTAGGGTTTTACTGTACTCTCTTCAGGCACTGACTGTTTACAAGGTCCGGATTTCTCTTTCTCCTGCACCCGAGAGCCATTTTTACAGTCCAGCAGATAAAATAAGAACCCCTGTCTGAGGTTGACTACCGTGGAACGCCACCCATCCATCTTCAGTCTGTCCTTCTGACGTGTGCACAACACAAGCATTTCTGTGTTAGGGAGTGTGTGTGCTTTTGTGGTTGCCGTTGTTCTGCACACGTATTATAGAGTTCTAAAGCGCTGATTCATCTTCAAGCCACAGCCTTTGCACTGATTAACTGTTCATTGTATGTTTCAATCTGCCAAAAGGGTTATTAGCGTAAGCAGTTCTACTTTCAGCTCAGTTGTAAACTGGTGTTATATGTTTATGTTAACAGACACATGAAAACTGAACATATTTGATAAATGAGATTTAAACAGTTTTTATGGTTGTAGCAATCACTCCCAGTCACCCCTCTTTGCTGGTGAAAAAGACAAACATGTTGTGATGACACAGCCAGACGGTGCATTTCATCATTTCCACAGTATGTCAGGCTTGTCAGGGTTCATACATGATGAAGTGCCTCAGTGACTTCTTTATTAGATTCCAACCCACAGTCATTAATTAATCCTGTTTTCATTCTTGTCAATCATGGGAGACCTCCCACCTGTCACCCCCGACAGGATGAAGGTTGCTGTTACCTTTTTTTATACAGTGGAACGAGTGAAGAACATCAGCAAACATCTTTCTAAAACTGACAGGACCCTCAAAGTTTCAGTTTCCTCACTTCTCTTGACTTTGTTTGCTATGAAAGCAGTAAACTCTGTTTTCCTTTCCTCCGAGTTGATTGTACAGATTTTAACTTGCAAGTTTATGTGTATTTTTAGATGAACACCCACAGTCTTTCTCAAAAATTGGTGGTTATACGTCTATTATATCTTTCCCTATCAGGCCATACAAACTTTGTAATTAAACATTGAGGTTTTCTTTGTAAAATACTTGAATTGGCCCCATTTTTGACCACATCCCATATTCGTATTAAACCAAAAGAAGCAAGAGCAAACTCCCTCTTGGCATAGGATATGAAGAATTCATGCTGTGGTTTTCATGTAACATGCACAGCCACTTAAGCACATCACTAAAGCACCACCCCTCAAAGCTAAATTCACAATGATCTTGACTGCATTAGAGAGATGGAATTATCTTTTTTTTCTGTGTACCATAAACCCTTAAGTGCCTTTATTAAGAGTGATAACAGAGGGGGTGAACAGAGTTGTCTTTGGAGGGAATGCGTTTGAGTGGGTTTTGCAATACAATGCAATTAAAGTTTGAAAACAGATGCAGCAAAGCAGAAATATAAGCACTTGTCTCAGAGCAGACATCCGTTTTTTTTATGCAACTGATTGCCTTTTACTGCCCATCAAATTCCATGGTGTTGCCTGCGCTTGTGCACACATATTTGCATGCACATGCAGAGTGCATTAATGTACTAATAATCACACATAACCAATGCTTTACCAATGGGAGGTTTATTTTCTCGCATGAAGCCCTGTGGGCATTTTGGTCCAACAGTGCTTTCTCAGAAACCCAGAAGTAATCGGCCCACTGGCTTTTTAATCCAGTCTTAAAAGTAAACCCTGAAATTGGATGAATAACACTAAAATAAGTTAAATGTCTTTTTGCAGCTTTAATCTGACACAAAAAATCACAAGAAAAACATCACATGAGATCCTTACAACTTGTACAGGAAAAAGTGTCATTCTAACAATGTTTGTAGGTGAGATTTTCTGTATTTTGAAATTACACTGATGTAGTAATTCATAACGTACACCTGCACCGGCTAACACAATCCAATACAATAGCCCAACAATAACCTTTACTGCAGTAGAGTTTATAATATTCAGGCTTTGTTGACAGCCAGAGAGGCGCTGATGTAACTGTGTGGTTGTTGTATTTGACTTGAACATTCAATATTTGAACATCCCTCATTTGCACCCAAGGGGTACAGAATGTAAGACAATAATGCATTCAAATACATCACCAACATCTCCAATAACCACATGAAGCTTTACAAAGGTTACAAGGCTGGACTTATTGCAGTTGTGACTGTATTAGATTGGGCTGCTGTACCTAATGAACTGGTAACTCAGTGATAGCTTCATAACTTTCAAGTGTTTCCCTTTGTTTTTGACTGAGTCTGTTTGAATTGTTTATTTAAAATCCTCTAAAAGTACAAAATGTCAATAAGGCGTGAATACTTTACGGTTTTACTGTAAGAAGTGTGTAGGCTGAATAGCATGATGTTCTTTAATGAAGGAAGACCTGAGAAATATTCTCCCCTGAAGCTCTGAAACCTTCAATTGGGGAATTAATTATCACTTACGCTGCAGCTGGCCTGAAAGGGAGCATGAACAGAAAAGAGGCACTGAACTGAATAAAGCAAAGTACATATTGTACAGAGGGGCTTTACAGCAGGGAAATACATTTAGACCTTACCTAAGCACACACTTCTCAAAGCCAGTACTTCTTATAGACGTTATTGTCTTTTTTTGGACTACTTGATTACCCTGCCACTCCCCCATTTGCCCTGAGTCTCAGATTGTCATTGCCATTGATTAGATGTCTTCACACTCTGGATTTGCATCTATCACCTTGCTGACTGAAATTGGTCTTTTTTGGTTCAGCAAACTTGATTTGGCTCTGTCTGGTTTCTTGAAATTCATAAATGCACCAGCAATGTGATTGTGGTTGTTCTGTCTTCGCGTGCATGGGTTGCAAAACCGTAATAGATGTGTTGATAAGGGAGGACAATGTTGCAGGGAAAGATGGAGCCAGCGAAGGTGTCATTATTGTGCTTAAAAGGAAAACTGTCCTCCTTTTTTGAATGGTCATACACCAGTAAATATCAATTTGTTACAGTCAGTGCTTTTTAGGAATTATTCTGACATGAATGGCTTTAATTTACTTTTTTAGTGTACCCACTTTCCTTCAGCCTGACTTGTGTACTTCAATTTCAGGTATTGATTTCCTGCATTTCCCAGAATGGCTTTCACCATCCTCCAGAGAATGGGCGTGAACTTGTTGAATTCAGAGAGAAGAGAAAGAGTGAGAAATAGTGGAAATAATGGTGTGATAAGAATGAGAGAGAGTCGTGGCTGTGTTACCTTCTGGAAATTGGGATCTTTTGCGATGTATTTCTTCCCTCTGATTGTTCATGATTGCAAAATGTAAAATCTGGAGAGGAGATCTTGCTCTTTGACTCTGTAAGGGACTGATACTAAAACCAAACATTTACTGTCAAGCTCCACTGTAGATGTGCTGGAAAGTTCTTAAAATGATGTCGCAATGCAAGATAAATCTCCAATAGCTCATCTTTACCGGCCTTTATATTTAAGTTCATCTGTATTTCGAATAATAAACTGTATCTTAAGCGCCTATCATGTTTCCCCCTCATTTTTCCCTTTGCCAGCAGGGGGGCACAGCTGGAAAACATCCCATGGTTTAGCCAGTATCCCATAATCCCTGTAGGCATGACTCGTCCAGTATAGGCACGATGTTTTGCTTTGTTTCCATCTCTCTTACTGAAATTGAGTCTTTTGACCGCCTTAGCCTAGCATAAAGTTTGGTGTTTTTGCAGATCCTGTAAATGTTAACTGCCAAATTCATAGCTCAAATAAGACTGCTGTTGTGCAACACAGTTTTTAAGTGGGCATCTTGGCTTTTTCATCAGTTGCCAGCATAAAGATTTTGTGCATCTGAAGGATAACCATAAAGACTATTACTTGAGCACCAGGGCTCCAGAATTTAATTTATTATCCTTCCTCTTTGTGAATATAGTCATTGTATCAGAGATAAATGTAAACTGATTTGAACTCTTAAGTTATTCATAGATTTTATCATCATGCCTCTGAATCATAATCTAGTCAGAGTTGTTAGAAGTACATGTAACAATACACATTTACATAAATTGCATTAATAAATTAAACTGTTTAGGGAAAATATTCCAGTGTTATTGGCCCTCATTAGTGAAATAGGGTGATTTCTATAGGAAGTAAAGAAGTAAAGCTTAGATTATGATTCAGATGACTAGTTAGATCTTTTAGGTATCCTTTGGTATAACAGTTACTGTGAGCATGCTCAGATGCATTAACTGTACACACTGTTTTGATTGCTTGTTTTTTAATACATTTTGTTTTACATTCCAAATTCACAGTGGAAAATGGGTCATTTCATGTTACCAGTCCAAACATAGCACTTTGTCGGGCCAGAGACATATATGGAGGTATAAGCTCTCCGAGCAGCTCCAAAATGAAAGCCAGTTTCAGTTTTTTTCCTTAATTACTTAAAATGACTCTGCTTGAAAATATGTAACATAGAGCACTGTTGTATTTTTGATCCAAGGTGAAAGGCAGCCATTCTGCCTTCAGTTACTAATTCAGTTGAATCTAGAGGGAGATCCTTAAAGCCTTCTGCATATTCCATTAAGCTTCTCATTGTTATTCTATACCTGATTTTAATTAAGAATAGTAGGAACCCAACTGTGTGATTTAAGTGTATGTCTGTGTATGTGCATGCATGTGTATGTGCATGCGTAGTTGCACTCGGTTTTTGCTCTGAGGCGGGGTAGACAGTCGTTACGCCTGTTCGTAGCTCTCTGCAGCACAATTATTTTCTGCTAATCTCCATCCGATGATGGACACATTCATTCATTAGCATTCATATGATTATAAGCTCTGCTGGCAAAGCCAAGCATTTGATGTAGGGTTTGGTGAATCTAACTTACGACTCTTCACAAAGGAGGCATTTGTTGCCACCATTTGGTTAACCGCTTTATTTCCTAGGAAAATGTTGTTTGGAGGCACAATAAAATCAGCACATTTTGCTCTATATTCTTTATGAAATGAGCAAAAAGACTGCTTTCCATTAGCATAAAAACTCTCCATTCTTGTGATTCAGCCAGAGAGACATTATTGCTCTCTTGGAATCATTTGGCCTTATCACACTCTGGTAATAAGTGTTGAGATTGGCAGTACAGCACTTCTGTTCAATAGATGGTGCTGAGCAAGGGTGTGGAAAATGAAGCCCCCACCCAGTCGATTTAAATGGAGAATTGTGATTAATTGGAATCGATAGTGTTAGCATCTACACTCGCCACTTCCCATCTGCAGTACCCTGCCTTGACCCACACTTAATGTTCTTATGTACACTGTAGCTCGTCCACATGCATGAGCACACACACACACACACACACACACACACACACACACACACACACACACACACACACACACACACACACATACATCGAGACATCATAACATGAAGCGTCCACTTCACGAACACTGGCTGTTACAAAATGGCATGGCTACGTCTTAAGTCATGCCTGTCTGAGTTAGGATCCCCACATGCACCCACTTACACACAAACGCACACACCCTTAAGACAAAGCAAACTGATGAACTCAGCCTTGAGAGATGTGATGAGGCTGGTGGAACAAAGGATAAGTCGATTGAGAACTGGAAGCACAGCAGAGTCACTGCAGACTGAGTCAGGAAGCACTCACAGCAATGTGGACTGAAGATGCCTCTCCTCTCTGCAAAGGTTCAGTCTTTGTGGAACCATAATTTCTTGTCATGTCTGCAGATGACTTTCAGGACACTCTCCTGTGTCCTCTTTGGGCCAAATGTCAAGTCTCAAGCTGTTGCACAATGTCTCGCGTATATCTCAAGCTATTAGACCTGGGGCGCATTAGCTCAGAGCATCGTCTTCAACCTCATCTTTTGAAATGTCATTTCTCCATGGGTCGAAGGATTTCTGTTCCTGTGTAGAGAGCCCCGTCCGTTAAAACCAGCCCATGCCTCTAGTTTGTCTTTATCAGACTGGTACAGTCAGGCAATGAGCCACGACAGCTCTGTTGTCTGATCTTTGCTTGGAGTGTTTATTGCGCTTTGTGGATACATGAAGATTCAAGTGTTGAATTTTTCAGTATCTTGAGTGCAGTGTAAGCTAATGTTATTTGTGTCATGTAAGATGAGACAAACATATCAGCTTGTGTGTATGTTGAACAGATATTGGCCTTTTATTTGATATTCAATATAAGCCACCCCATATTGTCCACTCTGAGAATTCAGTTAAGTTTATTAATGTGTCATTTCTTAGCACAAACACCATATAAAGCCAAGCAAAAAAAAAAAAAAGAACTACTAGAGACACAAAAATACACAGTTATGCACTCACTGTAGTAACATCAAACACATTGGTTAATACAGCACAATACCTAACAGATGAAATAATGTCCATTTTATTAATATCATCAAGATAATGATATTGATAAGTATAACGAAAGAAAATAGACCATCTTCACGCATATATGAGCTTACAGTTTATATTGTAAAAGAACATGCCATTCGTATTCAGTGAATTCATTATTACAGTAAACACCACCATCATGTATCTACCATTATATCCTCCTGATTACAGCTACAATACCTGCAATACAATTCTTTTTTTTAAACATACAATCTTTCTTTCTTGATAAATGAAATCCTCATTGAAAGCGAGAAATATATGCCAGAATTTCCCCCAACGTTGGATAGACTGATTACTCACCCTGCACTACATCTGCTAATCATAAAAAGAGTATTTGATTCAGTGTAGAGCTTCAGTGACTCTAATCTAAATGATTCAGCTGAGACTTTTCTTCCTCACCCTGGCGTGATTATACAGTAGGTGATTGGCAGCTTTGATACAAAAATATCAGTGCTGGAATCAGCTAAGTCCATATTAGCTGAACTATTGTGCTGAGATATACTCAGAGAAGCTGTGCACGTTGGCCCGGGCTAGAGGAGAGTCTGTAGCTGTTGGTGCCTTATCTTTAAGTGTGATTTACCCCGGAGCCACTCTTGGCAGGGGATTTGAAGAGCTGTCTGTAGGTGAGATGGGGCAGAGACGCCAAATCGTCACTCAGCAAGTCTTCGGCATCGCTTCCTGCATGAGAGTGCAGCTGCAGCAGGGCAAACTTAAATTCATAAATAGATAAACACACACTGAAACAAGCCTCTTTCTTTCATCCATAGTCACACATATTTCTATCCATTCATTTCTTTCTCACACACACATTACCAAGGAGACAACCACAATCAGCCCAAAAACTCAAGAGGCCCTCCATGGTAATAACACAGCATGATAGTCTTTTTATTGTGGATAGAGTGGCCTTCTTACTTTTTAAAAACAACTCTTCCTTCTTCACTAATAAACCCAAGAATACCATTTGCAGTTTACACATTGTAAGTTCTTTTTAATTGATGCCATTGTATGCGATTGTTACGAACGTGGCCCGCGAGTGTTGGTTTCACATCAATGGCTTCAAACGCAGGAAATAATTATTTTGCATTGAGATAAAAGTCGGGGTACAGCAGCACAAACAGCCTGTGGATCCAGCCTTTTTTAATTAGTGCTGCGTGTCTCCTGCTCTGTGTGGCAAATTAACATCCACCATCGAGGATAAGTGATTGTGCTACACAACTGTACGTGGGTGGTTGTGTGCTTGCATGAGAGTTTGTGTGTGCAAGAGATCGGGGGTGGGTGGGGGTTACATTTTTTTCCCTCCACGCTTGAGAATCTGTCCTGAATATGGATTGCAAGATGTCAAGTCCAGCATGCTGTTATGTTCTTCCGCTCTGAAATTAGACCAAAGATGCATCTTGTCATAGCTTAACACATTTATGATAACTTCCCTAGCTGCTGTGTTAAAGTGTCTGTTTGTTTTTCCAATCCGGCTCAGTAAAAGTATGACTTACTTCCAAATGTTTAGAAAATACATATAGTTGAAAGTTTAATAAGTTAAATTGAATAACAGATTCCCTTCCTGCAATTAGTCTGAAAGGGGTGGATTTTTACAAAAGCAATAATAATTTTCAAATTCAGCTACTTTTATAATGTTTTCATTAACCACCACCCCCCCCGAAAACTTGGTTTTAAAATCTCAAGTATTTAACATTAAATGTTTATGACTAAATAAGAAACAACAAAACTAAAAATAAAATCTTTAAGTATTATTTATCAAGCTAATCTGCTTCATCAGGACTGTGTGGGATTTTATTGACAGTGACCAAACAATTCACTAACATCATCAAATTTTGATTCAGATGTTGCCCAAATCTGATTGGTGCACGGAAGTATGTGCCTACTTCAAACAAGTCAGAAAAGCACAGAGAAGAAAAAACAACAGAAATCTGAAGTCAAATAACCAACACTGTTCAAATGAAATAGTATCTTGTAGAATCCCATCGCTCTAAGACGTTGATGAGAAAACATGTTTTCAGGGCCTTTCAATGTTTGTGTATGTAGGAACATTTGAATTCTCGTTGTTTGTGACTTTTTATTTCTAACCACCTGAAATGTTACAGAAACATTTGTCATTCTGTTGACGTTGGAAGTGAGTCCTTGTCTTACATTCTTGTCTTGTCGTTGTCTTTCAGGGATGCCCAGGTTTGCCAGCCAGCCATCGCCGACCACTGTTTATCTAGGGAGCAGCCAGGTGATGGCATGCGAGGTCAACTCAGATCTGGTGCCCTTCACCCGGTGGGAGAAAGACCGCCAGCCGCTGGAGCTGAGCACCAGGCTGGTCCAGCTTCCCGGCGGAGCCCTGGTGATCAGCAACGCCTCGGAGGCCGACGCTGGCCTTTACCGCTGTCTGGTGGAAAATGTGGGGTCATCCAAGTCCAGCGACGAGGCCCAGCTCCAGATACTGCCAGGTAAGTTGAGGAAATTGACAAAAGGTTTTGTCAAACAACAGCTGAAATGTTGTCCAGTAAGAATCAGTGAGCTTTTATTGTAGATGTAGGATTACAATTATACTTACTAATTTCAGTCACAAACATATGATGCTTGCTGGAATGATTTCAGATTTGTCGGGCACTATATTGCCGTTGTTATCTAATAGTGAAAGTATTTCCCTGCTTGTCCTCAATTGTACCTGTTAATCAAACATTTTCACACCCTTGATTACAGTGCAATTATGTTAGAGCTTCTATGGCAGAACCACTTGTGCAGTAAATTGAAATTAAAACATAGTTCAGTGCGTCGTTTGATTAAAGTGGTACATGGTGTGGTGTCCTCTCTGGGTTGCTCATTACCTTTTAGCATGAAGAAATCTGCGTAACTGTAGTGAGAGATGGTTGAATGCCAAAAGGAGTGGTAGAACTCCCACTGGGGTTATCAGTGATGCCGACAGTAACTCAGTTGTAGCACGAAAGGGGGCTGAATTCCTTTGTGGCAGTGTCTCGTCTCACCCCTCTAGAAGTTTTATTTACTGAGTTGTTAAGCACCAGGCTCCTGGCAGCACAGAGACGATATTAGAGGTCATAAATCAGACTTCAACAAGACCCCGGTGGGGGTCTTTATCTCTGTATGTCTCCTCCAAGGATGTGTGGTGGAGTGGTAAAAGGCTGTATGCATACAGAAGGAAAACTCATAAAACTGTGTGAGGATATTGAAAGAAATTTTGTTTGGATGCTGCCAGATGTTGAAGCAACAGAAATACATTTATAGTTATTTAGTTTCTTTGAAGTCACAACAAATCAGCGTGAGAATAAAGTAACTTGGGTGTTTCCAGAGAGAGAAGTTGAGAGTAGAGAAAGGGCTTGGTGAAAATGATTTCATACACTTTTTATTTTTTAATTAAATTCCTGGTTTGAGCTTTATAGAGTTATGATCTAAGCTAAACTCATAAAATGATTAAAAGATGTTGCTTTGCAAATCCTTCGCTAAAGTCTTGTGTGTGTGTGTGTGTGCTGGGGTCATACATGACCTTTTGGTTATTGCAGGATGCTACTCAGGCAGTTAGTTGCAGCTGGAATTATATTGGATCACTTTGAACTCCTAAAGAGCTGAGACTTCAGCTGTCTCACACATCAACATGGACATTACTCATCTGACCATTCTTGGTTTGGGTGTCAGCAACAACTGCCCATCGGACATGAGTTCTTTTGAAGTTTTTAAGACAGATGACACACCCGTTATGTAGAAGGTTGCTGCTCAGCTTCACTTACTCACCCCGGCCTTAACCTCAGTCTGAACTTTGACCTTTTTTTCTCCCATCTAAGAAACTGGAGAGGAGAGGAAGCTGGAGTTCCTGGTGCAGCCTGTGTCTGTGACCAAGGTGGTGGGCGCCAGCGTGCTGCTGCCCTGCGTGGTCACTGGTTACCCTGCGCCGCATGTACGTTGGATGTTTGGAGACAAGCTACTAGAAGAAAGGTATGAGCATGATCTGTGGTTGTAAGTTGGATTTACCTTTTACTTTTTTGATCCGTTTCCAGAAATTAAAGAAGCCTTTAAAAGCTACAGGTTTCTCTTGAGGCATGTTTCCGCTTTTACTCGTGTAGAAACTGGCGTGCTAAACCTTATTCAAACCCACCTTTACCTATCAAAGTCACCAGTTGTCACTCTAAAGCCAGACACTGCTGTGCTCGGCGTCCCCTGGCTCTTACACATTCATCGTTTTTGAAAAGCAACACAGACCATAATGTACTATTCCTTATTGTACCTGGTGCCTCTGGCCTCCAAAAGCTAACCTGTTAGCTAACCTGCTCCCCAAGGTGTTAATGCTATTCTCCAGTGGACCTGGATGTGCCAATGAAGCCACTTCAGCTGGGAGACGAGGCTGCAGGGTTGCCAGCTGAGGGGAAGTTCACAAATTAAGAGCCAAGAGAGAGTGTCACAGCGCCTGTGCTCTCACTCCTCTGGCTCTCATTAGCTCAGGCAGAGCAGCTCAAATCCCTGGGAGAGAATTGCATTGGACATGGGAAGTTTGATTCTCACCAATTAAGAAAGCACTTTGTTTACCTAACCCCTGTGTAACAGTCCTACAGTATAGTAACTTTGCAACTTGTGGGGTCGACAGGAAATAGCTGAAATGGGGCTTATTCATCTAAATCCAGCCCCAGAATGGGATTTCTGCCTTCAGTGAAATTAAATGTAAGGTCATCACATTGATAACCACAAGGCGCTAGAATATCATTAGACTTTCCAGCCTTTAGTTCCAAGCACACATCTCAAGTTAAATGTCTTAAACGCCAATGGAATTGTCCGTGAGTACCTCTGACCTCCAGTGGGAGCTGGCTAAAAAGGTACTTATTAATCTACCTTGTATTAATTACAAAACACTATCCAGCGTGCATACCCTCCCCCCCTAGGGTGTATCCGTTGGTAATTAGCAAGCATACTCTGAACAACCTGGGAAGTCTTTGCGATATTGAAGTGGACCCCCACGCTCCTGTCTTCAGAGCAGAAATGGATTGTGTGGTGAATACATTACCAAGGCTGTTCTTTTGATTTAAATACGACATTGACAATTAAAAAGAATAGCAGTGGAACTTTCTTTTTTCTCCTTGAGAGTCTCCTGTCCCTCTCAGGCATTACATGAGAGATAGAAGAGCTGCTGTCAATTAAAAATTGGTGGGGTATGCAGCGTAAGGGAGAGAGAAAGGGGAATCGCCAAAGAGTGTTTAATTGGTCTTTGGTGCACAGCACAAACGGGGCCTTGAAAGTGGCGACGCCGAAGCTGTAGACAAGAGATGAAAGTTTATGAAGATGTGTCAGAGCTACCAATTGAAGGCAGGGTGACTCGCTGACAGCGGGGATTATCACATTAAGCGTCTGCCGCTGATGCTTCAACTTGGTCATGTTTCTTGTTTTTCTCTTTCAGTCAATGTTCACAATAGCAGAAAGACAGCTTTATTCTGAGCCACAGATAGCGTCGGTGATTCCAAATGAGTGAAATGAAGCCATGTATGGTAGTTTTAGACAATGCTGTTTCCTGGATGTTAAATTCTTCGCTAGCCGTTCCACTCACTGACTGACTCCTCAGAAGTACTTGAGGATACTTTTAAAGACACAGTGGAATCCTTCAAAAGTCTTTTCAAAGTGTGCCATATAAAGGATTTTCTCTGAAGAGTTTCTTTGAAGAGTCTCATTAGTATGTTATTCATAACCTGACAGAAGACAGACATAGCTGTTTCTTTTGTATCACCTGTCGATATTGCCTTATCAACGGCTGCTATAAAACTCTTTGATGTCTGTGATGACAGATGGGGACAGAGCAAAGACCTGAAATGGAAATTTAGAACAGGTCGTTGTCTAACTCAGTTGTTGAGAAGTAGGTTTCTCTTTGCTGAGTTACTGTAAATTCTTGATGTAACTTGGCAAACTGCAGCTTGCAGTCTTTTACATACCTGTGTGTTATTGTGAAGGAAGTGCAAACTAATGTTTATGTATGTAAACGATTTTATGAATGAAAGTAAACCTGAAACCATTCATCGTCTCTCAGCTTCATTTGGTACAATGCTCCTGACTGAGGAAGATCGTCAAATGGTTAAAAGTTCACTGACAGACAAAATTCCTCCTTCGTTTTGCCATTTTTGCAGTTGTGCACGGAAGAGTGCGAGAGTATGCTTGTTGTGGGTCAACATCAGGTACACCTGTCACTAAAGAGAAGACAAAAGAAATGTGACATGCTTGTCGTCTTGTCAGTCCCAGATGCTGCGTCAATTGTTTTCCACTATGACATTTTACACAGGATAAAACAAGCAATTGGCGCGCCCAACACAAAGTTTCGTTCCCTACATTTGTCAGGTCAGACCATCATCGCATTCATTCATATTCATAAACTAATGACTTTTAATAGTAGAAATAAATAAATATATGTTTTTTGTCTCACTGACATGTGTGACCAAGTAGATTGTTGGTAGTTTTTCATAGATAAGTAGGAGATACCACTCAGACTATATTATGCACTCTTGTGAGAAACTACTCAACTTAAGTATCTCCACACAGTATCTGGAATGAAAGATTAATATTGCAGTATCAATTACTTGATAGGTTATTCTACTGTAATGGGCTGTTTATGTATTCACCAGTGTCCTGATCCCAGCCTCAAATTCATTTAGAATCAGACGAAGTCTATCGCCAAGGACACCGAGCTCACCATTTATTCTGATTAAGCTCAGCCACACCATGACAGAATATGTAACACTTGAAGCTGTTCAGTCACCATGTTGCATTTTTAGCAACTGCCCTCTGTGTCTACGATAGCATCCCCAGGTGCTGGGATGCACAAAGAACCGGACCTTTGGTCAGACACATGCTGGTCCTGATGACACTCATGAAAAGGACAGTCATCTTTTGTTCTTGGGAGTATCACTCTATCACCTAATAGAATTCCCCAGCAGTCAATAAAATGGATGAATAATGCATGTCGGCCAGCAACAGGGAATTGACAGAGCATGTAAATCAACCCCCTTCCAAAGCCTCCAAGCCATCCGTCTCCTCTCCTCCTTGTCTTCTCGCCTTCGTTTAAATATGATTGTGTATATTGAATTTACTTGTGTATGAAGAGAGAAGCATGGGGGGGGGGTTGTTTGCATCACCTTATTCACTTCACTACACAGACACACACACACACACACACACACACACATATAAATGCAAAGGCACACTTCTGTCTATGTCTAAGTCTTTTATTTTAGTGAGCTACCATAGGAGCCAGAACCATGGTTGAAATGACACGTGTACCGACCACAGGCAGCAGCAAACAATGACTCGTAACTCATACTCATGACTCGTATCAAACATAGGGTTAGATGTTAAGACAATCTTAAGGATTAGAACTGAAATATCATATCTCGCCGTGTATCATGATGAAATTGAACAGAAATTTTTCAGTAGGAATTCTAGATGAATTGTAATGATGTGGAACTCGAACCACGAGCACTTCCATAATGAAGATTTTCATAGCTCTGCCAATGCTGCACACACACACACAGAAGAATTGATCGTACCACTCTTGAAAAGACAGCATGGCTGAGCAAATGCCATTTGAATTTTCATCTAAGCTAACAATTTTTCAGACGCAATCATCCATAATTGGCTGTATTTTTGAGTCAAGTCACAAAGTCACACTCAGAACTTTAACCTGCTTTGTTCTCTACATCCCTTTAAAGTGCAGTTATATTGTTAACACCCACACCATCAACTGCTGTCATTGATTTTTTTAATTCTGCTACAGTTTTCAAACCAATTTTAAGACATTCTGCACCATTTTGCTCTTTACATGTTGTTTTCAAACAGCACAGAACCTCTCAGCCTCTCAAAGAAGCCTGTCAGAAATACAACCCATCAGTGTTAATGGCCTATGATTTTCTCTTGCTCCTTTCTTCAAAGTAACTATTAGTGAGGTTAATGGCAAATGTCCGCCTCATGCTGAGCTCTTACTTATCCCACAGCAGCAAATGATACAGTTCTTAGTGGTGTTTCAGATGTCAGTGGAAAGCATAGATTCAGCTGACGAATACAAAAGTCGTGACTTCTGCCTCGCTTATTGTTCAGGACGAAAATAGAGAATGGTAGTTTCTTGTTATCTAAGAATGAATGCGAGTGTTGAAGCACACTCCCTTGCCACTTTATTAGGTACACCTGTACAATCTAATGCAATCTAGTGCAACAGCTCTGCACATATTCTTTCTTTACGAAGCTTAATATGTCTGTCCGTCCGTCCGTCTGTCCGTCCCAACCGGTCAAAGCAGACCACTGCCCACCTAGAGTCTGGTTCTGCTCGAGGTTTCTGCCTCTTGAAAGGAAGTTTTTCCTTGCCACTCGCTCATGGTGGGAACTGTTTGGTCTCTGTAATAATATTATAGTATTATAAAGAATGCGATCTAGAGAGATGACGTTTGTTGTGACTTTGCGCTATATAAGTAATTAAATAATGCAACTGTGTGTTTGTTACGAAGGTCGTGGTTAGTGATGGAGTTGTACTGGACTGCATATTTAAATGTTTTCCTAATATTTTACCCCCCTCATGTTTGTAAATGTGGCTGGCAAAACATTAGACACACCTGTTTATATAAAGCAGTCCAGTACAACATTGCTGTTTAATTACAAGCTCAATAATATAGTTAAATGAATACCTCTCTGACAGTGTAAATCAAACCTGAACATTTTTCAGATTTCAGATTTCACAGGTGCACTGAATAAAGTGTATATAAAAAGTAGGGCTCAAGATTCTGTAGGTCAGAAATCACAGAGATCCATGTGAGTACGAATAGAAACTTCAACCATTCTGCTCCAAATGTTTCCATCATTGAGCGTGGTTGGCATGCACTGTAGGTATCCAGCACAACACTTTCTTTCAGACACATTGGAGGCCCATATGGTCAGAATTCTGCTTAAGAACTCAAAAAAACTCTGGTAAAATGATAAATGGCAGCAGCAGAGAGGGTTAAGGTAATGGAGTCATTTTGCTGGCATGTGGAGCTGAGAAAACAAGACAAGCAACATGGTTTTCTGGCAGTGGAGCTTGGGAAATCTCCTTTTAGGATGTCTCTCAGTCTTCAGCAGATCACAAACACACACAATCTCACTGGCTGCCTTCAAAGCAGGTTTCCTGTCATATATTGTTCTTCGTTGCATTCTGTTCATAATGTTATCTTAGACGAATACATCGTTCTAAAGCATCTGAATAGGTACCAAGAAAATCTACTCATGCATATACTGTAATTTATCTCTAAAAGCTCAAACCGTGTGGCATCATCACATTCAAATAGAACGGGCAATATGGGTGTTTAGCCTGGACCTGCACACAGCATAAAACAACTCACCTGCAGCACTTTACTGTGGCACCTCACCAGACATTATGTAGGTATATGTCATATTTAAAGGCTTTATAATGCGGTGGCGTACTGTAGTTTTGTAGACGTGACACAGCATGGGGCACGCAGGGTTCATGTGGCTTCAAGCGCCCCGGAGGGTCCACCAGAGCCATCTCAAAGTATGTTATGCGAGTTATGGGCCGCAGGCTTCATCGTAATATGTGCTAATCAAACGATCGGTTCATTCTTGGGGACCTGGGTAGGGGGAAAAAAAAAAGCAAATATAGTCAGGTATGCAAGAGTTGTTTTTGTCTCAAGGGCCCTGCGGCTTTCCATTTGGAGCCAGAGGAAAACAAAAACGCTTTCATGGCTGAGTCACTTGAGAAGCCCCAGCCTGTGCTATTGGCACCAGGTTGTTTCTCATATTAATCTCTATTTGTTTATCCATTAATTTATTTGTCGTCTCTCACATTTGTTTCTTTATATACCATAGCTCATATCTGAGCAATAGGTAAAGAACCAAATGTTGTGTTTTGGAAGCAGGAAAAAAAATCATTGCAATCCGCTGACTTCCCTCCTTGGCTGTAAAATGAAATCCCCACTGTTCTCTTCACACCTTGAACATGTTTCAAATTCATGGAACTGTTATGATTATGTCCTGGTCAAAAGGGGGATTTGCGTTCACTTTGAACCACAACACCTTGAACCATACAATAGTTAGCATTCATGGTGCATTAAGGTGCAGAGAGAGAGAGATGGTTTGAGACGGTGGAGGGGTTGGTAGTCATGGAGAGAGAGGAGGAAAGTAGAAGGGGAAAAAGAAATGTAATCTGAACAGAGAAAAATGAGAGAAAAGAGAGGCCAGACAAAGAAAAGAGTTTAGAGATTCCCACTCTATCCATTAATAATGAATCCCCTTCTCTTGTTGTGACAGTTGTGATTCCACCTGCCTCCCTGAAGATAGCATGACCCATGCCCAACCACTGTCACAGCACCACTGATTGCTCTGTGACAGCATGCTGCACTGCCTCCATCAACACACACACACACACACACACACACACACATAACCACAGTTCTTCAGTGATCTGCAGCTTCCCCTGGCCCAGGTGTACTGACCTTGCCACCAGTCTGTGTTACGGAAGGCTGAGTCACCACTCACACATACCAAATGTGTTCTTCCCCCCCTCAAGCTCTTCTCTGAAGTCTCTCTGCCTGCCGCCACCTTCAAAGCTGAATGGCAGAACAGGAGACAAGACTGTGTTAGAGACCTCTACATGTTGACAGGACGTTCTCAACACCTTTACTGGACCAGTTACACACTAGAGAGGATCAGAGGGAGGAGGATGTTCCGACATTTTGAAACTGATGATGTTTTTAGGTGTTACGCTAAGGAAAGTCAAACTCATTTTTTATATAGGTAAGCTATATTTGACTGACTCACAACTGAGTGTTTCTCAAACAAAAACAGTGTGGAAAGTTGTAGCTGTTGGAAGTGGAATTAGTAAAGAGAGAGATGGAGAGAGCAAGGCCAGTTAGCATCATTGCGCCTAGCCTGCCTGACACATTTACCCTGTAAGCTTTACGTTGCTTGTACTGTACGTGTGCGTCTGCTGCTTTGCTACAAGATCAAAAGTGACAGTGGAAATAGTGAGCTAATTCAACAGATCTTTGTAGGTGATTAAGGATAATTCAGTTTTAATTAGAGCCTCACTTACCAGCATCTCCCACCAAGGACCTGCAGCTAATCCACAAGATACCCTTCATATCCCTACAGCAGACACCTTGTCTTAATTTTAATAAACACAAGTGGAGAGAGAGCTCCCTCACAATAGCGCAAGGTGTCTTCGGCCCATTCAGCTCGAGCCAATTTACTTTCCCTCCCTCCCTCATGGTCTATAGTAACACAGTAACACATTCCTTGTTCCACAGAGCACTTTTGCTGCTGCAGTTAGAGAAGGATTGACTTGACTTGTCCTAAACACAATGAGAAATTGCCTGGTGGTTTGATATGTGCTGTATGCTCCCCTTTTAAGTACAAGAGGAAGCTGTCAATGCCCTTTATGCTGCATGCGGCTCTAAAGGCCAAGAGTCCTGGTGAGACTAACTGCAGGAATGCCTGGCACTGCGAACTCGGGGATGTCTTTCAGAGGAATTTTTCATTCAGCGGGGATTTGACATGCGGAGCCTCTCAGCAGAATCTGCCATACTCTCTAATGTGCACAGGGAAGTAGTCGATGTATGTACAGCAAGACATTTGGCATTTTCAGTGGTTCTGTGTTATGTTCTGCAGTCAGGGTCAGTCGTTGTTACTTCTTTGTTGCACAACAGGTTTTACACTGCTCACATTTGTTATAAATGGGTAAATAAACACTGGTTACTTACAGGTTTTACAGGTTTTTTTTTATACAGTATTACTACTTGACTGTAGTATATCAGCATTATTGTAGAATGTTAGTTGTTGCATCAATTTAAGGTTAACAAATAAAGTAATCATTAAAAATGTGAAGTACAGTTGCAAACCTGGATCATGTGTGAACAATGACAACCAGGCATTAACCTGTCGGTGCCTGGTGAAACACCATGTTCATTTAATCTGCCTCAAACAAAGGCTTTGGTGAGAGAGTGGTATGAGCTACGTTACTGTGGCCCACTACCATCAGTGAAGAAAATGTACAAAAACTCTACAAAGCAGCCACCTGTAATTGCATTTAAATCTCCATCATGTATCGTTTTGCAGTCTTGAGTTTCTCATTTTTTGGGCACTAAAGTTTCACTTTCCTATAAGACAGTAAGTCTCGTTAAACGGAAACTGAAGTGTTGGCTTACCATCATACTTTTATGCGATTGTGGTTAATGCTGAAGTTAATAGTCTATTTTACCCCTACAATACATGTGAAACAGTGATGTCATTTTGGTGACAGCAGGTCGAGTGCCACTCGACTGCTCCACTCCAGCACAGACAGACAGGCAGATGGTCTCAAAGGCCAGTGCTGCCAAAATCCAGCAGTAGTCAGGGAAAGAGAAACAGGAGCTTGTGTGGAAGCCCTAGCTAGTCAGCAGTTTGTTTAAGAACTAAATCAACCTGCAGCATAGGGTTGTTTTCCTCGGTGCACTCTTTACCTCTGCATGTATCCTCGCTCCTCTGTGCAAAAACCATTATGCACAGATCTTGCATCTCACTTGCTGTGGCCCTCTTTGGATTTTTATCCTCCTCAGCCGACCCGCTGCTCCTACATTTCCCCCTGCCTCTATGGTTCTCTCTTTCTGAATGCAGAGTTCTCTCAGCGAGCTATTGATTTCTGTTTTCTTTCCTCTCAGCCTCCTCCTACTCCCATGCACCAGTGGTTGTTGAATCAAGCCAGAGCTTGGCCACAGACTGCTTCCCCCTGGGCCTATTGGGAAAATTAAAGTTGGGACTGTTTAAAATGGAGGAGGGTCACTGGTTCAAAGAGAGGCTATACAAATAGATGTGTGGTTATATTTCTGGATTAGCCGTGAATAGTTTAGAATAATAAATATTTAAGATGGCTCAGTCTGAAATGCCTGATGAAAAGCATGACTGATGTTACACTCAAACACAGCTAGTCCTATCTCCTGCCACTGTGTGTTGCAGCATGTAAATATATCTTTTATACATGAAAAGATTCAATTTTATAATGATTTTAACTGAGGGACAACATATTTAATTGGAAATTTACAAGACAGAGTGAATAGTACTTTGAGCCTGTATGAGAAAAGGAAAATACTCAAAATGTTTAGAGGTTGTGAACCTTCAATAATCGTATGAATTTTTCTCTCTGGATATGTATCACCTCTGTCAATACTGAATGAAAAGAAACAGTAGTTCTTGAAGTCAGGATCACTTCTCCTTGATGTTAGATCACTGTATTGTTAGTCTGTAGATGCACGTCACCCCACTTAATTAACAGCTGATGAAAGAAAACGAAAACATTTGTTAAGGTGATGTAACAACTGTACAAACTACAAGCCCCAGCTGTAGCTTAATTTATTCCACAAGTAGATGACTGAATGTTTATATTTTCTTTTCTTATATACTGTAGACGTATATTTTACCAGATTTCTGAATTCTCAAATTGTCTATAAATCAATATATTAAAATGTAAATTAAGAAGAATTGTAAATTGCCTTTGACGCAGCTTTGAGCATATTTTATTTATTCAGAGAGTTGATAAAAGGTGACAGAGCATGGAAGGCAAGGAAGAGATGTGAAGTTAACTTGGAGCTCCAGAGGCTGCAACCTTTACCACTCAGTGATCTGAATGTAAATTATTAAGTTCGACTCTATCAACTCTCTATGACCTCATAGGATCAGCAGCCAGGGGTCTCCTGCATGTGATGCTTAGTGTGTTTCATGTAGCAAAGCCCCAAAGTCATTAATACTGTTTATAAAAAAGGAATCACCAGGTTCACACTTGTTCACAGTCAGATCAAACATATATTAAATATTAATATGAATAAAACTTTGTTTCTTTCCGTCTCCAGTGACGGCCATGTGGAGGTGCTGGGCGGAGGCAGTCTCCAGATCTCCAATCTCACAGAGGAGGATGCCGGCATCTACACCTGCATGGCAGACAATGCCAACACAACCATTGAAGCCCAGGCCGAACTCACCTTACAAGGTACCCTCAACAACCCACAGTGTCTTCTCTCTTTTCTAGGCCCAAAGGTGCAGATTCAGATTATTACATTGTCCATAAAATGGAAATTTGTGTTTGGCACTGGCATATGGGACAACACACACCATATACACAATACTTAACCACAATTAATAACAATAATTATACATTAATGTAAAATGAAATCTTAAAGTGACTAAGTGGCAGTAATAAAAGTGATGAGTGGATTGTTCTTCCACTGGCAGGTAAGCCGTCATAACTATCACAACAATACATGATACACAGCAGGACTTAATAAATAAATAAATGTACATTCAAATAGGTGACGGTAGGTGATATTTTGAATTTTACTATAGGATTTAAATCAGGCTTTCATAGTTGCAAGTCAGCCAATCTGAGAACAAATTTGGGCTTTATTTTTTGGGAATAAATTAGGAACAGAGTGACTTTCTTCCAATCTGTCTGGTTGGACATTAGTGAAGAGCAGTGGCAAGTGAGCATGTATTAGTTACTAAAGAGAGTGCAGTGATGAAGAGCTGAGTCACTCCAGGTCCAACTGAACGCTCAGACCTTCCTTCTATCACTGGAAACAGTCTCATTTCATCTGATTAAGTTTGGAAATGAGCTTATTAAATGCCTTAAAGATCCATATCCCAGACCTGAAACCAAGCCACTGAGAATTTAGTGTGAAATGAAATGAACAAGGTGTATTTCTTGCATGCAAACTATGTAGAGGTAGAGGTAACTCAGCCCTATTGAGATGTGCTGCACACTCTGAAAACGGATATGTTTTTGTAGATATAGTGTTGACAGTGAGCAATGTATTTGGCATTAGTAGGCAGCATAAGGAGTGTTTGTACCTGTTTATATCTGCTATTCCACATAACTCCACCCCACGCAGGAATGACAGAAAGATTTGAGCTGCACATATTGCTGGCAGTAGAAAGACAAGTACTAGAATTACAAGAGATTGAAAGAGTAGCTGGCAGTTTTTTGAGATACCAAACATGGTGAGAAGACGCGTATACAGTACACCTCTGCAGTAGAAGCACCATACATAGTAGGCAAAATAATTAACCTGCTATTTTAGCAGCATTTGTATAGCTACATTACAGCAACAGCACACCAATTCCTGTTTATATACTGCAGGTTTTTCCTGTCTATAGTTTAAAACAGTTTATGGGCTTCAGGTAGAAATGATCTTCATCTAATTTTTGGTCAATTCTGTGGAGGAACTAGACTGCTGATGCTGTGTATCACTCAAAATTCAGTGTTGATGAGCAAATTTGAATTCTAGACATTTTGGTTTTGAGACATTAATTATCACACTTTCACAAGCAACAGCTGCTATTTCCCAAGTGAATGCTGACAAATCTTCACTTTCAAAGTCCTACTTTTGAAAGTAAGAGCCTAATTGGCGCAAGACTGGTCTATAATAAACACATCAATACGCCCTGTCATGGTGCAAAATACAAAAGTCCAAGCACATCTTAACTAGATCATGCCAAGGTTACTAATATTCTGCACTGTAAAGGTCATTACAAATGATCAGCACTTACAATCGTCATAACAAATTGTCAATAATCAGAACTTGGAACAGGTAGATTAACTTTGACTCATCACTTAGTGTACATTTCCCCCCACACATCCTCTTTGTCTGCTTCCCTCTTCCCAAACATTTTTAAGTGGTCTTTGAAAAAACACACTTGATATTACCCATTTCAGACACTATATCCACCCCTGCCTGATGTGATGACATTAAGGGAACCATCATATCCACACGCTGTGCATGCACAAAGACCAGTTTTACAAATGCACAGTGACAGTTACAACGACCATTAATGTTGCATCACATTGTTTGTTTTCTGTCACGATGAAAAGGAAAATTACATCACTGGTTATCTGTCGTCATTTGAAATGTGCTTGCCTCCAACAAAACTGTGAACAAGTCCAAGTGTCACTTTACAAACAGAAACAAATCTACGTTGTTTTTTTAAACCCATTCAATAAATAAAAGCTCACAGTGTTGATGGTACAGTAGTTAAAGGGTCAGTAGTTAATAGAAATCACTTCTCCCAACTCTAAAAGTGCTAAATAATGTACAGCCCTGTTGAAATAATTTGACTCAAAGTTTTTCAAAATCCTTTGAGAAACTGTTTGTCAGAAAATGGTTTCAGATATCCACTAAATATTCTTAAAACTAACTATAAAAATAAATAAATGTTAGCATCTATGCATGCAAGTTCAAATAAAATCATTCTTACACATGTCAGACACACCCACAGTAATTGCATTGTAATTACTGTTGTCAGACTTTGTGTTGGTGAGAAAAATACACATGAACACAAACGTGTCATATGCGCTTGTATGCTTTTCCCAGGTGAAGCAAGTCAACAGGATTTGGTGTGAAATAACTTTAGAATGGGGAAACACCCTGAGGCTCATTCCCGCATTCATTGCGTTTCACACACAGCCACATCATGCTATGACTCCATCCCTTTCTTCCCAAATCCCTTCATCTCTTCATCACCCCTCCACCACCCTTTCATCATTTCCCGTCGCTCACTGTGATTAAAGGAGACAGTAATGGAAAATCGGATCAGGTCACAGGAGGACATCTGACGTCACTCGTTTTCAAGTCTGTCCACCGAATTCTCTCTCAAATCCCTCATGTCTCCGACCCGACCCCTGCCAGCCTCCGCCTCCAATGTGACAGGACTGTAGAGGATTGATCAGCGCTCTTGGAATATTGTTGAAAGACATCCGTCATTGTAATACGATAAAACTGTTTGATTAGATCCCATGCGGTAGACTCTCAGGCCTAATTGTATTTGCTTCATCCAGATTCATGAATAAACCAGATTGTGGCATTGATTTGCTCCCTTGATAACAGAAGTGACACTTGAAAGGTCAATTGATTCCCTCAAGAAGTAGTTATGCTTGCAAAAGACACTCATACAAATCAGTGTGGTATGAATCTATACTAACAACAAAACAATTTTTCGTATGACTGACTCCTTCTACAACACTTTAGGGCCTCTTTTGCTGCAGTAACAAGGAGAAATTGTGTGTTTACGGCTTGTGGCTTTTCATAAACACTGGACAGTCTGTGCTTAGGAGAAGATGCAGAGAGTCAGTCGGGGATTTGATACGGTAAAACATTGTTAGGTTTCGCCTCGGGATGGCTTGGGGGTTTGTGATGCAGCTGGTGGAGGGAGAGACGTATCAAGGCTGCAGCAGGTGTGTGCACATACACACAACCATGCATATATAATGACACCACACAATGTCAACTATGCACTTACTCTATACACCTGTGTGCATTCACTAGCAAATGTGTGTGTTCACACGTGCATGGTTTTCAGATTCAACCATTATTTAAACTTTGAACCTGCCTTGGTGGCTCTTCAGTTAACTTAAGTCCCCTTGGTTGCTGCTACTCACCGAGAGTACGTTTGCACTATTTGTTTTTTCAATCAATAATGTGGTGACTTGTACAATGTATAGTGTCTGATGGAAGAAAGGGCCAAGAAGTTTTATGTGACATCAAATCTACAGATGATTCTGAAAATTGTTCACGTCATGGTATTCTATGAAGAATCAAGAAGGTATGATCCAGTCAAATCTCGAACTGATTATTAGCATCAACCATTGTAGTCCCTAACTGCAGTGTGAGAAACGGTACCTCAGCAGTCAACCCTACTGATCAGAACCACATACCACTTTTTAAGTGAATGAGATTTTACACCGAGCATGTACCTGTTGCACATTTACAACAGAGCTCCCAAAAAAGGTCTAGACAGAAAAGTGACAGAAAAGCTTATATCTTGAGACAAAACAACTGAACAAACACAAATACCTCTTTTGTAATGTGAAATGATGTACAAACGGCTTCAGAAGAGATAATGTCAGCGGCTGTCGCAAGTAAGCAATAGATATCCAAGAGCAGTGTGTGCCATGTCTTTGTATTAAATATAATCAAAGTGCCGGTGAGACAAAGAGGATTAGAGCCTTTATTTGTGTAGTCACGAGCACAATCTGGCGTTTTACTGAAACAAACTTTTCCTTCTACAGTAGAACTCCAGGCAGGTAGTTTTGAAGAATGTCAGACTCTAAACAATAGTGATAACGCCAAAGTTCAGCTCACTCACATCACATCTTGGAGTCCTGCACAGACACACACACTGGTGTGTTTGTGTGAGTGTGTTTGTGTCAGTGTGACTTTGCTGTGACATCTCACCCTCTATTAGAGCTGGCAAGAGGATAAATGAGGCCAGAGGAGGCAGCAGCTTTTGATTATGGTCTTGCGTGACAGGGGCACCACCCAGACCTGGACTCTGTGTTTGCAAGACAGAAATAGCTTCTCCACTAACATGTATGTTTCCAGTTTTATAGGGCTCCGAGTCAGTGGCCCTCATCTATCATGGCCTCATGCTATCATGTCATCAACTTAATTGTTCTTTCCATGTGCTGCGCTCACATGCAGGAAATCCCTGCCCCCTGTAAAACTTTCATGTCTCTCCTATGGGCTGAGGAGATTTATAGCCACAGACAGCAGGAGTGTTTTTACCTTGTTATAGAAATGGGCAAAAATAGACAGACACATACAAAATTTCAGTTCGCAGTTCCACCTTCTTCTTTAGTCTTTTGAAGCAAGATAAAAGTAAGACATTGATTGTATATCACATCTACATCTTTTGTGCAGCTCACATTCTTCCACCAGGAGAAAAAAGACAAGTGTGACTATAACTTAATAAAAGTCAAAGCATGTGTGGCATCTACTAACTTATCAATTGAAAATGCGGTAGAGGGATTTTTTTCTGAACTGTGCTCAAAGTATTTTTTCCAACTCGAGACGGGAATAGTTGTTGTAAATGAGGCGTGGAAGAATTACAGATTTGATAAGATCTGGTGGATATTTTAGTCTGATTTTACTTTGGCACGCCATCTTCCTGCCTTCCCTCCAGTGTCACAGAGTGGTTATTTTCTGGCCGAAATAAATAGAAACTTTCCATTAAGCTATTAAAAGCACACCAATCTGATAAGGAGTAACACCCACGGGCACACACCTTTTCCCTTTGTCATAGGGGATGTTATCTCAACCAGTGTGGTGAGAGGTGTGTGGAGGTGTCTCTGTCTGATTCTTTTGTGTCTGCATTCATCTGTGGGGAATCAACACAGATACATCTATGTATTTCAGATAGAGCCACATTTGCATGACACACGCAACATGCAAGTACTGTGTGTGTGTCTGTTTTGTTACATCGAGGCTTTGTTTTGCCAGAGCTGTTGTGTTAGTCTGTCCCATGTTTCTACATCTGCTGCGGGGAACCCGGTCCAACTCGGCCCACTTTATCAGGTGTTTGAGTGGGTAGCAGCTTCTGGCTGGCATTACTCATCCTGCCCAACTGTGAAACTGAGATTCCCAGTTCTCTGTTCATTAGAATGAGGACACACGCAAACGCACAGTCATTCATCACCACATAGTTTGCTAGTTTGGTGTCACTCTTCAGGAAATTTTGATTCTGGCAATGAGTTTTGTGACTTCCTGTTAGGCTGAAACACCTTTGAGGTCTTGAATATTCCCAGTATTACAGGGATTGTTGATGATCTTTTTGGGAAATGTTATATCCTTTTGTAGCCCTTAAATTAAAAATGTATTTACCTATTTTTGTTTACAATAACTAAAGTATATAAATCCTGGCTACTATATGTTACTATATCAGTATTTAAGACAAATTAGCCTGTTTCTACTCGAGAATTACAGAAGTTAACCCACTAAAACCTTATCACATTTAAGACTTGCATGCACCAGATTACCAGGGATTAACAGACATTAATATTGCCTTTTAAAGTAAAATATACAACATGAAATACAAGTGAATGGTCAAATTAGTTGTGTTTTTGTTTGCCATGTTTTCGATTCATTCAGAGTAGTAGCCAATTCTACTTAGAATTGGTTTTGCCTTGAAGGCCCTGCGCTTAGGAAGTGCCTTGAACTCCTTTTATATGCCGTAACCAAGCCATCAAGGGAGCTTTGTTTCAGCATTTCATGGACAATCTCAGGCCTGTGCTTTCACTCAATTCTAGTAATTTTAGAACCATCAGAGGGAGTCCACAAAAACATCCAAAGATTGAACTCCCTCTCTATGACGCTGCCTCTAACAGGACATTATGCTCTCCTCAATGACTAGGAAAGCAAGCACCAAGCATCTTTCCCGCCTTACTGCCGAAGCTGTTTGTTTTGGCCAGGATTAAGAGTAAAGCTGTTATCTTTGGAGGAGCAGGATGGGTAATTAGTGCAGTCCGAGCTCACTTGCCCTCGGAGTAAACACTGACTGCCCAAGAGCTATTGTTTAACTTTATGAAGCTAACTGGACTCCAGCCAAGCTAACAAAGTAGGAAAATGTCTCTCATATTTGGATACTTTAGCTTCAACCATCTTACATTAGGCCTTAATAAATGACTGGTGTAGCCCAAATGTTGGGGTATGTATGTCCAAAACCCGTTTATTTCAACCTTTGACTCAAGAGGCAAAAACGGCTGCTTTCTTCAGCTTTTTGACTTTGATATGTCACCATTTTATTAGTACCAATAGATGCAGGCTGGACTTTTTCCCCTCAGTATATGTCTATTCAGTGTATTCCTGGCTACCAGTGAAGCTTTAAGTAAAGTAATCTGCCCAGAATCCCTTTAGGAATCCTGTGGGGTTTTGTTTTAACAAGCTCACACACTTGACCTTTTTGTGGCCCTCTTTTAGTAGTTCACTGGAGTCAGTGCAAGTCTACATTAAAGCTTCTTTTACTAAGCTACAGGCTAGAGAGATGATACCAGCTCCAAAGAACTGGTATCGGAGTGTTTTTTTCAGCTGTTCTCTCTCCTTTATATTTGTCTTGATGTTTTTTTTCTCTCCCTCTTTTGCATATCTGCATTTATTTTGTTGTTTTTTTTTGTCTCTGTTGGATTTCTCTTTCATTAGAGAGTGGTATTTATGTTCCAGTATAAGTCAGCCTGTTTGGAGACGTTCCAGCTGGTAGAGTTGAGCATCTGTGTGTCTGTGAACTGTTTACTGCAGGAAAACATGGGCTTATTGCTAATGTTTATGAAGGGACATATTTAGTGGATTGGTCACTCATCATCATCTCTGTCAGTTACTGGATCCTGGTTACTGGTAGAGTTGATGGAAAACGGCAAAAGCATTGCAGAGTGCGATAAGCTAAGACACCTGTCAATCAAGCACACATGCCCCAAACATACCCTCTTTACCGCCTAAAAGCCACCATGTGGAATTTTCATCATATACAAACACAATTTTATTTACATTTATCAGTTTAGGATTAGGATTTTTTTAACAAAACTTATTGTATACATCGTTATGGTCTGACAGACATTTTGAATGTGTCTTACTTAACATTTTAAAGATAAAAGTATTTGCAATGCCTTTTTTGTTGAAACCTGAATTCTGTTTGATTGCTACCTTTTACAGCGCATTATTGCCACTGTTGCGGCCCTCTGCAGTCGGCAGAAATGCAACCCACATGCTCATGGTTTTCATGTGCATCGTAGTACATGTGCTTTTACACCAAAATATACAAAGAATGCAGGAGCCTGCTGATCAAGACATTGCTTTACTGCACTATTAGTGGTCAAAAAAAAAACACCACCGGCATCTATAATGTCCTGTTTTATGAACCACTTATTTTTGATAAAGAAGTTGGATGTTTTCACAGTAACTTCGGTGCTGACCGACAGCTGGCATCCAGTAGCACTCCTCTGCAGCCTTCTGCAGATTTGAGTACGTTCACCTTTGCATGTTTCATACTGCAAACAGCCAATTAAGGAAGGTCATCAGACTTTTTAGAGCCATTTAGAGTTGCCCCTCCACACACACACACACACACACACACACACACACACACACACACACACACCGTCCACACATGTCACCCTCTGTTGAGTCCTGAAAGCTTCCTCCACCCCCATCGCCCAAGCGTTATTGGTATATTTAGGCTTTTCTACTCATTGCTCAGTCCAATAGGTTCCAAATGTCTGAACTCCATTTAGAGAAAATGGTAAATGTCTGCTCAGATGGATGGGGGGAGGTGGGGGTGAAGATGGAGAGATAGACAGGGAGTTATAGGAAGATTAAGAGTCAGGGGGAAAAATGGGAGACTGAGTGGTGAAACAGGGAGAGAGAGCGAGAGATAAAGAGAGCCGCCGGGTACCAGTCACCATCAAAACCTGTCACCAGCAAACCTCACCAGGGGACACACACACACACACACACACACACACATACAATATATTGACTAAAAGACATTGCAATGTGATGCAAACACCCATATGAATACAATAAACCTGCACAGATTGAGACAGCATGGGCATACAGAAACATATGTTCACATACATAAGCAGGCACTTATACACACACACACACACACACACACACACACACACACACTTGTGCTATGCAAACAAAATCCATCCATACACATAATGAAGGAAACAAACACAATTATGTACAGCATATACAGTAGCACCGGTAATAATGGGGTGAAATAAGTATCCAGACACATTTAAAATGATTCGTAGTCACGCATAGCTCAACCATCCATACACACTCACACACACACACACACACACACACACTGAGTCACTGGTATCTTAACGCTGTGTCCCTGACACACCAAAGTAAACCAAGGATTCCACCTACCTCTGCTGCACAGCTATTAAAGGCAAATATCCAGGGGACACCACACTGTGAAACACATTATTCACAGCTCACACATCCCTCTGCAGGGAACACCGGTACACACACACACACACACACACACACACACACACACACACACACACACACACACACACACACACACACACTCTCAGACGCGTATACACAAGCACACAAACACACAGAACAGGGTGATGGCTGTCTTGACAATCATACAGTGATCCAGTCTACAAGCATCACCATCTTCATTTCCATCCTTGTCTCAGACGTCAATATATAATACACAGTAGCTCTCAGTAAAAGTCTAGACACTCATTAAATAATGCGAAGGAAGGTTTCAATATTCTCTGGATCCAGTTGTTTCGTGTTTGACTTTGTGTGGTTGGAAAACTGGCATTGGGAAGTCACAGAAAAAAAGCAAGATGCTGTGCAGCAGGCTTTTGTTTGAAACAAGTTTTTCTTATTTTGTAGCATCAAACCAGAAGGGAATCTCCACCCTGGGAAACTCCTACACTGTTAAATATGTTTTTTTTGTGAAGTTTAGAGAATTGTACTTCCTACTGTAAGCCTTACAGATGACAGATATAATCCTGTAATCCTGCTATTATCACATTTTTCCAGACAAGTTGGGGGGGGGGGGGCAAGGACGAGGACACACACAGGTGCTGCCCATGGGTTTTTAGATGAAGTTACAGAGAAAGCATTTCATGGGAATGGCATTGTGCTATCTCTTTGTGTGCAACTTCTGTCAAGTTGCGCCTCTCCTCCCACCTTTGTTCCATGTGTAGGGCATGAAAATACCAAACAGATGGGCAAAGTGCATTTTAAGGTCAGGAAAATACAAACATGTCATAGTGCCCAATGTGTACTGTAGCTGCACTGCTTCTTGGTTATAGAGGCTGTTATTGGTTGAGAAATGTGTACACAGGGGGTTGTTTCTTCAGCAGTTTTACTTACAAATAACTATAATTTGGGACTCTTAATTTCCTTGCTGTTGGTAACAGTGTGTCCCAACAGAATGAAGGCAATTTCATGTTGGAGTAAATTAGCCACAGCTACATCAACCAGATGAGGGGGACTTGACAACCTGCTACTGCTGAATGAAGCCACAAAAGGCACCCAATGCTACTAATATCCAATCAGCCTGTGTGAATAGCCACAAAATAGATGCTAATAACTAGCTATCACAGAGCCCACGAGGCTGATGGCAAAGCTCGACACACTAACAATACAGTCATTTAAACTGTGGTCAGCGAGGTCGCCGTTGATCAGAGAATGCACAGAGGCAGCAAAGGCAGTTGTGCATAGAAACACATACACACACACACAGACACACACACACAGACACACACACACACACAGACTGTCTTACTCTGTCTCTCCTCACGTACACATACAGTCCAATTATAGAGAGAGGACGAGGCCTGGGCCGTGCGCTCCCAGTGACCTTGTTCCAGGACAGATTGATGAGGCGCTGTATCGCCCCAGCAGATCAAATAACTCCTTTCTGGCCCTCATTACCAGGACTAGGGGAGATCTGCAAGTGCTCGGCTTGGCTAGTGTAGCATGCTAACACACTGTACTGGTACCAAAGTAGCTGTTGTTTTTATAAGAACAGAGATTACTGAACCTTTTTTATCAAATATTCCGAGTGTTGCTGTCTGCTGAAAAGATCACAGTTATGTGAATGGTGCAGAAGATAATTGAGTAAGTTGTTGTTGGATTATACTGTTTCTTTCCACACGCCCTTAACTGGCAATTTGGCAGTTGAAAAGGGGAGGCATGGCATCATTTGGTTTGTTCATTTCCTTGCAGAGACCAGATTGCTGGAGTTTCATGTGCCTGGTTAGTTTTGACAAATTGGTTACTGAAATTCATTTGGAAAAGATGACTACTACAAATGTTTTTCAGTCATCTCTTATTCACTCCTTTGCTTTAACTGAACTTTGACAATAAATGTGATGTTTTATTTTTTTTTAACATCCTTGACTCCTCTCTTTCTCATCTGGATTCCACAGTTCCTCCCCAGTTTATCAGCCGGCCAGCCAATATTTATGCCCACGAGTCCATGGACATCGTCTTTGAGTGTGAGGTTTCAGGATCACCAGCCCCCACTGTCAAATGGGTCAAGAATGGAGATGCTGTCATCCCCAGTGACTACTTCAAACTAATTGTAAGTTCATATGGCACTTAAGTGCTACGTTTCTACCTTTTCTGCAGTGTAAACATTGTACTATCAGCATAATAAATGTAAGTAATAAAGAGTTGGTAAAAAATGCCACTTGTAACATTATTAACTGCTTGTCTTTGTTTTTCATTTATTTATTTTTTTCTTCCTTCCCTCCTGTTCTGTAGAAGGAGCACAACCTGCAGGTTCTGGGTCTGGTCAGGTCAGATGAGGGTTTCTACCAGTGCCTTGCGGAAAACGATGCAGGCAACATCCAGTCCAGCGCCCAGCTCATCATCTTAGATCACGGTACGCCACTCACCAGGACCACCAGTGTGCCAATCAGATGTGTTAGTCAACTATACAAAACTGGGTGCTACTTGAGAAGATGACAAAAACACAAAGCTGATAAAATGCTTTAGTGATAAAATAATTCTTGTCAGAGACGACTCAGAAATTAACCACGTCTGATAAGTCTTAACACAATGCTCCTTGTGATTATTTCTTATCTTAACAGCCTCCTATGAATCACAGTTATGGGAGCTGAAGTTGTTAAATAAATAATCATTGTTCAATCTTTGTTAGATGCTTAAATGTTAATGTCAAGTACAGTAGCCCAGAAAATTCCAGTATAATGTTTGGGCATTTTAGAAATAGCGATTTAAAGAAACTCTTTCAACAAAGGCATGCTCTAGCTTGGTAACAGGGTGGGTCTTCTGCTCTCTATACAGTTTGCCTTATTTATAAACACCTAGATGGATTCAAGAGCCTGTGCACATCTGTGAAGGTGTGAGGAGTGAGTGTGAGTGTGTAGTGAACAGTGAAATGAAACCACTGGGATCTTGTTAAACCCGAGGTGACTCCGAAGGGGAACAGCATTATATCTGGGGCAAACAATGCTTGTTTTGCACACAGTCCATTCCACATTTAGTGTTATGGGACTTTAGGAAAGCTGCTCGACACAATGCCTGCGCTTTGCTGCAGCATCCTTAGACATGTAAAGGCCGTCTTTTAGCTGGGAGCTTTACTTAAACATGAACTAATAAGCTGGTAAAGTGAGAGCGCCTGGATAGCTGCAGCACAGTCTTTCTTCTTGTGCATTTCCATTTAAAGCCAAAGAAGAGGTTTGAACGCTAATTCCCAGAGTGGAGCTGCTGAGTGCAAAGTACAACAAAAGTATACACCAAGGACAGTTGGCTAGGGGCGCCAAAAGAAGTGCCTGGAAATAGAAGAAAATGTGGAAATGCATTTTAACATCCTAGTTCTTGAGGTAATTTTGTTTCATTACCTCTGATCATTAGAGAAAATGTAATACAACTTAGATTTGAGATCATTTGCACAGTCATAATAATCACAGTCTAACCCACGGGGCGAGTAAAACCCTCTCCATAAAACAACAAGAGATTCGAGATGATAAACAAGACACCATTTTACTGAAAAGCATCATCTAGATAAAACAACAAGGTGGGAAATCGAGGAACAGTAAAGGGAATAAAACAATCCTAACACAGCAGATATCAGAGGGTTTTGTGTATATTCTGTCCATTACAATCACTACTTTACGGTTGACTCAGACTCTCCCTTTTTGTTGAGGAAGATGGCAAAATGTAATCAAGCGTGAACTCCCCCCTCGCTTGAAGCAGGTGGCTAATGGATTAGCATAGCAGTGTCCAACTGGTGGCCCCCCAGTTGTGTCAGTCCCCTCTGATTGGAGGATGTGAAGTCAGAAATAATGATGACCTGAAGCTCATTGTGTGCTTGTGTTTGACACTATTGATGAGGGTTTGTGCACTTTACATAGCCCAGAGTCTTTTCTTTTTTTCTTTGAATTGATGATAAATGGGATGAATTACTGAGGCAGCTGGCCTTGTACACAGGGTCTGCCCTAAGTGGGGCTTTGAAGAAATTAATCTCTGTTTAATCCATAAATATCACAGAGAATCTTTTCTTACTTTCTTCCTTGTGTGTGTACCTCTGTCTTGGTCACAGTAATCCTAAGCCAAACACTCTTACCACCAGAAAGTTTTCCAGTTTCTTGTTTATTTATCGGTTTATTATCCGGTCATCATCTGAGTCTCTGATGATGGATATAGAAAATAACTGAAGTCGCAGTGATGCTGTTTATTCTTCCTCTAAATTATTGACGTTTTGAGCTTGTATAGACACATCCACTGCAGCACTCTCCACAAATGCTCGCTTCACTGTGTCAAAGTAATTTCCTCTCTCAAAGGTGCAACGGGGAATCAATGAGAACATGTTTGAAATCAGCTCATTTTCTACAGCTATTAGTGTTTTGCGGGTATGGCTCTGTGATGTGAGATTGAAATGAATCTCTTTAAGTTCTATTAGAGTTGTATCTCCCTCCTTAGAGTCTCTCCTCTGTTGTATTCTCCTCTCGTTCCTCCTGTGCTGCCGAGTATGGACACGTACAATCCTACAGCCATCTGCCACCTTTCTCGCCACTTCCTCTCTCCTTGTCTTTCACAGCCACCTGCTCTCTGTAATAATCCAACACACTGGGCTTTGTGTTAATTGTGCTGCCTTGAATATTCCCCCCTATATGGCTGCCCCCTCACAGCTGGGCATCTTTGTCCACTTCCTAACTCACTCTTACACAAACACCCCTCCTGTCCTTTGCTGCCCCTGTGTGTGTTTCGCTTCAGTCAGGTATCAAGCGCACACCTGCCAGACTTGAATCATCCTGAAACAGGGCCAGGAAAACACCCTGTCTGTCTGACGGCTGCCTTGCAGTCGGGGGAGATAAGCCAGGGACTTGCCACAGGGATAAAGTTGTCTTCATCCAACAGGGAAATCAATGGGGGTGAACTGCATTTAAACACCCAGCGGCTGCAAGTTGGCTAATATTCATTAGTGCTCATAATCTTTGCATCTCAATGCTGCCAGCTGCAGTTAAATGTGGCTCCACTGATGATTCCCACCTGTGGGTGTTTGGAATGGAAAAAGGTCAGCTGTCAGGTGTTAGCATGTGTACAATATCTAGACAGTTATTTATAGTGATATGTGCTTTGTATCAATACTCTTGGCCTTGAACTCCAGTCGATGACAATGGCTTAGTACATGGACAAACTGCTGCAGAAGACAAAAGAAAGCTTGCTTATTTAATTTCTTGCTTCAGCAATCTTAAAACCTTGAAAAACTGTTTTTTTGGTGGAGTGGAGGTCAGAAATAGGGCCGTAGATTGCAGTCTTGAACAATTTTCCTAGACATTCCACAGCCATGTGCAACATGGGTCAACTAGTTGCAAACAGATGTGGGTAAATAGGAGCACAAATACCAAAAGTGGACCTCAAGGGGACCTAATTATGCAGTGCAGTGCAGTGCCTCTTAATGTCCCTTGTAAAACTGCTATATTCAGCCTTGTCGTCTTTTGGAAGTGCTGGAAATGTGTGTAGTTGTGCTACTTAGTTTCTGTTGTAAGTCAGCGATACTGGTATGACTTTTCCCACTGACGAATGCAAAATAATTTCTCACATATAATAACTTTATGGCGGGTTTGTTTTCTTTTTTTCAGAAACAAAAGACACTTAAACTTAAGTTCATTATGTTAAATCCAGCCCACATGTGCAGTGGTTGGACTCAATAAAGACTTTTGATCAGGACATGTTCTCACTGACAAGTTTGATTGAACATATTCATACTTTATATTAGGTTTTATCAAATTCCCTCTAGAATGGCCCGTCCTTTCCTCACTAAACTATAAATACAACCACTAATGACCATCATGATAAGTCCCTGCTGGCAGTTTAGATATTTGCTGTCCACATGTACACCTTATTGTCAGAATGATCATGAGGGAGGATAGTCAGCTGCAGAGGATATGCTATTTAAGGGATTATCGTCACATGTCATCTATAGACAGAGTGGAGCAACAATTTGCGGCCTTTTTCCAGGCACATGATTATGTGACGCGTTTATGCATGATACTGCAGTAGGCGCCAATTACAGCTTGGAGAGGAAATGGGTCACGTTTTCCAACTTTGAAGTTGTACACGCCTAGACAAAGCACTTGTTTATATGATTGCCATCTTTCCATATACAGTACAAAGACTGAGATTGTGTTTGAAGTTTGATAAGGTGGCACACTAAATGTATGCACACGTTTTGCAGTGAGATTACTTTTTGTGTAGTGCTTTAAGATGCAGAGCCGAAACAAATATTTAGTTTGTGGATATGAATTTCTAAACGTAGCATTTGAAGTTTTAGAAACAGACAGACTTAGGAGAAAAGAAAAGAAGCTGCATGTTTTTCAGCATTATGTATTCTCATTTTAACAATCACAAACCCAAGGCCACATACCAGCCTGGGAACTCTTACTGGATGCCCACTTGTCAAAAACGACAAGTTTCAAATTCAAGCACCTAAAAGGTTTAATATGAAAAATGCGGGCATACATGCATTTAACATTGGCAAACAAAAGAGAAGTGGATGCACTCACTTTTGAGTGTGTAATTTTTGCATAAATTCAAGAGATGCACTTACATTTGCATGCGAATACTTATTTTTGCTCCTTCCATATGCTGTGTTGGCTTCAATATGGAAATGCTCCTCTGTCTGACTTTGTCTGTCTCTCCATCTCTTCCTCTCTTCTCCTCTCCCATTCCCACTGCTCACATGAATAATGCTTTGACATTTTGCCTCCTAGTGCCCAAGCCAAGTACTTCACTAGTAAGCCTGAAAGCTTGTTTGGATGTACAAGTTCTGAGGTCTCGCGCTGTTTTTAGCCACAACTGTTGCAAGATAATTTCACTGAGATGAATGAAAGGGACACATTTCACTAAATACTTGGCCAACTTCGGGTAAGAGAAAACGCAATTTAAAAACAGCAGTCGGTGCTTGATGCGGTGCAACTCGGCTACATACATTTTAGCTTCTTTTTCCTGTAGGCTAGTGTTCCTAGCTAATATTCATGTTGTTTTATGACGAAAGGAAGATGACACACTATTTCTGATGCAAATGCTTTTATTCAAGCTTTTGTTGACTCCAAAGCTCCAACAGGCAAGCAGTCCTTCTTGATCCCTCCCTCTCTTTCATCTCTTTCCCTTACTTTCTGCTTCTCTCTTTCTACCTCTATCCTTCCTCCTCTCCCTTCATCTCCCCCTTTATTCAGCCATGCTGCTATTAGTTTTCCCTCCCGCCTCTTAGTCCTGTGGCAGCAAACAGAAGAGTCCTCCCCTCCCCTCCCATCAGAAGTACCAGACCCCCACTGAGAGATGGAGATGCCTCATCACTGTCTGAGTACTCACCATGTCTCCTGGTTTTCCTCTCCATCACTCTGTGTATTTATGAGTGCAGGCATCAGGAGTGCTGGCATGATAAACTGACATGTGTGATGTCCCCAAAGCTGTAGCTTGACAAAATGACAGGCACAGGGAGATACTGGAAGGGAAATTTAGAGAGTTGCGTATACCGTAACCTCATTAGCAAATCAATTAATTACAGCAGACTTGAGCACCAGACTTCCCTGTGAAATGACACAGCAACCAAGAGTCTCCTGCTGTATTTGCAGGTGACAAAAACACAAATGACAAAAATACAGATTAATAGGCCAAAGATATGGCAGCTGGCTGACTATAAACTGAACACAACCCGGCCAAAGAAAGCTGTTATGGACAGACCTGGTTTCCAGAAGTGATTCTGCTCATACTGTGAACAACAAAGAAGAGACAAAGCTCCAAACTCTTCCACCTTGTGTTTAAAATGTTGTACTAACTTTAGAGAGATGAATTGTCCAAACAAGAACTGATATCTGCAGCAAATTTGTAACACAGACAGACACTTAATTATTGAAACTGTATTCAAGCAGTAATTATTTCCACACAGACTACTGATGCGAGACACGAACCCAGCAGCCTAGATCCATTGTTGTGGCTGTGTGCAGACATGCAAGCAGGAAGGATTTTATGTACAAATATATCTTGATGGTGAAGCTTTATTGTTGTCCTCTTCTAATATAAATCAAGAAGTACTTGAACTGATATTGGATTTAAAGTGAAGAGAAAGATAAAGAGAGATACTTAAAAGGAGGTCTCTGCTGTCCCTGCACTGCTGTCAGCGTGGTATACTGCAGTAGCAGCTCTAGCTGGTGTTGAGGAAAGAAATTCACTTTATTATGAATCCATGTAATATAAAATGTAACTAGATCATGATTAAACAACAAAGAAACAGGCTGAGTTTTAGTCAAGTTCCAGTAGGCGGAGCAGTAAAAAAAAGAAATCCCCTAACACATTTGTAGCAGACAAGCCACAGACGGGGGATCCTTCCGCTACATCGGAGCGCCACCCTTATTCCCTGTTCAAATCAAGAAGTGAGAATAGGCTGCTAAAAGACCCTTCCCTCCAGCCAGACTCTACCAGTACTGAATAAAAGCTCAGGCCCACTTCAGGGAATACTGTGTGCTCCATCATCTGCTAGCAGGGTCATGGCCAGGCCAGCAGGAGTGGATGTGTAACGCTGTGAGCATGTGAATGTGTCAGCACAGTGCCGGGCCGCACACCATGTTTTCTGTTGGCACGGTCCGCATCGTAACTTTACCTTCAACAGCAGGCGTCAGTGTGAATATGTGACAGTTAAACAACATCTCATGTACTGCTGGGAAACACGTGCATGCACACATATGGTCACACTTATTTTACTGTATGGGGGCTGCCTGCGTGAGGTCACAGGGACACAAATTAATGTAATTCTGCTTGCCTTGTTTGTCTTTGTGCTGCATCGTTGTCATACTCTACATGTACATTAGTGATTGCACACATACATACAGTAGCGGATAGATAAAATGCCTGACAGGAATACGTGACAGCATAATGCAGTTCATCCTACTACTTTCATGAACTTTGTAATGTTCAATCTGTTAGAGAGGTGTCGATTTAATCTTTCAGGCTACAGTTTGGGGTGTTGTTTATTTTCAAAATTGCAATTTCCAAAAGTCAACATTATATCATAATGAACATCCCATTGGAGTGACGCAGCAGAAACAGAGATAAGAAGCCTACAAGGGGAGAGGAGTGTGTTGTTGGCACTAAGCACAGGATAATTAAGTGCAACTGGGGGACAAAATTGCCTCCAAAAAAGTAGTTGAATCCTTTTCCATTAAAAAAAACATCGATAAAACCAAATTTACCTGTTCTCCAACAGCAAAGTTTTACATTCACCACATGTAGCTGCGGGTGCTATTATACACTGCGGGTGCTATTATGATAAGTACCTTATCTTAACTTACAGTGTTGCGTATCATTTGCTATTGGTGGGTTATGGTTGATTAAACAAATATGATAATATTGTTGTTTTATTTCAAACATTTGTAGTTAAAATAAATGTTTATGATCATGAAAAGGCAATATGAAAACAAATTTTTTTTTTTGGGGGGGGGGGCATTTGATGGAGAATATTAATTATATGTAAATGTGAATATATTACACTAAATTCTGCCTCATAGCAAAATATATTGAAATTCAAATTTGGGGATAAAGCCCTAAAATGTTCACACAGTGTCTTAACTGAAATGCACACACAAAATCTCTTCAGCGTGCACACACACACACAGACACACACACACACACCATGTTAGTGATAGTGATTAGTGAATGTGTTGTCCCACTGGAGGCTGTAAGAAGCTGATCAGAGGGATTGTAGCTTAAATTGATTGCGAAGAGCTGAAATCAGCCTTCACCAAATTGCTGTTTGTACGGGCGCTGATGGCAAAAGTAAGTGTTTGTGTTGTGGCTCTTTTTCTCAGGGATTGTGTGTGTGTGTGTGTGTGTGTTGTTTATAAGCTGAGGTTCTCACAGCATGGGCTGAACTTTTCTATGGGTTGTATTTACTCAACCGTGGTGAAAGGCTTTGCCTCATTTATAAATGGTCTGTCGCCTAAGTGCTAACTGCAAAATGTTATGGGTGCTTGTTTTGCTCTTGTTTTGAACAGAAAAGCACAGAAAGGATTAAAATAGCCTGCAGTACCTGCGTCAGTGCTGTTTTTTTGAAGGTCAGTCTTGTTATCAACACCCGTTTTAGGCCTGACTGCGTATGTACGTGTGAGAGATCTGCTTTTTCCTGAATGTCTGTTTTACACACCTCACTAACACGTGCCCTTATTTACGATATTGCTCCATTTACCTCCAACACACACTCATTCAGGATGCCGATCTGATGTTTTTGGATGAGGACAGTCCTCTGGGTGCAGTAATTGGAAGTACCACATGGCACAAAAACATCATTTTCCCTTCACACCCTTCCCTTAGCTGCAGGCAGCTGACCCCTGCGAGCGGCACCACCAAAGCTGGAGCTTTTATTTCTCCTGTTAGCACCCACCCACCCACTGAGCCTCCCAGTTTCCATAAGCTAAAAGTAGAATAGTGAGTAACATCACAGTGGGTTGTGTGCACCCTGCTGCCTTCTAGCATAGCGATAGCCACTTCTCAGTGGGTCTAACCCAGGGAGGCCGCTTCATTGGTGGGAGTCTGATTAGCTGGACTGTTTGTTAGCGAGTCTCCCAAGGGGGATGCAGCTGCTCCCACTTCTGCAAACATCCTATTTGACCTTTTCAGCCCTTTCCTGGTTGTTCAGCTCCACTCACTTTATACATAAAATGTTGCAAGTGCATGTGTACACACAGTGTTACAGAGAGCTCTCTCTGAAATCAATTACTTCATTCCAGGCTTGCTCTGTTCCCCTGGAATGGTTGAACTGTATTCTTGTACCTCCAAGGTAATAAGACACAAAGGCAGGCAGTGCAGAAAGAAAAGCTTGTTTCCAGTCCTGGGCATTGGTGGTGAAATGCTCTGGAGATGTGCAGCATCACTGGCTGTTTTGATCTGCATGAAAGGCGAGCCCAGGAGGCCTCACTTTCCTCTCCCAGCCAGCATGTGGAGCACGTGATGCATATGATGCAGATTTGTCAAAGTGGGAAGGGAGTTGGAGGGGAGAGGGGTTTACATTGTATACCATAGTCGCACATCTTCATTTGCATGCCGAGTCTGGGCGAGCAGCTGTTGGCCTCACGATCGTGCATGTTTCTGCGAGTGTGCGTGTGTGTGTGTGTGTGTTGTAGCAAGGCGTTCAGGGGAACAAAGCAATCACACCCAAATTAACTCACCAGTGGCTCACAGATCAAGGGGGTACATGTGTTTGATGGTGAAGAGACGCTGTATGTACACACAGTCGATGATTAATTATTGATGAACCCGACCCCATTCAATTACTGTCGTCATTTCCACATAGGGGCGTTTGTTTTCCCCTACGTGTTGAGATCTGTGGATCCTCTGGGGGTTTTTTTTCGTCTCAGTAGAATGTATATGGCATTTTACGTATTCCCACACTTTAAATACCCTTGCATAGTGTTTATTTTGAGGACCCAGAGCAGGGATTGCCACTTTTATTTTTTATGAAAACCAAATTACCAGAAAGTGAATTGCCGGAGGGCCAAGAGTGGATGCAAACGCAGACATACCATCATCCCGTCCAAAACATACCCCATACAAAGGCTGTCTAGTTGTTTATTTAGGCCCACAGGGAATTTGAGAATGTTGATTTTGGATGTGAACAACAAGATAAATGTAGAATTGAACAAACTGTGCGATTTAAGAGGAAATCTCTGTAGGGTTTCAAAGGGACAACATGCACAGGCTTTCAGAGGTTTTAGCCGCCTGATAAAGAGACCATCCTTGGAAGTACAAACACCCCCTCCTACTAAAGCATTTGCTGCTTCCCCACATGGCATCCAGGAGTCCCATGGATCTATCAGATGGGTCCTCTCACATCCCACTTTGTCTCCACCGCCACAGGAGTGTTGAGGGAGTGTGGAAACATAAATACATCTGTGACCCACTCAAACCCTTTATACCAACATTTATGGTCTGTGCTTATTGTGGCAGAGAAAAGCTGTGTTATTCTTTTTTTTTTTTTTTTTTTTAATGTTTTGTCAGAATATTGACCCACACACCTTCTGCATTGTGAAGCATGCAGCAGCGATAGTATTAGCTGGCAGTAACCTCAAAAGCTTGAAGTCTCATTTTTTCGATATTCTGTACATGACCATACAGAGTGCTCACCTCTCAGAGTTATTTCTCTTTATTTGGCTGCGTTTGACGCCATCAGCATCTTCAACGCCTAAAGATTGTTCCAGAAAAATATTTCAATCACTCAAGACTTAATGAGGAGAACTTTCTTTCATTTTTGGGATTGCCATGTAATTTTTTTTAAATTAATAAAAGCTTCTTTCTCTCCTGGGGAACGTGCCATATTTCAGACATTTTTCGATCGTAGTAGTTAACATGCCCTAGAAAATGAGAGGGAGGAACGTTGGAGATGCTGTTTGACATTTTTGGAGAATCAGTTTGAGACACAAAGACTTTTTTTATTTTCGGATTATGTCAGTGAGTTGGAACATCTCGTCAGTTTAAGCCTTTGTGAGGTTCGAGCTGCACTTTAATCTTGACTGTCTCTGATTATCACAGCGAAAGGGAGCGTGTGCAGTTAGTGATGTGCTCCACCAATCTGATACTGTATCTCTGTCAGTTTCCCCTCATCCAGCGATGAGGTGAACACAAGACAAGGTGCATTTTTATCCTCTGTTGATGAACGTCTTGCATTTCTATTGTTTTATATAATTGCTTTTCATTTTTTGTTGTATTGCTTGTACAGCACAAAAATTGTGTTAAAAACTGAGTTTATTATTGTTGTCGACAAGGTACTCGAGAGGAAACGAGGCGAGTAAAAAAGAACCGTGCTTGGTCAGCCTTTTTTTTTGTTGCACTCCCCCATTTCTCTCTTAACCTCTCACTTTGTCTTCACTTGAAACATTTGTCTTCTCTTTCTGACTTGGTTTCCTTTGCCGGCGCGTTAAAGAGCTGCTCAAATGTCATGAGCTGTCAGGCTTGCTCATCTTTCCAGTCTCATCTTGAAAGAGAGCGAGGGGAACAAGATTGGAGGGAGGAAAAAAAGCAGCCACAGTTGTCAGCAGTTGCTCAAAGGACAGTTTTCCAACACATTTCCTTGCGAACCTATGAGAGCAATTTAAGTGTTGTGGTGTTGCTTACAAGACCTTTCTTACAGACCCTCTGTAATCACCTTCATGCACTTCAAACACAAGCCCAGATATGCGCTGTTCAGTCATACATTTTCTCATGATGTTACTATTGCATGTTCGTAGAAACACGACAAAGCCTGCCAGTTTTAATTGACAGTCTGCTTTGTGTTGGCTTTTGAAGGCCCTGGACTATGCTTTTTAAATGTACTGTTCATTCTTGTTCTGTTCATTCTGTGTCAGATAAAAGTAGTGACTCAGTAATGGACCATTAGCATTGTGCTGGATCTGTCTCTTGTGCAGTCATCATTACCGAACTACATTAGACATGGAAACTAGTCCTGAGAAAATCCATTTTGCAAGAGGCTGGCGTGGCCTGCTGAAAAGGCTATCTGTAGTTACAGTGCTGTGGGTGCTTCTGGCAGATCTCTGCATTCAGTAGATTTATGCTCTCTTGGTGGAGGTACATAGTCTGAGCCAGTGAGGTAGGCTGTCTTATCTGTGTACTCAGACCAGATGATGAAAAGCTACTTGGCGTAACTTTACAGCTACACTCACAGAGGAACACGGCAAAAGGATTATGGAGTTAGAAACAGAAGATAAAAGTTGAAGTTATGAGGCTTTAATCAGAACTTTAAGGCTACTCCCAATTATTTTAATTTCAGAATCGGCGTTTACTTACATTGAATATTAAGATGAATGCTTTGCTGTGCATGTCTTTGTCTTGATTGTTTTGCGTGTTTGTTACCCAGATTTATTATAGAGATCTAGAGTAACCTTCCTCGTTACGCCTTAATGCCAGCCATTCATTACCTCTGGCACAGAGACTAATGACACTATTAATCAGCTATGAATAGAGCTTGGCAGCGGCAGTGGGATGCTGACACCTCCTTACTGTAACAATTCTAGGCATGCATGTACAAGACAGATTGTCAGAAGGACACTGAAAACTGCCCAGCATGTCAATTACCTACAGCAGACAAGGTGTCTGAAGATGGAAACTACATCTAATGGTTTTATTTCCCCTCCTTTGGATATCCCACAATGCATTTCTCACCAGGCTTTACCGTAATGTCTTTGTCTGACCTGACACTGATTTCAGGATTATTTTTACTATGTGTGGTATTCCTTAATGTATTTTCTCCAAAAAGGAGGGACATCCAACCTCATACCTACAGACCTGCTTTCATAGAATGCTATTTATTTTTGCTGAATTTGCCTGCAGCCCTATGCAACCTGAATTTTAAAGGGGCAATCTCTGATTATCTGTAGATTTTATCTCCTCATTTTACGTTTCAGCTGGATTGTACTGATACTTATCTGCCTAATGAATATTGGAAAATGTGTTAAAAATGATTAATTCTGTCGGTGCTGTCAGGTTGTGAAGTTCTGTTACAGTAGCTGTGCAGTAGTAAAGAAGCAGAAGACACTCACAAGTCTTTTGTCCATTTTCAGAGCTTTTCATCGTGGTTTCTCTCTCTCTCTCTCTCTGTCCTCTGATATATACATACAGTATATATGAGCCTCCACGATGGCCTTTATAGATTAGAGACTTTGTACATGAAGGTCTGAACGCAGCCTCATGGGTAGCGCTCTCTCCCTCTCTGTGCAACCGCTACCACAAACTCTACCAGTCGAATGCCTTTGGTTAAAGATCTAACGGTTAGGGTTGGTTAGTTAGTTGGTTGGGGTTTGGGTCTCTTAATCCAAGCTAAAGAAGCTGGATTTCTCTAAATAGTTTGACCGATAGTTATAAATCTCTATTTCTTGTCTTGATCTCCCCCTTGTCTTTTTCTGGCTGTAAACTGTTCCTGATTATTAGATTTAGTATTTCTGTCTTTGTCTTTTTTTGTACTGTTACATCTAATGTAGGTCTTTATGTATTTATAATGTCTGGACCTTTGTCTCCATTGCCAGTATGAATACTAGTCTGGAACAGTATTTGCTGTGTATTCTCAATGCATATAATCCACCATGTTCCTTGGATTTTGTTCTCTTGTGTGTTCACATTTTAGTGCTTCCTCATCAACAAACAGGCTTCACTTTGTCAATCCTATGAGCCTGCTTATGGTTATGTTGTGATAACCCCATCACCAGTGTGTGTGTATATGTGTGTGTGTGTATGTGTGTGTCGCTTTATAAATGAGGATAATTGTTCAGCATCTGGTAATTTACGCTGCAGTCAGAAAGTATTAGGAGGATGATATGTTTTCCTTTGTTTTTGGCACAATTTCAGCAAACTGGATTTTAACTGTGGCTTTGAGGTTGAAGTGCTGACTTCTAAGTCTTAAAGGTTGTTTGAGGTTGTTGACATCCCTATTGGAGTGAAGCATTGGCCCTTTTTAAACATTAGTCCCGCAATTTATTTTTCCCTAAACATACAGACAAGGCAACCAATGAGGTTTTTGGGTTTTTTTTTGGGACTAACCAGTGGAAGGATCTTGACTGGCCACATCAGTCACCTGACCTCAATACATCTGAGCTTGTCTCTCTACTTGCTGAGGGCAGAAACCCCCTGAAAGAAGCAATGTCTTTGAGTTGTAGCTTCCGCATCAGATTTTGTTTTTGTTTTAGGCTTGTGACAAATAATCTGAAATGAAAGAGTATAGTCAACACTTGAACCTCATAGTCATTATTTTATTTAAAATCCAAGGTGCTGAGGTACAGAGACAACACAACAGAGAAGGTGTTTCAGTACTCGGGGTGCACACACACACAGATGTAAACATACAAGCTCCTTCAGAGGTTTGCACAGATGCAGAAAGTCAGTTCTTGATAAACACATTGATCGCTGTGTGTGTGTGTGTGTGTGGACCATGTAATTCTTTGGAAGAAAAAAGCAGCAGATCCTTCGTATCGTTCCAATCACAAAAGTTCAATGAACTCTGGGAATTTAAAATGTAAACAAATATTGAAAGCCAAGTTAGTGGTTAGTCCACATACCATGACAGACAAATATGCCAGCAGCCACTTTGCATTTCAAAACAATTTCTCCAGTAATGATACACCGTTCGCACACTACACTCGCCGTGTTTCTTCTCTGTATTTCAGCTTTGCCCTCCAGTCAGTTTCCCTGACCTGCAAACAAATGGAAATGTCATACAGACTGACATTCTTTCCATATGATTTCGTTTCGCCCACTTGCCAGGCAAATGGAAAGCAGATCTCACTGACCGCAGATTGTTCCTCCAAGAAAAAAAACACCAAATGAAATCACAAACATTTCTGTGGCTAGGCTGTGGAATGAGACGGACAGAAGTGTTTAAAATACAGCATCTGGTTTGTTAGTTGAGAGAATATAGACACTTTAAAATCTACTTTTTGGGGGGATTGGGTTAGTCCTTCAGTTGCTGTACTGTTTCTGAAATAGAGTTTAATACCTGAACACATTTTCTCATGTGCATTTGTGAGGCTAGAAGGTGGCTTTGTTGCTGTCAAAACAAAGTCTACCTGTTTTCCATCGAATGCTGGCCAGTTTTTAGTTCATAAAAATGTCAAACCAATACTGTTTAATGACAAATGATTGGCGCGAAGGCTGTCTATGAAAATGAAATGTATGACGCTATGTTCTGCTCCCACTACCCTTACATTAGAGAGCTGTGTGTAGACCTGCATGTGTAGTCCCCCTTGTATTGTGCTTTTATTTGTCAGCTCTGTGAATGTAGTAGAATTGTTTTATTTCTGTGGTTCCTTGTCACGCCGAAAGTCTTTTTTTTGTTACGTTGTTGTTATTTTGTTTTTCTTCTTTTTTTTGTTTCCTTCCTTTCTTTCGTTTCACTGTCATTTCCATTTCAACTCCTTCCATCTCCTCGACCTGCTCCTTTCGGACCCCTCTGCGTGATATTTCTCTCATCCCCTCCCACGCTGCCACTGTCTCCTGCCCCTCCCCTTGTTCCTACACCCATCCCGCCATCCCTCCCTCCTCCCTCCTCCCTCCTCCCTCCTCCTCCCGACCTGAAGACGTAGCCCTGCCCTCTTCCCTTCCCCCCTCACTGACTCCTAACACTACTGACCATGTAACGCCAGGCTCCGGAGGTGTAGCGAGTGCAGCAGGGCCCACCCCCTCTGCCCCCCGAGACGTCGTGGCTTCGCTGGTTTCCACTCGGTTCATCAAGCTGACCTGGCGCCCGCCTGCCGAACCCAACGGAGACGAGTTAACCTACTCCGTTTTCTACAGCCAGGAGGGCACTAGCAGGTAGTACACACACTAAGCTGTAGTACTGCCAGGAGGGTACTAATACACACATAACTGCTGGAGTCAGCAGTGTGCTAATATACATACATTAATGTGCCAGAGTCTCAGGCCGCTCTAAAACTATCTAATTAAAGCAGTTAAAGCACTTATCATATCAGTAAGTGTTTATTAATTAAAAACAAACTTCCTTCCTCAAAGGATTACCTTTTTAACATTGAAGTATAAACAAAAACATCAGTTCAAACACTGTAATTTCACTTTTTTTAAGTAGCCCTGTGATAAATCGTTCCCTGCTTCCTGTGTACTGTATGTGACTGAGAGGGACATTTAAGAGGCTGAGAGGGTTTTCCACAATTCCTCTTTAGCGTTTTGGCTACTTTCTATGTTTTCCCTGTAAAAAAGCTTTCCTGATACAGAAGTGTTTTACTCTGATCTAAGCTTGAGATGCAAATGCATACAATACTATATAGTATGTGCAAATGCGTACAAATACTATTTACACAAACCAGTGTGGTTGTACACACACTGTCTTTTGTCTGAAACTAACTGTACAGTTTCCACTGTAGACAGATGAGTGCTAATATGCTCATCATTAGCCAATTACTTGATTGGTTGATAGACAGATGATGAGTTATTTATCAAGCAAAATTGGAAAACATTAATGGTTCCAGCTTCACAAATGTGAAGTTTTTGCTGCTTTTCTCAGTTTTATATCATTGTTGATGGGAAATCATTGGGTTTTGGTCTAATGCTTCAACAAATTGAGCAAGATGTCACCCTGAGCTCTGTAAACATCTGACATTTTACAGACTAAATGATGATTAAGATGAATCAATAATGACAATAACCCGTCAAGCATATGGCAGCAAATACGCACACTTATGTCTATTAAGTAATTAAGTATGTATACCTTTCAATAACCTTTCAATTACATTCTCAATTATATTCTGTGTGTGTGTGTGTGTGTGTCCACATCAGGGAGCGAGTAGTGAATACCAGCCGTCCAGGAGAGATGCAGGTCACCATCCAGAACCTCATGCCAGACACCAAATATCGCTTCAGGGTTGTGGCCCACAACAGCAACGGCCAGGGAGAGAGCTCTGCAGCGCTCAAAGTGGCCACCCAGGCTGAAGGTAAAGACACACACACACAAATGTTCATTTATATGTGCTCAGTAAACAGGACACATAAACATAAAGGCGAACTCCAGCCAGTTTGTTGGAAATGTGCTCACACACTGGCACACTAAGGCAAACAGGATGCACTCAAAAGAAGCACACAAATGTGCAAATAAACATTCACACAAACAAATATTCACTCACATGCAGCATACGCTCACTTCAAACAGAGACACCCCCCTTTTCCCTCCACACACACACACACACACACACACACACACAAACATTCATAGAGGAGGCTGTCTGGTGTTGTGCGTTAAGGCAGACCACCCAACAGCAGACCAGAGAAATGCGTCGTTTTCTTCTTATAAGCCACTTCTTGTTTACTCCCCAACATTTACTATAAGCCCTCTGTGCTTCAAACCATGCCTACCTGAATAAGGAATGTCTGAAATTAGTATTCCAGATTTTCCCTCATCCAGTCTGTACAGAGATGCTGTGCAGAAGCTCATTAGGACGTTTCGACTGGAGAAAACATAAGAATTGTTGAAGATAAAGGGTTCTCCTCTCCTTCTTTTGTCTTTGTGTTTGGGTGTGTAAGCCTCCCCGCAGCTGCTGCTCCAAATCACTCAGTTTCACCCATATTTGAAAGTGCTGTGAAAGGGATTTCCCAGCACACTGTCAGGGTGGACGTCCCTCACCTCCAGACTCGGCTACAGCTCAGTCACTGTCACTATGTAGGTCAGCTGCCATGTCTCTACCTGTGTCCTTGGTTGGAGGGCGGACGGATGGACACATACACACTACACCTTAATGCCTACCAGCAGGCGCCCAGCCACCCATGGGGATAACAGTGAGGGCGGGCTGTACCTGTGCAGTCTATCTCTGTCGTGTGTGTGTACTTTTAGTGTAAGAACATACTATGAATTGGAGCTTAAACTGTTGACCTGCGTCTGAGTGCCAGGCATGTGCACACAACGCTGCCCCGTATCACCTGTCCTCAGAGACACCTCTAACATCCGCGCACACTGACAAATGGGAACACCTGCAGCTAAAGCTTACAAGATATATACAGTACGGACATACATCTGTGTCTGACAGCCAGCACTTTAACCTCATTGTCTTTGTTTTATTTTAAATCCAGCGTGATCCAAGAAATGTCACTGTACACATGCTTACTGACAAAGAGCGTTCTGTATACAGCGCGCTCACAAATTGTTAGGGCAGTGATACACGTTTTGTTATGTTAGTCTTCCGGCACACTGGGTATGAAATGAAATATTTACTTAGAGGTTAAAGTGCTGTCAGCTTTAATTTAAGTGTGTTTACTTTTGCATCAGATGAACAGTGTAGAAATAGTAGCTCTGTATATCCATAGTCCCCTATTGTCAGGGGATATAAAGTAATAGGACAAGATCACATAACTTGTATATAAGTTTATGTTTATGTTCTCTTTTTATAAGCTGTCTGATCTTTCTTACACTTTAAAATAATTCATCTTCTCCACTACAAAATGAACTCAATGCCAAGTTTAAAGGCAGACTCCTTTATATTGGTTTATGTGATACATTATACCACATTGCTAAACATTCAAGATGGACATTTCTGCCTTTCTTACTAAAAATAGAGCTGCCTGACAACCACAGTATCAAGCTGATACACAGACACATTGTCATATATCCTGCCCCCTATCTTGACTAACCAGACTCAATAAAATAAACTGTGAATATATGCTGGAGGCAAGTGTTGGTGGAATGCTAGATGCACATTGATGTTTTTGTTGAGGCACACTTTCAGTTTGTTTGTCATGGGAATAACAGGAAAATCAACATGGCTGGCAGCCCAGTCCAGAGGGGACAGATTGGTCTCCACAGAGCTGCAGCAACTGAGCCGTATTGTGGACTGAGCTCTCTCTAACAGAAGGAAATGTGGCTTTGAAGTAGCCAAGAAAGTGTTTTTGGCAGCAGTCACTGGGCTTTGCTAGTTCCTTTCTTCCAGATGTAACAAAATGCGAAAAAAGTGGTGAAGGTTCAAGATGAGAGAACAAACGGTCTGCTTTGATGGTTTTCTTATTTCTGCTCCTCTGCTTCATTTCTTTTCACCAGTCCAAGTGCCGGGTCCTGCTCCTAACCTGCAGGCGGTGTCGAACACGCCGTCCTCTGCCTCTCTGAGCTGGGACAAACCCCTCACTGGCAACGGAGAGATCCTCACCTACAAGTTGTACTACACAGACAAAAGCGTTGGCAACGAAGAGGTAGGATGTAGTGTTCAGTCACTCAGCTGTATTCGTCTGTTCACACCGTTAAAGAGCTCACCAAATGCAGACTTGATGTCACTTTGAATTTACAATAGCACAAAGGTTTCCAGGTATCTAAAGCATAAACAGGTTTTGATGTTGGTTGCTCTAGTTGCTCTCTCTTTTCTAATCTGACCATCATGACCCAGCATAATCATTTTTAAGTAACGTACATTTTTTTAAAAGAAGAGATGATGCTGACTCAGCCATCAAACATGTAATATTTCCTGCATTACCAGTTTCTTTGTGCGTTTTTGCCTTCACTTTATTGAAGACATATTGTTCAATTCACTTGACATAAATGTAAACGTTGGACAGAAACATGCAGCTGATGTCACTATTCACACTTTGCCTTTTAAGAGGAGAAGCACTGTGTGTAGCTGACGCTTGATTTTGCCGGGTTCATTAGATGCAGTAAAAAGAATATGACTGCATAATTTAATGTAAATTGTGATGAGGTACGGAGTTCCTCATCATTCGCCAAAAGACTCTTTGCACGGCTTTTTGGGCGCACTCTTGATTATACATCTCACACAAAAACACATATTGTGCAAAAAGAAAGCAGATATGATTCCCAGTCCTTCTCTGCAGGTCTAACTCTGTCACAAGAGTGGAATGTAGCTGGTTAGATATTGAGTCAGCCCCAGCAGTAACAGTGTGCAAGCCAGTGAGGCATTAAAAAGCCTTTAATATGATAATGGATGAAACGTCAGCCAGCGCACTGAGTAATGATGCCTCAGCTCCCTGGAGAAGAGAGCCAGAGATGAGGTGAAAAAGGCGAGAGATGAAGAGGGGGATGAAAAGAAAGAAAGAAGAGGTGAAGGAAAGGGACAGCGCAGAGATGAAGTTAGAAAGACACAGTGCTGAAAGGACATGAAATATTAAAGGACGGGGGGAAGTCAGGGACAACCTATGATGCATCTTCAAGTGTGATGTGGTCACAGGCGATCATCTGACCCGAGTTCAGAGGCTGCGATTGGACCGCTCTGGAAGCAAGATTAGATTTCCACCAAGTCTCTCCGCTTTTTGCTTAAAATGTCACAAGCAAAGAGCTGAATGCAAATTGGCTTGAAGTAATTGGACATGTGCCAGCGTGCCCAATTTGTAAAGCAAAAAGTTGTAATCACAGAACGCATAATTTGTGTCTCAGTAGACGAGGACATCTTTACACAGAAATGTTAGTGTGATGAAATGATGCAAGCAGGCATCACAGTTTGTAGCTTTGCCATATTTGAAAGATTGCTTGGGTTGTAAATCTATTAAAACTGTCTGAGCCAGTATCAAACTTGAATGCTAAAACAGTAGTATTTCTGCATTCATAATCATGCTGTCAGTACTAAAATACTCAAATGAATGTGTGTTTTGTCTTCTTGTGCTGGTAATCCGTTCAAGAATAAAACATTTTCCTTTTTCATTGAAGTTTTATATCATTTGTCTTTACATATTAAGTTATCAGTGAGCACCTTCACTTATTTTTCACGTCAGATGAAAAGAAAAGAAGATACATTTTGTTATATCTTAACATGTTTCATATATACGTTGAAGACCATATTAGGTATTTGTAATCACACAACTCTGTTTCAGATTTTAAAGAAACTGACGTGCAATTGATGTTTCTCTTCTTCCCTCCCTCTCTTCCAGGACGTTGACATAGACAGTCAGTCCTACACCATGACTGGGCTGAAGAAGAACACAGAGTACAGTTTCCGTGTGGTGGCCAACAACAAGCACGGCCCGGGTGTCTCCACGGAGGACATTGTAGTTCGCACTCTGTCTGACGGTCAGTATGGAAAATAGAGTCGTCCACAGTATGCTGTAAATATACAGTGCTTAACAAATTTATTAGTAATTTATTATACTGTCATAAAAATGAGAAAACACAAATATTTTAGAAATCTGTCAAAAACTTGTTTCAAACTAAAAATTGTATTGTTATTTATTAGGCAAATAACACACTGGAACAACTAAATAGTCCTTATTCACATATATTAACCAAAAATCTGAATATTTTGTATGACCTCCTTTGGCCCTGATGACAGTTTGCATTCTTGCAACCACAAAACAAATTTTCCTGTTCGGGAATGCAAGTAAATAACTGTAATTTGGCATCTCAATCAAAAAATAATAATGTGCTTTACTATTTTTTTCTGCTTTTTTGTAAAACCATTAATTTGAGAATTCATGGATAACAACAATAATTATATTTTAGCATTAAAGATATCATTTTGATTAAAGAGCTTGGCTTGCACATACTGGTGGATTAACCATTACAGAAACATAAAATATTTTGGTAATCAGCAATACTGTTAATTTAGGGCAGCAGTGGCAAACACCTTACACTGGGTGGTGGTCTAATAAATTTGTTAAGCACTGTACATCCGGCAAGACACCGTTTTCATCTTCGCATTAGATTAGAGCTGCGACTAAATTGCAATTAATCAGCCAATTATTTTGTCCTTTAATTCTTTCGTCTATAAAACGTTTTGGGTTAGGGTTTTCTCAGACCAAAACTCCAAAACCTAAAATATTCAGTTTATTATCACATAAGGCAGAGAAAAGCAGCAATACACCGGAACTAGGAATGGCTGGTATTTTTGCTTAATTATATTATAATTATATCTGTTGATCAACTGATCGATGAGTCAGCTAATTGTTTCAGGTGTACAGTACATTAAATTATCTGTTTTCTTTTGTTTCACAGTACCAAGTGCGCCTCCTCAAAACCTCACTCTGGAGGTCCAGAACTCAAAGGTAAGACTTGGTTGCCTTGACTGAACTGGACCTGTAACTGGTCTAGATGTTTCTGTTGTTTGTTGCACACACTTTCTTAGATGCATCATATAAATGACAAATGCACCTAAATTGCCTGAAGCTTGATGGTTTGGTACACAGTGTATGTAGCCGCTTCAACACTCACTGACTTACGCACAGAAGCGGTTGAACAAAAACATAGCCTGCAGACCAGAACATCATTGTTTCTCTGTGTGATTAGCTGCGTCAGAGGCCTGTAGCCCCAGCTGGTTAAGAGGGTGTGTGAACCCTCATCGATCCTCTCATCGGCTGGAGACTCGCCTGTCAGAATGTTTTATCCTCTGGTTCGCTTTCCATCTGTACAGTATCTGGGAAAAGAAGCCTGCGGCTCAAATATAAACGGATACGAAAAAGTAGAAGCTAAGCTCTAAAAATAATATTTAGGGAGTTAAGATATAACGGTCAAAGTATCAGAGGAAGGGGTGATTTGGTGGTTTACAGATCAAAAGAAGTGTTGTTTCAACAGCGTTTAAATTGCCATATTTCAGCATGTAATTAGGTTCTGCCAACACACCGTTCAAATTTTAAAATAAGTTAACTTTTCAACCAAATTAGCCCAGTAAACATAGATGTCTTTTTACCTATACATTGCCATGTCATTTCTTATTGGGATACTATGTGCAAAGCTACCCTGGTAAGAGCCGTTCCACCCTGTTGCTTAGCATGTTTTTTTCGGTGACAGGATGAATGTAATGAATTCACAATAGATTTAAGTGTTTGAAAGTGAGATTTCTTTTATCTTGATTGAATTTCTCTTTGGATCAGAGATAACCGGATCAAATTTCTCACAGCCCAGGCGATGACTCCTGGTGTCTCACACTCTTTTTAAGTCTTAGTGTTAAATCTGATTTATTACGGTTAAACATACTGTAGTTGCTTCGTGACACTCTTGATTAGATAAGGCTGCTGAGGTGGCTTCAGGCTTCACAACAGGCTCCTGATTAAAAAAGGAAACTCGCCCCTCTTTAGCCATTTGATCTTCAAACAGAGAGCTGTAGGCCTGTTTATTGTACGTTTCCGGCCCGAGTGATGGATTAAATTTGATAAGAGATGTTTCTCACCCAACACACGAGATGGGAAGTGCAAACAGAAAGCAGCAAAGAGAAGGAGATACTGAAAAAGAAAAACCTCAGGCTGCGTGCATTGACTACAAAAGCAGCAGCCAGCGCTTTTAGGCCTTTGCTGGTCGATGCAGAGCCTGAGTGAGAGAGAACTGTCAAAGCAAACCAGAAAAAAAAAAATGGTAGACAATCCTATCACACACTCCCAGCTTGAGTGAGAACTGGCCACCCATGCTGAGGGATGCTCTGCTGAGATTTGTGGAGAGAAAACACTGTCATGCTAATGTTAAGAGTAAAATGAAGAGGAGACACCCTGTGGAAAGGACAGAAAATGTAGCAGAATTGTTTTTTGAATGGATAGTGTACATCCAGCTGCCGCCCCCCCAATTAGACCCCGACAAACCAATTTAAAACTGTGACAGAAACATCTGGCATCCTTTTATTCCTAAACATTATTGAAATTAGTGGCCTAATTCTTGTCTTTGTTGTCATTGTGTTGAATTCTGAATGTAAACAGTCATTAAGTCTATAATTCTGGTACAAGTATATAGATACAAAGCATTTATGCAATTAGCTGTTTGATACGCCCAGCCAAATGGAACTGGGGGGAAAAAAAATAATTAACATGCGTTTCATTCAGTCTCCTCTTCGGGCCTTGTCAAGCAGAACCTCACATCTTTTACCTGCAAGGCAACTTGAGAGTCATGTTTGTGGGATCTTATTTTGCACCTTTTTTTTTTCCTTTTGGCATCTGCCATCTCACCTTCCCTTGTGATTTTCCAAAAGTCAATTAAAACAGGTTTTCATGATAAGGGAGAAGAAGGTTGAAAAGCAGCGTGCATAACGAGTCAGGACCGATAGTGTAATAAGAAAAATGGAATAATTGAACACACTTAACACAAATTTAATTTGTGCAATTCCCTCGACTCGGCTGGGGAGGAGCGTGTGTGCCCTCTACATGCATTCAGGCTTTTGTGCATCAGTGTGACAGTGGGGAAGCGTTAATTAACTCTTCTCCCACGCTGGGCTACCCCCCACCTATCTCTTTAAACACACACACAAAAACTCAGATGCGTGAATCCCGCAACCGTGCGGCGTGGGCCCGCCAGCAAAATTCCTGCATTTGTCTTTCTGCCACAGTGTCTTTGCAGGGTTAACCTGATCACACCCCCACGCGTGCACACCACACTCATCAGGACACCTCCTTCTATTATTCATGTGTTTATTTTTTCCTAATGCGTCGATCTGCACTGCGTCACCCCGTGCTCAGAGGGGTGTTTGCTTTTGCTGGGCCCTCCCATTTGCACCACTGTCAGGAGGAGGGGAGGGGCAGGTGAGACTGTGTTTCTGGCGAACAGAACAGTAAACCTGCAGAGTTACGTTAACACAAAACGTCAGTGCCAAGGTGTGTGAGAAGGCTTGATGCTACCTGCTAAACCACAAGGTCACCTTTACAGCTGCAGGCCCAAAAGCAGATGGGTCCCACGTGTGCTTAACGTAGGTTTTTGTTTCTTCCCCCTCAGAGCATCATGCTTCGGTGGCAGCCCCCACCCCTTAACGGCCAGAATGGGGAGATCACCGGCTACAAGATCCGATACCGGAAAGGATCCCGGAGGAGTGAAGCAGCAGAAACCACTGGAGGCACCCAGCTTTACAAGCTCATCGACGGTAACGGGCACTGACTCAGCACAACTCGGCTCAACTATAATAGTAGACATGTTCACTTTCATTCCATGACCATTTAGCTTTCTGGTAGACTTAATTCCCATCTGCCAACTTTGTTTTCTTCCAGTGCAGTTTTTCAGAAAGACTGCCCAATGATCCCCCCCTGCAAGTGGGTGTGAATGTGGTGCATTTAATACAGTATGTGTCGGTGGAGACGAGCTATAGTCCCAGTTCAGACGTAGCAAGTTACGTCCAGTTTGTGTCTAGATCCAGCTGAGATGGACAGCAGTTCACACCCGGCTTTAAAATACATTTTAAATGCATCCCGTGTCAGCACTTCACTTAGCTACTCATACTTGGTTTTATCTGTGGGTAAGCTTTGACTGCCCGTGATGGATTTTGGACCCCACCCAGTATGGGCTGGGGTAGGCTCCAGCCTCCCGCAACCCTGCATCGGATAAACGGGTAAAGATACCGGTCTGAAGGGTGGTGGATGCTAAACCTTGATTTTTCCTAATTAGAGCAGAAAACATTCATAATGTATTCAGCCTATAGCTACAGAAAATTGATATTGTCACTGTTTGCTTGAATGTAAAAAGAGAAATGGGTTGAAAGAGAGGTTGTTAACCAACTCTTTCTCTCCACATTTTCTTTATATAAGCGTTTAAGTTGAACAGGCAGTCCTAGTAGTTGGGGACGTTTTGGCATTTACACTACTCTACAAATATAGACAAATGCATCCCTGACCTCCTCCAAATGAGTCCCGCTGTGTCCTCAATATGTCATGAGGTGTGTTCACTCTCATGTTTAAAGCTGTCTACTTGGATCACCGAGGGTGTGTTTTGATGCTAAGTGCTAACAGGGCCATCAAGATAGTGATAGCACTGTGACTGATTGGTGCCCTTGATTCAAAACACAGCTTGTCTGCTGCAGTGTTATATTTTAGTCTGTAGACAGCCTCCAGCTCTTCTATGAAACATTTCAATACGAGTGTTGAACATAATTTTTTTCCAGAAATAAAACTCTTTTTTTCTTTTTTGTTCTTAGGGACTACCAAATCCTAATGTTCCCTTTTGATGCTTTAGACAGATTACTACATTAAAACTTTTATGCTGTCATCGTTTTTTATCTCTGCTGGATGTATCTCAGATACTGTCGGCTACGTCTGACATGCTGCAATATTTAAAATCTTGATCATGAGACTGGAGACGTTGTTGTTTGGGGTCAGGCTGGCTGTAAGTTTGTTTATTTAGTCAACATCTGAATTTTATCTCAATACTTTGAGATGGAGTTACATGTCTTACTGTATCCTAGCGTTACCCGCTACCACCAAAGTATACACAATATCACCAGAGAGACACAGCAATGGTGATTAATATTAGATGTTGTCTCAGCAACTTTCAAGTCGCCTGGCCTCATGCTGTGTGCTGCATCAAAGAGAATATACACTTAAAAGTAGATTTTTTAGAACATTCTGGGGGGTGAAACAGAGGGGTGTTTGTTGGTTCAAAAGCGTTTAGAAGGAGATGTTGTAGCCTTGGAGGCACGGATAGTTAGGCAGTCTTCAGAAGCTACCCCCAAGGGTGGCCCAGAATAGTGGGTACAGAGAAAAAGACTGCAGGATTAGCATGTAGCGTGCAAATGGGACAATATGACGATGATGAAAATTTTTACAGCAAATTAATACAGCAACACATCATTTGTCAGCAGGCGTTCCCTCTTTTCTGAATACCAAAGCCGGCACCCAGCGGTGAAACGGCTTCTTCTGAAGGAGACATGGCTTTAAAATATGAAGTAATCCAAAAGTTTTTTTTCTACTTTTTTTAGTCCCTTAGTGCTTTACTTTGTGCTTGCTGCTATTACATACGTCTTAACAGCAAATACATTTTTACCCACCAAAACTTACTAATCAGTGGTGAAAAATAAATCTCAACCACTTGATATTGAGTGGAATAGAAATTTAATTGCATCACAAAAACCTTTGCTTGATCCTTCCCTTGGCAGGGTTTTAGATTTTCTCCTTAAATTGTGCAGAGACATATCGGACACAAGTTTTAAGATATTTGTGCTTTCAAAATATTTATTGTGTCTGCAACTCGAAACTCCAATTGACCTGCTAAGCGGAGAGCACCAGTAGATTATAAAATAGCATCAGGTTTTAGAAAAGGAGAGAAGTTTTAATGAAAGATTTTTTATTGCTGCTTGAGATTCAGTTCAGCCACAGCTCAGTCTAAGTACCTGTGCTTTGAATCTGACCTGTTTGTGTTGCCTGTTCAGCTCTGGAGCGTGGGACGGAGTACGCCTTCCGGGTGTCGGCCATGACGGTGAACGGCACGGGACCGGCCACCGAGTGGACCACAGCAGAGACGTTCGAGAGCGACCTGGATGGTAAAAATGTCTCAATTCATACAGACTAAACCAGTACCAGTCGGTTGGTTTTGAGTTGATGCGTCTTTTTACGGCTAAGTGATTCGTCTTTTTCTGCACTGAAATAAACTGATCGTCTCACTGGAATTGAAGAGCTCGGCTAAAGGTTTTCCGTCATTTCTCTCATCAGAATCACGTGTGCCAGACCAGCCCAGCTCTCTCCACGTCCGGCCTCTGGTCAACAGCATCGTCGTGAGCTGGACGCCGCCCGAGAACCAGGACATTGTGGTGCGCGGTTACACCATCGGCTATGGCATCGGCAGTCCCCATGCTCAGACCATCAAAGTGGACTACAAGCAGCGCTACTACACCATCGAGAGCCTTGGTACGAACAAACCACTGTTGTTCATTCTGTATTGGTACATGTTTCATCATTTTGTTTCCTCCTGTTTGCAGTGCTGCTGTTTTTACTGAGATATTGATTTGATCGCTCAGATATTTGTCTCTAATACCACTAGTCAGATCCTGATGAGACCACGAGGACGAATGAGTCTTTGCCCAAAATGTCAGCATGTAAAACATTTCAGTGACTGTCCTACTTAAAGATATGAATGTGGTATATCTGACACTGAAACTATCAGACAGACACAGACACACACACACACACAAACAATAATAAGCAATTCATCTGAACCTCATAGTGAGTATTTAGAGAATTAATGAGATCTTCTCTGCCACACGCCTGAGCTGCTAATTACACAGATTAGCCTAATGGGGACACAATAATTAAAGGTCAAAAATGTTTAAATAAAACAAACTTGTTTTGGTGATTACAATACTTGTTGTCATTAAAGCGAATGAAACATCAACATAAAGTTCTACCTCCCAAGTGCCAGTTTTCTGCACAGGATCAATCCAGCCTTTGAGAAAATGACACAAATCACCGTCAACACTAACTTCATAATTTTCGAGGAGTTAGATGAAACCATTTCTTAATAAAACTCAAGAAAGCTGTTCTGATTTCAGTAATAAGTAGTGATTTAACACACCGTAGCATTACGTAGGTCATACTCTGTTGTTGGTTTTTATTCACAGCATAATTAATCACCATCAATTATACTACAGTAATCAAAGCTTCATTAAAGGATCTAGAAGTGGATTAAGAGTTGAAACACCATCTTTTGAAATGGAGAGATTTTGGGGAGGAGTTGTTGCAAAATATCTATATATGCATAATTGAAGCCTTCATTACAATCACAGTAAGAGGAATGATTGTATTCAAATACTCATTCGGTCTAATATTGCAATTATGAGTCGAGAGTCTCCAGAGTTTTGGCTTGATTAGATGGCTGCATCAATTTATCTCGCTCTTCATGTCTCTCTCACTGCACTCGGTCTTAACCTCTCTCTTTCACTCTCTCTCTCTCAGACCCCAGCTCCCACTATGTGATCACACTGAAGGCCTTCAATAACGTGGGTGAGGGGATTCCAGTGTACGAGAGCGCCATCACCAGACCGCAGTCAGGTACGAGCTACGAAGCAAGAAGCTGCATTCATACTGTTCGTCTGTGGTAGAAACTTAAATCCCTTTAACTTTGTTCCCTTTAGCTCGTACACAACAGACACCACGCACAGTATTACGGGATATACTCGCACTGTGTGGCTGTAGTCAGTCAGCCAAGAAAAAAAGACTTCGACTGACATTTATCTTCACTCTCTCTAACCTGAGATCATTATCAGGCAGAATGTGTCTGGACTCTAAATTAACAAAGAGATAACGGGTCATCGGGGTGTCTCACTGCTCTAATTAACTCTCTTCTTAATGGCCCCCAGTATATTTGCGGTGTCTTTTTAATCAAATGTTCAAAACCATCACATTTTGCCCTTAGATTACCAGTTGTCCTGGTATTAAGATTTCAGGGGATAGTATTTGTGTTAAAAAACAAGTATCGCCTGAAATAAGGTTATATTTTTAATATTAATTGGCCAGTATCAGTCGGACTGCGCTCTGTCGCCTGTGATGCAGTTATCTTTGCGTATCTGCGTTCATTACACTGAAACAACTTTGTTGCATCAGTCACAGAATAATGATAATCCAGTTTGGCTGCCCGCCAGACAATCCATAGTTCTTTAAGCCTCAGATCACGACCCTGTTAACAATTAGAAGTAGAACTTAAGTCTCAACGCAGTGTGCTTGACAAATGATCTTAAAGTGTGAAACACTGCCACTTAGACTGCATGTTAGCTGAGTTCACACAGTTTATGTGACAGTGTCAGAAGACAACCAGCCCATGCTCCCTGGGGTGTCCCAGAATGTGGGCTGCACCCGCCTCCTCTCCGTTCCAGCCTCCCACCTCCCCGCTCAGCCTTGATCACTCCGGTTTGTCTCTGGCGCAGCACTATTGCACCGCCGCGCTCGAGAGGGGTGGGATGCTGGATGACATGAGTCACGTCAACATGCTTCAAGGGGGGGTGGCAGTCTGAGTGTGCGCACACGCCCGCACACTGTCACACTGTACACTCCTCTCTATGAAGCCCTCTCTTCCTCACATCCTCACACACACACACAACGCTGCACACAGGCAGAGACCCCCTGTGGTGGCTTTGGCAACCCTTCGTCAGATCCAAACGTTTCCTCTCAAAGCAGAACCAAAGCCCACCACCATCGTCTGCTGCTGAATCCTCTGGGGCGCGTTCCGTTCCTGCCAGTTTGTTCAAGTCGGGATTAAAAAGACGAGCTGACCTACATAGTACTTTTACTTTTGAAAAAAACTGAGGAAAAACTTCGTGAACTTAGGCTGAGTGTTAGGTTGAATATGTTATAATAATATGACGTCTTAACTGAAAAGGAGGAAATCTGTAAAAAAACAAATGTTACAAGGGCAAGTCGGCCTCTTTCCAGGAGTGTATTCTACTTGTCAAGTCTGGAGACTGTATTCTTCCAAGTTGGGTAAAGAAATGCAGCTTGCATGCCACTCCAAAAACCTCAGTGCCTCTCCAGAACCACATGAATTCTTAGATCTTCATCATGCACACACACTCACACACTCTGACTCAGTCTTGGGAATATAATGAGGGCAGCTCGGCACAAAGAGGTGTCAAATGGAGCGAGGAGGAGAGGACCAACAAGTGGTCGAGGAGGAGTGTCATCGCGGGTGACTGACCAAAGCTTTTTCTTCCATCTCAACTTAACCAAGGACAGAGAAACCAGCGGCCAGAAGGCCATCTTGAAACGTTTATCCTTCAGTCTGCCGGCCAGAGGCGGCTTGTCTGAGCCCCTCTTTCCCTCTCATAGACACACAAATATATACACACTCTCACTGGGCTTTATGGGGTGTAATGGGCAGGCACCTAACACACAAACACACTCAAGTGCTCTTCGTGCAAGCACATATACACACTGCCACAGTTACATAAACAGATAATTAAACAACAGGTTGTTGTTACGCAACACACTGAATACCGTTTATCTTATTCAAGTGCACTTTGGATGTGGCCCTTAAAGGTGAGAACCACTAAATGTCAAAGTTGACGTATTTGCTGAATGGATAGATATAACGATAAATACAGTGAGACGACAGACGGGGAGCTTTCCCTTTACTATCTCTGCTTGTTGTGGCACTGCAGGTAAACGGTCACATCAGTAAGCAGGACGGTATTATTTCCATGTGGTTATTTTATCTATAAACAGTTCCTCAATTAAATTTTCAAAGAAATTACTACATCACAATATACAGTATATTGATAGCACAATACAAAATTACACAAACCAATAAATGTGATCTATATTGACATTTATGAGTGTTTTGATACTAGAATCACGAGAACTGATAATATACTACTAGACTTAATTCTAAAAGAGCAGCCCCTCTTATTTATTTATTTATTCATTGGTTTATTTACTTGCACATTAAGAAACATTGTAGTTGTGCTGGCTTCATCAGATGCTATGTGGTCACCGTAAAAACGAATATAAGAATAACATTTAAAATTCGTATTCTGCACGTCAGTCATTATCCAGTACTGATTCAAGAACAGTGAAAACTGTGGAAAGTGGGAGAGACCGAGCTCTACCTTTCACCACGAGCTTTTCACCGAACGCCATTCAGCAGAAGCAGCACGCGGGCACATACACATCCACCACTTTTCCGTGACCCTCTTTTTCTTCTCTGCCTGCAGACACTGTTACTTAAAGCCTCAATATTCTACAGTTTTCAAGGACATAATGCACCTTGTCAACGCCACTCTTCAAAGAAGAAAATGTTCCCGTGCATTCAGTGTCCTTCTGTTTATCCACTTTGCATTAAAATGTTGTGAAAAGCTCCATGATGTAAACGTTTCTAAACACATTTCAGTGTTGCCTCTTTCTGAAAAGAGTGGGTCAAGACTTTAATGTGCAAGTTTGAAAAGTTGGCTGTAGGATTGTGGGTATGTGCTTGCACTCTAGTTTTCCATTTACTGTAATCTTTTCTTATGAATAGAGTATCTCTCCCTCTCTCTGTAGTGCTACATACTATAATGCTAGAACATCACATACTGTACAGTAGCTTCTATGTAGCAACCAAGTCTGTAGATTTGTCCTGTTGTAGAGGTCAGTGTCTGTTTTTCTAATAGAATCTTCTCTCTCTTTCTCTTCACCCATCCCAATCCCATCCTTGTTGCACTTATCTTTTTCTTCCTCCCTTGTCGTCGTCCTTCGTTTTAACTCATTAATCTTGTTTTCTCCTGTTCATTCCTCCCTGCATCCTGTTTTGACTCCACTGTCTGATCCACCACGCCACGCTTCTCTTTATGTTTTAATTTTGGTCATTTTACTTTGTGTGCATGCATGCGGGTTTACTGCCTGACGTGCAGACCCCATAGACCCCGATGTTGACCTGTACGAACTCTTCCATGCTCCGTACACCCCAGTACCAGACCCCTCTCCCATGATGCCTCCCGTGGGTGTTCAGGCCTCCGTTCTGAGCCACGACACCATCAAGGTGACCTGGGCGGACAACTCGCTGCCCAAGAACCAAAAGATCACAGATAACCGCTTCTACACGGTGCGCTGGAAGACCAACATCCCTGCCAACACTAAAGTGAAGGTAAGAGATTCTTGTCTTCCTGATTATATGTGTGTTCATTCAATTCAGGAAGTAGATTTGCTCTGAAATCCTTACTGTTTAATTGGGGATGATTTCTCCATGAAAAAAAACAAACAGTTTACTTCTTAAACTCGCTCTCCTCTTTCTGGTTTAGCTCAGCAGTTTTAAGCTCGAGTAACTTGTTTACAACTTGGTGTAATTCAGTTAAGTACAACTCAAAGCATTTCAGTGTTATCAAACTTGTGATACGCCTTCATTTTATACATCCCGATTTCTGTGTATTTCAGTGCAGTGGGACTGTGTGCATCCCTTCAGGCCTGCACTAACCAGAGAGATGTATTGATGTGCTGAAAATATAAAGTAATGCCATAAAATAATCTATAATAAAGAATCCCCACAGCAGCTCCAAAGCACAGTGGCAGCAAAATATTTGTAACCGAGCGTTAATCTATTTTCAGCCAACATTCAAAGCACCATAAAGAGAAGTATTCACTCTGCTTTTAACTGAGAAATTCTTCCTCGAAATTTAGAGCATCAGTCTTCCTCTCAACCTTGTTTTTGGTTGAGTAAGAAATGGTTCTCAGGGTCAAGCCAACAGAACTTAACCAAACCAAATACTTTGATCGTCATTCAACAGCTGGATATTTACAAGCCTTGTATTGTAGTTGATCATGAGGATGTAGGTTGAATGAAATTCTCTTTGCTCCGCATTCTCATTAAAGGTTGTCAGACTGCACAGCTCAGTGGCTGGCTCAGCTCCTCGCTATCTGTAGACAAATAGTGGTTTAATTAAACTATAAAGGCCTCACAATGGTGTATTATGTTAAAGCTTCTTTTTAATTACTAAAGTGTGGCTGCTTCACAATAAAAGCCACCCCGTGTTTTGCCAGTTGAACACTAGCAGCAGTAGGAAATGTTGGGTTTTTTATTATCGGTAACTAAACGCAGCTCTGGTACGGCTGTAGGAGAGCAAACAGAAAACGGTAACGCTGGATTACATGCATGCATCGTTTCCTGTGAATCCTTCGCGCATAGGTAAGCAATTTGAATCCTGCAGGGTGAATGGCGGACCCTGACACTAACAATGACAACTGCTATATAGAGAGATAATTGCTGAATGTAAATACATTGAATGGCTGTTAGAGAAAATGCTGACCATAAAAAGAATAATTTCATGAAAACCTTGAGGAACACAACCTGAATATCGCTAATTATTTGAATCGTTTAGTCTATAAAATGTCAGAAACTAGTGAAAAATGCTAATTACAATTTCCCACAGCCCAAAACAGAAATCTTTACATTTGAGAAGTTTTGCTTGATAAATGAAATCATGATCACATCGATTAGTAGTCAATTCATCATCATAGCTTTTTAAATTATAATCCTAAACAAGCTCATATCTGGAGTTCATGGTCAGTGAAATGATCAAGTGCAGCACTCTTTTATTACATAGATTTGCTGGCGTCAGTGTCATGCAGATGCAAAGTGCACACAGAGTGAAGTCATGCGCATGAGTGTAATATATTAAACATATATTAAAATATTTGTAGTGAGCCGAGCGTGAGACAAGGTGTTTAGCTTCTGATTCCTGACCTGCAGCTCAATTATGATGATTCCTTACCTCCGAATACTGGATCATGGTGTGTGTGTGTGTGCGTTCATGGTTGTATGCATCATGTGTGCAAACCTGTGACCGAGTTCAGATAAAGGCCGACGTTTACCGATGAATTATTCAACAAGGACAAGACAAACTGAGAACTAGAAAAAGAGGCTGTAGATCTGACAGTGCATTCTCCATACAGCCAACTCAGAAGACACACACGGAGTCGAGTCTCGCTGCCGCCAGTGGACGCTCAAATTGGTTTGATTCTCACACTGTGACAGTAATTAAAGACTTCCACAGGCTCATTATGTTTCTGTCCCATTAACCAAATTCAATATATTAACAAGTCTATTTAAGAGGTATTTTCTATCAGCGTGGACTCCTCTACATCGTGCACATCCTGTTTACATGCAACTATAGCTGTACTTGAGACCACTGATGGCTTCACCTTAATGCTGCTTGTCTTCATGTCCTCTCTTCTCTTAGAGCGAGTCTAGCCAGACGAGCTTTTACATTATTGAAGAGACGACTGGTCTCAAACTGGCAGCATGTTTCTAAAGGACAGAGTGTTTTCTTTTCCTATCCTCCTGCCCTCTGTTTGACAGCCCTCACCGGAGAGCTGCACTTTTGTCATAGCACGCAACGTTATAGATAGGGCTGTTACAGACCTGGCGAACCTGCCTCGCTGCTGCTGCGACCCCCAGCAACTTAAAGCTGTGCCTTATTTCTCTGCTGCCAGCTCAGGCCAGCAGAGATCAAGATAAATGGTTACATAACAGAATATTTTTAAATTTGCTGACCAATTTAAAGTTTGTAATGTCATAGAAATGTGAAATGTACCCCTGGTGTGTTTGTGTAATCCTGGTTTTACAGCTCATTCATGATGGCTACACTTGTCTGTGGCACTATATTTCACAACAAACATGATTGAGCATTTCAAAATGTAAAAGGTTCTGGTTCCACTCGGTGGTCAGTGTGTGTAATATATCCAGAACGCTGCACAACATTCAGACTAGTGATTGTGTTTAGAGCTGAAACGATTAATTGATTGAGAATTGAGAATTTTCTGCCATTTAATAGACAAAAATATTAGTTAGTGTGTTAAAAATGATCAAATTTGTTTATTCTCATGGCTGACAAAGTACTTCCCTGCAGACTTCATCAGTGTTCAGTGAATATAATCTGCCATCAAACAAACTGAATTCTTGTTTATTGTGTGTGTGTGTGTGTGTGTGTCTCTGTGTGTGTGTGTGTGTGTGTGTGTGTGTGTGTGTGTGTGTCTCTCTCCCCAGATGGCCAACACCACCAGCCTGAACCACATGGTGACGGGTCTGAAGCCCAACACGCTGTACGAGTT